>NC_133324.1:523460076-524104659 GCF_042186555.1 Aquarana catesbeiana | reverse complement strand
AAAACAAAAATTCAATTTATCAGGAAGTCAGATTTACATGCAACAGTGGTGGTGGGCTTCAGACAGAGGCGGCGTGGGGGGGGGTAGGGGGGTTTAGACTCTGGTAGGGGGTGTTTAGACACAGGCAGGGGTGGTGAGGGGGGTTTAGACACAGGCAGGGGGTTAGACACAGGCATAGGTGTCGGGGGGGTTAGACACAGGCAGGAGTGATGGGGGCGTTAGACACAGGCAGGAGTGGTGGGGGGTTCACAGGCAGGAGTGGTAGGGGGGTTAGACACAGGCAGGGGTGGTAGAGATGGGATTAGTGGCGCTGGCACTTACTTTCTCTCAGCGTCATCCATGCCTCCAGCGATCCCTCTTTCATCATGGGGTCTCTGCTCAGCAGAAAGCTCCTCCCATTTACGCTGTTGGCCGTCAGCCCGTCAGTTGACTTTCACAGGCGAAAAATGGGTGAGGTCAGCCCGGATCAACCAATAAACATATTTAATTATTTAACAGAAGAGGCTTACATCAGGCAATCAACCGTATGTAGGATGCGGAATACCAATTAGGAGTGTCCTAAAGCATACAAGAAAAAACAAAGAGAAATAATCTCTCAAGAGGACAAGAAAACCCTGAGGCACTGTCTGGATAAGGCCAAAATGTATTAAGTACGTAGAAAAAACACCACACAAAAATGTATACAGCAATCCAAAAAAGAGGGCTATCGTGAGTGACAGATACAGGCCCTAACAGTAAAAATGACAACGTTGTCGTTTAAAAACAAAGGGGAGCCATGGCTGAGCATACCACAAACGCACTCCATTCACCACTCATACACTGATAATAGTAAGCAGATATACTGAAATGGTATGTTCAGCGAATCACTTTTCAGTCAGTTGACTTTCTCTTGTCCCAACATGTCATCAGAAATGGGGGGGGGGGGAGCCCTGGAGAGGATGGGTGAGCAGCCAGCTGTGCGAGTATGGCAGCGAGTGCTCTGCCATTACCACTAATAGCAGTGGCGCTGGGCCATCCACACAGTGGGATAAGGAGCAAAGCGATCGGGCGGGACCACTGTCTTCTTGGGCGTCAATGTGCTGCCCCTCAAAACCTACTGCCCGGGACCAATGGTCCCACCGGGTCCCATGGTAGGGACGGCCCTGCTTGCAATGTCCCTAGAAGATGCTCACTAGTCATATGAAGGGCCGTTGCACCAGTCCAGATTTATAGCACCAATGGGAAAATAACAAGAGTGTGAAGCACAAGCAAATTAACATTGTAGTGCAGCAAAGCTGAATCTGAACAATAGTTAGAAAACAGTTATTAAATTAGCATATGACGAATGAAAGTTGCAGGATAAATGAACAAGTTGCTTCCAAATTGATCTCTTATAAAGGGTCTCTTGTATATAAACTGCTCAGTATCAAGTGCCCTCTATTACCAATATTTGCCACTTCTAAGGTTAGTCCAGACATTCACGCTGGTATAGAAAAACAGTCTGTAAATATCCTTCTGCAGCTGTTCGGAAAATGAGCAAGTTGCTTTCAAACAGATCTCCTGTATACAAACTGTCCAATATCAAGTGCACTTTATTGCCAGTAGTAGATGGCTGTTGCTAATAGGAAATGTACATGGATTCCAGATACCACACTTAAAGAAATAAGATGCTTACAAAGCATATACACATAGACAAATGAAAACTGTAGTGCAGCAAAGCTGTATCTGAGCAATTGTTTAGAAGCAGGCTTGAATTAGCCTAAAGCAAATGGTAGCTTTATATAAAGTGAGCAAGTTTCCTCCAAATGAATCTCTTGCATACAAACTGTCCAATATCGAGTGCACTCTTTTGCCAATATATAACCCTTGCCACACATAGGGGTTGATTTACTAAAAGCAAACAGACTGTGCACTTTGCAAATGTACAGAGCTTAGTAAATGAAGGGAAGCTCTGCTAAGTTCCATCATCCAATCATGTGCAAGCAAAATGCTGTTTTTTATTTTCCTTGCATGTGATGTGATTGGGTATTCTTTGCAAAGTGAAGCTTTTCATTTACAATGTACTAAACTCTGGATCAAATTGCCCTTGCAGAGTGCAACTTCATTCACTTGCAAAGCACACAGTCTATTTGCCTATAGTAAATCAACTCATATGCCACATACAGACGAGCGGAATTTCCGTCAGAAAAAACTTGGATGGTTTTTCCGACGGAATTCCGCTCAAGCTTGCCTTGCATACACACGGTCACACAAAAGTTCTCTGAACTTTCGACCGTCAAGAACGCAGTGACGTGCAACACTACAACGAGCCGAGAAAATTAAGTTCAATGCTTCCGAGCATGCGTCGAATTGTTTCCGAGCATGCGTGATTTTTTTGCGCATTCGAATTGCATACAAACGAACGCATTTTCGGATAGGAACTTTTTCCGACCGAAATATAGAGAACATGCTGTTAATCTTTTGCTGGCTGTAATTCTGCCAGCAAAAGTCCGATGGAGCATACACATGGTCGGAATTTCTGACCAAAAGCTCAAATCCGACTTTTGCTGGCAGAATTTTTGATCGTGTGTATGGGGCATTAGAGTTAATCCAAGCATATCGCTAGTGCAAAAGGGCAGTTTGTGAAGGAGGCTTAAAGTTTATAAATAAATAGGATTATTGACATCTAGCAAAAAAAAGTTTAACCACCCAGGTACCATAAGTAAATACTGTATGTGAATAGTCTCTCAATAAATGTGGAAACTCCTGTGGCTGTGGTTGGAAAGATCCTACCCGTCTGTTGAGAATGTACTGTGTAGCTTTGCTGTGGCAAATGTAAGCAGGGAAATTGCTGTGTGAAAAATCTGGCAAGTGCATCAGGGTAGTGTATACATTTGGTGATAATACTTTTAACACCCCTTCCACACTGAAGCAGTTTTCAGGTGTTTTGGCGCCTCTGAAAAGCGCCTTAAAAATGCCTTGCATTCAATGCAATGTGTGCTTTCACATTTGGGCGGTGCGCTTGTGGGACGTCAAGTCCTGCAAGCGGCATCTTTGAGGCAGGTTGGGAGCGCTATAAATATCGCTCCCAAAGTGCCTCTACCCATTCAAATGAATGGGCAGCGCTTCCAAAGTGCCTTGAAAACGCCGCAAAACTTTTTTTTTTTTTTTTTTTTTACGGTCACGTTGTCACATGCCTTATTCTTAGCTTCCTCCTAACATGACCTGCTCCTCAAAGCCGCTTTTCTTCAGTGCTCCGATACATGACATTACAGGCACCTTGACATTCTGCATTGTAAGTAACATCAGAGACAGGAGAAGAGAGTGAGGAAGCAAGGGATAAGGGAAGTCTATTTGCATTTTCTGTTCCCTTTAGATGGAACAAGTGCTATGCAGTGTTGGGGAGCCCCACCAGAACAGAAGGGAACAGTGAGCCACGTTGACTACTGCTGTGACCCTTTTATTGTGGCGAATAAAGACTTAGTGGACTTTAAAAAAATCTATTGTGCTCTTATCAATATAAGTGCTTGCTATAGTCATTGGTTAGCATATCAGAATATTTGTACATATTTGGTGTGTAAGGAAAATTGGCAGTTCAACATTAGTTCTCTTCAAACCAATGCTTCATCCTTCATGCATGTGCCCTGGCCCAGCTACAACTTATTGGCATACTTAGAACAATTGGGATACCCTGGTGCTACTCAGGGCTGGTTTCAGTTGTAATATATTAAAAGAGAACTATTGCATTTTTTTTACCATGATTTTCATTAGTTGTCCTGACACCGATACTAGTATCGATACCAAGCATTTGCGCGAGCACTTGTACTCACACAAATGCTCCCAATGCCTAATCCGATACCTCGGAATGATGCGACGTTGCTCACAACCAGAAGTCAGCAGGCAGAGCGGAGAGAGAGTCCTCAACAGGCTGGCAGCAGTGGAACTAGGTAAACTGGCCGGGGTGCAGGGCGCAGCCGCATGTTCCATCAGAATCGGTGACCGAAGCTGTCACATTCGGTAACGTAAGTGACGTTCCGTTTGTCCGACAGAGGTTGAACATCCAGACGCCCATCTTGGTATACCCTGCACTCGGCCATAGTAAGCCAGCAGCGGACATCTTGTTACACCCAGCCCATATAATTCAGGCTGGGTGTAACAAGATGTCCACTGTTGCTTACTGTGGCCGAGTGCAAAGTGTACCAAGATGGGCATTGCAGCATATACTATATGATAAATGACATGAATGATGAGAGGAAAGGAAGGATTTTGCAATTGTATATGCCATATAGCATTGCAAAATCCTTCCTTTCCTCTCATCATTCATGTAATTTATTATGCCAGGCCAGCAATTGCCAATCAGTGCTGCATTTCAGTGCCCATAAGTGCTGCATATCAGTGCCAACCATCAGTCAGTGCCATCTATCAGTGCTGCATATAAGTGCCCATCAGTGCCACCTAATCCAATCAGTGCTTATCAGTGCTGCATATTAGTACCCATCAGTGCCACCTAATCCTATCAGTGCTGCATAATCAGTGCCACCTATTAGTGCTCATCGGTGCTGCATATCAGTGCCACCTAATCCTATCAGTGCTGCATATTAGTGCCTCCTCATCAGTGCCCCCCCCATCAGTGCCCTTCAGTGCTGCCTCATCAGTGCCACCTAATCCTCTCAGTGCCCATCAGTGCTGCATATTAGTGCTTCCTCATCAGTGCCCCCCCCAATCAGTGCCACCTCATCAGTGCAGCCTATCAGTGCCCCATCAGTGCAACCTCATTAGCGCACATCAGTGAAGGAGAAAAACTGTGACATGATATTAAAAAAAGTATCGGTAATCAGTATCGGGGAAAAAAGTATCGGTACTCGGTCTTAAAAAAGTGGTATTGGGACAACCCTAATTCCCATGTGGGTCACAGCGGTGCGCTTGTGTTGTCTTGTGACCCAGAATGAGCCGACAATGGGCTAAAGTGCACTGCCCGAGATAAGAGGCCCAGGATCTTATTTTGACAAGAGGACAGGGGTGTGTACTGGACCTCAAGAAGATTTACCCACCAATGCCTACAAGCTCCCAGCATGGTATCATTCAGCTTACACATTGATTTTAACTTATTTTATTGTGGGCAATAAAACTGTGATGCTGTGATACCTGGCTCATATTGTATACATTTGGGAACGCATCCCCAAAGCTCAAGGGACCAACCTGGAAAGCACTGTCTTATCTGGTTGCTTTAGAGCACACTGCCAGCTGACATCACAGAGCCACTCCAGACTCTGGAAGGATCCAGACAATAATGTTGAGATCCAGCCAGATGTCTGACCGCCAGCTGGCTCAGGCTCTCAGCATGAGCCTGAGACATCTACTCCCTAACCCTCCCCAGCCCATTGCTTCAGCGGACACTGGAAAGGTACAGCAGAGAGCGGTGACTGACAGTCACCGCTCTCTGCTCAGAGTGGACCGAGAACTGAGCAAGCAGTGGTCACATGATCGCTCGGTTCTCAGGCTTAAATCTGGTGGGGAAAAGATGCAGCATCATACTGATTCTGCAGCAGAGAGAAGCGTATGTGTGTTTAAGTCCACATTCGTCCTTTAAATCTCAAAGACATTGCTAAAATCGACTGCATGTTAAACAGTTAATCATCAAGAAGTAATATTTCTATTTTGAATGCATGCTGATTTATTTCTGTTGGGAGTTTGTTTAAAACAGGTTTGTTTCCACTCATCCTGTAGATTTTTCCTAGGCAAAACTTTTTTTTAACTTTTGGATAGAATGCAAAGGGATTAGAAAGTTTGTTAGTTTTTATTGCTGTCTGTGTCCCCGTTAAGGAGATTTACCCTCTGTATTTATACTGTTTACCATTATCATTAAAAGTGAAAGTATAACTCTCCCTTGCTCTATCCAAAATGAAAAAGTTTTGCCTATAGTTCTACTTTAACCACTTGAGCCCCGGACCATTTGTCTGGCCAAATCTTTAACTGACAATTGCGGGGTCATGCGATGTGACTCCCAAAGAAAATTGACGTCCTTTTTTCCCCACAAATAGAGCTTTCTTTTGGTGATATTTGATCACCTCTGCAGTTTTTATTTTTTGCATTATAAACAAAAAAATAGCGACAATTTTGAAAAAAAAGCATTATTTTTTACTTTTTGCTATAATAAATATGCCCAAAAAATATATTAAAAAAAATTTTTTCCTCAGTTTAGGCCGATACGTATTCTTCTACATATTTTTGGTTAAAAAAAATCGCAATAAGCGTTTATTGATTGGTTTGCGCACAAGTTATAGCGTCTACAAAATAGGGGATAGTTTTATGGCATTTTTATTAATATTTTTTTTTTTTACTAGTAATGGTGGCGATTTTTTATCGTGACTGCAACATTATGGCGGACAGATCGGACAATTTTGGCACTATTTTGGGACCATTCACATTTATACAGCGATCAGTGCGATTAAAAAAGCATTGATTACTGTGTAAATGTGACTGGCAGTGAAGGGGTTAACACTAGGTGGCGCTGTAGGGGTTAAGTGCGTCCTAGGGAGTGATTCTAACTGTAGGGGAATGGGCTATGTGTGACATGACACTGATCACCGCTCCCAATTACAGGGAGCAGTGATCAGTGTCCTGTCACTAGGCAGAAAAGGGGAATGTTTGTTTACATCAGCATTTCCTCATTCTTCCTCCCCGTGAGACGATCGCTGGTATCCCCGCTGGCATCGAGTCCTCAGGACCCGCGATCACACTCACGGAGCTTGCGGTGGGCATGTGCCGGCATCGCGCACGGCATGGCACGGCAGCAAACTTAAAGGGGCATATCTGTACACCCATTTGCCTGTCCGTGCCATCGTGTCGACGTGTATCTACATTGGCAAAGTGTGTCCATTTATTGAGCAGCTAAAATAGCACGGTTAATTTAAGTGTGTGTTTTATAGTATTGTGGTTTGTAAATAATGTTTTAAATACGTCTTTAGAAACTTGAAGACCAAAGTCACACATCTTGTGCATCTCGTGCTGTGGCCCTGAATGGGTTTTGCAAACATGGAGACATGTTTGCACACATCCAAATATTTACCACGGCTATGCAGACATCAACACATTGAATAGGCTTCATTAATATTGTGATATTTAACGCACAGCTCATCGAAGGTGGCTGCATGACTGTGGTGCAGCTGATATATGTCACCTTGTATTTTCAAAGCCCTTAATTGCATATACCTGTAAAACATATTGCCATCTTTCAATAGCTCTCCACATATTGTTAATAAATTGCATCACCTGTGAGATAAGCCAGTTTACTTTTATTTTTTATAAGTCCTAAATGTCATATTGCTAAAGACCTTTTTTATCGCCTATAAATATTGAGATGTTGTCAGAGTGTTCCTTTAATAGAATCTGCAAAATATTTAAACTTTTAAAGGGTTAGTTCTCTCCCCTGATACAGTAGCTCTGAGCTCAGCATTTGAGAGCTCACTCCTGTGACTCCTGGAGTTGAGCACTAATGACTAGGCCTCACTTAGCAATGTCCTGGGAGTATTCAAGTTAAGGCATTATGCAATATAAGTCAGAGCTGCAGATAATAACTACAGATATTATATATAATATTATCTACAGACACCCCCTATCTGCATAGGCAGTTTTTGTAAAGGTGAACTATCCTTTCAACTGTAATAAAACTGTTCAATTCTAGGTGTACATCAATTACATGACCACTGAACACAACTTTTTTCAGGATCACCTGCAAAACTGTAAACCATTGTTTTAAAGTTTCTGCATTGTGTTTATGGTATATGTAATATCTTCATGTGCTGTGTATGCTTTGTGTGTATTTGTGTGTCACTTCAGGGTTCGTATTGGGGGGAAAAGGAAGTAATCTCATCCAGATCCTTATTTAAAACTAAGAAATACATTAAAAATCCTGCAGTCTTCTGCAGTGAGAGTGAGAGTGAGACTCCCTTTAAGATTAATAAATAAGAACTTGCAACTTGCCAGAGTCCATGAGAGACATTAGAATACTGTTTTGTTTTTTGTTTTTTTGTTATTTAATGAATATTGAAGTTAAACAGGGATTCTTTCCAATTTACTTTGGTGCTAAAGAAAATTATTATTGTGTGCCTACCACAAATTTGAGGGTCACATTTGAAGTCCTTAAAAGCTAGTTAGTTATTCAAAACTGTGAATGTGTATTTATTCTCATACTATACTGTGTACATGTGGCCCATTGTGCTTTAGACCTCAAATCCAGTCAGGAGCACAGCAGGCTACCCACTGAGTGCCAGTGGCTCCTCCTGACCCCAGTCAGTTCAGTACTGGCCATGTGATAGTCCATGCTCTGCACTAAGCCAAAGAACTAAACCAGCTCCTGGGCTTCTGCTACGGAGCACTCCACCAACAAACCTTTCTTGGGAGGACAAAAAGTGAGCAGAGAAGAGCTGCTAAAAAAAGAGGTCACGTTGAACTTTGGAAGGCACTGTTGTGGACTTGAGATAAACACATTATCGTATTAATAAGCGTCATGTCAGTCAATTGTTATCACAGGTCTATGATAAATTTTAGGCGTCCACCTCACTGTGCCTTCTCAGCTTGTCATGTAATTCATTTTAAGTAGGCGAGGATTATTTCATGATATTGTGTGGTATGAAGTGACGTTTATATACTTTTGATCGATAAAGTCACCATACATGTTATAGTCTAACTACAATCTTTGTAAATCAATGTTAGATTTACCAAAACTATGTAATAGGTGGACCTAAAACATTACAATCAATACAGTATGTATCCAATCTGGCAGGCCCCTGCAATACATTGTGATGTGATCTGAGTATAATGTGTGTGGTGAGCTTTAAAATGTTCTATAGTCACCACCCAAATCTTTAGACCCAAAGGCTGTGTGCAGTGACAGGGCTCATAGTGCTTACAAGGCAGCCATATCTTGCCATTGATATTACCTCTTTTAAAATTCAACAGCTATGGATTTATTAATATACATTTTTCCCATTCTCTAATGTTTGGGATTTCTCATTGGCTGAGTCTGTGTGAATACATTTTAGACTGTGTGAATAAATTATTGGCATGTCAGTGTACAACAGTAATATACAGTAATTAAAAGAAAAAATGTAATCAGTCAAAAAGCATTTCTCCCCAATAAATATTTTATAACTTTCTAGCAGTTCCCAGGCTGAGAGGCAGCAGCAGGGGGCTTGTCTCTGTGAGAAATCATTGCATAATCCCTAGGCATGCATTTTAGGCTAGAAATTGATACTTAAATTGGATGATGCCTAGACAAAGATGGTATGCTCCCATTCCTTCCTAAGGGGGCATGTTAGGAATGTTTGTATATAGAGAAAGCTTGTTAACAATAAATGCACCTCTATATGTTACAAGATACCAGCAGTTAATGTTGTGAAATAGCATGCCTCTTTTTCACTTTTACAAGTCTGATTAGGGTATTTTATTACGTTATTAAGTAATAACATTTTGCAATAATGAGGCTTAAACCTGCTTTTCATGGCTAAAATTTTGGCAGATTTCTGCTGAATTGGCTGAAATTCAAGCCTTATGTGTACTTGTCAGTATGACAACCCTCACTTGAAAAATGAAAGCTGGGTGGAAAATTGTGGCCAAACAGTGACTGCATCCAATTAGATGCAGTCACTGTCTGGGTATTCAAGGAGCAACAGATGCCAGCAGGGGAAATAGCCAGCAGGGGAAATGCCTCCATCCCTGCTGTTTATTGTGAATGGAGGAATCTGTGAGCCGAACAAGAGAAATCTCTACTGTCATGACTAGCCATAATTTCAATGTGTAACCATCTTGGCGAACCCATTCCACCATTGTATCCATTATAGTACATCTAGGATTCACATGTATGTCTTTCATTGACACTTCTTTGATAATTTTTGGTGCTTTTGTAGAAAAATCCTTGCATAAATATTTTTTTATTCTATTTGTCCCTTTCAAAAGGCTTAATTACAGAATATGATGAATATGGCCCATTGCTGGGATATGCAGGTCTCATTTATATTCTAACTTTTAGGATAAAAAGATTTTACTTTTAACTGGTTCTAATACCTGTCCTTCTACTGCAGATCTCACTTTCAAAGCCTTTTGCTGACCTCCTTTTTATTTTGTAAACTAAGTGTTTTTCCTTTCCTTAAGGCATGCTTAATCACCCACCAATACCGATTGCTGAGCTCTCTGACCACACAGAACACTTAAAAGCCAATGACAACCTAAAATTATCTCAGGAATATGAGGTAAGAATTTGAGTCCATAAACAGTTCTTTACACAGCATTTTATTTATGATGGAAGACTTATATGCCAGAGAATGTTTGTTGTTTAAAAATTATATACTGCTTATCCATTAGACTGAAGTTCTTTAACCACTTCAGCCCCGGAAGAATTTACCCCCTTCCTGACCAGAGCACTTTTTGCGTTTCGGCACTGCGTCGCTTTAACTGACAATTGCGCGGTTGTTACCTGGCTGTCAGGGCTTATAACTCTCCCTTGCTCTATTCAAAATGAAAAAGATTTGCCTATAGTTCTACTTTAACCACTTAAGCCCCGGACCATTTGGCTGGCCAAATCTTTAACTGACAATTGCGCGGTTGTGCGACGTGGCTCCCAAACAAAATTGCCGTCCTTTTTTTCCACAAATAGAGCTTTCTTTTGGTGGTATTTGATCACCTCTGCGCTTTTTTTTTTTTTTTTTTTTTTGTGCTATGAACAAAAAAGAGAGACCATTTTTAAAAGAATGCATTATTTTTTACTTTTTGCTATAATAAATATCCCCCAAAAATATATAAAAAAACAATTTTTTCCTCAGTTTAGGCCGATAAGTATTCTTCTACATATTTTTGGTAAAAAAAATCGCAATAAGCGATTATTGATCGGTTTGCGCAAAAGTTATAGCGTCTACAAAATAGGGGATAGTTTTATGGCATTTTTATAACTTTTTTTTTTTAAATGGCAGTGATCAGCGATTTTTATTGTGACTGCGACATTATGGCGGACACATCGGACATTTTTGACACATTTTTGGGACCATTGGCATTTATACAGCAATCAGTGCTATACAAATGTACTGATTCCTGTGTAAATGACACTGGCAGTGAAGGGGTTAACCACTAGGTGGCAGTGTAGAGGTTAAGTGTGTCCTAGGGGTGTGTTTCTAACTGTGAGGGGCATGGCTGTGTGTGACACGTCACTGATCTCTGCTCCGATGACAGGGAGCAGAGATCAGTGACACTGTCACTAGGCAGAACGGGGAGATGCTTGTTTACATTAGGAATTTTTCCAACGCCTATGCCACGAACACTAACAATTAAGGCAGTGCTGAAGGTGAAAGGTCCAACCTAGTACTAGGTGTACCTGACAAAGTGCCCGTGAGTTTATAATGTATAGGAATTGTTTTACTTGCCAAAGGATATGTAAATATGTGCAGCCACACCTAAAATCTAGACATCCAGTCAGGAAGAACATTTAGATCCATGACTCTCACTGGAGCAGCAGAACATAGTGAAGAACGGCGTTTGGATGACGTCATGATCCATTCAGACTCATTCATTCAGAAAATACAAAGCTGCTTATGAATGGCTGGGCAGTGCTCTGCCCAATTCAATTTTGTTCTGGGTGCCAGGACACAGCTGGGCTACAAACAGTTTATACAGGGCATCCAGCGCACTCCTGTTAATGTAGAAAATAGTTTGTTTGGGCCAACATGGCCCAAATCTAGTTCAAGCAACATTAAAGTGGAAGTAAACTCTAATTCAATAGTTTTCCCCATGTAAAGCAGCCTAGAGTAACTTACATGTGAATGTCTTTCATATTGCTCCAATGTGCGCCCTTTAGAACAGATCGCCAATGTTTACTTCAATGACGTCACCGGCACATGCCTCCCATTTATGGCATGCTTTGTGGGCTGTCAGTCTATTCCTCTTGTGCAGTGCCTGCATCATCAGCGGGTAATCTTGCAAGGTTTTCCTGATGCACCCCATGTGACTTGCTACGTCACAGGGGATGTAACATCGGCGCTCAGCATCAACAGAGCGCAAAGGTCCACTGCACATGCGCGAGACACAGAGGAAGGGCGGAAGTATGCTGAGAGCAGGAAGCAGACAGGAGCTAAAATGGGGCAGGCTTCAGCTGAGATACATATAAACAAAACTACACTGGAAAAGAAGCAATGGGCATGGTAGGTGGATAAATCAGATTGCAATGTGTTTTAAAAGGTATAAATTGGTGGCACTATAGTTGGGAATGATTTGTGCACTGGAGTTTACTACCGTTTTAAAAAGTGCAGATGAGTTTATAGGCTAGTTATGGTATTTACTCTAGCTGCCTTTAAATATTTGTTTTATTTAATGCGGACACAGCTACAGTATTGGTATATTTGGTATCTGAACAAAGTTCTTTGACGCTTATCCCTATTTGGGTAGAGAGGGGGAAAACGTCTGTTAGGCTTTAATTTCTGCTTGTGTCCCTATCCCTCCTCTTCAGAGAAGCCTATTCTGCCCACACCTAACAACTGTACTTTTATTTTCTCCATCAGCTCATCCCCCACAGCTATTACCATTTGTATCACTTGACCCTCGCTCCTAGATTGTAAGCTCTAATGAAGCAGGGTCCTCTGATTCCTCCTGTATTTAATAATTTTCTAACTGTTCTGTCTGCCCTCACGTTTTAAAGCGCTGCGCAAACTGTTGCCGATATATAAATCCTGTATAATAATAATTTCCTTTCAATGTGAGGACAGAAAGTGATGGTAAATTTTTAGTGTACTGTGGAAGGATTAGAACTTCTGGCACAGTTTTTATTGCGGTCTATGCTTTCCTGTCTGGGGATGCCTGTACCTCCAATTCCTTATAGAGTTATTGGTGTCACAGGCAGACATAAAAACCTGACAGAAATTGTATCTGTTCTCCGCTATCCAAAATTTTTCATTTTGTGTAAGTCTGTAGAATTTTCTAATATTTGACTGTGTTCTAATATCTGTCTTCAGCTACAATATAAATATGTATAAATATGAGATTAGCTTTATTTTTGAAGATTTTTAAAACACATTGTTTAGCTTTTGAAATCACCTCTACCAAACTACAGTTCTGTTTGGACAATGTTATTTAATATATTCATAAATCGTATATGGCATTATTTTCCACTACTTGATGTTAAACTCTCTTTTCAGTCAATTGATCCTGGACAGCAGTTTACATGGGAGCACTCCAACCTTGAAGTCAACAAACCCAAAAATCGTTATGCTAATGTTATTGCCTATGATCACTCTCGGGTTATCCTTATGCCTGTTGAAGGTAAATAATTGTGCAATACAAGAATTTTAATTGAAATAATAAGACTTCTTATTTAAAATTTGTTTTGTATATATAGAATATAATATTCACATATGTCACAATATAAAAACTTGTAAGACTATATTGTATGAAATAAGAAATTATATTTGGCTTTCTGCAAAGTTTAGAAGAAATAACATGGCATACCAAAACATAAAATACAAAGGGAACTTAGTGTACAAGATCTTCCCAATGTGTTGCCGAACTTCTTCTGCAAGTCAACAATTTACCTCTTGTTAACTGTCAGCAGTTATCTCAATTAAAGGAGGCTCTACTAAAATCAGACAGGAAAAACACTCTGCGCTCATGTTCAGGGAAGGGGTCCCGAGGATGCAATGTTCTTGACCCTCACAATAATATAGAGATTAAAATGGGGATGGAGGAATACAGTATGAGAACAGTTTAAAAACAAGAGGAGAAAACTGAAATCTCCAGTGTAAGATCAGCAGTAATGTCTCTCCATAGGTATATGTACAGTTGTGCTTATAAGTTTACATATCCTGGCAGAATTTATGATTTCTTGGCCATTTTTCAGAGAATATGAATGATAACACAAAAATATTTCTTTCACTCGTGGTTAGTGTTTGGCTGAAGCCATTTATTATCAATAAACTGTGTTTACTCTTTTTAAATGATAATGGCAACAGAAACTACCCAAATGACCCTGATCAAAAGTTACATACCCCGGTTCTTAATACCGTGTATTGCCCCCTTTAACATCAATGACAGCTTGAAGTCTTTTGTGGTATTTGTGGATGAGGTTCTTTATCTTCTCAGATGGTAAAGCTGCCCATTCCTCTTGGCAAAAAGCCTCCAGTTCCTGTAAATTCTTGGGCTGTCTTGCATGAACTGCATTTTTGAGATCTCTCCAGAGTGGCTCAATGATATTGAGGTCAGGAGACTGAGATGGCCACTCCAGAACCTTCACTTTATTCTGCTGTAGCCAATGACAGGGTCATCTTGGCCTTGTTTTGGATCATTGTCATGTTGGAATGTCCAAGTACATCCCATGCGCAGCTTCCTGGCTGATGAATGCAAATGTTCCTCCAGTATTTTTTGATAACATGCTGCATTCATCTTGCCATCAATTTTGACCAAATTCCCTGTGCCTTTGTAGCTCACACATCCCCAAAACATCAGCGATCCACCTCCATACCTTTTATCATAGGCCTTGTTGACTCCTCTCTAAATGTAGCGTTTATGGTTCTGGCCAAAAAGCAAACCGCAACACACCAAATTGCCCCATGAGCTACTTTGCCGCATTTGTTGCGCATAGGGCATTGAAATCAATGGGCTGCCCTATGTGTGTCAGGGGAAAAAAGGTGCCAAAAAACGTGCGTCCCCACTAGATGTGAATGGGGCCTAAAAGTGAAATGGAATTTCCACTTACGCAATAAGGAGGATCTCTGTGGACTCTGGATTATAAGCGCTGGCTGTCAAAGGTCACAGGTATCAGCCCCCCCCCTCTGGTGCCAAATGTGGCACCAGAGGGGGGAAGGAGACAAATGAGCGGAAGTTCCACTTTTGGGTGAAACTCCGCTTTAAAATGTTCTGTCAGGGAAGTAGAGAGAGATCTGCTGTTCCTAGTAATCAGGAACAGCAATCTCTCTCTATTCTCTGTCAGTACACTGCCCCACAGTTAGAAACGACTCCCTAGGGAACACTTAACCCCTTGATCGCCCCCTAGTGTTAACCCCCTTCCCTGCCAGTGACATTTATACAGTAATCAGTGGCTATTTATAGCACTGATCTCTGTATAAATGTCAATGGTCCCAAAAAAGTGTCAAAAGTGTCCGATCTGTCTGCTGCAATCCCACTAAAAATCGAAGATCACCGCCATTACTAGTAAAAATAAATAAAAATAATAAAGAATGCCATAAATCTATTCCCTATTTTGTAGACACTATAACTTATGTTTAAACGCTTATTGCGATATTTTTTTTTACCTAAACTGATGAAGAAATTTAGTTTTCCTGACGCCAACATGGGAGCATACATATGATATAGCTCCGCCCCTATATCCACCCACAGGACCTGATTAGCTCTATAAAAGTCTGACTGAGAGCTACCTTCCCCATTCTGCTTTTTGTCCTTAAAGATCAACACCTACAGACGGTTACACTCAGGATAAGCTCTTTCCTGCCGACTACGTTGGAGTCCGTCTGGGTTCAAGCCTCTCCCAGCACTCAGTCCCACATCTTAGGCTGCTAAACGCACACACAGCAAGATGGGGGGCCCCTTCTGGTGGTCTTTTGGGGCCGAGGTGTTCTCTAATCAGAGATGATATCCCTCTTGTGGTATGCATGCTGCGGGGTCTGGATCCAGCAGCTGGGACTGCATCTCTCCTATGGAACTTCTTTTCTTTTTCTTGCTCTCATGTCTCTAAAGACCTCATACACACTATGCAGCTTTTGTTGTCTGATTTCCTTTACATTTGCTGGGACCATGTAGTGCAGGGGCCTGCCTGATTGCATACAAATTGAGGCTCTTAAGGTTTGACCTCATATTGTGTGGTTTTGGTAAATCTGAGTGAAAAAATCTGCAGAGCATTGTATGATGTGAAGCCAGCTTAAAAGTGTCTTTTTGTGTGGATGGGCGTTGGCTTCCCTCCAATTGTACTAGCCCTTTTTTGATTAGAACAGAGGCTGGGGAGGACTGAGTGTCTCTCACAGGTGCTCTATTTAAAGGGCACAGATGGCCAGGTAATGGATGCGATTTAGGCATCCAGAGAAACAGCATCTCATTCTGAGGAACAGTCAGTGACCGGTAAGTCTTGCTTTTCTAGTAATGGGGATAAAAGGGAGGGGGAGCAAGGAAGAATGTATTACTAGGGGATGGGGGGGGGGGGTTTCTCCCAGATTTAATTTGTTTAAATTTGCTTCTCTTTGCCCAAAAAAAAGGGGGGGCTATATATGGATTTCTTTTTCTTTTTCTTTTCCCTTATTTCTCTCTGTTGCCATGCAGTCCCCCTTGTACCTTTCGGTTCTTCCGTCAGCATGAGCCTAACACCACATAACCAAGACCACTGCAATACCAGGTAAGGGCCAACGTTGGGTAAGTAAGAAGATGCGGGAAAAAGAGTGCGTTATGCTCTGACGAGCGTGCCTTCTTGTCTATTGCAGCCCCAGCCACTCACACTCCCACTCTAGGAGGTCCAGAGGCCCTCTGGATCGTCAGGATTTTACCAGGGCGGAAAGTGACTCCTCCAGTCCTGGCAGACCCCAGTACAAAGGGCGCAAATGTACACTTAAGAGAAAGCACACAGCTTCAACTCCGAGGGCTCAGCGCCCAAAAGGCAAATGTTGGTCATGTGGAGATGACCCTATGCCAGGAAAGCTAATTTGCAGCAACTGCTTCAGGCAGCTTGCCAGAGACCAGGAGTATGAGAGTCAGCAGGTGTCAACCTTGCTCAAGAAAGTAGTCTGCGACTCCCTGGCAGAATTTTCCTGTCATCTAGGACAACCAGGGACAGAAGCAGACGAACAGAGTGTGGGCCCTGCACCGGGTCTAAACCAAGCCATTCAACCCTCTCTAACTAGAGGGGTATCAGGCACTTCAGGGACGACTCCGGCCCAGCGGATTAGGCGGGCTGATTCCCCAGAGCAAGTATTACAGCAAACCTTCCAGGCAGAGGGAGAAGATACTGCCTCCTCCTCGGCACAGGATCCTGAAGGTTCAGGCTTTTATTTTGCAATGATACCACCATTTATTGAGGCAGTAAAAGCTGCACTGGAATGGGAGGATCTGGAACCTCCTCCAAAGAAGGAGAAAACTTATTATCACACACCATACAATCTGATTTTAAATTTCGTGGCAGTCGCTGTACAACACGCATTAGGTGCCGTATCCTTTCAGGGCACCCCAAATGCGATGCGATTCTGCTGTGATTGTCACATATATCTTCCAGGCTGTCAGAAATAGGAAGCAGATCGCCTATCCAAACAATTCGAGGATCCCAACGAATGGTCCCTTCACCCCGACGTGTTCAAACTGAGTGGGGGTGTTCGCAACTGGATCTTTTTGCCTCATCAACCAACTGCAAGGTGCGCCGATTCCTCTCATGCTACCCTCATCCATTAGCGGAGGGGACGGACGCCTTGACGCATTCTTGGGTTGTGCAACTGGCCTATGCCTTTCCTCCAATTTCTTTAATCCTGAAATTCCTGAGGAGATTGTTGACAGAGAATTTGACAGTCATCACAGTATTACCTTACTGGCCTCTCAGATCATGGTTCTCTCTGGCAATGGATCTCAGCGTGTGCCCACCGATCACTCTGCCGGTGACTCCTCATCTCCTGTCGCAAGGAGATATCCTACATCCACAACCATCATGACTGGCCTTAGCAGCCTGGAGATTGAAAGGCAGGGGTTACAAGAGTTAGGATGTTCTCCAGAGGTTATTAGAACTTTACAGAGTTCCAGAAAGGGGTCAACCAATGCCATCTACTCCAGAATATGAAATAGGTTCACAAGCTTTGCAGCCGGATGTCAGTTTGACCCTAGTGACCCAAATGTATCTCAAATCCTGTCTTTCCTGCAATCCGGATTGGATTTGGGGCTCAGCCTAAGTTTACTTAATGTGCAAATTTCAGCCATCTCGGCTTTTACCCAAAAGAAATGGGCAGCAAACCTGCTGGTGGAGGACTTAATGAGAGCAGTACTTAGACTACGCCCTCCCAAGAGAAATAGGTTCCCTCAGTGGGACCTGGCAGTAGTCCTCAATTTTCTAGCAAATCCTCTTTGTGCTCCGACAAAAGACTGTTCATTATGGGATATCACCTTAAAAACGGCTTTCCTATAGCCATAACTTCAGGGAAAGGGTGTCGGAACTCCCAAGGATTGGGGGCAGCCGAACCCTATTCCATGTTCTTCCCAGACAGGGTTGTGCTGAGACCATTGGATCATTTTGTCCCAAAAGTGGCATCAATATTTCAACTCTCCAGTGAATGGGTGCTTCCAGCTCTCCCAGCGGAATCAGATGCTGATCTGCACGAGTTGGACATTCCAAAAGTCCTCAAAGCCTATCTCCAGGCTACTTCTACATTCAAATTTAAATTTAAATGTATCCCCACAAGATGGCGTTGTGGATACAGATAGGTATGAGTATGCCAACGTCCCAAATATATTGCAAATTTTGCAATATATTTACTTCTATATTCAGACATTCTGACAGACTTTTCATCATACCTACCAGAAAATTTAAAGGGAAAGAGGCCTTGGCCAGAACCATCTCGGCCTGGATAATAAAAAGTATTTACCGGGCATATAGAGCGGCCAGGAAGGATGCGGAGGTGGTTAGAGCTCACTCAACCAAGGCGATGTAGTCTTCTTCTTGGGCGGCATAGGCAAGAGTGTCTCTGGAAACAGTCTGCAAAGCGGCTAGCTGGTCATTACATCATACGTTCTTAAAACACTACAGGGTGGATCCAGCAGCTCTTACTACAGTAGAGTTTAGGAGGAAAACTATCCAAGATTCTTTGTCTATTGTCAAATAAAGACTAGGTTTGCAGCATTAAACCCTCCCTCTCAAAAGCTCATTATGTATCATATGTATGCTGCCATGTTGGCGTCAGGAAAATGGAAAATAGTATCAAATATTTACCGTAATTTTCCTCTTCTGACGCCAATACATGGCAGCATACGAACCCTCCCTCTGATCTTTGTGCTTTATACGGAGAATGGGGGAGGTAGCTTTCAGTCAGACTTTTATAGAGGTAAACAGGTCCTGTGGGTGGATATAGGGGCGGGGCTATATCATATGTATGCTACCATGTATTGGCGTCAGGAAAGGAAAATTACGGTAAGTATTTGATACAGTTTTCCATTTTACTTTTTTTGGGGGGATATTTATTATAGCAAAAAGTAAAAAATGTTTATTTTTTTTCAAAATTGTCGGTCTTTTTTTGTTTATAGTGCACAAAATAAAAACCGCAGAGGTGATCAAATACACCAAAAGAAAGCTCTATTTGTGGGAAAAAAGGACATCAATTTTGTTTGGGTACAGCTTCACACGACTGCACAATTGTCAGTTAAAGCGACGTAGTGCCGTATCGCAAAAAATGGCCTGGGGGCAAGTCTTCCAGTCCTTAAGTGGTTAAAAGACTAAAAAGAAAATAAATGTGGCCCATGTCAAAAGGTAAGGAAAAAAAAAAGCTGTAAAGAATTAGAAAAGGGCATTAAAAAATATAAAACGAAGGAACACTGTCATCATTTGAAAGGCTGCACAAATTAAAACCAAACAACAGGTTACAAAAGAGGATAGGATAAAACCCCCAAAAATTCTTAAAGCATATTATTAGCAAAAAGGCAAATATATTAAAGAGGTGTTCCAGCCCACAACCAAAAAATTTTAGGTCAGCAGCTACAAATACTGTTTATTATTAATACATTACTTATTAGGGCACTTACTTGTCCAGGGATCCTGTCCTCACCCAAGCCGATTCTTGAGTTGGTTTTCGGTGCTAGCATCGCCATCTTGGGTAAGGGAAACCGGCACTGAAGCCGTGCGGCTTCACAGCCGGTTTCCTACTGTGCATGCGTGAATCGCACTGCACTTTCTCAATGGGCCAGCTGCAGCAAGGCCTGGAGGCAGGAAGTGGGAGCGGGTGCCTGTTAAAATCCGCTACCCCCCCCATCCCCCACAAGGTGCCAAATGTGGCAACGGAGGGGGGGAGGAGGCAGACAAGCGAAGCTTATACTTTTAGGTGGAGCTCCGCTTTAAATACCTTCTTCGGCTCTGTGTATACAAAGGAAAATGGGAGATCTCAAGTTCATATTGGGGATAGTATTGACACAGCCCCAAATGAACCCCAATGGCATAAAACTGATGTGGTCCATAAACATTCAGAAAAAATAAAGGTTAATTAAGCACCTGGACTAGATTGCTTAACCACTTGCTTACTGGGTACTTAAACCCCCCTCCTGCCCAGACCAATTTTCAGCTTTCAGCGCTGTCGCACTTTGAATGACAATTGCGCGGTCATACAACACTGTACCCAAATGAAATTTTTATCATTTTTTTTCCCACAAATAGAGCTTTCTTTTGGTGGTATTTAATCACAGCTGGGATTTTTATTTTTTGCTAAACAAACAAAAAAAGATGGAAAATTTTGAAAAAAAAATCATGTTTCATAGTTTGTTATAAAATTTTGCAAACAGGTAATATTTCTCCTTCATTGATATGTGCTGATGAGGCGGCACTGGTGGGCACTAATAGGCTGCACTGATGGGCACGGATAGGCACAGTTAAGGCGGCACTGATAGGCACAGTTAAGGCGGCACTGATAGGCACAGTTAAGGCGGCACTGATGGGGACAGATAAGGCGGTACTGATGGGCACAGATAAGGTGGCACTGATGGGCACTGATGGGTGGCACGGATAGGTGGCACTGATGGGCACTGATAGGTACCACTGATGGGGGGCACTGATGGGCGGCACTGATGGGCACTTATGGGCGGCACTGATGGGCACTTATGGGCACTGGTAGGTGACACTGATGGGCACTGATAGGTGGCACTGAT
Organism: Aquarana catesbeiana; assembly: GCF_042186555.1. Classification (NCBI taxonomy): domain Eukaryota; kingdom Metazoa; phylum Chordata; class Amphibia; order Anura; family Ranidae; genus Aquarana; species Aquarana catesbeiana. The sequence goes on along the minus strand of NC_133324.1, from coordinate 524,083,839 downwards.
GTGCAGCACTGTTGTTGCACTGATGTGGGCGCTGATGGGTGGCACTGTGGGCACTGATGGGTACTGGTAGGCGGCACTGCTGCCTATTGCTGTGTCACTGGCAGGGGGCAGATGATCGCCGTGATCGGGACTGATGTCCCTCTCATGGCCGCCGGTGATTGGGTTTTTTTTTTCCTCCTCAAGCTGTCAGCGCGAGGAGGAAAAATAGACGATTACCGGCTCTGTTTACATCACATGATCAGCTGTCATTGGCTGACAGCTGATCATGTGGTAAGGGGTCGGGACCGACCCCTTACTCTGATCTGTGATCAGGCGAGTCTCATAGACTCGCTGATCACCGCGCGCCCTGCAGGGGGCGCGCAGGCCACTCGTGCACGGAACAACGTCAGTAGACTCATCACTCATACTCATGTAGATCCGCGCTGTTGCTGTCATTTGGCAATAGCGCGGATCTGAAGAGGTTAAACCCACGTGTCCTTAACCACCTCAATACAGGGCAATTTTCAGCTCTCAGCGCTGTCAGAGTTTGAATGACAATTGCATGGTCATGCTACACTGTAACCACGTAACATTTTTTATCATTTTCCTCACACAAATAGAGCTTTCTTTTTGTAGTATTTAATCACTTCTGGGTTTTTTATTTTTTCCTAAAAAATAAAAAAAACAAAAGTTTTGAAAAAAAAATGTTTTCTTAGTTTCTATCAGTAAATTTTGTAAATATGTAACTTTTCTCCTTCACTGATGGGCGCTGATGAGGCAGCACTGATGGGCACTGATGAGGTGGCACTTATGAGCACTGATGAGGCGGCACTTATGGGCACTGATTAGGTGGCACTGATGAGGAGGCACAAACATGCCGCACTTATGGGCACTGATATGTGGCACTGGTGGGCACTGACATGCGGCACTGGTGAACACTGATGGCCATTGATGGGCAGCAGTGATGGGCATTGATGGGCAGCACTGATAGTCAGCACTGACTGGCATCACTAATGGCCACTGATTGCTGCCACTTGTGGGCACTGATTGCTGGCAGTGGTGGGCACTTATTGCTGGCATTTGTGGGCACTTAATTGTAATCAGGGCACTGATGATCAGTGCCCTGATTATATACCTAGACGTCCTCTGTGAGGAGATGCCGCTGACTGGCTCCCCTCTCCTCACACTCTGTCAATGGTGGGTTCCGAGTGAAGGCAGGAGAGCGGTGATGCGGGGCGGGAGCGGTGAGAGATGATGTCATTTCTCTGCTCCCCGCCGCACCTCCGACATTGAGGCTGACAGAACACTGGCTGTGAGGGCAGAAGAACGGTGATGCGGGGGGCGGAGAGAGATGATGTCATCTCTGTTTGCCTGCCCGCTTCTCTCATCCACCCGGCTCTTATATGCCGGCCGCCCGGCTGTCTCATGCCGCCTGCCCAGCCCTTATATGCCAGCCGCCCGGCTTTCTCATGCTGGCCGTCCAGGTGTCTCATGCCGGGCCGCCCAGGTGTCTCTTGCCGGCCGCCTGCACCCGCGGCCGGGCTGCAGAAAGGCCACGGTCCGGTAGTTGATGACCCCTGCTGTAGATTTCAGGTTTAAAAGTACAATTTCTATGTTTGCAGATGACACCAAGATATGTAGTGAAATAACATTCTTACAAGATGTCTCCAACTTGCAAGCAGACCTTAGTGCACTGTTTAATTGGACAGCAATGTGGCAAATAAGGTTTAATGTTGATAAGTGTAAAGTTAGGCACTTGTAGGCATCATACATTTAAGGTGGAGTACAACTGGTAGAGTCAGCGGTTGAGAAGAATCTGGGTGTTCTGTTAGACCATAGACTTTAAGGAGAAGTTTGGGATTTATAAAAAAAAATTAACCTTCATACTCGCCGCTATGCTGCAGCATTCTGTGCATAGAAGGGCAACCAAACTGATAAGAGGCATGGAGGAGCTCAGCTATGAGGAAAGATTAACGGAACTGAATTTATTCTCTCCTGAGAAATGACGATTAATCACTTCACCTCCGGAAGATTCAGCCCCCTTCAAGATCAGCTAATTTTTTGCGATACGGCACTGAGTTATTGTATGCGTTATTTTAACTGACAATTGCGCGGTCATGCAACATTGTACCTAAATAAAATTTATGTCCTTTTTTCCCACAAATGGAGCTTTCTTTTGGTGGTATTTGATCACCTGTGTTTTTTTTTTGTTTGTTTTTTTGCGCTAGAAACAAAGAGAGACAGACAATTATGAAAAAAAAAAACAATAAATATATATATATGTATAATTTTTTATTTATTTTTTTTTACTTTCTGCTATAACCTATCCAATAATTTTTTTTTTTTTTCCTCATAAATTTAGGCCAATTTGTATTCTGCTACATATATACTAGTAATGGCGGCGATTAGCGACTTATAGCGGGACTGTGATATAGCAGCAGACATTCTGACACTAACTGACACTTTTGACACTTTTTGGACCGTGACACTAATACAATGATTAGTGCTGTATAAACCTGAATCACCCCTAAGGAAAGGACACAAAGAGATGAAAAATGGCGCTACCCCCCTAAATGTGGGCTTGAGGTGAATGCTCACACCCCCTCTAATGCAGGGCAGTAGACCCTAAACCACAATGTGAAAAGTGATAAACAATAAGCAAACAAACCATACAATCAAAATGATTAAGAAATGCTAACAAGACATATGGGGTCAGTGGTGATGACCATACAAATAAACATCAACTACAGTGCAAAAAACATGAATATAAACTAATGCATACCAGACACTATCTAGTATAACATAAAAAGCAGGTGAAAGGAGTAATGTGTAAATGACTACAATGACTACTAGTAACACCCCGTGATAAGTGAAGTCCGGTATCGTGATACCCAAAAAAAAAACCCAGGGACACAAACTCCATCCCTTCCCTCCTGTCAGAATGGCGATCTGACTTTTTTACATAGGCAGATCGCAGTTCTATCTCTCTGCCTGATGATCGGTGGGTGGCAGAGGACATTGGGTACCCTGCACCCACCAATCCACTTCTCCTGTGTATAATCATAGTGGAAGCGAGTCGCTGGGGGCACACATGCGTGCCTCCTACCTGGAAGTGTTGGATCACAATTTTATATACACGCGCACAGGTGCCACCCTTTAGCAGGGTGGTTAAGGGGGGATATGATCACCATGTACAGATACATTCTGTAAGTGGTCCATATAGTTAACTTGGGGTAGAGTTATTCACATTAAAGAGGAACTGCAGTCTGCTCACATAATTTGTATTAAAAACAGCTTTGCCATTCTGAAGCTTCCCTCCAACCACTTTTCATATTATTGTATTTATACTGTGATTCTCTACTTGCCAAATTTGCTGCAGAAATCTCCCTTCACTGAGTCTTGCTGCAACCGTTTTAACTGTGGGCAGCTGAAGCTACTGCCTGTTCACTTTCTGGATTACACAGACACACAGAGGCACTCCTCCAGCTCTGCAGCCCTGCAGCACTCATTGGTATTCTTATGACTTGCCCCCCCTCCCATCCTGGCAAACTCTCACAAGAGTGAGAGAGGAAGAGCTGTGCATGATGTTATAAGCCCAGGCCTTTTTACCAGACGAGAAACAGGGCTGTATAAGGTATTTACTGGCAGAAAAAAATGTTTTACTATCCAAAGTTAAAACAAGGACAGAAGATTTATTAGATGGAAAGTTGAAAAAATTACTGAAGTTCACTTTAAGGTCATCACAGAAGAGAAGGGAGGACTCTGTCTGGAGGAACAGAGCTTTAACCTCCGCATATGGATCTGTTTTGTTACAGTAATGCCGCGTACACACAGTCGGAATTTCCAACAACAAATGTTCGATGTGAGCTTGTTGTCGGAAATTCCCACCGTGTGTAGGCTTCATTGAACATTTCCGACAACAAAAATTTGAGAGCTGGTTATCAAATTTTCCGACAACAAAATCCGTTGTCGGAAATTCCCATCGTGTGTACACAATTTCGGTGCATAAAATTGAACACAAAATTGGCTATTGAACTTCATTTTTCTCGGCTCGTCGTATGCGTTGTACGTCACCGCATTCTTGACTTTCGGAATTTCCGACAACATTTGTGCGACCGTGTGTATGCAAGACAAGTTTGTGCCAACATCCGTCGGAAATAAATCTAGGATTTTGTTGTCGGAATGTCCGATCGTGTGTACGCTGCATAAGAGCCGTGAAAATGGGCTTCCACAAGAACTAGTGGCTAGATTATTTCCTAAATACACAAAATATAACTGGATGTTAACATTTACAGTGGTGACAGAAAGTATTCAGACCCCCTTACATTTTTCACTCTTTGTTATATTGCAGCCATTTGCTAAAATCATTTAAGTTCATTTTTTTCCTCATTAATGTACACACAGCACCCCATATTGACAGAAAAACACAGAATTGTTGACATTTTTGCAGATTTATTAAAAAAGAAAAACTGAAATATCACATGGTCCTAAGTATTCAGACCCTTTGCTGTGACACTCATATATTTAACTCAGGTGTCCATTTCTTCTGATCATCCTTGAGATGGTACTACACATTCGAGTCCAGCTGTGTTTGATTATACTGATTGGACTTGATTAGGAAAGCCACACACCTGTCTATATAAGACCTTACAGCTCACAGTGAATGTCAGAGCAAATGAGAATCATGAGGTCAAAGGAACTGTCTCAAGCTCAGAGACAGAATTTTGGCAAGGCAGAGATCTGGCCAAGGTTACGAAAAAAAATTTCTGCTGCACTTAAGGTTCCTAAGAGCACAGTGGCCTCCATAATCCTTAAATGGAAGACTTTTGGGACGACCAGAACCCTTCCTAGAGCTGGCCAAACTGAGCTAACGGGGGAGAAGAGCCTTGGTGAGAGAGGTAAAGAAGAACCCAAAGATCACTGTGGCTGAGTTCCAGAGATGCAGTCGGGAGATGGGCCTCTCCTCAGTGCAAGACACATGAAAGACCGCATGGAGTTTGCAAAAAAAAAAACACCTGAAGGACTCCAAGATGGTGAGAAATAAAATTCTTTGGTCTAATGAGACCAAGATAGAACTTTTTGGCCTTAATTCTAAGCGGTATGTGTGGAGAAAACCAGGCACTGCTCATCACCTATCCAATGCAGTCCCAACAGTGAAGCATGGTGGTGGCAGCATCGTGCTGTGGGGGTGTTTTTCAGCTGCAGGGACAGGATGACTGGTTGCAATTGAGGGAAAGATGAATGCGGCCAAGTACAGGGATATCCTGGACGAAAACCTTCTCTAGAGTGCTCAGGACCTCAGACTGGGCCGAAGGTTTACCTTCCAACAAGACAATGACCCTAAGCACATAGCTAAAATAATGAAGGAGGGGCTTCACAACAACTCTGTGACTGTTCTTGAATGGCCCAGCCAGAGCCCTGACTTAAACCCAATTGAGCATCTCTGGAGAGAACTAAAAATGGCTGTCCACCAACGTTTACCATCCAACCTGACAGAACTGGAGAGGATCTGCAAGGAGGAATAGCAGAGGATCCCCAAATCCAGGTGTGAAAAACTTGTTGCATCTTTCCCAAAAAGACTCATGGCTGTATTAGATCAAAAGAGTGCTTCTACTAAGTACTGAGCAAAGGGTCTGAATACTTAGGACCATGTGATATATCAGTTTTTCTGTCAATATGGGGTGCTGTGTGTACATTAATGAGGAAAAAAAATAAACTTAAATTATTTTAGCAAATGGCTGCAATATAACAAAGAGTGAAAAATGTAAGGGCGTCTGAATACTTTCCGTCCCCACTGTATATGTAATAACACCAGGGATTGATCCAGGGAATATCTGATTGCCTTCTGGAGAATCAGGAAAGAATTTATTTTTCCTCTGCTGGAGCAAATTGGGCCATGCTTCATGGGGTTTTTTTGCCTTCCCCTGGATCTTCTATGGCTATAGGATTCTGTATGTGGAGGTTTTCCATTTATCTATTCTGTTTATTCAGGTTTTTTTTCTGTTGCTTGAACTGGATGGACTTTTTTTTTCCAACCTGACTGTGTCAATGGACATTGGGCTTGTGCCAGTTGCATTGGTTTAACATCGGTTTAAGACAAATCTAAGGTGTTGACTGTTTTCTGACCTGCATCTGACCGGTTTAGGCAGGTTTTGCATTCCCATAGACTTGTATGGAAATGGAAATGCAAAACCTATTTGAAATGAAAAAAATCCCATTGCCTCAGGCCCAAGAGGAACGGGTTTGTTTAAAAAGACAGGTTTACTATACTTTACTGTAACTGATGACTGTACCTTACAAAGTTGTTGCATTTTGCCTGGTTAAATAATACTGATTGTCTTGTAAAATCATAACCCTGTATTTCATATAGTGAAAGTTGATTGATTTTTTTAAAATACAGATGCCAGTTATTTTATCCAATCCTGCTTTAGTCCTCTAGCAATAAATAATGGATGTTGTTTTTTGCAGGAATTCTTGGCAGTGACTATGTCAATGCAAACTATATTGATGGATACCGAAAACAGAATGCATACATAGCTACACAAGGTCCTCTACCAGACAGCTTTGGAGACTTCTGGCGGATGGTATGGGAGCAGCGTTCTGCCACTATAGTGATGATGACACGACTAGAGGAAAAGTCTCGGGTGAGAATTTTTGCAATTTTTTTTTTTCTTCAAAAGGCAGGTACATTTTATAAACCCCAGTTCTTCTAACCCTCTACTCTACAGCAATACATTTGTCTGTGGCTAACAAGTATCCATCCTTGAAACTGGCACAGAATTTCTCTTACCATTCAGACCAGCCATTTCACAAGGTCAGCTGATGTGACCTTTTGAATTGGTGGGAGTGAATTCAAAACATTGTGCTTGGTCCCTCTTTAAAATGGAAGGCTATGCGGTAGTATAGTCACCCCTGAAAGGCAGAACCAAATACATTAAAGGACCACAAGGGGTCGCATTGTGTTGACTCGACCTACCAACATAGTATAATGTCCTGAACAGAAGTCAAACAGGGTTAATGCCAAACCATAGAACACATCTACATCTTTTCACATTCCCATCAAGAATCATCTCCACAATACAAAACGTGGAAAAATCTTTGCCTGTTTTATGGACTTTAACCACTTGCTGGCCAGTATGTGTGTGTATCTATGCATGTGTGTATCTATGTATGTATATGTGTGTGTATGTATATATATATATATATATATATATATATATATATATATATATATATATATAAATTTGTATATGGCTTGGGCAATGAGTAGTTATCCCAGGATCATGGCTGTAGCTGCACTCATACTCCACTACACTTTCATAGAGTCAGCGATCGCCTTTCCTATAAAAGTGATCAAGCGGCTTTACAGCTGTTCCACAAGGGAGCCCAGGACTGCTGTAAGTGGTCAAGTTGGCTGCCTACAGAGAAGGAGATGTTCTCCGATCTCCTCTGGGAAGTATATGTGTTTGATAGATCCCTGGTGTTTAAAAAAAGGTACCTGACACTGCCCAAAGCTTCTTCACCCCTTGTGATAGAAACAAAGATACATTTTAAAAAAGTGTACAAAAAAATGTAAATAAAAATAATTAACCACCTAAAGGGGTTGTAAACCCTCATGGTTTTTCACCTTAATGCATTCTATGCATTGAGGTGAAAAACTTTCTGTAGTGCTGCAGCCCTGAACGCTCTCATCCTCCGGCTGGGAACGAGCAGGACTCGGCACCGGGGGGGCAGGGCCGAGTCCTGCATTCTGTGTGAATGGACACAGATGCAGGACTTGGGAGCCTTCTCCAACGTGGACACTCGATGCAGGGAAGAGCCACCACCGCCGCTGAGGGACCCCAGAAGAGGAGGATCGGGGCCACTCTGTGCAAAACTAACTGCACAGTGGAGGTAAGTATGACATGTTTATTATTTTAAAAAAACAAAAAAAAAAGAGGGTTTACAACCCCTTTAAGTGCCAAGCCTATTTCTGACACTTGTTTAGAAGTTAAAATCTGTATTTTTTGCTAAAGAATTACTTGGAACCCCCAAACATGATATATTTATTTTTGGCAGAGACTCTAGAGAATAAAATGGAGATTGTTGTAATACTTTGTCACACCGTATTTGCGCAGCAGTCTTACAAACACAATTTTTTTGAAAAAATACACTTTTTTATTTTAAATAAGAAAACAGTAAAGTTAGCCCAATTTTTTTTCTGTAATGTAAAAGATAATGTTACGCCCAGTAAATTGACACCTAACGTGTCATGCTTTAAAATTGCGCATGCTTGTGGAATGGCGACAAACTTTGGTACTTAAAAATCTCCATAGGTGATGCTTTAAAAATTTCTACAATTTAGTTTTTCTTATTTATTTTACTTTATATTGTTTATTTTTGCACTGTCCCTTTAAAAAAAAAATATTTTTGATCACTTTTATTCCTATTACAAAGGAATGTAAACATCCCCTGTAACAGAAAAAAAAAACAGGACAGAGCCTCTTTAAAGTGGGATCTGGGGTCAAAAAAGACCTCAGATCTCACATTTACACTTAAAAGCAATAAAAAAAACAGTCTTTTTTTTTTTGAAGAAAATTTTTTTTTCCTTTTAAGGCCGGAGGGCAGAAGTGGCGTTTGACGTAGCTCCAGTCCTCCAGTGACATAGAGTAGAGTGGGGGCTATCTTGCCCTCAGTCGACTTTCTGCCCATCAGGTGATCGGATCATTTAAGGTGCTACCGACAGCTCCCGTAAGCTGCGAAAATAAATGGGAGGGGTCACCTCTCCTGCCACCCATAAAAGTGATCTCTTGGGGAATCCGCTGCTGGGACCACTTTTATGTTAAAGCAGACCGTCCGCCGTTTAAAACTGTACTGGGGTTATGTCAGCTATCTGCTGCCATAACAACGGTATATAACGTCAATGTAGCAAAGTATATACATGGTGGGTGGTCCGGAAGTGGTTAAAAATATTTTTTTAAAGCACAACCTACATATTTTGCATACAAGAAGAAACCAAGGTACAGGCAACCTGGGTAAGAAAGCGGCTACTGAGGCAACAGAGGGTCTTAGTCAGGACTAATCATAAAAGTACAAAATTTATTAAGTCCAAAAATTACCAGCTAAAAAGATGCACATGTGGAAAGCAGTCTCATTCTAACTTCACAAATATTGGTTCAAAAGTTTAAAGCACTGAAAGTGAAGAATAGAAGTTGACAAAAAAAACACACATGACATTACATGTGAATGGCCCCTGAGACAGTACAAACTAACTTTTACTGGATTCATTTCTGATGTGAGGTTTATTATTGGAAATGATCTGGTGATAGTGTTGTCCTGGTATGAGAACTTGTTAGAGCACTATATCCGGATTCTAGTCCAGTAGGTGTAAAGTCTATGAATGAGGATGGTATCTGTCACGTACCTGGTAGGTTGTGAGCCTGAAGTGCAGGAAAAGACCTCCCTTACAGCTCCCACTCCCGTTCCCCTGGAATGGAGACAGAGGGCCAGGAGTGAAGAGTGGTATGGGTGCCTGGCAGGATCAACAGTTGCTGAAAGTCCAGTAGTAGTGGCACCCTCTGGAGTCAGTAGTCTGAGGTGTAGACTGAGGACAGAGACTGGAATGCAGAACTGGAACCAGGAACAACAGCAGGTAAAAGCAGACTGGAAGCTGGACTGGAACCAGGAACAACAGCAGGTAATAGCAGACTGGAAGCTGGACTGGAACCAGGAACAACAGCAGGTAATAGCCTGGAACGCTGGACAGGAACAACAGCAGAAGATAGCCTGGAACGCTGGACTGGAACACAGCAGAAGATAGCCTGGAACGCTGGGCTGGAACACAGCAGAAGGTAGCCTGGAACACTGGACTGGAACCAGGAACAACAGCAGGTAATAGCAGACTGGAAGCTGGACTGGAACCAGGAACAACAGCAGGTAATAGCAGACTGGAAGCTGGACTGGAACCAGGGACAACAGCAGGTAATAGCCTGGAACGCTGGACTGGAACAACAGCAGAAGATAGCCTGGAACGCTGGACTGGAACACAGCAGAAGATAGCCTGGAACGCTGGACTGGAACACAGCAGAAGATAGCCTGGAACGCTGGACTGGAACACAGCAGAAGATAGCCTGGAACGCTGGACTGGAACACAGCAGAAGATAGCCTGGAACGCTGGACTGGAACCAGGAACAACAGCAGGTAATAGCAGACTGGAAGCTGGACTGGAACCAGGAACAACAGCAGGTAATAGCAGACTGGAAGCTGATGAACACAGCGGAGGGTCAACAAGCCGGTGGTCAGTAACGTTCGGACAGCAGAGGTACCAGGGGTAATGCAGAGGGATGGTCAGGCAAGCCAAGAGGGTCTGGTGCAGGCAGATAGCAGGATCGTCAAACAGGAAGCCGGGTCAGATAACAGGATACACAGATCAGATCAGGTAACACTCACAGAACGCTGTAGAGCAGACAGCGGGGATGGAGTGTGACAGGCAGGTTTAAATAGCCCGCCTGACACCAGCGGGAGTGCGCGCGCGCGTGCCCGTGCGTGACCGCACCCGTGAACGCGCGCGCATGCGCAATGGGACCCGTGGCCGGGTTCCCGTGCGCCTGGGACGCCGGTTACTGGCAGGATCTTCATGACATTGCCCCCCCCCAAGGGGCAGCCTCAGGATGCCCCTTTGAAAAAATTTCTCTGGATGAGCTGTCTTAAAGGCTTGTAACAGGTCTTCAGCATGAATATTATCCTCTGGTTCCCAAGAACTCTCCTCTGGGCCAAACCCCTTCCACTTTATTAAGAATTGATTTTGGTTACCTCTTTTCCTGTGGTCCATGATAGCCTCCACCTCGAATTCCTCTTCCCCATCTACCAGGATTGGATCAGGAGGATCCGTACTTCGACCTGGAAATGGGTTGGTAATAGATGGTTTAAGCAAGGACACGTGAAAAACTGGATGTACCTTTAGTGAATCCGGGAGTTCAAGTTCATATGCAACTTCATTAATTCTCCGTTTAACAGGGAATGGTCCAAGAAATTTGGGACCCAATTTCTTGGAAGGGCAGGCCAACCTGAGGTTTATGGTGGACAACCATACCTGATCCCCAGGTGCAAGTAAGAGCTCACTTCGCCTCTTTTTATCGAAGGTTGCTTTGTTGTACTCCTGGGTTCTGGTCATGGTGTCCTGTAAAACTTGGTTGTTAGAGGTAAAGAAATCCAATTTCTCCTGAACTGCGGGTACTGTGCATTCTGGAAGAGAATTTGGTAAAAATGAGGGGTGGAAACCATAATTCGCAAAAAACGGAGTTTGCTTGATAGCAGAATGAATAGAATTGTTATAAGCGAATTCGGCCAATGGTAAAACAGCAATCCAATTATCTTGGGCAAAGGAAGAAAAACAGCGCAAATATTGTTCAAGGGTCTGGTTTGTTCTTTCTGTTTGCCCATTAGTCTGGGGGTGATAAGCCGATGAAAATGAGAGTTCAATGTCCAAGGTTTTACACAAAGCCCTCCAGAATCGAGAGGTAAATTGTACCCCTCGATCTGAAACGATATTAACTGGTACCCCATGGAGCCTGACGACCTCTTTAATGAATGCTTGTGCTGTTTCTGTAGCTGAAGGGGTACCCTTCATTGGGACAAAGTGCGCCATCTTCGACAACCGGTCCACTATGACAAAGATTGAAGTGAAGCCCCCGGCCGGGGGTAGTTCTACAATAAAATCTATAGAGAGCATTTTCCAGGGTCTATCTGGGACAGGCAAGGGTTTTAGTAGACCCCATGCCTTTGTTTTGTGCCCTTTGTTCCTAAGGCAGGTGGTACAGGACTCTACAAACTCTTTAGAATCTTTGCGCAGCTGAGGCCACCAGAAGGTGCGCTGAACCAAATCAGTGGTTTTAGCCACACCGAAATGCCCAGCCAGCGCATGATCGTGACAAAGCTCTAGTACTGAAACTCGTAGTGTTTCAGGTATAAAGATCCTACTCTCATGCCACAATAACCCATCCTTAACCTGGAGCTCTGTCTTAATGGAAGATTCTATTCCTGCGGAGGCCTGTTTAATCTGGGAAAGCAGGTTTCCCTGAAGTAGAAGAAAGTTCCCCGGAGACAAAATGGTGTCTTGAGGGGAAATCTCTTGAGGTTTGTGAAACATCCTAGACAGGGCGTCAGGTTTGGTATTCTTGGAGCCAGGACGGTAAGTGACATGGAAGGAGAACCTGGAGAAAAAGAGAGCCCACCTGGCCTGACGTGGTTTCAACCTCTTTGCAGACCTCAAATACTCCAGGTTCTTATGATCTGTAAAGATTAAAACCTCTATGAGCGGCACCCTCCAACAGATAGCGCCACTCCTCCAATGCTGACTTGATTGCCAACAACTCTCTGTCACCTACATCATAATTTCTCTCTGCCGTGGATAACTTACGAGAAAAGAAGGCCACAGGATGCAGCAGGGCCTTGGTTCCCTGTCTTTGGGATAATACTGCTCCTACAGCAATTTCAGATGCATCCACTTCTAGAATAAATGGCAGAGAGGAATCTGGATGCTTTAGTACAGAGGCGGAGGTGAAAAGGCCCGAGAGTCTCAAAAGCCTTTTGAGCCTCGTCCGACCAATGGAAGCGTGTACCCTGTTTGGTAAGCTGTGTGATGGGTGCAATGATGGCTGAGAACCCCTTAATAAATTAGCGAATCCAACGAATCGCTGGATTCCCTTCTTATCAGTCGGGACTGGCCAATCTAGAACAGCCGTGACCTTCTGGGGGTCATTTTTAATGCCCTTACTGGAAATGACTAAACCTAAAAATGGAATACTTTCCTGTTCGAATTCACATTTTTCAGCCTTTGCATATAGACCGTGTTGTCGAAGTCGGCCCAATACACTTCTGACATGCCTGCGATGGGATTCAAGGGAACAAGAGAAAATCAATATGTCGTCTAAATAGACGATGACAAACAGGTCTAGAAAGTCACGTAACACATCATTAATAAAGTATTGAAATGTGGCAGGGGCATTACACAGGCCGAAAGGCATCACGCGGTACTCAAAATGTCCATAACGGGTACGAAAAGCGGTCTTCCATTCATCTCCATCCCTAATACGAACTAAATTGTAGGCCCCACGGAGATCAAGTTTGGTGAATATGGTAGCCGTCCCCAGTCTCTGAAACAACTCTGGTACTAAGGGGAGAAGGTACCGATTCTTCACAGTAATTTTGTTTAGTTCGCGGTAATCCACACACGGCCTGAGGGTTTTATCTTTTTTCTGCACGAAGAAGATGCCTGCACCTGCGGGGGACGTGGATGGACGAATGAAGCCTCTTTTGAGGTTTTCGTCAATGTATTCCTTCAATGCCCCTTGCTCCACCTCAGTCAGGGGAAATATTCTTCCAAAAGGAATTTCAGCACCAGGAAGTAACTCAATGGGACAGTCATAGGTCCGGTGAGGGGGTAACACCTCTGCCCTCTGTTTACTAAATACGTCCAGAAAATCATGATAGGCGGAAGGAATGGATTGATGTAGACTAGGATCTGTATCTAGGCATAACAGAGTAGAGTTCTCCTGGATGTTCTGGGTTCTGCAAAACTGTTGGCAGTAAGGAGAGGGAAAGGTCACCTCACCCGTGATCCAATTTATGTCCGGATTATGGGCCTGTAACCATGGCATGCCGAGTATTATGGAGAACAGGGGTGAAGCGATAATGTCCAGGCGCAGCTGTTCCTGATGGACGTTGGAAACGAAAACGGGTATTGGCATAGTCTCTTGGGTGACAGGTCCAGACTTGATAGCGGTCCCATCAGCTAGATGGATAGAGAGTCCATGGGCTTTAGGTGACAAAGGTATTTGGTGTTGGATGGCAAAACGAGAATCCATGAAACAGCTGCAAGCTCCTGAGTCAATAATGGCGGTGATTTGTAGATCCTTCCCTGGAAGCTGTAGCAGAAGAGGAAGAGCAAGGTGAGTGGTATTTTTAACCAGAGATGTCACATAGTCAGTAGATAGCGATAAACACTTACGGCGTTTAAGGGGACAGTTCCTGACATAGTTCCTGGGTTCCCCACAATACAGGCACAAGTTATTTTCTCGACGACGTTGTCGTTCTTCTGGGGTGAGTGAAGGCCGCAGGACTCCTAATTGCATTGGCTCAGGTAAGTTTAGCGTGGAGGTAGGTGGTGTTGATGATGGGTGATGGGGAACCTTAGGGGTAACCCAAGTTGGACGAGAAGACCCCATAGCTCTCTCAGACCTGCGCTCTCGTAGGCGTTGATCGATCTGGATAGCTAGATCGATTAAAGCATTTAAAGTCTGTGGTGTACCCACCCTGGCCAGTTCAGAGGCGATGGGCCCAGGTTTGGGGGTCACCAGAGAGTAGAGAGATTACATAGCCCACCTTTGTAGCCTCCAGGGAAAAGGTACGTGGCTGAAGAGCAAAAAATAATTCGCAGGAGTTGCGGAAGGCTCTGAACTTATGGCGATTTCCGAAGAAACGTTCAGGTGTGGGAACCTTAGGTTCCGAAGGGAGCATCACCACCGTTGAGGAAGGCCCAACTGAAGGAGCAGGAGCAGAGGAAGCTCCCTGGGCCCCAATGGGGTTAGACAGGGTTAACACTCGTTCCTCCAGTCTGGTGTATTCTTGCTGCAGATTTTTGACTGCTTCAGTCAATCCTGCCAGGTGTGCACAGAGTTCCTCCATGGGAGACGTTCCCTGCTCAGACTCAGACATGGCTGTCTGCTACTGTCACGTACCTGGTAGGTTGTGAGCCTGAAGTGCAGGAAAAGACCTCCCTTACAGCTCCCACTCCCGTTCCCCTGGAATGGAGACAGAGGGCCAGGAGTGAAGAGTGGTATGGGTGCCTGGCAGGATCAACAGTTGCTGAAAGTCCAGTAGTGGTGGCACCCTCTGGAGTCAGTAGTCTGAGGTGTAGACTGAGGACAGAGACTGGAATGCAGAACTGGAACCAGGAACAACAGCAGGTAAAAGCAGACTGGAAGCTGGACTGGAACCAGGAACAACAGCAGGTAATAGCAGACTGGAAGCTGGACTGGAACCAGGAACAACAGCAGGTAATAGCCTGGAACGCTGGACAGGAACAACAGCAGAAGATAGCCTGGAACGCTGGACTGGAACACAGCAGAAGATAGCCTGGAACGCTGGACTGGAACACAGCAGAAGATAGCCTGGAACGCTGGACTGGAACACAGCAGAAGATAGCCTGGAACGCTGGGCTGGAACACAGCAGAAGGTAGCCTGGAACGCTGGACTGGAACCAGGAACAACAGCAGGTAATAGCAGACTGGAAGCTGGACTGGAACCAGGAACAACAGCAGGTAATAGCAGACTGGAAGCTGGACTGGAACCAGGAACAACAGCAGGTAATAGCCTGGAACGCTGGACAGGAACAACAGCAGAAGATAGCCTGGAACGCTGGACTGGAACACAGCAGAAGATAGCCTGGAACGCTGGACTGGAACACAGCAGAAGATAGCCTGGAACGCTGGACTGGAACACAGCAGAAGATAGCCTGGAACGCTGGACTGGAACACAGCAGAAGATAGCCTGGAACGCTGGACTGGAACACAGCAGAAGATAGCCTGGAACGCTGGACTGGAACACAGCAGAAGATAGCCTGGAACGCTGGACTGGAACCAGGAACAACAGCAGGTAATAGCAGACTGGAAGCTGATGAACACAGCGGAGGGTCAACAAGCCGGTGGTCAGTAACGTTCGGACAGCAGAGGTACCAGGGGTAATGCAGAGGGATGGTCAGGCAAGCCAAGAGGGTCTGGTGCAGGCAGATAGCAGGATCGTCAAACAGGAAGCCGGGTCAGATAACAGGATACACAGATCAGATCAGGTAACACTCACAGAACGCTGTAGAGCAGACAGCGGGGATGGAGTGTGACAGGCAGGTTTAAATAGCCCGCCTGACACCAGCGGGAGTGCGCGCGCGCGTGCCCGTGCGTGACCGCACCCGTGAACGCGTGCGCATGCGCAATGGGACCCGTGGCCGGGTTCCCGTGCGCCTGGGACGCCGGTTACTGGCAGGATCTTCATGACAGTATCCTTAATCCTAGGAGCTCCTTAGAGCACTCTGTCCAAGATTAGATCACTGCAGATATGTGGATTAAGAGAAGGACTAACCACCCTATTAGCGTGATTGGCCAGATGGTGGGGAGGCACAAAGATTAAGAAACATTGGTGATCATGTACCACAAGTTCAGCAAGATTCCCTCACACTTGATGTCCAATCCACACAGGGTGCTTCTCAATGTGTGTGTGTATGATTACAACCCAGGTGCACAGTATTCAGTATATTCAAAAACTCACTAGCAGAATAAGCACAACACTTTTGTCCATTCATATAATGACCAAGGCTAACTGCAAGGTGAGTGAATGTGCAGGGGAGGACCACTGTTTGGAATTTGTTGAGAATCAAGAAATTCATGTAGCACGCTTCTGATCAACCTCTTTAAAGGAAGTAGTTCAGATCAGCTGTTCCAACAAGTAATATGTGAGGACGTACGTCCATACGTTACCACATCCTGATGAATTCAGGCATTCTACAGTTTCCACTGTATCGATGCTGGGCCAGTGCTGTGTATCAGTCGCACTTAAGGTCAGCCAGCTCTCTGATAAGGTAGAGTGATCGACGGGGCAATGCACGGCAAATGCTGTTTGGGTCAGGCAGAAGAATGAGTAGCCTTCCGTTCCTAATCCCTGTTAGAGCAGGGCATACTCTGATTGGCGTCACGTAACTGTGATGACATCAACGCGTTTCGCTAAAAAAGAGTAGCGTAGCATCGTCTGGACCATTTTGTTTTTGTGTAATGTCATGTGTGTTTTTTCTGTCCCCTGTCAACTTCTATTCCTCACTTTCAGTGTTTTAAACTTTTGAACCAATATGTGTGAAGTTGCAATGATACTGCTTTCCACATTGTGCATCTTTTTAGCTAGTAATTTTTGGATTTAATACATTTTGTACTTTTATGATTAGCCCTGACTAAGACCCTCAGTAGCCGCTTTCCTACCCGGGTAGCCTGTGGTGAGTATATATCTCTGTGGACATACCTTAACAGAACCCGTTACTTCCCTTTTATGTTCATATACATATTCTGCATACCTTGGTTGTAACGAGTGGTTATTTGAGTTACTGTTGCCTGTGTGTGTGTGTGTGTGTGTGTTTATATACAGTGGGGACGGAAAGTATTCAGACCCCCTTAAATTTTTCACTCTTTATTATATTGCAGCCATTTGCTAAAATCATTTAAGTTCTTTTTTTTTTCCTCATTAATGTACACACAGCACCCCATATTGACAGAAAAACACAGAGTTGACATTTTTGCAGATTTATTAAAAAAGAAAAACTGAAATATCACATGGTCCTAAGTATTCAGACCCTTTGCTCAGTATTTAGTAGAAACACCCTTCTGATCTAATACAGCCATGAGTCTTTTTGGGAAAGATGCAACAAGTTTTTCACACCTGGATTTGGGGATCCTCTGCCATTCCTCCTTACAGATCCTCTCCAGTTCTGTCAGGTTGGATGGTAAACATTGGTGGACAGCCATTTTTAGTTCTCTCCAGAGATGCTCAATTGGGTTTAAGTCAGGGCTCTGGCTGGGCCATTCAAGAACAGTCACGGAGTTGTTGTGAAGTCTTTCTTAAAAAAGAAAAACTGAAATATCTCATGGTCCTAAGTATTCAGACCCTTTGCTGTGACTCTCATATATTTAACTCAGGTGTTGTCCATTTCTTCTGATCATCCTTGAAATGGTTCTGTACCTTCATTTGAGTCCAGCTGTGTTTGATAATACTGATTGGACTCGATTAGGAAAGCCACACACCTGTCTATATAAGACCTTACAGCTCACAGTGCATGTCAGAGCAAATGAGAATCATGAGGTCAAAGCAACTGCCTAAAGAGCTCAGAGACAGAATTGTGGCAAGGCACACATCTGGTCAAGCTTACAATAAAATTTCTGCTGCACTTAAGGTTTCTAAGGCTCGATTCACACAGGGGCAACACGACTTCAACGCGACTTCAACGCGACTTGTGGATCCGACTTTGCCCTGCGACATGTGTCCGACTTTCAATGAACGGGGATCCGACTTGGATCCCCGCCACTGTGTTTGGTATGAATCTTTAGGGGGAACTCTGCGCCAAATTTTAAATACAAAACCGGCATGGGTTCCCCCTCCAGGAGCATACCAGGCCCTTGGGTCTGGTATGGACCTTGAGGGGAACCCCCTACGCCGAAAAAACGGCGTGGGGGGTCCCCCCCCAATCCATACCAGACCCTTATCCTAGCACGCAGCCCGGCCGGACAGGAATGGGAGTGGGGACGAGCGAGCGCCCCCCCCCCCCTGAACCGTACCAGGCCGCATGCCCTCAACATGGGGGGTTGGTGCCTTGGGGGAGGGGGCGCGTTGCAGGCCCCCCCCCCAAAGCACCTTGTCCCCATGTTGATGAGGACAAGGGCCTCTTCCCGACAACCCTGGCCGTTGGTTGTCGGGGTCTGCGAGCGGAGGGCTTATCAGAATCCGGGAGCCCCCTTTAATAAGGGGGCCCCCAGATCCCGGCCCCCCACCCTATGTGAATGAGTATGGGGTACATCGTACCCCTACCCATTCACCTAGGGAAAAAGTGTCAATTTAAAAAAAAACACTACATAGATTTTTAAAGTATTTTATTAGACAGCTCCGGGGGTCTTCTTCCGACTTCGGGGGTCTCTCCGGTTCTTCTCCACGCTCTCCGGATCTTCCTCCGGGCTCCTCCGCTCTCTTCTGCCGCTCTTTTGCTAAAGCGGAGGAGCCCGGTCTTCCGTCTTCTGCCCTCTCCTCTTCTTCTGATGTTGACACGACGCTCTCTCCGGCTAGAATGCTCTCTGTGCGCTCTGCTCTGACTTATATAGGCGGTGACCCCGCCCCCTTATGCCGTCACAGTCCCTGGGCATGCTGGGACTATGACTGCATAAGGGGGCGTGGTCATTGGGTGATGACCACGCCCCCTAAAACGTCCCAGTCCCAGCATGCCCAGGGACTGTGACGGCATAAGGGGGCGTGGTCACCACCTATATAAGTCAGAGCGGAGCGCTCAGAGTGCATTCCAGCCCCAGAGAGCGTCGTGTCAACATCAGGAGAAGAGGGCAGAAGGCAGAAGATTGAAGACCGGGCTCCTCCGCTATAGCAAAAGAGCGGCAAAAGAGCAGAAAATAGCGGAGGAGCCCGGCAGAAGACCCGGAGAGCGCGGAGAAGAACCGGAGAGACCCCGAAGTCGGAAGAAGACCCCCGGAGCTGTCTAATAAATTACTTTAAAAATCTGTGTAGTGTTTTTTTTTAAATTGACACTTTCCCTAGGTGAATGGGTAGGGGTTCGATGTACCCCATACTCATTCACATAGGGTGGGGGGCCGGGATCTGGGGGCCCTCTTATTAAAGGGGGCTCCCGGATTCCGATAAGCCCACAGACCCCGACAACCAACGGCCAGGGTTGTCGGGAAGAGGCCCTTGTCCTCATCAACATGGGGACAAGGTGCTTTGGGGTGGGGGGGCCGCAGCGCGCCCCCCTTCCCCAAGGCACCAACCCCCCCATGTTGAGGGCATGCGGCCTGGTACGGTTCAGGATGGGGGGGGCGCTGGCTCGTCCCCCACCCCCATTCCTGTCCGGCCGGGCTGCGTGCTCGGATAAGGGTCTGGTATGGATTGGGGGACCCCCCACGCCGCTTTTTCGGCGTAGGGGGTTCCCCTCAAGGTCCATACCAGACCCAAGGGCCTGGTATGCTCTTGGAGGGGGAACCCATGCCGGATTTTTATTTAAAATTTGGCGCGGAGTTCCCCCTCAAGATCATCTGAGCACAAGTCGCATGCCGAAGTCGGATCATGCGAGACGGTAGTACAGGGAGTACGCTCTGAAGTCGGAGCAACTTCAGTAGTGTCTATTAAGACGCTCCCATTCACTTAAATGTGAATCTCTTTCTGGGGCGACTTGAGGGCGTACAAGTCGGATCCCAAGTCGTCCCAGTGTGAACCGACCCTAAGAGCACAGTGGCCTCCATAATCCTTAAATGGAAAACGTTTGGGGCGACCAGAACCCTTCCTAGAGCTGGCAGTCCGGCCAAACTGAGCTATCGGGGGAGAAGAGCCTTGGGGAGAGAGGTAAAGAAGAACCCAAAGATCACTGTGGCTGAGCTCCGGAGATGCAGTCGGGAGATGGGAGAAAGTTGTAGAAAGTCAACCATCACTGCAGCCCTCCACCAGTCGGGGCTTTATGGCAGAGTGGCCCGACGGAAGCCTCTCCTCAGTGCAAGACACATGAAAGCCCATGTGGAGTTTGCTAAAAAACACCCGAAGGACTCCAAGATGGTGAGAAATAAGATTCTCTGGTCTGATGAGACCAAGATAGAACTTTTTGGCCTTAATTCTAAGCATTATGTGTGGAGAAAACCAGGCAATGCTCATCACCTGTCCAATACAGTCTCAACAGTGAAGCATGGTGGTGGCAGCATCATGCTGTGGGGGTGTTTTTCAGCTGCAGGGACAGGACGACTGGTTGCAATCCAGGGAAAGATGAATGCGGCCAAGTACAGGGATACCCTGGACCAAAACCTTCTCCAGAGTGCTCAGGACCTCAGACTGGGCCAAAGGTTTACCTTCCAACAAGATAATGACCCTAAGCAGACAGCTAAAATAACGAAGGAGTGGCTTCACAACAACTCCGTGACTGTTCTTGAATGGCCCAGCCAGAGCCCTGACTAAAACCCAATTGAGCATCTCTTTAGAGACCTAAAAATGGCTGTCCACCAACATTTACCATCCAACCTGACAGAACTGGAGAGGATCTGCAAGGAGGAATGGCAGAGGATCCCCAAATCCAGGTGTGAAAAACTTGTTGCATCTTTCCCAAAAAGACTCATGACTGTATTAGATTAAAAGGGTGCTTCTACTAAATACTGAGCAAAGGGTCTGAATACTTAGCACCATGTGATATTTCAGTTTTTCTTTTTTAATAAATCTGCAAGAATGTCAACAATTCTGTGTTTTTTCTGTCAATATGGGGTGCTGTGTGTACATTAATGAGGAAAAAAAATGAACTTAAAGGATTTTAGCAAATGGCTGCAATATAACATAGAGTGAAAAACTTAAGGGGGTTCTGAATACTTTCTGTCCCCACTGTGTGTGTGTTTGTGTGTGTGTGTGTGTGTGTGTGTGTGTGTGTGTGTGTGTGTATGTGTATGTGTATGTATATATATATATATATATATTTTAAATGTATAAGTATATACACAGTGCCTTGAAAAAGTATTCATACCCCTTGAAATTATTCACATTTTGTCATGTTACAACCAAAAAACGTAAATTTATTTTATTGGGATTTTATGTGATAGACCAATACAAAGTGGTACATAATTGTGAAGTGGAAGTAAAATTATAAATGATTTTAATTTTTTTTTTTTTTTTTTTTTTATAAATAAGTGAAAAGTGTGGCGTGCATTTGTATTCAGCCCCCCTAAGTCAACACTTTGTAGAACCACCTTAAGCTGCAATTACAGCTGCAAGTCTTTTTGGGGATGTCTCTACCAGCTTTGCACCTCCTAGAGAGTGAAATTTTTGCCCGTTTTCTTGGATTTTGCTGGAAGGTGAACCTCTGCCCCAGTCAAATCTTTTGCAGACTCTAACAGGTTTTCTTGTTGCTACCACCACCATGTTTCACGGTGGGGGATGGTGTGTTCAGGGTGATGTGCAATGTTAGTTTTCTGCCACACATAGCGTTTTGTTCTATTTTGTTCTGATGTGACCAGAGCACCTTCTTCCATATGTTTGCTGTGTCCCCCACATGGCTTCTCGCAAAAACAGGACTTCTTATGACTTTCTTTCAACAATGGCTTTCTTCTTGCCACTCCTCCATAAAGGCCAGATTTGTGGAGTGCGTGACTAATAGTTGTCCTGTGGACAGATTCTCCTACCTGAGCTGTGGATCTCTGCAGCTCCTTCAGAGTTACCATGGGCCTCTTGGCTGCTTCTTTGATTAATGCTTTCCTTGCCTGGCCTGTCAGTTTATGTGGAAGGCCATTTCTTGGTAGGTTTGTAGTTGTGCCATACTCTTTCTATTTTTGGATGATGGAGTGAACAGTGCTATGTAAGATGTTCAAAGCTTGGGATATTTTTTTATAAGCTAACCCTGCTTTAAACTTCTCCACAACTTTATCCCTGACCTTTCCGGTGTGTTCCTTGGACTTCATGATGCTTTTTGTTCACTAAGGTTCTCTAAGAAACCTCTGAGGGTTTCGCAGAACAGCTGTATTCATACTGAGATTAAATTAAACACAGGTGCTCTATTTACTAGTGACTTCTGAGGGCAATTGGCTCCACTAGATTTTACAATTATAAAAAAGAGATGCGCAGCTCTTTTTTATAATTGTGGTTCATGTATCTCACAACAGAGTTGCTGCTTTAAGTTTATTTGGATCATTTAGCGCAGTTTGTTTTTCATTCATCCACTAGATTTTAGTTAGGGGTATCAGAGTAATGCCCCGTACACACGGTCGGATTTTCCGATGGAAAATGTCCGATCGGAGCGTGTTGTCGGAAATTCCGACCATGTGTGGGCTCCATCGGACATTTTCCATCGGCTTTTCCAACACACAAAGTTTGAGAGCAGGCTTTAAAATTTTCCGACAACAAAATCCGTTGTCGGAAATTTCGATCATGTGTACACAAATCCGACGGACAAAGTGCCACGCATGCTCAGAATAAATAAAGAGATGAAAGCTATTGGCCACTGCCCCGTTTATAGTCCCAACGTACGTGTTTTACCTCACCGCATTTAGAACGATCGGATTTTCCGACAACTTTGTGTGACCGTGTGTATGCAAGAAAAGTTTGAGCCAACATCCGTCGGAAAAAATCCTAGGATTTTGTTGTCAGAATGTCTGAACAAAGTCCGACCGTGTGTACGGGGCATAACAGAACACAGAACAGCTGTATTCATACTGAGATTAAATTACACACAGGAGGACTTTATTTACTAATTAGGTGACTTTGGAAGGCAATTAGTTCCATTAGATTTTATTTAGGGGTATTAGAGTAAAGGGGGCTGAATACAAATGCACGTCACACTTTTCACATATTTATTTGTAAAAAATGTTGAAAACCATTTATCATTTTCATTTTCACTTCACAATTATGTGCCACTTTGTGTTGGTCTATCACATAAAATCCCAATAAAATACATTTACTTTTTGGTTGTAACATGACAAAAATGTGGAAAATTTCAAGGGGTATGAATACTTTTTCAAGGCACTGTATATACACTATATTACCAAAAGTATTGGGACGCCTACCTTTACACACATGAACTTTAATGGCATCCCAGTCTTAGTCCGTAGGGTTCAATATTGAGTTGGCCCACCCTTTGCAGCTGCAGCTATAACAGCTTCAACTCTTCTGGGAAGGCTGTCCACAAGGTTTAGGAGTGTGTCTATGGGAATGTTTGACCATTCTTCCAGAAGCACATTTGTGAGGTCAGGCCTGACTCGCAGTCTCCGCTCGAATTCATCCCAAAGGTGTTATATCGGGTTGAGGTCAAGACTGTACAGGCAGGTCAAGTTCCTCCACCCCAAACTCGCTCATCCATGTCTTTATGGACCTTGCTTTGCGCACTGGTGTGCAGTGATGTTGGAACAGGAAGGGGCCATCCCCAAACTGTTCCCACAAAGTTGGGAGCATGAAATTGTCCAAAATGTCTTGGTACGCCGATGCCTTAAGAGTTCCCTTCACTGGAACTTAGGGGCCAAGCCCAACACCTGAAAAATAAACCCACACATCCCCTCTCCACCAAATGATTTGGATCAGTGCACAAAGCAAGGTCCATAAGGACATGGATGAGCGAGTTTTGAGTGGAGCAACTCAGAGTCCTGACCGATAGAACATCTTTGGGATGAATTAGAGCAGAGACTGTGAGCCAGGCCTTCACGTCCAACATCAGTGCCTGAACTCACAAATGCGCTTCTGGAAGAATAGTCAAACATTCCCATAGACACACCCCTAAACCTTATGAACAGCCTTCTCAGAAGAGTTTAAACTGTTAGGCTTCATGTACATGGGACATTTTTACAACCTCTCCTGAATGATTTAACGTGACAGATGGTAAACGACGTTTAAAACGTCCGTTTTGCCGCGTTTCCAATGCGGCGTTTTGCCGTGTTTGCATTTAGAAACGTTTTTAAAACGCTTTTTCTTTTTTTTAAATAGCCAAAAAATGAAAAACGCCTGTAAATACCGCGTTTACACATGTTTACAAGCTGTTACGGGCATTTGACGTTTCAAACTCCTCTGAACATCCGTCCTGAATGCATTTTTTTGCATTACCTAGAAACGACTATAAACGACCCTGTATACATGTACTGATAAGATAACACAGAGGAGAGTTCAGGGGCAGCTGAAAAAAATGCCCAACTACTCTTATATGTCCGTTTAACAGCAGCAGTGTACATATGAAGCCTTATAGCTGCAAAGTGTGGGCCAACTCAATGTTGAACCCTAGGAACTAAGACTGGGATGCTATTAAAGTTCATGTGTGTGTAAAGGCAGGCGACCCAATACTTTTGGTAATATAGTGTGTTCCTCACTATAGGACTAGCTGTACATACAGTAGTTACGTATTTTGTCATGTTGAAAAAAGTCTATCCAGTTCAACCAATGGGGAAAAAAAAACAAATAAATAGAAAGCCTCCATATACACAATCCTAGTATACCCACGGTTGGTCCTGAGGAAGGCAAAAAAACAATACAGCTTAAACCAATTTGCTCCAGCAGGTGAAAAAAAAACCCCAGGAGGCAGTCGGTATATTTCCTGGATCAACTGTCCCTGGTGTGATTATTTATATGTTAGTATCCAGTTATATTATGTGCATTTAGGAAGCTATCCAGCTTCTTTTTTTTTTTTAAAGTTCTGTCCAGGGCTAGTTCTTGAGGGTGTTGATCCCAAATTTTCACAGCTCTTACCGGGTTTTGGTCTCTGTGGATTGAGTAGCTTCACCATTTGAATAATCTCATCCTTTCTTATCCCACTGATTGTGAGAGAGTCCATTTATCCCCATAGACTTATTGCAGTGTGGACTGTATGTGGTGGGTGTATGAGGTGTGCTGCCGGCAGGTCTCTGAGTTGTTTGACAACATTGTCATTTTTTAATGTTTACATCAGTGGTAGTTTTTTGCACTAATTCATTTTATGCAATGGAATTTAAATTTGTGCTGAGTGATACCCAATCACCCCCCGTGACAAAATTAAATTGTGGCGCTCTCTCTAAAGAATTAAATCATCTCCTACAGTGAAAAATACAAAATCTAAAATCTAAATCTAACCCACACCCTAATAATGGTGTGTATCTAAATAATAATAAACGACTGTACAACAGGTATCTGAAAAATGCCTGCTGGTACCCTCACAATGTGTTCATTGTAAGAAGTAAGTGAAAACAACAATAGTGACACCAAAAATACCTAATACATAACGTGACTTAGTGTTAATATTAATCAGATGTTGCTATACAGGTTCACATATAGTAGATAGGTGTACAATCTATATATATAGGTGCATAAACACAATGCAAAAAATAGTGTCCGTGATGGTAATCAAAACCAACATATGATGTGCAACGACAAGTCCTTCTGCTGTAAGCATGTGAATACTTCTACCAGAAATCTTCCACCACACCTCTGTGCTCAGTGACCACTCTCCCTATGGACAGTCACTCACCAGCTCCTCATGCCTCCACTTTCGTAAGAGGCTAAAAAGGCATAGATGACTGCTGCTACTGGCAAGGATTAGGCCATGTCCATCCAGGAGGTTCGTTCCATATAGAAAAAAAGACTTCCAATAGTGTAATACCGTAAACACTTTAATAATTCACACTGCAAATTACACTACAAAGGTTCCACTCACATTGTGTATAAAACAAACAGCACAGCAAACTCCACAGCACTCTGCCCGATTGAATATCAACCCACAGCTGAGATAAACCTCCTAGGGGGTGTGCGGTCACAGCGGACCCTCTAATCGCCAGCGTTCAAAGTGTCTCTCACCCTCTCGCCGCTTGCTTCATAGATGGGTATAGCTATCCTCCCCACTGGGTAAACTAAACAGCCAGCTTCTTCCTGTCACTAGTACGTGGTGTTCCTCTTCTTACGGCCACGCCCCCGACATGTTTCGATACGCCTGTACCTTAATCATGGGATAGGCCGTTTTGGACATCCATCATCCCTTATATTCCCTCCCATTGTCAATCTGACTGAGGACGCACAAGTGCGCATGCGCGCCTCCATATTCGACGGCCAATCGAATGTTCTCCGTCGGAGATAAGGGCACCCTAGTGCGCGTGCGCATCTCTCTCCCCAGTGTCTGCGCTCTACGAGTGTCCCCGTGACCGCAAAACCCCGCTGCTTTGTATAACACAGCTCATAATGTAGCTGCATATTCTAGCGCTGTAAACTTAATTCCTCCCAGCCAGCATAGATGGTGGGCTACCAGATAGCGCTATTATACCCTGACATGTTAAACGGAACCCTTCCTATACCTTTCACATATTGCAGCGATTCACCTATATAAAAGCATGTATCCACATTATCTTCTCTATGTTCTTATACACTCTCATAATACAATCTATTAAAAACATGGTTACAAACTCTTCTAACCATTGCTATGGTGAGAAAATTGGTATATCTTATAAATATTGAATGAACTATATTTACGTATACATATAAAACCAAATAATTAAAACATTAAATTAAATAAGCAAGAATGGCTGAAATACATTATTTCAAACCCCAACCCTCACTGTTTAGTAAAGGATGGGGAATAGATTCTATAAACTTCATAAAATTACACTACAAATTGATCTGCTCCTAAATTCGATAGACAAATAATGCTCATATTAATAATAATTATAAAATCTACACGAAATAAAAATCCAAAAATTAAAAATTTAAAACTACCCAAAATTATTTTTCACTCGTAGCAGCATGAGTGAATATGGAATATTGGACCATATAGTCTACCTCCAGGGACTATCTAAAAATCATTTAAAAAACAGTTAAGATCTAGTTCGATATTTAAGCCTCTCGGAGTTAAACTCTTAAAAAGAAATATCCATTCCGTCTCTCTCCGTGATAGGTCCCTTACTCGGTTGGAACCCCTCCAGGACGGATGGACCACATCGATACCGCAGAATTGTAACAGCGAAGGGTCTTGTTGATGTTTGGTCTTAAAGTGCATGGATACACTGTGGTACTTGTATCCATTTTTTATGTTGGTGAGGTGTTCACTAATACGGATCTTTAACTGTCTTTTCGTCCTCCCAACGTAGTACAAGCCACAGGGACACCACATGAGGTAAACCACATGTGTGGTGGTGCATGTACTAAACTCTTTAATTTCAAACCTTTCCCCTTCCCTGTTGGTCACATTGGTGATACCTCTGTTACTGACCCTCACTGTTTTGCAGCAAACGCACTTCCTGCAACAGAAAAAACCTTTAAAATTAAAGGATAAAGTTCTCGGTTTTGGTGCGTCCAGAATCTTCCTCACTATTTGGTCTCCTATGTTCGGGGCCTTTCTATAAATGAACTTCGGACTTGTTGGTAATATTCCTCCCAAATGTTTATCTTTACAAAGAATATACCAGTATTTTTTATAGATGTTCTCAATCTCTCTATACTGGTAGTGGAAACCTGAGATGAAACTTAATTGGTGTTGAGGTTCACCTCTGGGTGCTTCTTTCTCTTTCAGGCACTGTTCCCTAGGGATATTGGCCACTTCTTGCACAACCTTAGTGAGCTCTCCATTTTTATACCCCTTCTGAATAAATTTCTCTTTTAAGAAATCTGATTGGGACAAATAATCTTCTATAAGAGTACAATTCCGACGGATCCGCAATAGCTGACCCTTCGGAATGTTTTTTATCCATGAAGGATGATGGCCGCTGGCTACAGACAGGTAGCTATTGCGGTCCGTCGGTTTAAAGTACACCTTAGTTTTTAACGAGTTATTAAATTTCTCAATAGTGACATCCAAGAAATTTATTGATTTATCACTAATCAGGTATTCCAACTTGATATTATTCGTATTCTTATTCAAATGTTCCAGGAAGAGTACCAAAGCTTCCCTAGATCCCTCCCATATCAACAAGATGTCATCAATGAACCTTCGGTAGAAAATCAATTGAGGTCTATGGATATTGAATACCTGTCTATCCTCCCATTCAGACATGACCACGGGGGAGGGGAGGGAGGCGGGGCACCCCGAGAGGATACCCCCGGATACAACAACAGAGAGGGGGAGGAAGATCTGGACCCCCAAACGCACAAGGGATGAATATAAAGCCCCCACCAAAAGAAGGAGAGGATGTAGGGGAGGGAGATCCAAGCAATCCAAAAAAACGACCGAGGGACATGTAAACACAGGAATTTACAATTTGAGTGGAATTGAGTTGGATCATAAGGAAATCAATATTTTGAATTTGGGCCTTAAATGTGCTCCGAAAAAAAGAATGAATAAATTTCAGGTGTATATTGATACACATAAGTTCATTCGTTCAATGAACATAAAAAAGCACTTCTTGAGCCATCCGGTGGAAGCAGGTATGAGAGCTGTGGTGACATCGGACAAAATAGACAGTGGCTTGAAAAATAGATCAATCTTCAATCCCCAAATTCCAAACAATCATTATGTGGAGGTATTCAAGAACTTGGTATTGAAAGATATTGAGGACCTTCCAGTGAGGAAAGGAGTGAACCCCCAGTATTTTAAGGAGGGGATAGAATCCTTGGAAAAGAGGAGAAACATTATTATTCGCCCAGCGGATAAAGGTGGAGGGGTGGTGGTTATGGAGAAGGAGTTCTACCATAAACAACTGGTGGAGTTATTAAGTGATCAAAATACTTATAAAAAGCTAAAATCTGATCCTACAGACTCGTATAGTACCCAATTGGCTGCACTGGTGGATTGGGGTTTTGGGGTAAAAGCCCTAAACTCGAAGGAAAAAAGATATCTCGTACCCAGTGCCAATCGTATACCAGTAATTTACACACTACCTAAAGTGCACAAGAACACCGAGAAACCTCCCCCACGTCCTATAGTTAATTGGATTGGATCTGTAACTGCCAGACTTGGCGAATATCTAGACAGATTTCTCCAACCCAGCGTAAAGGCGACTAGAGCTTTCCTGAAAGATACCTCAGATTTGCTACGCCGGCTAGAACTAGTGAAATTTAACCCTGCAATAACGTCTTATTTGGTAACAGCAGACGTAGCTTCGTTGTACACAAGTATACAACATGAAGATGCGTCATTAGCCCTGAACTGGGCACTAAGCAAAAGAGACGACATCCCTTATATACAGAAGAAATTTGTGGGACATGCACTAGATTTCTGCATGTCCCACAGTTACTTTTGGTTTGATGGACAGTTCTATTCCCAACAGGTTGGCGTGGCAATGGGGGCTAAGTATGCCCCCAGCCTCGCCAACCTGTTCATGTCTGAATGGGAGGATAGACAGGTATTCAATATCCATAGACCTCAATTGATTTTCTACCGAAGGTTCATTGATGACATCTTGTTGATATGGGAGGGATCTAGGGAAGCTTTGGTACTCTTCCTGGAACATTTGAATAAGAATACGAATAATATCAAGTTGGAATACCTGATTAGTGATAAATCAATAAATTTCTTGGATGTCACTATTGAGAAATTTAATAACTCGTTAAAAACTAAGGTGTACTTTAAACCGACGGACCGCAATAGCTACCTGTCTGTAGCCAGCGGCCATCATCCTTCATGGATAAAAAACATTCCGAAGGGTCAGCTATTGCGGATCCGTCGGAATTGTACTCTTATAGAAGATTATTTGTCCCAATCAGATTTCTTAAAAGAGAAATTTATTCAGAAGGGGTATAAAAATGGAGAGCTCACTAAGGTTGTGCAAGAAGTGGCCAATATCCCTAGGGAACAGTGCCTGAAAGAGAAAGAAGCACCCAGAGGTGAACCTCAACACCAATTAAGTTTCATCTCAGGTTTCCACTACCAGTATAGAGAGATTGAGAACATCTATAAAAAATACTGGTATATTCTTTGTAAAGATAAACATTTGGGAGGAATATTACCAACAAGTCCGAAGTTCATTTATAGAAAGGCCCCGAACATAGGAGACCAAATAGTGAGGAAGATTCTGGACGCACCAAAACCGAGAACTTTATCCTTTAATTTTAAAGGTTTTTTCTGTTGCAGGAAGTGCGTTTGCTGCAAAACAGTGAGGGTCAGTAACAGAGGTATCACCAATGTGACCAACAGGGAAGGGGAAAGGTTTGAAATTAAAGAGTTTAGTACATGCACCACCACACATGTGGTTTACCTCATGTGGTGTCCCTGTGGCTTGTACTACGTTGGGAGGACGAAAAGACAGTTAAAGATCCGTATTAGTGAACACCTCACCAACATAAAAAATGGATACAAGTACCACAGTGTATCCATGCACTTTAAGACCAAACATCAACAAGACCCTTCGCTGTTACAATTCTGCGGTATCGATGTGGTCCATCCGTCCTGGAGGGGTTCCAACCGAGTAAGGGACCTATCACGGAGAGAGACGGAATGGATATTTCTTTTTAAGAGTTTAACTCCGAGAGGCTTAAATATCGAACTAGATCTTAACTGTTTTTTAAATGATTTTTAGATAGTCCCTGGAGGTAGACTATATGGTCCAATATTCCATATTCACTCATGCTGCTACGAGTGAAAAATAATTTTGGGTAGTTTTAAATTTTTAATTTTTGGATTTTTATTTCGTGTAGATTTTATAATTATTATTAATATGAGCATTATTTGTCTATCGAATTTAGGAGCAGATCAATTTGTAGTGTAATTTTATGAAGTTTATAGAATCTATTCCCCATCCTTTACTAAACAGTGAGGGTTGGGGTTTGAAATAATGTATTTCAGCCATTCTTGCTTATTTAATTTAATGTTTTAATTTTTTGGTTTTATATGTATACGTAAATATAGTTCATTCAATATTTATAAGATATACCAATTTTCTCACCATAGCAATGGTTAGAAGAGTTTGTAACCATGTTTTTAATAGATTGTATTATGAGAGTGTATAAGAACATAGAGAAGATAATGTGGATACATGCTTTTATATAGGTGAATCGCTGCAATATGTGAAAGGTATAGGAAGGGTTCCGTTTAACATGTCAGGGTATAATAGCGCTATCTGGTAGCCCACCATCTATGCTGGCTGGGAGGAATTAAGTTTACAGCGCTAGAATATGCAGCTACATTATGAGCTGTGTTATACAAAGCAGCGGGGTTTTGCGGTCACGGGGACACTCGTAGAGCGCAGACGCTGGGGAGAGAGATGCGCACGCGCACTAGGGTGCCCTTATCTCCGACGGAGAACATTCGATTGGCCGTCGAATATGGAGGCGCGCATGCGCACTTGTGCGTCCTCAGTCAGATTGACAATGGGAGGGAATATAAGGGATGATGGATGTCCAAAACGGCCTATCCCATGATTAAGGTACAGGCGTATCGAAACATGTCGGGGGCGTGGCCGTAAGAAGAGGAACACCACGTACTAGTGACAGGAAGAAGCTGGCTGTTTAGTTTACCCAGTGGGGAGGATAGCTATACCCATCTATGAAGCAAGCGGCGAGAGGGTGAGAGACACTTTGAACGCTGGCGATTAGAGGGTCCGCTGTGACCGCACACCCCCTAGGAGGTTTATCTCAGCTGTGGGTTGATATTCAATCGGGCAGAGTGCTGTGGAGTTTGCTGTGCTGTTTGTTTTATACACAATGTGAGTGGAACCTTTGTAGTGTAATTTGCAGTGTGAATTATTAAAGTGTTTACGGTATTACACTATTGGAAGTCTTTTTTTCTATATGGAACGAACCTCCTGGATGGACATGGCCTAATCCTTGCCAGTAGCAGCAGTCATCTATGCCTTTTTAGCCTCTTACGAAAGTGGAGGCATGAGGAGCTGGTGAGTGACTGTCCATAGGGAGAGTGGTCACTGAGCACAGAGGTGTGGTGGAAGATTTCTGGTAGAAGTATTCACATGCTTACAGCAGAAGGACTTGTCGTTGCACATCATATGTTGGTTTTGATTACCATCACGGACACTATTTTTTGCATTGTGTTTATGCACCTATATATATAGATTGTACACCTATCTACTATATGTGAACCTGTATAGCAACATCTGATTAATATTAACACTAAGTCACGTTATGTATTAGGTATTTTTGGTGTCACTATTGTTGTTTTCACTTACTTCTTACAATGAACACATTGTGAGGGTACCAGCAGGCATTTTTCAGATACCTGTTGTACAGTCGTTTATTATTATTTAGATACACACCATTATTAGGGTGTGGGTTAGATTTAGATTTTAGATTTTGTATTTTTCACTGTAGGAGATGATTTAATTCTTTAGAGAGAGCGCCACAATTTAATTTTGTCACGGGGGGTGATTGGGTATCACTCAGCACAAATTTAAATTCCATTGCATATTTGTCTTACATATTAAGTGGCAGCTATAGGTAGGTGTCATTTCACCGGATGTGTAGCACCATCTGGGTGAAACATCCTAGGCGCAGTGGGGGTTGACCTAGTAGAGGGTGGTTTTTATCTAGGAATAACCGTTTAGTCACTAATTCATTTTAACCATATTCAATAAAGTTGATTTTTTAGGTCCATAGTGTTCGTTTATAAGGTTTCTTGGTGATCTCTAATCCCCATTTTTTTTCATGTTTATGCATGACCTTAAGGAACCACACTGGTCCTTTTAGGTGGGGGCCTCAGCATAGTGATAGGGTTCTGACTTTGAACTACCCTGTGCACTAATTAATTATTGGTCTGCCTGGGTGTCTTTTATTCATGTTTTGAGTAACTGTCTATGCGGGATATTCTCAGTATCCCTTCTCAGTCATCCGGCGACCCAAAAAAACTTTTCAATATTGCTTGATCACCTACCACTTTTGCAGTTTAAATTGGAAGGTATATTGGGAGTGATCTACATGGCATATAAATTGAATGATAAGATTGACCAGGAAATATCAGCAGCATTTAACCCAGATCCAACAGCATCAGATCCATCTCATGAATCTCTCAAAAAACGAATCACAAAAAAATAATTATTGAACATCTCATTAGGAAGTGGGATATTTCCTCCCTGAGTTCCCCTATTGCCCAGGGTGTTATTCCTAGGGGACTCAGGGAGAAGGTAATCCCAGCAGAACACCTGCAAACCCCAAGGTTCATTGAGAAATGGAAGAAGAGTTGTGTGGATAGAGGACTTGATATAATGCGATTGATTGTAGTGGAGGAAAAAGCTCAACTGGATGAGATTTAGGTTGAGATTGATGAGAGTGCTGCACTACTGGAACCATTCAAACAGGATCAGGATTTGGAAAAACATAATGAGTTTTTAAAGAGAGAGGTTGAGAGAGTACAGAAAAATCTGAGGACCTCCAAACAGGAAAACATTTACCAAAATATACGGGATTGGGAAAGTGATTTAATCTTTGACCTCTCTGTACCTTGCGGTAGAAGTAGATCCAGATGTGGCAGGGGTAGAAATAGTAGGCCTTCTAAGAGTGGGGTGTCATCATCTGAGAGTGAATCAGAACATATAGACAAATCAGTGACTTTCTTTAGACAAAGCTCACACTATACAGAACGACACAGGTCTGTCAAAAACTACAACCAAAACCAACCAGAAAGGAGCAAAAGGAAAAGAAAAGGAAAAAAGAAAAGAACCAAACACAGACAGACCAGATCAGGGAATCGCAAGAGTTAATACAGCCAATTTCCACTATGACTGATCCCAATAGAGAAACTACTCCGAACTTAAAAATAGTCATAGTAAATCAATAGTGTAGCGCTAGTATGCACACTAAAACAAAGTAGTGCATGTGCTATAGGTGTGGTACATATAAAAAAGCCAAGTGTGATGTGTAAAAACCAAAATCAGCTGTGCTCAAACACAATGAGTTAAATAGAAGAAAAGAAACTGCTGCGCCAACTCGATTGTATAAAGCGGCCAGCA
The DNA here is from genome assembly GCF_042186555.1 of Aquarana catesbeiana. Classification (NCBI taxonomy): domain Eukaryota; kingdom Metazoa; phylum Chordata; class Amphibia; order Anura; family Ranidae; genus Aquarana; species Aquarana catesbeiana. The sequence goes on along the minus strand of NC_133324.1, from coordinate 524,049,784 downwards.
CTAACAATTAGACAAATTGTGTATAGAAATAAAAAATAAAATATAAAAAGTGCAGCGCTATATTTAAATGAAAACACATCTAAAAATGTGAAGGTGATTTGGAGGGGTCTATATACAGATCACCTCTACATAAAAATATGATTATAACCAACACAATTATTCTATAAGTAATATCAAAAAGGATCTTGTGAAGGCACCTGTGAATATTTATGCAATATACTCAATAAAGAAGTGTTATCTCATACAAACGATATTACTGCATCATGACAGTCCTAAAGAACTTATATTCGGATCTCACCCTACTAAGTGCATGTTTAGATTTATCCTTGATTTAAACATGCACTTAGTAGGGTGAGATCCAAATATAAGTTCTGGGATCACTTCCACATTCAAAAGAACTGTCAAACCCCCAGAGACTTTTTGAGTCCATTTATTCACATTTGTCACCTTCTCACTACAAAGTTTTTTATGTTACCTTTTGAGTAAGATTTAAAGCGGGGGTCCACCTATCTATCGTTTTTTTTTGTTTTTTTTTTAGTTCATTCACTAACTTTTCTTCTCAGCATTACATACTCACATATTGTGTGTAATATGTCCGCCTGTGTCAGATTTCGTCGGAAAGAATAACTTATATTATTCACTGCAGGTGGTTTCCATCTTCATTGTGGGCATTTGAAGCCCACAAGCATATATTTCCTGGATGCGGTGAATGCTGTGCTCCCAGCATTCACCGTTCGTTCCCGCACATGCTCAGTGGCATCCTGGGAAGCCTGAGACTAGCTCCCAGGAGTCTGGGAGAGGCTAGAAACACGCCTACTCCCACGGAAGGAGAACCAGGAAGTGCAAAGAAGAATAGAAAAATAAAAGGTAATTACGGCGATTTCAATTTTTTTAAACGGCATGTCAGCATCTAGGCAAGGAAGAGAATACATACAGATATTGTTCAAAATTTGGGTGTAACCCTGCTTTAAGTTTATGCCTTCTTTAGGACTGTCATGATGCAGTAATATCGTTTGTATGAGAACACTTCTTTATTGAGTATATTGCATATATATTCACAGGTGCCTTCACAAGATCCTTTTTGATATTACTTATAGAATAATTGTGTTGGTCATAATCATATTTTTATGTAGAGGTGATCTATATATAGACCCCTCCAAATCACCTTCACATTTTTAGATGTGTTTTCATTTAAATATAGCGCTGCACTTTTTATTTTTTATTCCAAACACAATGAGTGTAAGCATCAAACATAAGATAACAGTCCACATAAATGTGAGGAGGAGGGCTCTTCCTGTTGGGTTAAATACATTTCCTAACAAGATGGTCTGCCCTTCAAGGGGCGGGACCAAGGGAGCGCCCAGACAACAGGCTCATCAAACTAGACTTATTTAAAACTGTATATAACATGGCAGTATATATACTGAAATGACAAAGGGTAACTCAAACTTAGTTTAAAAATGCTTATTTCATGAAATTCTATGTCAGAATAATATGGTCCAAAATGGAGACCGAGCGTCATGTAGTGCGCTCCAGGCCTCACTTTAGTCCGCCATTACCTGACAAGAATAGGCCAATAGAACACTGTTTGGGAGGTCATGTTATCACACACGATTCTCATTGGGAATGTACACAAGCCCGGTGATGAACGTAATACGTGCGCATGCTCAGTGATAGTTGAGCCGCGCATCGCCACGGTCAAATCAACAGGGCAATGTAAGGACGTCGTCACTTCCTTCAATGGATTTGCCAATAGGAGGGCGGGTCTGGGCAGCAAGATCATGTGACGCCAAAATCCCATATCGAATCGGGTTACTTCTCCAATGACAAAGCGGCCGCAATTACGTTGTCGGGTCATGTAGTGCGACCCTTCGAAGAGATCACATGGAGACCCTGGCATGCATGATGTGTACCTACACTCCTCTCAATGTAAACAAAGTCACATGACATGTTCGCAGTATGTCACGTGACCGTCTCTGCATGCGATACATAAGTTCCCATTTTCCCTGAGGGAATAGGGCTTCGTCGCAGCATCATCATCAAATGTCACATCAAGGCGACAGAAACCCAAGATAAGCAAGTGGGCTCATCGTGGCCCAATCTCCTACCGGAGGGTGCATAGTAGCACTCACCAGCAGAGGGAGCCCAGGAGTCCACTACCACTAAAGGGGAAAAGTGAAATATGTACAGTGTATATAAAACAATATATAATGAACACCCAGAAACATAACAAAAAGCATCAAGGATATGGATATATATATATATAGTTCACAAGTAGCATAAGCAGTAACCACTCAACATGCGCACCAAATTGATGCATATGGAGTAGTATATCCAAATGCACGCAAAAGATATACATACATGGGTCCTGGTGTAAACCCCCAAAGGCCCATGTAGTTGTATGCTGGGACAATATATGTAATGGAATAAATGTATTTATGCCTAAAGAAACTCAAAATGGGGTATTGTATGGAAAAAGCCTACTTACATCAATTACCTCAATAAAATGGGGGGATAATCAGAAAAATAAAAAATAAAAAACTGGATCAGGCATGATTGATAAAGCTGTTTAAATCCCAGTTGACATTCATGCCATTGGGGCGAGTAGCTCTTGAGCTCATATATCCAAAAGGTCTCAAGTCGAGACACACCCCGTAGGCATGAGTCGCCTCTCCAGTGGGGGACAAAACAATCTATGATCTGGAACTGGGTACCAGTTGGATCTTTCCCATGGTGTTCAAGATAGTGACGAGAAACAGTGTGTTTAGGACATCATTTCTTGATTTTAGCCAAATGTTCGTTGACCCTAATGGAGAAATTCCTAATAGTCCGGCCCACATATTGTTTCTTACATGGACATGTAATAAGGTACACTATGTACCTCGTTACACAGGTGGTAAAGTGCTTCATAGAATATATGTGCATGGTAACAGTGGACATGAAAGTGTCAGTTTTACATCTACCTAGAGCAGTGGTTCTCAACCTCTCTGGTGCCGTGACCCCTTGATAAAATTTCCCAAGTTGTGGGGACCCCTAACAGTAAAATTATTTTTGTAGCGTGGGTTGTCAGCACCCAAGGCAAAACAAGTAATTTGCGCCCCTAACCCATGGACATCTAGCACTCCTTTGCACTCGTACAGTATTAAAACCCCTTATGGTACATTTTAGGATGTAACACTTTCTCTTTGTTCTCCTTTCTTTCCCTTTTATCTCTCTCTATCCTAATTTCTTGTTTGTCTCCCCCCATCCCTCTTTCTAACTGTCTTTCTTGTTCTCTTATTCTTTTTCTCCCTTTTTCTTTGTTCCTTCCCCTCTTTTACTCTCCCTTCCATGTATTCTCTATTTTTATTCATTCTCCTACTCCTTGGTGGGTGGGGGTAATGGGATGAGTGGCAGTGCTGGCGGGGAGTTGGGATGAGTGGCAGTGCTGGTGGGGGGTGAGATGAGTGGCAGTGCTGGCGGGGGGTGGGATGAGTGGCAGTGCTGGGGGGGGGTGGGATGAGTGGCAGTGCTGGCGGGGGGTGGGATAAGTGGCAGTGCTGGCGGGGGGTGGGATGAGTGGCAGTGCTAGTGGGCGGTGGGATGAATGGCAGTGCTGGTGGGGGGTGGGATAAGTGGCAGTGCTGGTGGGGGGTGGGATGAGTAGCAGTGCTGGAGGGGGTGGGGTGAGTGGCAGTGCTGGTGGGGGGTGGGATCAGTAGCAGTGCTGGGGAGGAGTTCTGATCAACCAACTTAGGTGTTCTTGATCAAGGTCATCTGCTGATCCGAGAACTGTAGTGGAGACTTTTAATGGCAACTATAATCACAGGTAGGCTGGCAGAGCAGTGCAGGCTTCAGGAACAGCCCAGGACTCGGTGACCCCTGGCAAATCGTCATTCGACCCCCAGGTTAAGAACCACTGCCCTAGAGCATTATGTAGACAGACATTATACTTTCTGAAAGGAAAATATCCTTTACATTCCGGAAAGAACAAAATACATAATAGTATTAGGAGCAATGTCGCCCTGTATAGAGCGTGCTCCCCTAAAGATGACTCCTGCTTTTTCTTGGAGAAAGGCTCCCAGGATTTTATCACTCTGTAGGACTTTCCAATGTTTGTTAAAGATCTTTTTTATCTCTTTATGCTGAATAGAAAAGGACGTAAAAAAAGGCCATTTGGATTTATCATCTCTGGCCCTTTTTGGTTTAGTCTCCAGGAGGGTGTTGTAATATGTTGGCCGATTTATGTATAATGTTGTATTGGAGTGCCATGTTGACCAGAAATTCAGTTGAATTGTCCAAGTCAACTGAATTTTAACATAGCAAGGGGACAGCTGAAGACCCTTTGATGTGTTAATCTTATGCAAGTCTACCTAGGTGTGAGGTATGGCCTGTTAACCTAATTGAACATTTCAAAGGGTGTTCAGGTGGTATCTGTTAATCTAATCTATTTACACATATCTAAGGGGACTTGTTGATGTTGATATGCGGGAGTGCAAATTGGGGCAGTTTATGACTGCAGCTGTTCACGGCTGGGGGTTGTTGTCTGTCTGAAAGACTAAAGCATATCAAAGGCCTGAATGGAGACGGCCAATCAAATTGCTCAGCCATTCAGTGTCTAGTGAATATAACATGGCGTTCACTCTATAGTTCATATCGTCTTGTCTGTGTATGACTATGAAGGCGCAAATCTAGAGAAAATGGGACTCTGAATTATATACTCTGTCGGATTTTTTGTCATCTGTGGACTTTGGACCTTGTTCTGTGTTGGAAGTCAATAAAGTGCATCTCTCTGGAAGAATTGGGTTGCTGCGGAAGAGTACTTACATCATCATTTTAATATATAGTGTCAGGGAGACCGCACTAATATCAGCGTCGAGATCTGAGGGCTTGTAGCCTTTAGCTACAAATCTTTGTTGGAGAATATGGAACTGAGAGAGGAAATCACTGTCCCTCATACAATTCCGCCTAAGGCAGAGGAATTGGCCTCGGGAGACGGATTGAAGCCACAGATGGTGGCAACTGTCCACCGGAATGTAGCCATTCCTGTCGGTGGGATTAAAGAAGGTCCTAAGTTCCAGGCGATTATTAGTAGCTGTGATTTCCAAGTCTAGAAAATGTATAGTTGTGGTACTGGCCTCATAATTCAGAACAATACCTCGATCGTTCCGGTTCAAAATGGCCATGAAAGCATCGAGGGAAGCCTTATCCCCCTTCCATAGGAGGAGGATGTCGTCTATATACCTGGCCCACAACACCAATTCGGGCTTGTTAAGGGCATAGACAACATCCTCCTCCTAAAGGGCCATAAACAGGTTAGCCAGGCTTGGGGCGTATTTGGCCCCCATGGCCACGCCCTTGGTCTGTAAAAAGAAGTTGCCCTGAAACCAAAAATAATTGTGTTTTGTAACGAATCTTAAAAGCTCCATAGTATAATTTTTATGTATAAGTGAGAGATTTGAGTTTTTGTTCAAATAAAATTCAACTGCTGAAAGGCCCAAACTGTGTGGTATACAAGTGTATAAAGCGGACACGTCCGCAGTCACCAAAATAAGATCCTTATGGTATTGTACCTTTTCTAATAGTATCTCCAGTGTCCTTTAAATAGGACAAAATAAGTTTCACCAGAGGCTGGAGATAATGGTCTATGTATTTTCCAATCCTAGATGTTATTGAGTCGATCCCGCTTACCTATCTGAGTTCCCCCTCAATACACATCATATTTCATTATTACAAAAGGGCTGATCTTTCTCTCCTACGGCTTCTATGAACGAGTTTGAGATCTTTAAAGACCTCAACCTGTTTTTGAGGAAAGTGGCTTTCAGCTACTGACATAGAAGCAGACAGTCCAATTTACCATCCAACACATGTGGAGATAGATAAAGATGAAAAGGAAGCCTTGGATACTCTTGTCTCCCTACTGGAATTAAATCAATCCAGTGATTCGGAAGACGAGACGCCAAGTGTAACCTTTAGTAGACTATCTGGTGTCAAAATTCGATCTAGATGCCCCCACTATCTAAGCATAAGTGGATTGGCCTCTTCTTAGATCTGGTAAGACAGGATCTCAACCACATCAATTGGGGTTGGAAGGGACTGGATAATTTGACTAGACAGGAGAGACTGGCATTACAAGAATTGGACGAAGCTCCAAATTTGGTTATTCAAGGTAGTGATTAGGGGTGAAATATTGTTCTAATGTCATCGGATCTATACGAAAAGGAGGTGATGCGCCAATTGAAGGACCCCCACACATCCCGAAAACCTCCCTCTAATCCCTTTCCAGCTGTAGTGGATAAACTCAATCGATTGCTGCATTTGGCTTCCAGGGAGGGTCTAATTTCCCAAAAGGAATTGGAATTTTTGAAGGTTAGGGAATTTAACACTCTGACCTTCTATGTGTCAGAAACCATGAATCAGACTGCGACAGAAGTACAATTAAATCACACTTGTTTAATAATAATAATAATAATAATAAAAAGGTAAACCGAGTAAACGTAGGCAAAACATAGCCAGGGTTCAGGAACAGGAACGGATAGTCAGACAAGGCAAAACGTCAGGGAGCCAGAGATGAGCGTAGTAGAACAGCAAGCAGGAACTAGAGCCAGAAGGAATGTCAGCCAAGCTAGTCTTTAACCACCTCAATACAGCCCAAGCCATTTTTCAGCTTTCAGCGCTGTCGCATTTTGAATGACAATTGCGCGGTCTATATGCTACACTGCACCCTAATGAAATTTTTATCATTTTTTCCCCACAAATAGAGCTATCTTTTGGTGGTATTTGATCACCTCTGCGTTTTTTATTTATTGTGCTATAAACAAAAAAATAGGGACAAGTTTGAAAAAACAATATTTTTTAGTTTTTGCTATAATAAATATCCAATTTTTTTTTTTTTTTTTAAACAAATTTTTTCCTCAGTTTAGGCTGATATGTATTCTTCTACATATTTTTGGTAAAAAAAAAATCTTAATAAGCGTATATTGATTGGTTTGCGCAAAAGTTATAGCGACTACAAAATAGGGGATAGATTTATAGCATTTTTATTATTTTTTTTTTACTAGTCATGGCGGCGATCTGCGATTTTATTGTGACTGCGATATTGAGGCGGACATATCTTGACACATTTTTGGGACCATTCACATTTATACAGCAATCCCTGCTATAAAAATGCATTGATTACTATGTAAATGTGACTGGCAGGGAAGGGGTTAACACTAGGGGGTGATCGAGGGGTTAATGTGTGTCCTAGGGAGGTTATTCTAACTGTGGGGGGAGGGGACTGACTGGGGGAGGTGACCGATCGGTGTCCCTATGTACAATGGATGCACCATCGGTCTCCTCTCCTCTGACAGGACGTGGATCTGTGTGTTTACACACACAGATCCACGGTCCTGCTCGGTTACTGGACAATCGTGGGTGCCCGGCGGACATAGCGGGCGCCGGGCACGTGCATCGGGTCCCCAGTGACGCGGCTTGCGCACGCCCCCTAGTAGCTCGGGAAGGTGATCACATCATATGACGTCCACCTAGAACGGGAGCTGCCTCATCCCACCGTTATATGACAGTGGGCGGGCAGCTAGTGGTTAACAGGAACACAGGAGAGCGTTTCTAGAGATGTGACCAAAGCGAAGGCAGAGATTATCTGGGCTGGATGGCTTAAGTAGGCAGGACTGACGAGCAGGATATCATCAACAGGTGAGTCACTGTGCAGAGAAAGGAGCTGGCAATTAGCTGACAGCTGAGCAGCCAGCTTTGAGAAGGAAGGGCTGAGCCCAGCCCTGACAGTACCCCCTCCTCAATGACCCCTCCCCCTCGGAGGACCACCAGACTTGAGGGGAAAACATCTATGGAAATTACAGAGGAGGACAGGGGTATGTACGTCCGAGGATTAGACCTAAGAGTGTTCCTCCGGACTGTACCCTTTCCAATGCACCAGGTACTGTATGCGCCCACGGAACCTACGGGAGTCAACAATGGACTGTACTTCATAATCCTCATGGTTCTCAACCTGTACAGGGTGAGGACGAGGCACCGAGGTGGTAAAGTGGTTGGAGACCAAAGGTTTTATTAAGGAGACATGAAATAGATATGCATATTAGAAGGAAGGTCTAATGTGTAAGCCACTGGGTTATTCCTGCGAAGAATACGGAAAGGCCCAATAAACAGAGGTGCGAACTTTAGACAGGGAGCACGAAGTCGTAAGTTGTGAGATGACAGCCAGACCCTGTCCCCAAACTGGTAGGAATACGCAGGCAGGCGTCTGCGGTCAGCATGTAGTCTGTAGCTATCATTAGCATGTCGCAAAGCCTCCTGGACTTGTGCCCAAGTCGAAAGAAGACCACGGAGATGCTCCTCTAATGCAGGAATACTCTGCGGCACAAATAAGTCAGGCAACATGGAAGGTTGGAAACCATAGTTCGCCATAAACTGGGACAATCGGGAAGCAGAATTCAAGGCACTATTGTGGGCAAACAAACTCCGCCCATGGTAAGAGATCTGACCAGTTGTTATGATGGTCAGAAATATAGCAACGTGGGAATTGCTTCAAGGACTGATTGGCTCGTTCTGCGGCCCCATTAGACTGCGGGTGATACGCAGAGGAGAAAGCAAGCTGAATTCTCAACTGAGCACAAAAGGCTCGCCAGAATGGGAACACAAACTGACTACCCCTGTTCGAGACAATGACCTTGGGTAGCCCATGTAAGTGAAAGATCTCCTGAGCAAAAATGGAAGCCAGTTCCTTAGAAGTGGGCAACTTCTTAAGTGGAATACAGAACCATTCAACCACCATAAGGATAACTGTATTTCCCTGGTAGTTGGGTAACTCCTCTCTCCATTGGGTATGGGTTATAGGAGGCCCACTTGAAGGTGTCGTGGAGTCTTACTCTGAGCACACGCGGAACAAGCAGCTACCGAAGCGGTTACATCAACACATAGACTAGGCCACCAGAATTGTTGGGAAATGGCTCAAAAGAGTTAATTCTTCCCAGGGTGGCCAGCAGCCTTAGGAGAATGGTAAGTCTGGAGCACGGCAGTACGGAGACTCTCTGGGACAAAGCAGCGGTCACAAGGTTTCTCAGAAGGAGCATGGACCTGAGCAGCAAGAATTTTTTCACCCAAAGGAGAAGTGAGACTAGTGCAAACCGTAGCCAGAATACGTTCAGGAGGAATCACAGGAACTGGAACCGACTCCATCTTGGAAGTGGAGGAAAATTGTTGTGACAAAGAATCAGCCCTTACATTCTTAGTACCAGGTAAGAATGAGACAATGTCATTGAAACTACACAAGAAAAGATCCCATACAAGAATGTGAGATTCTTATGGTCAGTAAGAATGAGAACCGGCACAGTGGTACCTTCGACGAAATGTCTCCATTCTTTCAGGGCTAAAATGATCGCTAACAGCTCTCTGTCACCAATCTCGTAATTGCACTCCGCAGGTGACAGTTTCTTGGAAAAGTAGCCACAAGGATGCATAGCGCTCTCAGAGGTAGGATGTTGAAACAGAAGGGTGCCAATTCCAGTCTCAGAAGCATCAACCTTAAGGATAAAAGGTAACATAGGATCAGGATGTGTCAACACAGGAGCAGAAACAAAAGCATCTTTGAGACTCTCAAAGGCCCTAATGGACTCCGGTGTCCAACTCTGTGGGTTACCGTCCTTTCTGGTCATATTAGTCAGGGGCTTTACCAGAGACGAGAAGTTAGGAATAAACTTCTGATAATAGTTGGCAAAGCCAAGAAAACGCTGCAGAGGAAGTAAACCCACGGGTCGAGGCCACTGTAGGACCTCTGAAAGTTTCTCTGGGTCTATTGAAAAACCAGCAGTGGAAATGACATAACCCAGGAATTTAACCTGTTCACGATGGAACTCGCACTTCTCGATATTTAGTTTCTGAAGCACACGATAGACATCTGTGTGGTGGCTCTCCAGGGACTTGGAAAATATGAGGATATCATCGAGATAAACCACCACACATAACTGCAACAAATCTCGGAGGACATTGTTAATAAATTCCCGGAAAACTGCCGGGGCGATACAAAGGCAAAAATGCATTACGAGGTACTCATAATGGCCTGTTCTGGTATTAAACGCAGTTTTCCACTCGTCGCCCTCCTTAATCCTCACAAGATTGTATGCACCTCTCAAATCAAGCTTTGTGAAAACTGTTGCTCCCTTGAGGCGGTCAAATAACTCCGTAATCAACGGAATCGGATAGGCCTTCTTAATCGTGAAACGATTGAGACCCCTATAATCAATACAAGGTCTCAGTTCACCACTCTTCTTTGCAAAGAAGATACCAGCAGGAGACGAGGATTTGCAGATGAAACCTCGAGAAAGTGCGTCTGCAATATACTCCTCCATGGCCCTATTCTCCAAGACCGACTAAGGGTAAACCTGGCCACGAGGGGGTATGGCACCAGGTTGAAGGTCAATTGCGCAATCATACGACCGGTGTGGAGGTAAACTACTGGCTTGACCTTTGTCAAAGACATCGCTAAAATCACGGTACTCCTCCGGCAGGGAGGAGAGTGAAAAGGTGCACAGGGCCTTGGCTACCTTCTGGAAGCATGACTTACTGCATTGTGGCGACCAGGAGAGAACCTCAGCACGGAGCCAATCAAAAGAGGGGTTGTGCCTCTGTAACCAAGGATAATAAATAACCAGTGGAAACTTAGGTGAGGAAATAACTTGGAATTCAATTATCTCATGGTGAAGAGCCCCTACGGCCATGGACAACGGAACAGTCTCATGAGTCACATGGGCAGGCTGTAGAGGTCTCCCGTCAAGAGCCTCAATGGCAAGTGGAGTGTCGTGCAGCTGCAGCAGAATCGAGTGCTTCGATACAAAGGCAGCATCAATGAACAGGTCTGCAGCCCCAGAGTCGATTAGAGCCTGTATCTCGACAGACAACTCAGCCCAAGAAAGGGTAACCGAAGCCAGGGTCTTATCCTTCTGGATAACTGGGGACGAAACAACGCTACCTAAGGTCTGTATGTAACCGGACATCAAGGTTCGGGCGTTCCCTGGACGGGTAGGACAAGACTTCAAAAAGTGACCTGCCTGGCCACAATAAAGGCACAATCTCTTCCTGCTCCTAAGGGTTCTCTCATCCGCAGAGATGGGTTTATCTTCACAGACCGACTCGGTACCAGGAGGCATGGGAGGTGAGGGAGGCAAGGGTGAGACTGCAAAGTTCAGAGACAAAAGTACAGGAGGCTTTCACAAGCGCTCCTTAAAAGGAAGTCTTTCTCTGAGTCTGGAGTCAATGAGGATGGCAAACCTGATCAACTTCTCCAGCTTAGTGGGTAAAGCTCAGGCTGCTATCTCATCCTTGATGGTATCCGAGAGACCATGAGAAAAAGCAGCCACAAGGGCCTCATTGTTCCAAGCAACCTCTGATGCCAGAGTACGGAATTCAATGGCGTAATCGGCAACAGTTCTCGTACTCTGTAAAACCAATAGCAATAAAAACATCCAAAATGTCATGCGACTTTAAACTACCATAGCAGCGCTCATGTCAATCTATATACATATGACACGCTCTTATATAATTCCTCATATAAGTGGAAAAAGTCCCTTGAAGTGGTTTCAGGTGAGTGAATCAAATTTCTTAAGGGTGATGAAAGTTCATATATTCATGCACCACACACACACAGGCTTGTCACCGCGTGAGAAGAAACTCGCCCCTTTGCGGTTAAACTCACCAGAAATCTGAAAAAATCAAGCGTCACAAACACATCTTTTTGTTGCCACTTCTCAGGAATGTCCACTGGCTCTGCTAGTATTCTTTTTAGGTATGGAAGGCTCCATCTGTTTGATGGACATGAGGCACTTGGCAGCAGAAGCAGAGCATGCAAGAACGTCAAATACCCTTATAAAAGAAGCCACAAACTCAGGGTAACTCAAGACAACAGGTTTTTGCGTCTCCCATAGAGGGTTTGCCCAGGCCAAGGCTCTCTCAGAAAGCAAAGATATTACGAAACCTACTTTGCTTCTGTCCGTGGGAAACGCCTGGGGCAGCATCTCAAAGTATATCTCAACCTGGTTGAGAAACCCTCTGCATTGGACTGGATCGCCCCCAAATTGCTGGGGAAGCGGAGCGGAACCAGACATTACCTAGAGGTAATACTCAAGGCGGGTGCCTGCACAGAGACTGCAGCAGCAGCAGGGACGGCCTGCAACACAGATTGTACCGGAGCTGCCACAGTGGGAGATTCCAGGTGAGCGGTGCGAATCAGGAGCATTTGTTACACCATGGCAAACTGATCCATGCAGTGATCCTGCTCATCCAATCTGGAAAAAATATTACCAACAAGTGGATTGACTGCATCTTCTGAATTCATGGCCCCTTCGCCTACTGTCAGAAACCATGAATCAGACTGAGACCGAAGTAAAGATTTTTTCTATCTTTTTCTCTTTTAATGGTAAAGACTAGATTTGGGGTCTTTTTGACCCTAGATCTCTCCATAAAGGGGACCTGTCATCCTTATTTCTATTACAAGGGATGTTTACTCTAGGAATACATTACAATAAGAATAAAAGTGATAAAAAAAAGGAACAGTGTAAAAATAAAAAGTAAAATAAATAAGAGAAAAAAAATTTAAAGCCCCATCCCTCCATGCTCCCGCGCAGAAGTGAACGCATACGTATGTCACGGTTCACACCACACACGCGAGGTATTGCCGTGAACGTTAGAGTGAGAGTAATAATTCTAGCGCTAGACCTCTGTAATGCTAAACAGGTAACCTAAAGGCATATAAAACGTCGCCTGTGGAGATTTTTAAGTACCGTAGTTTGTCGCCATTCCATGAACATGCGCAATTTTAAAACATGATAAGTTGCATATCTATTTACTCGGCATAACATCATCTTTCACATTTTACAAAAAATTGGGGTATATTGTTTTTTTTTTTAACTTCTTAAAATGTATTTTTTCCCAAACCGCTGCGTAAATACCATGTGACATAATTCAATTGCAACGATCGCCATTTTAGTCCCTACGGTCTCTGCTAAAAAAAAAATGTGTAATGTCTGGGGATTCTAAGTAATTTTCTAGCAAAAAATACTGATTTAAACTTGTAAACAAAAAGTACTAGAAAAAGCCTGGTTGACAAGTGATTAAGGATGTTATTCCATTGCCTGACTGGTGTTATCTGCAAACGCTGAAATGGTGCTTTTCCCAAACTCTTTATTATTTATAAATATGTTAAAAGATAAGGTTCCCAACACTGAACCTTGGGGTACACACCACTAATAACCTTAGACCATTCAAAGTATGAATCAATAATAATAAACATTCTATATATGGTCTTTTAGCCAGTATTCGAACCCTGTAGACTGTATCCTACACATTAGCCATGTGTGAGAAACTGTATATATGCATTCTCAGTTCGAAGGGGTTATACCGGGGAGGTTCGGCAGCTACAGGCATCACCCCAGTACTGTTTTTTAGAGTCAGCGGTTGGTCTCCCAACGCCTTCTGACGCTCTTCTAGGGCCTCCCGTCCCACCGGGAGACCCGAACCACCATTCGGCGCTTTCATCACCTAGGCTGAGAACTGAACGAAGCCGGATTCGGCTCTGATCGGGTCTCCGATGTAAAACCCCGGAAACTACGTCACTTTCGGTTTACTCGGCTGCCAATGGCGCAGATTTAAAAAAAATATTTTTTTCAGTATTCAGAAACGCCGATTTTGCCAATCTGAATACTTTGAAGTGCAAAGGAGGGATTTGGGGTCTTTTAGACCCCCGATCCCTCCATAAAGAGTACCTGTCACCACCTATTACTATCACAAGGGATGTTTACATTCCTTGTGACAGCAATAAAAGTGATCAGATTTTTATTTTTTAAAGGGACAAATTTAAAAAAAAAAAAAAAAAAAAAAAAAAGAAAATTTTTTTAAAGCTTGTGCAGCAAAGAAAACGCGTATACGTAAGTCGCGCCCGCACATGTAAACAGTGTTCAAAGCACACGAGGTATCTACACGATCGTCGGAGGGAGAGCAATAATTCTAGCAAAAGACCTCCTCTGCAACTCTAACTCCTGGTAACCGTTAAATTTTTTTAAAGCGTCGCCTATAGAGATTTTTAAGTACCGTAGTTTGTTACCATTCCACGAGTGTGCACAATTTCAAAGCATAACATGTTAGGTATATATTTATTCAACGTGACATCATCTTTCACATTATACAAAAAAATTGGGCTAACTTTACATTTTTTTGGTTTTTTTAATACATGAAAGTGTCTTTTTTTCCCCAAAAAATTGCATTTGAAAGACCGCTGCGCAAATACCGTGTAACATAAAATATTGCAATGACCGCCATTTTATTCTCTAGGGCAGTGATGGCAAACCTTGGCACTGCAGATGTTTTGGAACTACATTTCCCATGATGCTCAACTACACTGCAGAGTGCATGAGCATCATGAGAAATGTATTTCCAAAACATCTGGGGTGCCAAGGTTCACTATCACTGCTCTAGGGTCTCTGCTAAAAAATATATTATATATAATATATATCATTTATATATAAAATTATATATATAATGTTTGGGGGTTCGAAGTAATTTTCTAGTAAAAAAAATGTGGATTTTAACTTGTAAGCAACAAATGTCAGAAATAGGCTTTGGCATGAAAGGGTTAAACGCTTTTGCAAAATCCAGGTAGACTAAATTCACAGCCACTCCTTTGTCTATGATTTGGCTTACCACCTCATAAAAATAAATCTGATTTGTTTGACAACTTTGGTATCTCATGGATCCATGATGACTATTGCTTAACCACTTCAATACCAGGCACTTACACCCCCTTCCTGCCAAAACCAATTTTTAGCTTTCAGCACTGTCGCACTTTCAATGACAATTGCGCGGTCATGCTATACTGTACTCAAACAAATTTTTTGTAATTTTGTTCCCACAAATAGAGCTTTCTTTTGGTGGTATTTGATCACCTCTGGAGGTTTTTAATAAAAAAAAGACCGAAAATTTAGAGAAAAAAAAGTTTTTCCTTGTTCCTGTTATTAAATTTTGTAAAAAAGTAAGTTTTCTCCTTCAATGACGGGCACTGATGAGGCTGCACTGACGGGCACTGATGAGGTGGCACCAATGAGGTGGCACCGATAGGTGGCACTGGTATGCAGCACTGATGGGCATTGATAGGCGGCACTGATGGGCACTTATAGGCGGCAATGATGGGCACTGATAGGCTGCACTGGTGGGTACTTATGGGTGGCACTGATAGGTTGCACGGATGGGTGCTGATAGGTGGCAATGATGGACACTGATGGGTGGCACTGATGGACACTGGTCGCACTGCTGGGCATCACTGATCTGGCAGGCATTCATAATGGGCACTGACTGGCACCATTTGTGGGCACTGATTGGCATATATTGGGCACATTGTGGCATCCCTGGTGGCCATGGGGGACATACTTGGCCATCCATGTCCCTGGTGTTCCTGACGGCATCCCTGGTGGTCCAGAGTGGGCATCCATGGGGGGGGGGGGGATCAGCACAGACCTCCCCTGTCAGGAGAGCCGCCGATTGGCTCTCGTCTACTCGCGTCTGTCAGACGCGAGTAAGAAAAAGCAGATAAACGTCTCTTCCTGTTTACATCGTGATCAGTCATGAATGGACACAGCTGATCATGTGGTAAAGAGCCTTTACCTAGACTCTTTACCTAGATTGGTGTAGTGGTGTTTCAGACTGACGCCGCACCACCGATCGCTGCAATGCGCACCCCCCCCCCCCCCGAAGTTCCGACGCTCAGTCAGAACTCCATTTACGTGACACTGGTGTTCATGCTGTGTACAGATGACCTCATATTACTGTAAGCAGCAGAGAAAGGCCTACAAGACAGTCTGCAAGTGCTGGAGAAATACTGTGCAGCATGGGCACTGCCCATCAACCCAAAGAAAGCAAAAAAGAATAGTGTTCTAAAGGAAGGAACACAAAACCATTAATGAGTTCTTCCTTTACATTAAACATTTGCACTCTTGATTATTTAACAGCTACACATACTGTACCTCTGTCTAGAAAATAACTAATCAGGACGTTTTTAAGCGAGCCACAGGCCCTCAAAAACAAGGCATACAGAAACGTCTGTTACATGTGTCAAACATAAGGCCCGGGGGCCGAATTCAGCCCTCCAAGCCATTTCATGTGGCCCTTGCATCTCTCCTGCTGCTGCAGCACTCCGTCATCTCCACCTCTCAACAGTTGGCAGTAGAGAGGACAGAACTCCTCTGCCAGATCCTGCTCTTCTCTCTGCAGCCACAGAGAGGCTTGTCTTAGCCCCCTCCCCTTCTCAGCAGTCAGCAGCAGAGAGGAGGGCAGAACTCCTCTTACAGATCTGACTTCTCTCTGTGCAGCCGAAGCACCCCCTCACCTTCCCTAATCTCTGCATTCAGCAGACTCCAGCAACTGACTCCAACTCTCCTCTGGTCCTCCTCCAGACCCTGTACTTTCTGTTTCCCAGTTTTGCAGTAGCACAAGGTAAGGGGGTGCACTGTAATGTAAGGAAGGGTAGGGGACTCTTAAATTCTGATAGTGGGGGGGCTTTTGACATCTGATGTAAGGGGGAGGGGTGCTCTGGAAACTTAGTCCTACAAATGGAACCGGCCCTTTAAGGGCAACCAAAATGCTAATACGGCCTGCGATGAAACTGAGTTTGACACCCCTGGTTTATGTAATCACAAAAAGAAAGAAAATGAAAACTGCGCGTAGGTAAAAAAATGTGTAAACAAAAGTGAAACTGCAAGTTCCTATGTGTAACACAGACATAAGGTGAACAATTGGAAAAAATGGAACTGCACTAATGAAACAAGCTATACAAATGACAACTAGCCATCATATAGTGCAAAACCAAGTGAAAGGTATATGAAACATATATATAGTACACATCACTAAACATATGCATTAAATGGACATACAAAAGTGCATTTTCCATGTGCAACAGTGAAAATTACAGAGTATTATAATAAAGTCCATAAAATTAATGGGATAAGTCACCCAAGTGTTGATTGAGATGTGGACAAAATCCTGATAACTAAGGATAAAGTGTTTGATCCACCACCACCAATGAAGATATTGTCCGCTTACCAGAGATCCATGACCCCCCACTACAGAGGGTCTGGGTAAGCTGTTAAAAATGGTTGCTCCGGACCACCATCAAGGAACCAGATAGTATCGCTACAATGAAATACCCCCCATCGCTATTGTGTACCAGCAGGACGGGCTGTCTGTGGGCATCCGGACAGTGCCCCAGACTTCTCTTCAGTCGTTCAACATTCTGATATTACATGTGAGTGTTTAAATACTTTTACTTAAAACCTTATGATTTTACACTATTGGAGCTCTCTTTTCCATTTATGGTCAACCACGTTGCTGAGAGTTTGATGTCCTGCCATTGTGCCATTTATCCATCTGACATTGAGGCCCCTAATATTTCATCGTAGTGATACTATCTGGTTCCTTGATGGTGGTCCGGAGCAACCATTTTTAACAGCTTACCCAGACCCTCTCTAGTGGGGGGTCATGGGTCTCTGGGAGCGGCCAATATCTTCATTGGTGGTGGTGGATCAAACACTTTATCCTTAGTTATCAGGATTTTTTCCACATCTCAATCAACACTTGGGTGACTTATCCCATTAATTTATGGACTTTATTATAATACTCTGTAATTTTCACTGTTGCACATGGAAAATGCACTTTTGTATGTCCATTTAATGCATATGTTTAGTGATGTGTACTATATATATGTTATGTAATCACAAGGCAGCTGTACCACCTCAGACCACTGATAGGAGTCTGGCTTAAAGTAGAACTATAGGCAAAACTTTTTTTTTTTTTTTTTTTGGATAGGGTGAGGGAGGGTTTACCCCCGTAAGGTTTATTTTTTACATCTTTGTCTCCTATTGGGGAGCTTTAACTCCACTTCCTGTCCCCTAGCCAAAACAAAAAGTGAGAGAAAATCCCTGCAAATTAAGGGAATCTTTTGGGGACCCCGGCTCATCAGAACTAGTGTCCCAATTGGAAGATTTCCCCTCTATTGCTTTTCTGGGGACAGCCCAAAATTTGGGATTGTCTTTTACTTTCAATGATCATGGTAAACAGGACAAATAGAGAGAGCGAATCTCCCTAACGGAGACACAGACCGCAATAAAAACTGACAGGTGTTCTAATCCCTCTCCTCTCTATCCAAAACTAACAAAATGTGTGCCTTTAGTTACTGTATACTTTAACCGCTTCCCGACCGCCTCACGCAGATATACTGCGGCAGAAGGGCATGTACAGGCAGATTAACGTACCTGTACTTTGCCCTCTAAGAGGCGGCTCGCGGGCGCGCGCCCGCCGGGAGCTCCATGATCGCGGGTTCCGCAGACCCGATGTCCGCGGGGATACCCGCGATCGTCTCACGTTGAGTAAGAGCGGGGAGATGCTAATGTAAACAAGCATCTCCCCATTCTGCCTAGTAACACTGTCACTGATCTCTGCTCCCTGTGATCGGGAGCGGCGATCAGTGTAGTGTCACACACAGCCCCTCCCCCCCACAGTTAGAAACACTCCCTAAGACACACTTAACCCCTACAGCGCCACCTAGTGGTTAACCCCTTCACTGCCAGTGACATTTTTACAGTAATCAATGCAATTTTTTAGCATTGATCGCTGTATTAATGCCAATGGTCCCAAAAATGTGTCAAAATTGTCCGATGTGTCCGCCATAATGTTGCAGTCACGATAAAAATCGCTGATCGCTGCCATTACTAGTAAAAAAAAAATTATCAATAAAAATGCCATGAAACTATCCCCTATTTTGTAGATGCCATAACTTTTGCGCAAACCAATCAATAAACGCTTATTACAATTTTTTTTTTTTTACCAAAAATATGTAGAATACGTATCGGGCTAAACTGAGGAAAAAAAAATGTTTTTTTAAATATTTTTTGGGGATATTTATTATAGCAAAAAGTAAAAAATAATGCTTTTTTTCAAAATTGTCGCTTTATTTTGTTTATAGCGCAAAAATTAAAAACTGCAGAGGTGATCAAATACCACCAAAAGAAAGCTCTATTTGTGGGAAAAAAGGACGTCAATTTTGTTTGGGAGCCACGTCACACGACCGCGCAATTGTCAGTTAAAGCGACGCAGTGCCGAATCACAAAAAGTGCTCTGGTCAGGAAGGGGGTAAATTCTTCCGGGGCTGAAATGGTTAAAAGCTTTGACAATGTCCTCATTCCAGTCCTCTCTTATGGCAATGAAGTATGGATCCCTGTCGCCTACCTAAACCAACTCAAATGTGCCTGCAGCTTAAAGCAAATATTCTATAAACTGTAGAATTATGCAAGAACCTCTAGCAATTCTTGCCAGGCTAAGCTAGGCAGAGTTCCTGTAGTGCTCACAGTACAGAAAGGGGCACTCTCATACTGAGACCACCTTCAAAACAGCAGACCCAACTCATTCCACCAAAAACCTTACCAGTCCAAACCATTCAGCTTGCAACAACTCCTTGTCCATTCGAAACTCTTTACAATACAGCCTAAAAAAATAATCCCAAAGGACATAATGAACAATGCCAAAGATGTCTGAACTCTCAAAAACAAACTTCTTTCCAGTCACTGCAGACAGACTACAAGCTAGCCCTGTTTTTAAGGCCCTGCTACTTTTATAATGTAAGAGAAAACAACATAGGGTTCTCAAATAAAGTTTGAGGGACTCCAGAATGTGAGTTCTGAATCAGGGTTTGAACGTCGGAGACTTTGAAGTGACTTGGGAGGGAAGGAGTCTTCAATCCTTTGTCTGGGTCTTACCTGAAACCAGCAGGTGTTCACAAACATAATCTAGGACCTGACCACAGTTCAGGGCTCTACCCCAGAGACAGGAGGTCTCTGCATAGAGGTCAGGAGGACCCCAATCCTTCCCCAGGGTTCAGAGATGCTGCAAGGGGCAGCCAGAGCATGAATGTCTGCAAAGTGCAGGTGCAGTCAGTGACAATGCAGGAAGGAGCTGGAAAAGAGACACGGTACAGAGCTTGTACAGGAGCACTGAGGTGCTGTGTTATATGGTCTGAAGGCAAAAGGCCTAAGCAGCAGCGCAGCTAGAGAGAGCCACAAGCCTGAACATCATTTATGTTCATAGTGGAAACCCCTGCATGGGAAACTAATTTTCTGTGTGCACTTTCAGTTTTATTAATAAAAGTGGGCCAGCAAGGCCTTAAACCACATTTCTGAAGTGGACTGTGAACTCACTGGGAAGCACTACCACTGAGCGAAAAGCCCCACAACATCAAACCCCATATCTGGGAATGCTACAAGATCCCAAAGGCAGACACTGAGCCTGTACAACTCAGCACCTACACTCTAGCAATTAAGTCAGGGCAACACAGACAGACCTGCAAGCCCAAGGAAAATAGACAGTGCCAGCCGTGTGACCAGGGGGTCTTCGGGTTCCACTTTCTGCTACATTTCCCCAAGTTCTTAGCAGTGAGGAACACTTACTTTAGAGACTCTTTGCTCTCATCTGTAACATTAAAAAGAAAAGGAAAGTAAAAAGAAAATTAAAACTTCACTTTCTACTGTGTCAGGGCAGAGAGAGTGGTGGTTCATAGAGAGAGCTCGCTCCTGGGATAGTGGAGGTGAACGGTATGAGCTAGGAGTCTCTTAGCAACATCCTAGCATTAAGGACAGGATGAAGTGATCTTGAGGAGATTTTCAGTCAGACTTCAGGAGGGCAAGGGCATTATTCAACTTTGGTCAAAGCTGCAGAGTTTGTTTTTATCTAGAGAAGCCCCTTACCTGCATAGGTAGTTTTTGGTAGGTAAGGTGAAATATATAGGATAGTGATGGCGAACCTTGGCACCCCAGATGTCTTGGAACTACATTTTCCATGATGCTCAACTACACTGCAGAGTGCATGAGCATTGTGGGAAATGTAGTTCCAAAACATCTGGGGTGCCAAGGTTTGCCATCACTGATATAGGAGGATGAAGATTGAACTAGAAGGTGTTGTTTAATATGTTACAATACACTTAAAAAAAGTTTTGTTTTTTTTAGATTAAATGTGACCAGTATTGGCCAAGTCGAGGTGCAGACACATATGGAATTATTCAAGTAACACTATTAGACACCATTGAATTGGCAACATTTTGTGTACGAACTTTCTCCCTTCATAAGGTAAGTTTAAATGCTAGTAAATGTACAACAAAACAATTCAGCGCTAAACACCTATCCTACAGCTGCTGGCAATAAAGTTATATACTGTGTATAATATATATATATATATATATATATATATATATATATATATATATATATATATATATATATATATATATACATATACATACAGTATGTCACAAAAGTGAGTACACCCCTCACATTTTTGTTGTAAATCTTTTATTTTATATTTTATTATGTCTTTTCATGTGACAACACTGAAGAAATTACACTTTGCTCCAATGTAAAGTAGTGAGTGTACAGTTTGTATAACAATGTAAATTTGCTGTCCCCTCAAAACAACTCAACACACCGCCTTCAATGTCTAAAACGATGGCAACAAAAGTGAGTACACCCCTAAGTGAAAATGTCCAAATTGCACCCAATTAGTCATTTTCCCTTCCCGGTGTCATGTGACTCATATTACAAGGTCTCAGGTGTGAATGGGGAACAGGTGTGTTAAATTTGGTGTTATCGCTCTCACTCTCTCATGCTGGTCACTGGAAGTTCAACATGGCACCTCATGGCAAAGAACTCTCTGAGGATCTGAAAAAAAGAATTGTTTCTCTACATAAAGATGGCCTAGGCTATAAGAAGATTGGCAAGACCCTGAAACTGAGCTGCAGCACAGTGGCCAAGACCATACAGCGGTTTAACAGGACAGGTTCCACTCAGAACAGGCCTCGCCATGGCTGACCAAAGAAGTTGAGTGAACGTGCTCAGCGTCATATCCAGAGGTTGTCTTTGGGAAATAGACGTATGAGAGCTGCCAGCATTGCTGCAGAGGTTGAAGGGGTGGGGGGGGGGGTCAGTCTGACAGTGCTCAGACCATACACCACACACTGCATCAAATTGGTCAGCATGGCTGTCGTCCCAGAAGGAAGCCTCTTCTAAAGATGATGCACAAAGCCCGCAAACTGTTTGCTGAAGACAAGCAGACTAAGAACAAGGATTACTGGAACCATATCCTGTGGTCTGATGAGACCAAGATAAACTTATTTGGTTCAGATGGTGTCAAGCATGTCTAGCAGCAACCAGGTGAGGAGTACAAAGATGTGTGTGCCTTGCCTACAGTCAAGCATGGTGATGGGAGTGTCATGGTCTGGGGCTGCATGAGTGCTGCCGGCACTGGGGTGCTACCGTTCATTGAGGGAACCATGAATGCCAACATATACTGTGACATACAAAAGCAGAGCATTATCCCCTCCCTTCAGAGACTTGGCCGCAGGACAGTATTCCAACATGATAACGATCCTAAAAAACAGACCTAAACACTATTGAGCCTCTGTGGGGCATCCTTAAATGGAAGGTGGAGGAGCGCAAGGTCTCTAACATCCACCAGCTCTGTGGATTCACGCATTCCTTGATCCTCTGTCATGGTAAGAGTCCATTTCTGTTGATTTGGTGGTGGATTCAACTATAAACTCCTATCCAACGTTTTTTGAAGATAGTCTGCCTGCATCTTATGGACTTTTTATTTATTTATGTTTGCACGGGTGTTTTCTTTTTTCCTTAAACGTTCACTTTTGGTTTTAATTCATTTTCATTTATCCATTCACCAGATGTTTTTTTTCACAATCATTTTTGGACTCAACATGAACGTTTAATTCACACTTTGTATTTGATGTACCATATTTCAACTTAATAAGCACAAATTTATTAATGGTTCATTATCATTATGTATATGCACATTTAGATGTTTGGGCAATATTTAATGAGTTTATGATTTTCATTATCATTAGATGAATTTACAAGATCAATTTTGATTACTGACAATAATCTTTTGGTAGCGCGATTCTAGTTTTTTTCCGATTTGTTTTCCTGTACCTATGTTTACATGAGAATTGCAGCTTTTGAGGGGCTGTATTTTGGATACAGCTCCATTAGCTATTTGTCTTAGCACAGTTTTTTCATATTTTTCCACTATTACTTTTGGTCCCTTAAAAAGTGGGAGGTACATATACAAATTGTTGTAATTCCTACACCGTTCACCTGATTTGGATGTATATACCCTCAAATTAAAGAGGAAAGTCTGCAGTTATAGCCAAAAAGATAAAAATTGTGTCCGTGTCCCAATATTTGTGGACCTGACTGTGTATATGTATGTATGTATATATATATATATATATATATATATATATATATATATATATATATATATATATATATATATATGTATGTATGTGTGTGTGTATATATATATATATAAATAAACATCAGGTGGGTTACCTTCTTCTCTTGATATCCTTGTTCAATCAAGACACCGTCAGTGTGGACTCCCAAAATTCCACCATAAAAGATAGGAAAAACACGTAGAACGATGCTTGATGCAAAAAGTGTCCTTTTACTGAAAATTATTCCATTACATATTTCAAATATAAGCAAGCCACTGTACAGTTCCGAGCGCAAGTCGCTCTTCGTCAGGCTTTTCTGGCTGTGTGTGAAAAGCCAAACCACACTATGTTCTCTTATCAACACCCAGTCCAGTACACACCTGTGTTCACTTAACTAATTATCCTACACAAACCACCTATACACGATCAGACATCTAACCTTGCTGCATAAATCTAGTTCCAGTAAACCATCCTAGATTTCCTAATAGAAAAATATTTACAACAGATTCATCCTATTATGTATCATGTATCATCAGCATAACATTAAGAACTGACTAAATTCTCTCATTTAATTAATTAGATATTTCCAATTATTTTTCACAAATATATATATATATATATATATATATATATATATATATATATGTTAATATTCTTGATCATGTCTCAAATTTCTTCATAGACTCCAGCTGATATTCTGCTATCTAGTATTCCCAACGGGGACTCTTTGTGATCGATCTAGAGAAAATACAATACAAAAATATGATCGTAACTTCTTTACAATCTCGTACCAAAAAGATTCCTACATAAATAAATATAAATCATAATCCTTGTTCATACCATCAGGATGCAAGGACTGTAATTTATTAATCCACCAAACTTCACGTCTTTTTAATTTCAAAATCCTATCGCCCCCTCTTTTGTCATGAGGAATCTCCTCTAGCACCATAAATCGTAAATCGGTGTCTTTGTGTCCCATTTCTGAAAAATGACGCGATACAGGAAGACCTGATTGGGGATGTCTAATTGTGCTGCGATGTTGTGCGATACGGTCTTTAATTTTTTGGGTCGTTTCCCCCACATACAGGAGATTACAGGGGCATGTGAGAATATAGATCACATATGATGACTGACAGGTGTAAAAGCCATTAATTATTATCTTATTGTTAGTTCTGGGATGATAGAAATTGTTGCCCTTAGTCATTAGGTTACATTGAATGCAATTAAGACACGGGTAACAGCCCTTCCTTTTACTACCGAGAAAAGTCATTCTTTTCTCCTCCTGCCTATCAGGTTTAAATTCAGATCGTACCAAAAGATCGCGCAAGGTTTTATTGCGCCGATACGCTTTCATGGGAGTTAATTGAAACTCCTCTATCTGAGGATATGATCGTTTCAATATCGTCCAATGTTTTCTCAATACATTAAAGATCCTATCACTATAACTACTAAACTGGAAGACAAATGGAATCCTAGGTTTATCAGATAAATATCTTTTCTTATTGGAGATCTTGATAGGGTTCAAAATTTTATCTAATTCCTGTCTAATTAGACCTTCTGGGTAGCCCCGCTCTTTGAATTTACAGCACATTTCATCTAATCTCTGATCTCTTATTGTGGTATCACTCACTATCCGCATCACTCTGAGAAGTTGGCTTCTAATGATAGAACTAAAGACGTGGGGGGGATGGTAACTATCATATCGTAGTAGCTGGTTCCTATCTGTGGGTTTCGTGTATATATATCAGTTTCAATTCGTCCTTGTTTTATATATGCCCGTATATCTAAAAAGGGGACAGAATCCCCGCCAATGTGGATTTTAAACTGAATATTTGGTGAAATACTATTAATCATCTCATCAAAGGTTTTGAGTGATTCAATGTTGCCCCGCCATATGGCAAAAATGTCATCTATATAGCGCCACCAAGTGGCGCAATGTTCCTGAAAAAGATCATTGACAAAAATATGTTTTTGCTCAAAATCATGCATAAATGAACAAGCATATGTGGCGGGGCAACATTGGAACCCATAGCCACCCCCGTCAGTTGCACATAGTAACGATCCCTGAAAAGAAAATAGTTATTATACTAGATCAATTTGAATAACTTTTCAAAAAAGGCAATCTGAGCTTCTGAGTACTCGTGACAGTTCTTAATTAGGTTCAACGCTGCTTCAATACCAGCCACATGAGGAATTGATGTATATAAACTTGTTACATCCCAAGTGACAAGGATACATCCATCTTGAATTTGTGGTAGGTCCCCAATTTTTGTCAGAAAGTCACCAGAGTCCTTGATGTAGGATGGGGTAGTTTTCACCAAAGGTGATAGCACTCTATCCAATAATTTGGCCGTGGGTACAAAAATCGAATCTCTCCCCGATACAATCGGGCGTCCCGGTGGGGAATGTTTGTCCTTATGGATCTTGGGGAGTATGTACAAGACCGGGATACGGGTATGTGTTGGTAACAGAAATTCATACAGATCATGTGAAATTAACCCTTCTTTAAATGCTGGTTTAACAATACTCTCCAAGATCTTTCTAATGCTCCATGTGGGATCGGACTGTAGTGGTTTGTACACTGTGTCATCATCCAATTGTCGCTTGATCTCATTCTCATACGCCTGGGGGTCCATAATGACTACCGAACCCCCTTTATCAGCAGGTTTACAAATAATATCATTCCGTTTAGTCAATTCCCGTAACGCAATTCTTTCATGAGGGGACAAGTTGTTAGGTACATGATCTCTAAAGTCCACTTGTTGTATTAGACGTTTCACATCTCGAGTGACCTCCTGTACAAACATCTCAACAGGTACATAAGTAGTGGGGGGAACAGATTTAGATTTCATCACCAGTCCCAAACTTTTATTACTCAGCCTCCCTTCAGGTATCTCATTAGGGACAAGTGGTCTGTGAAGAAAATTAACCTTCCATCTAATATTACGGAATAGGCGATACAGGTCTTGATCTAACTGAAATGGATCTAGATGACTCTTAGGGCAATAAGATAAACCACGGTTAAAAAGTCCTACCTCATCCGATGACAGAACCCGCCTGGAGATATTATGTACTAAGTCTCCCTTGATCGGCCACGGTTGCCTCGTGTGTTGCGATATCTGTAGTGACTCCCTTCTCTGTTGTAACGGGACCTGGTTTGCATCCGAGTGGTGGACAATTCTCTCCGATCTGCTTGTAAAAAATTGGATGAGGAATCGGTGTCTGTATTGGCTGAAGAATTGTCAGATATTTCTCTCCTGTGACTTCCATAATCGCTACGACCTCGTCGATTGTATGGACGTGGCCATCGGTATACCTGGTTCCTCTCAGGTCACTCGAGATGTGAAACGTCTAATACAACAAGTGGACTTTAGAGATCATGTACCTAACAACTTGTCCCCTCATGAAAGAATTGCGTTACGGGAATTGACTAAACGGAATGATATTATTTGTAAACCTGCTGATAAAGGGGGTTCGGTAGTCATTATGGACCCCCAGGCGTATGAGAATGAGATCAAGCGACAATTGGATGATGACACAGTGTACAAACCACTACAGTCCGATCCCACATGGAGCATTAGAAAGATCTTGGAGAGTATTGTTAAACCAGCATTTAAAGAAGGGTTAATTTCACATGATCTGTATGAATTTCTGTTACCAACACATACCCGTATCCCGGTCTTGTACATACTCCCCAAGATCCATAAGGACAAACATTCCCCACCGGGACGCCCGATTGTATCGGGGAGAGATTCGATTTTTGTACCCATGGCCAAATTATTGGATAGAGTGCTATCACCTTTGGTGAAAACTACCCCATCCTACATCAAGGACTCTGGTGACTTTCTGACAAAAATTGGGGACCTACCACAAATTCAAGATGGATGTATCCTTGTCACTTGGGATGTAACAAGTTTATATACATCAATTCCTCATGTGGCTGGTATTGAAGCAGCGTTGAACCTAATTAAGAACTGTCACGAGTACTCAGAAGCTCAGATTGCCTTTTTTGAAAAGTTATTCAAATTGATCTTGTATAATAACTATTTTCTTTTCAGGGATCGTTACTATGTGCAACTGACGGGGGTGGCTATGGGTTCCAATGTTGCCCCGCCATATGCTTGTTCATTTATGCATGATTTTGAGCAAAAACATATTTTTGTCAATGATCTTTTTCAGGAACATTGCGCCACTTGGTGGCGCTATATAGATGACATTTTTGCCATATGGCGGGGCAACATTGAATCACTCAAAACCTTTGATGAGATGATTAATAGTATTTCACCAAATATTCAGTTTAAAATCCACATTGGCGGGGATTCTGTACCCTTTTTAGATATATGGGCATATATAAAACAAGGACGGATTGAAACTGATATATATACACGAAACCCACAGATAGGAACCAGCTACTACGATATGATAGTTACCATCCCCCCACGTCTTTAGTTCTATCATTAGAAGCCAACTTCTCAGAGAGATGCGGATAGTGAGTGATACCACAATAAGAGATCAGAGATTAGATGAAATGTGCTGTAAATTCAAAGAGCGGGGCTACCCAGAAGGTCTAATTAGACAGGAATTAGATAAAATTTTGAACCCTATCAAGATCTCCAATAAGAAAAGATATTTATCTGATAAACCTAGGAATCCATTTGTCTTCCAGTTTAGTAGTTATAGTGATAGGATCTTTAATGTATTGAGAAAACATTGGACGATATTGAAACGATCATATCCTCAGATAGAGGAGTTTTAATTAACTCCCATGAAAGCGTATCGGCGCAATAAAACCTTGCGCGATCTTTTGGTACGATCTGAATTTAAACCTGATAGGCAGGAGGATTAAAGAATGACTTTTCTCGGTAGTAAAAGGAAGGGCTGTTACCCGTGTCTTAATTGCATTCAATGTAACCTAATGACTAAGGGCAACAATTTCTATCATCCCAGAACTAACAATAAGATAATAATTAATGGCTTTTACACCTGTCAGTCATCATATGTGATCTATATTCTCACATGCCCCTGTAATCTCCTGTATGTGGGGGAAACGACCCAAAAAATTAAAGACCGTATCGCACAACATCGCAGCACAATTAGACATCCCCAATCAGGTCTTCCTGTATCGCGTCATTTTTCAGAAATGGGACACAAAGACACCGATTTACGATTTATGGTGCTAGAGGAGATTCCTCATGACAAAAGAGGGGGCGATAGGATTTTGAAATTAAAAAGACGTGAAGTTTGGTGGATTAATAAATTACAGTCCTTGCATCCTGATGGTATGAACAAGGATTATGATTTATATTTATTTATGTAGGAATCTTTTTGGTACGAGATTGTAAAGAAGTTACGATCATATTTTTGTATTGTATTTTCTCTAGATCGTTCACAAAGAGTCCCCGTTGGGAATACTAGATAGCAGAATATCAGCTGGAGTCTATGAAGAAATTTGAGACATGATCAAGAATATTAACATATATATATATATATATATATATATATATATATATATATATATATATATATATATATATATATATATATATATATATATATATATATATATATATATTTGTGAAAAATAATTGGAAAGATCTAATTAATTAAATGAGAGAATTTAGTCAGTTCTTAATGTTATGCTGATGATACATGATACATAACAGGATGAATCTGTTGTAAATATTTTTCTATTAGGAAATCTAGGATGGTTTACTGTAACTAGATTTATGCAGCAAGGTTAGATGTCTGATCGTGTATAGGTGGTTTGTGTAGGATAATTAGTTAAGTGAACACAGGTGTGTACTGGACTGGGTGTTGATAAGAGAACATAGTGTGGTTTGGCTTTTCACACACAGCCAGAAAAGCCTGACGAAGAGCGACTGTACAGTGGCTTGCTTATATTTGAAATATGTAATGGAATAATTTTCAGTAAAAGGACACTTTTTGCATCAAGCATCGTTCTACGTGTTTTTCCTATATATATATATATATATATATATATATATATATATATATATATGTATGTATGTATGTATGTATGTATGTGTATATATATATATATATATATATATATATATATATATATATATATATATATATATAATATCTTCATGGAAAGAATGTGTATAAAAATTGCACAGTTCACAAACTGATTCTTAAAGTGCAACGGTCTTCAAATCCTCCCAAAATGGCCAAATGTCTCACTCACCAGAAATCCTGGCTGCTTACTTAAGTGCAGCAATAACGCATGTATCCATAACCTCCAGAATAACTGGAACCTCTTTATGGTCGTTAGGACTCCGGATATGGCATAGGAAGAAAGCAAGACTATATAGTGTACTACTGTATGAAATTACCATATGTACAACAGCAGTGTCACAAACAGCCGACCGCCATCACCACACCAACCGCCACCCACATAGTGCGCACTCACCGTCACATATGCTGCCCAAACTTTCAGCAGCAATAAGGCTACTGTGAATTAACCATGCAGGTGTCACTGAGATCCTTCCAATCACAATACAGGTGTCACAGGAATCCTTCCGACAGCAATGCAGGTGTCACAAAGATCCCTCCAACAATAATTCAGGTCATGCTAATATCCTTTCAATATTCTCCAGGGAGCACAGCACAGAGGCTCTTATGCATCACATGTCATAAATCATAGACAAAAGGTGCCATAATGTGTAGTATTTATTAGAATACTGACAGTAAGAGCCTCATAAAGACATAACCAAAAATGACAAAAAAAGTAAATAAAAAATATATGACACAAAACGCCAACACTCATATATCCCCACCCCGAGACATCCAGCGTGTCTAGCTGCCCTACGTGCATTTCACACTAGAGTGCATCTTCAGGGGCCTCTAGTGGATGTACCTGTGGCCATTATTATATAGTCTGCCACTGACAAAATGGTGTCCACGTGACGTTCTGTCCAGTGCCATTTTGTCAGTGATCCTGTCCGGTGCCATTTTATTGTGGACCAAGCGAGCTGAAACTATACAGCCTCTGGCCAGACCACAATAGGAAAAAAAGAGGTAAATAATATACAGAGAAAGGGGTCAGGACCCATCAGATATTTGCATACATATCCTTAAGGACTCAAAGTGGACTCCGTCTTATTGTGGTCCACCTAAATAAACTATTACATTAATCATGTACTTACTAAGTGCGATAAATGTATAAATAATATCAGACTGTATTATTTAAAGCGTATGTTAACACCCCTCCCCCCAAAAAAAATGGATACTGCTTCTTTAACCACTTCAGCCCCGGAAGGATTTACCCCTTTCCTGACCAGAGCACTTTTTACAATTTGGCACTGCGTCGCTTTAACTGCTAATTGCGCGGTCATGCAATGCTGTACCCAAACGAAATTTGCGTCCTTTTCTTCCCACAAATAGAGCTTTCTTTTGATGGTATTTGATCACCTCTGCCGTTTTTATTTTTTGCGCTATACACGGAAAAAGACCGAAAATACTTTTTGTTCTAAAAAAAATCCAATAAACTCAATTTTAGTCATACATTTAGGCCAAAATGTATTCGGCCACATGTCTTTGGTAAAAAAAATGTCAATAAGTGTATATTTATTGGTTTGCGCAAAAGTTATAGCGCCTAAAAACTAGGGTACATTTTCTGGAATTTACACAGCCTTTAATTTATGACTGCCTATGTCGTTTCTTGAGGTGCTAAAATGGCAGGGCAGTACAAAACCCCCACAAATGACCCCATTTTGGAAAGTAGACACCCCAAGGAAATTGCTGAGAGGCATGTTGAGCCCATTGAATATTCATTTTTTTTGTCCCAAGTGATTGAATAATGACAAAAAAAAAAAAAATTACAAAAAGTTGTCACTAAATGATATATTGCTCACACAGGCCATGGGCATATGTGGAATTGCACCCCAAAATACATTTAGCTGCTTCTCCTGAGTATGGGGATACCACATGTGTGGGACTTTTTGGGAGCCTAGCCGCGTACGGGGCCCCGAAAACCAATCACTGCCTTCAGGATTTCTAAGGGCGTACATTTTTGATTTTACTCCTCACTACCTATCACAGTTTTGAAGGCCATAAAATGCCCAGATGGCATAAAACCCCCCCAAATGACCCCATTTTGGAAAGTAGACACCCCAAGCTATTTGCTTTGAGGCATGTTGAGTCCATGGAATGTTTTATATTTTGACACAAGTTGCGGGAAAGTGACAAATTTTTTTTTTTTTTGCACAAAGTTGTCACTAAATGATATATTGCTCACACAGGCCATGGGCATATGTGGAATTGCACCCCAAAATACATTTAGCTACTTCTGAGTACGTGGATACCACATGTGTGGGACTTTTTGGGAGCCTAGCCGTGTACGGGGCCCCGAAAACCAATCACCGCCTTCAGGATTTCTAAGGGTGTAAATTTTTGATTTCACTCTTCACTGCCTATCACAGTTTCGGAGGCCATGGAATGCCCAGGTGGCACAAACCCCCACCCAAATGACCCCATTTTGGAAAGTAGACACCCCAAGCTATTTGCTGAGAGGCATGGTGAGTATTTTGCAGCTCTCATTTGTTTTTGAAAATAAAGAAAGACGAGAAAAAAATTTTTTTTTTTTTCTTTTTTCAATTTTCAAAACTTTGTGACAAAAAGTGAGGTCTGCAAAATACTCACTATACCTCTCAGCAAATAGCTTGGGGTGTCTACTTTCCAAAATGGGGTCATTTGGGGAGGTTTTTTTCCACCTGGGCATTCCATGGCCTCCGAAACTGTGATAGGCAGTGAAGAGTGAAATCAAAAGTTTACGGCCTTAGAAAGCCTGAAGGCGGTGCTTGGTTTTCGGGGTCCCGTACGCGGCTAGGCTCCCAAAAAGTCTCACACATGTGGTATCCCCGTACTCAGGAGAAGCAACAGAATGTATTTTGGGGTGTAATTTCACATATTCCCATGGCATGTTTGAGCAATATATCATTTAGTGACAACTTTGCGCAAAAAAAAATAAAAAAAATTAAAAATTGTCTCTTTCCCGCAACTTGTGTCACAATATAAAATATTCCATGGACTCGACATGCCTCTCAGCAAATAGCTTTGGGTGTCTACTTTCCAAAATGGGGTCATTTGGGGGGATTTTGAACTGTCCTGGCATTTTATGCACAACATTTAGAAGCTTATGTCACACATCACCCACTCTTCTAACCACATGAAGACAAAGCCCTTTCTGACACTTTTTGATTACATAAAAAAATAATTTTTTTTTGCAAGAAAATTACTTTGAACCCCCACACACTATATATTTTTTTAAAGCAAATGCCCTACAGATTAAAATGGTGGGTGTTTCATTTTTTTTTTTCACACAGTATTTGCGCAGCGATTTTTAAAACGCATTTTTTGGGGAAAAAACACACTTTTTTAAATTTTAATGCACTAAAACACACTATATTGCCCAAATGTTTGATGAAATAAAAAAGATGATCTTAGGCCGAGTACATGAATACCAAACATGACATGCTTTAAAATTGCGCACAAACGTGCAGTGGCGACAAACTAAATACATTTTTAAAAGCCTTTCCAGGTTACCACTTTAGATTTACAGAGGAGGTCTACTGCTAAAATTACTGCCCTCGATCTGACGTTCACGGTGATACCTCACATGCATGGTGCAATTGCTGTTTACATTTGACGCCAGACCGACACTTGCGTTCGCCTTAGCGCGAGAGCAGGGGGGACAGGGGTGCTTTTTTTTTTTTTTTTCTTTATTATTTTTATTTTTTTTATCTTATTTTTAAACTGTTCCTTTCATTTTTTTTTTTTTAAATCATTTTTATTGTTATCTCAGGGAATGTAAATATCCCCTATCATAGCAATAGGTAGTGACAGGTAATCTTTTTTGAAAAAATTGGGGTCTATTAGACCCTAGATTTCTCCTCTGCCCTCAAAGCATCTGACCACACCAAGATCGGTGTGATAAAATGCTTTCCCAATTTCCCAATGGCGCTGTTTACATCCGGCGAAATCTAAGTCATAAAATGCTCGTAGCTTCCGGTTTCTTAGGCCATAGAGATGTTTGGAGCCACTCTGGTCTCTGATCAGCTCTATGGTCAGCTGGCTGAATCACCGGCTGCATTTTCAGGTTCCCTGTTGGGACAGGAGAGCCAGAGAAAAACACGGAAGACGTTGGGGGGGGGGGGCATTCCCTCCCACTGCTTGTAAAAGCAGTCTAGAGGCTAATTAGCCGCTAGGATTGCTTTTACATGAAAGCTGGCTGAAAAGAATGATCCCAAGATGATACCTAAACCTGCAGGCATCATTCTGGTATAACCACTCAAAGTCGTGAATGGCGTACCTGAAGACAAAAAAATGGTTAACAATAAAGCACAGTAAACGGTAAAGTATAAAAAATTGCATACCTGAAAAGCAAACATGATAAAACATAATAACAATAAAACATTGCAGAATAGAATACAGTAAAAAAGAGCAGAACAATAGAGAGAGAATAGAGAGAGAGAGAACAATAAAATGACAACTATTTTTTTTTATTTTATATTTTTGTATGTGTTTTTTTTTTTTTTTTTACATTTTTTTTTGTAACTGTAACTTTTATAACTGTAACCAGTTCCAGGTTCGGGTCTCTCAAAATGCGATGGCATCTTGGGAGACCCTGTGTTAGTGTGCCTAGTCTGTGCAATGCTGTACCCTACGCTAATACTCAACTAGTGTATGGTAGCGTTCAAAACATTCACCAATGCAAAGACCAGGATTGTCAGGACAGGAGGGACAATAATAGCGGGTGTCACGCCTATATCCGCGCTTGCTGCAGACACGACATCTTTTTTGGGGGGGTTCGCTGGGTAGGGGTACTCGGGAGGACATAAAGAAAATGCCTCTCATGCAGCTGACTGCATTTGGTTGGGGATGTGAATGGGGGAAGTACGGGTGCTGCAGAAGCGGTGGGTTCCCAATTAGGATTGGCGAATGCAGCAGGAAGGGCATTATGGGCACGACGGGCCTGTGTTTGTCTTTTTGGTGACAGCGGGACACTACTTGTGCTTGCCACCTCACCAGCTTGAACTGCACTTATGGGACGTCACCAAGTGTTACTGCAGTGCTGGTTTGACTATGACCGGGGTGTACTAGGCCGCTGGTGCTTGCCAGTTCACCAAAACGCTACAAAAAAAACTGTTAGCGATCGCAGGGATCAGGCCTGACTCTGCGAACGCTGCAGTTATGCGTTTAGTGTTTTGTAGGTGACAGTGATCGATCGATACTGCACTTGGGTGGGCTGGGCTGGGCCGGGCGGAGGGGCAAAACGCAGGTGCTAGCAGGTATCTGGGCTGATCCCGCTAACACTGCGTTTTTGGGAACCCTAAACTGCTGGGGACGCTAGTATAGATCTGATCGGATCAGATATTGATTCGTTCAGATACTATACCACTAAGGGAGGTGTACGGTGCGTGCGTGGGTGTTAGCGCTACTGGCACTAACCTGACGCTGCATGGGGCTGGTGCTTGTCAGTTCACCAAAACGCTACCAAAAAAACTGTTAGCGATCGCAGGGATCAGGCCTGACTCTGCGAACGCTGCAGTTATGCGTTTAGTGTTTTGTAAGTGACAGTGATCGATCGATACTGCACTTGGGTGGGCTGGGCTGGGCTGGGCCAGGCGGAGGGGCAAAACGCAGGTGCTAGCAGGTATCTGGGCTGATCTCGCTAACACTGCGTTTTTGGGAACCCTAAACTGCTGGGGACACTAGTATAGATCTGATCGGATCAGATATTGATGCGTTCAGATACTATACCACTAAGGGAGGCGTATGCTGCGTGCGTGGGTGTTAGCGGTACTGGCGCTAATCGGACGCTGCTTGGGGCGACGCATATCACCGCCGGGCGATCAGGGCGCTAAACCTTTATTCGGTAATAAACGGCGGGTGCCCTGACACTATAAAAAATAAACTAACCGTAACAGTTATACGGTGATCAGTGGTGAAAGGGTTAACTAGGGGGCAATCGAGGGGTTAAAACATTTATTAGGTAGTATATGGGGGTCCCTGTTGCTATAAAACGCTGACGGCGAACCTAAATATTTACCTCCCTAACTAGCGTCACCAGCAACACTAATACAGCGATCAGAAAAATGATCGCTTAGCGACACTGGCGACAGGGGGTGATCAAGGGGTTAAAACTTTATTAGGGGGTGTTAGGGGGGTACCCTAGACCTAAAGGGGGCTAACACTCACTGACCTAACACTGTAACTGTCACAAACTGACACCAATGCAGTAATCAGAAAAAAAAAAAAAACCTGCTTGGTGTCAGTTTGTGACGGGGGGGGGTGATTGGGGGGGGATCGGGGGGGGATCGGGGGTGTAATGTGTGCCTGGCATGTTCTATTGTGTGTGTGTGTTTGTGTAACTCACAGTACAGTCTTCTCTCCTCGGCGCCGGAACGGAAAATACCAAGCCGAGGAGAGATGACATCATTTCCTCTGCCTCTGTGTACAATACAGAGGCAGGGAAATGATCCCATTGGCTGGGAGCGATCGCGAGGGGGGGGCCACGAATGGATGGCCTCCCCCTCACCACCGATCGCCGGGGGAGATTTGCCGACCGCCGCAGGCACCGGGGGGGGTCCCGATCGGACCCCCCACCCGCGGGCAGGCAAGGACGTACCTGTAAGTCCTTTTGCCTGCCCGTGCCGCTCTGAGGACGTATATGTTCGTGCGGCGGTCGGCAACTGGTTAAAGCATGTTATATGACACAGTGCTTGTGCTGTGTCATTTGGACCCATGTAACACCTAAAAAACCTGGCTGATCCTACCAGTTTCTCCCCTCCTCTATGTAAACTGACCATGATAATCATGGCTGCTGAGCCCTGACACCTTGGTCAGTTTGCATGTCTCCTGCCCTGCTGTCTTTCCTCTTGTGTTTTCCTCCCCCCTTCCCTCCCTGCCCGTCGGCTCCTGTATCAGGGTCCACCCCTGCTGCTGCTTTAATAACATGTCTTACTTTATATAATCTACTCTGACTCCTAATGATATGTCCCCCTGTGTGTGTGTTGTATAAAACAAAAGCCGTATATACCTTATCTGTGAGCGCTGATCAGCAGTCAGGTGATGCGCCGGCTCTCTCTGGCCCTCTCCAGCCCTCTCTTCCTCCCTTCCAGACTGACATCAGCGAGGGGATCTGGGCCTCTCCGGCTGCATCTGTCAGATGAGGAGAGGAGGGATGTGGCGCGTCACATGACCACTGATCAGCGCTCACAGATAAGGTATATACGGCTTTTCTTTTTTTCTTTTTTTTTTTTTTACAACACACATACACAGGGGGACATATCATTAGAAGACCGAGCAGATTATATAAAGTAAGACATGCGGGTTAACAAACCCTTTAAAATATCCATCATATGCCAAAGTCAGGATCCGGGGCAGGCTACAAAATCCCCAGAAACATTAAAAGTGATATTACTCATCTTACATATATATTGAATATATTATAATATTCTATTCATATTCAGAGAAATTTCTAAAGCTTAAATGTACTGGTTGTATGAACTGAAAACCTTTTTTTCACATGGACATAACATTGATTGGGATATCAATTGAATCTTGAATGTATTATCATGTTGTGCATCTAGGTAGTTTTTTCTGATATTTTTAAAAATAATTATATAATTTCCTATCTTGCTTCCAGGGTGTAAAACTTTACTTTTACATACTTTCAATATATAAGAGTATATAGGGGTAGAGTGTATTTAAAAATAAATATGTAAGATGAGTAATATCACTTTTAATGTTTCTGGAGATTTTGTAGCCAGCCCCTGATCGTGACTTTGGAGTATGATGGATATTTTAAATAATGGAGTCTGATATTATTGATACATTTATTGCAGTTAGTAAGTTAATGATTAATGTATTCGTTTATTTGGGCGGACCACAATAAGATGGAGTCCGCTTTGAGTCCTTAAGGATATGTATGCAAATATCGGATGGGTCCTGGCCCTTTTCTCCGTATATTTTATTCCTTTTTTTTTTCCTATTTTGGTCTGGGCAGCAGCAGTATGGTTTTAGCTTGCTTGGTCCACAGTAAAATGGTGCCGGACAGGAAGTATCACTGACAAAATGGTGCTGGACAGGAAGTTGTGTCAACACCATTTTGTAAGTGCCAGGCTACATAATCATGACCACTGGTACATCCACTAGAGGCCCCTAAAGACACACACTAGTGTGAAACAGGCTTAGGGCAGCTAGACGTGCTGGACTGCCATGCTGGATGTGTCGGAGGTGGCGATATATGTGAGTGTTGGCGTTTGTGGCATATGTTTTTATTCACTTTTTTTCATTTTTGACAAAAAAAGGTTACTTTTTTTTTTTTTTTTTTTTTTTGAGGCTCTTACTGCATTGGACCTTGATAGTTTTTTTAATAAATACTACTAGGGTTGCCACCTCATCCCTTTAAACCCCGAATGCATATTAATTAAACAGGTTCTGAGGCTGATTAAGGTGGTAATTAAACTCACTTGTTGCCTGATCTGAATTAAATTAGCCTTCAGAACCTGTGTAATTCATATGTGTTCGGGTTTAAAGGAATGAGGTGGCAACTCTAAATACTACACTATATGGCACCTTTTGTCTATGATTTATGACATGTGATGGATGAGAGCCTCTGTGCTGTGCTCCCCAGAGAATATTGGAAGGATACTAGCATGGCCTGCATTACTGTTGGACGGATCCCTGTAACAACTGTATTGCTGTCGGAAGGATCCTTGTGATACCTGTATTGTGATTGAAAGGATCTCAGTGACACCTGCATGGTTAATTCACAATAGCCTTATTGCTGCTTAAAGTTTGGGCAGCATATATGACGGTGAGTGCCCAAAACATGTGGGTGGCAATTGGTGTGGTGACGGCTCTCACTGGTGTTCACATGTCTCGTGCTGTTTTGTGAGTGACACGTTATTGCTGCACTTAAGGATTTCTGGTGAGTGAGACATTTGGCTATTTTGGGGGGATTTGAAGATCGCTTGCACTTTAAAAATCAGTTTATGAACTTTTTTTTTTGACTTTTTTAGCACTGCACATTTTATACAAATTTGACTGCAAGTAAAGAGATCACTTTTTAAAAATTTTAACAAGTAGTTACAAGACTATTTTGTTTCTGCAGAATGGATCAACCGAAAAGAGAGAGGTCCGACAATTCCAATTTACAGCCTGGCCAGACCATGGAGTTCCTGAGTATCCAACTCCATTCCTTGCATTCCTCAGAAGAGTAAAAACATGTAATCCTCCTGATGCAGGACCAATCATTGTTCACTGCAGGTATAGGGGCCTTAAGCTAACTATCTTGACCAAATATACTGTTTAGACCAGAGCATTTCCATTACATTTTTACAGATATTTTTTAAGCTACATTCAGATGGGCAAATACAGTATCTGTGGCTAGTTTGCTGCATTCAGAGGCAGCTAAATGGCACCTGTGAACACAATAACACTCTGTACTATGGCTGGAAACAAACTGGGAGATTAGCTGCGACCAGTTTGTGTGCAGCCAAAACTCAGCAGAAACACTGACCCTGGCATAGACAGGCTACATGCTGGATTGGTTAAAATATCTATCTGCATGTAACTACTGCCAGTTTACAACCGCTGGCAAGAATAGACTAATTGATGCAAAAATTCCACCATCTGATGGGTTGGAAAAAAAAAACAAGTTTAGCAAGCTCAGCCTCTTAGGCTTCATTCACATGTCATACACTGTCATGATGGAGCAAGTATACCTAGAGATACCAGCAGCAACAATCCAAGGTGTTCCAAACAACAATGGCTGCTTAGGCTGTATAGCTGAATAACGGGCTGAAAGGAACTGGGGCTGTCTGTGGTTGTAAGCATGTATCTACTCATTCAGCGATTATTTGTAGTTAGGAACAAATGTCTGCACTTAGACAAAAATGTATTGGCATCCAAGGGTGGACATCTGTCTCGAATTGCAGGTTACAACAATTACATATGTGTATACATTCTTACATTCTTTCATCTCTTTTCAGCTTGTCTTTCAGTTGTACAGCTGAGCAGCCACCGCTTATTAGAATACCTAGGATCCTAGCCACAGGTCTACTGGCCACGCCATGGCAGTTTAGGACTGTGAATGATGCTTTGCAACAGTTTTGGTTCAGGGAAAGTCAAAACAAAAGCTCTAGCTCAATTTTGCTTTGGGGGAGTAGGAAAGTTAAAACACAAATTGTAAGATGTTAGAGCATACCTCGTTTAATCCACCCACAACAATCTTTGTATTGTTAAATATGTGAGCAGCGTATTGAAGGTTTAAAAGGTTTTTACAAATATTCCAAACTAAAAAATGTAATGTCTATCTAAGCTGTGCATGTCTTAATGAATAACCCATAACAAGATTCATGCAAAAGAGTATAAAATGATCTTCCATTGTGAACCTGACCTTGCTCATCTTTAATATTAACTGTTGGATCTTTTTTTTTCTAGTGCTGGAGTTGGGCGAACTGGGTGTTTTATAGTAATTGATGCAATGCTAGAAAGAATAAAACATGAAAAAACAGTAGATATTTATGGGCACGTGACACTAATGCGCTCACAGAGAAATTACATGGTACAGACAGAAGATCAATACAGCTTTATCCATGATGCCTTGTTTGAAGCCGTGGCATGTGGGAACACAGAAGTTCCAGCAAGAAATCTGTATACATATATTCAGAAGTTAGCTCAGATTGAGGTTGGAGAACATGTTACAGGCATGGAGCTAGAGTTCAAGGTAAGAACTGCACAGAATATATAAATTAAAATGCAATGCAACTGGAAAGCTTAATTACTTGGTTATTTAAATCCTCATATTGCAGCCATGCAGGTTGCTGTAATCACTGATGTTCTCCTTAAAGTAGAACTTTAAAAAACGAAAAAAGGGCAAAGAGGCAGGACTTTTAATGCAGGAGAGGCATGCTTTGTCTCTTCTGCATTAAAGTTGCTTACCTGCCTATTCACCCCAGTACAGTGAGCTGCACGCACACAGCTATACACAGACACGGTGAAAAAATTACTCCCCGTTATTGAAAAAAATTGTGTATTAATTATACTTTAAAAGCACCAAACTCCTCTATTCAGGGAAGCCCACCCTTCTTCTGCCCAATAAGGCTTCATGTACACGGGACGTTTCTCAACCTCTCCTGAATGCTGGAACATCACAGCTAGTAATCCACGTTTAAAAACGTGTGTTTTGCAGCGTTTACAAGCCCCATTTAGCCGCGTTTGCGTTCAGGAGCGTTTACTAAAGATAACCTCAGGAGACCCTCCCAAATGATTAGAAAGCACTAAAAACAAGTATTTATTAAAGCCATTCTGTGAGAGAACAGTGTGAGTAGCAGCTGAGAAAGCAGTGTGCTTGTAGCTAGCTGTTATTTTTTGGTTGGTTTGTTAATATGGATCCCATGATGAGCATGTGTGAGGAAGTGCTCCTGATGTTGCTTTTGCTGAGGCTCCAAAGATGTAGAAAATTGCGTGAGGACCAGATTTCGTCGCTACTGGACACATCCATTGATGGCTCTACGCATGTTCACAGGATACTTTTCTAATATTCGTAATTACCCAAAGAAATTTTTTAATTTTACATGCATGTCAATTGCCACCTCCTTTGACGTTCTCTTGGAAAAGGTTAGACCCCGTCTAGTTCGCATAACACGTGAGAGATTGATATAGGGTTACAGGCTGGGGGAAGCAAGAGACAATTTTATAAATCTCATTAGCTAGCTGGAAAACTTTATAACATGTTGGGTCATAAAGAAATGCGAACAGCCAGACATTAGGGTCTAAAGCTCAATGTGGGGGTCGTCAGGTTAAATTCTCAATGGTTGACGGGTGAGTGAAATTCCTATTCAACTTCAGCATCAAGTAATGCAAGTTGTGTATTGTACAGCATGATTGGCTTATGAGGGGAATATCACATGGTGTATCAAGCTTGCATACATTGATAATTGAGTTTTTGGTGTGTTTTTAGCATTTTCCAGGCTCAAAAGTAATAAATCAAAAGTTTCCCTTTAAAAACGCTACTAGATGAAAACACGCCTAAACGCGGGTAGCCGCGTTTGGCGTTTGAAATGCTTCTATACACAGCTTCTGAACGCATTTTTTTGGGTTCCAAAAAAAGCCTCTAAATGCAACTGCATAGAAACAACTATAAATGAACCTGTGTACATGTACTTATAAGATAACACAGAGGAGAGTTCAGGAGCAGTTGAAAAAGATGGCCAACTGCTCCTAAACGTCCATTTATCAACTCATCCAAACACAAATATACTTTATACCACTCAACCCTCCCTTTTAGGTTGTAAGTGGTCTTGGGCAGGGCCCTACTAAATCTCTTGTATTGAAATGTATAATAATTGTATTTCAACTGTACTGTCTCCCTTTCATTGTAAAAGCGCTGTGCCAACTGTTGGCTCTATATACAGTAAACCATGTATAATAATAATTAATAATAGTATTTACATCTTCCCTATAATCAACAGTGTTCTTCACCAATGGGCTTCCCCGGGTTATATTGCATCCCACCATTAATCAATCTTTAAAAGCCTTGAACTCCCAATTACCCCAGCATTAAAGATAAAAGTATAAGTGCAGCGCTAGATAGATACCACAAATAATGAAATAATGTATAATAGCAATAAGTGCGATTGTGCTAATCAAATACAATGATAACAATAAGTGCAATTATGCTAATCAAGTGCAAGTGATAATTAAACGTCCATTAGGGCAAATAAAACCATGAAAAATTGTGTAAAAAAAATAGTTTGTAAGTAAAGATATCCGGATGGTATATATCCAATAAGAGATTCTGGATTTAAACTTTTTTCCACCAGTGCTGCCCGTCACCTGAGAGTAAAAAGGTGGAGGCTTACCAGAAAGCCTGAGACCTCCCTTATTCAGGGGGGTCAAAACAGGCTTAGTAGATCAATCAGGAAACACAGCGCTGCACTTATACTTTTATTTTTATTCTTTGTGCCCGTATATCGGGGTTATTGTGTTCAGCTGCAGGATATTTTTCAAATTTTTTTTTGTCATTTTCACTAATATATTTTCATTTCACATTTTTTTGCACCTAGTGCAATTCTTTTCTTTTTACATTTTTTATACCCCAGCATTACAGTTGGAAGAAAAATTATGTAAACTCTAAAGGATTTTAATGTTGTCTAATATTTTTCCAAGTCATAGTTACATAGTAGGTGAGGTCGAAAAAAGACACAAGTCCATCAAGTCCAACCTATGTGTGTGATTATATGTCAGTATTACACTGTATATCCCTGCATGTTGTGGTCGTTCAGGTGGTTATCTAATAGTTTCTTGAAACTATTGATGCCCCCCCCCCGCTGACCTGTGGAAGGGAATTCCACATCCTTGCTGCTCTTACAGTAAAGAACCCTCTAGTCCTAATAATAATAAAAAAAAGTTTTATTTAACAAACAGCAACCTTCTACATTGCTTCACATCTCAGATTTGCAAAACACCAATGTTTCTGAGACAACAGTTCATGGATTGATGAGAAACAAAAATCACTGCACGCTAACACCCAAAACCTTCCTTGTTGCAATCTTGAAATATGATTTTTTGTTGTTGTTGTAATTCCTTTATTTAGCCATAAGTTGCATTGTACAAACCATTGTCTGAAGTATGATGTTTTTGAAGGATCAATTATGATCTTAGAAGGATCATTGAATCAAACCTATTTAAGGCTCCATGTTTTCAAGAGAGTTCAGGAGCAAAAAACGTTTTTGTCAAGGATTGGGTGAGTGTATAGCTGAGTCCTTAACAACGGATCACTCATCAGCTGTCACGGGGTTCCCTTCTGACAGCTGAATGTAAACACAACAATTGCCAGCAATAAAAAATTGTGTGGGGGACCCCTCCAATCCATGCCAGGCCCAGGACTAGTCCCCCCCCCCCCCCATCCTTACCTAGCCTTACAGGCTGCATGCTCGGATAATGGTCTGGTATGGATTTTGGAGGGAACCCCACGCCATTTAAAAAAAAAAAAATTATTATGGGGTTTCCCCTCAAAATCCATACCAGAACTAAAGGTCTGGTATGCATTTGGGGGGGACCCCACACCTTTTTTTTTGTTTGTTTTATTTTTGGCATGGGGTTTCCCTTAACATCTGTACCAGACCCATAAGGGGGGGGCACACAGTTTTATTTTTCTCAATTTTTATTGCCGGCAGTTGTGTTTACATTCAGCCGGCATCGGGGAACCCTGCTGACAGCTGTTGGCTCATCTGTTTTGGATGCGGTGGCTGGCTTGCCGGCCTGCTCCTTAACAACCAGCAATACACTGGTTGTTAAGGACGTTGGCAGGCCACTGGCTAACAGTGTTTAGGCGCAGTCTGCTTTTTTTTTCAGCTGGAAAATCACATTTTTTTCTGCTCCTAAAAGCTGAAGCTGGCAAAACGCTTCTAGTTTAGTGTGCAAGGACACATAGAATAACACTGTTTGCTTCTAGAGGCAAAAAAAATGCTCAAACTAGCTTCTAGAAGCTTAAAAATAAGCTAGTGTGCATGGAGCCTAAAACCCGGTTCACACTGGTCCGATTTGTCATGTGATTTGACAGCTCCAAATCGCATGACAAGTCGCACAAATTATTGTCGGCAATGGAGCCGTTTAAATTGCAGCGACTTTGAAAAAGGTTCCTGTACTACTTTTTGCCGATTTAATTGCGACTTGCTTAGACTTCTGTCTAAGGGAATAATAATCCCTCGGAAGTTACGGAAATATATTCAGACTGGAATTGATTTACTAGAGGTGAAGAGGCTGTTCACTTTGCAAGGGGAGTTGCACTTTGCAGGGAAATGTGGTTTTCCCAATAGATTTCCCCTCTATTCCTGTTATAGTGACAACTCATAATTTTGGATTTTCCTTCACCTTCTTGTCCCCCTGATAAGATGCACCCCATGCATTTGTACTCAATCACTGGGATATCAATAAAAAAAAAAAACACAGGCAGAGGTTCTAACCCTTTTGGACTTAAGTCTCGTACACACGATCGGATTTTTGTCAGGGAATTGTGTGATGACAGACTGTTTGCCTAAAATCCGACCATTAGTACGCTCCTTCAGACAATTGTTGTCCAACTTTCTACCAACAAATGTTGGATGGCAGGCTAGTAAATTTTCAGCGGACAACGGTCTGTTGTCAGATTTTCGTATTGTGTGTACACAAGTCCGTCAC
The DNA here is from genome assembly GCF_042186555.1 of Aquarana catesbeiana. Classification (NCBI taxonomy): domain Eukaryota; kingdom Metazoa; phylum Chordata; class Amphibia; order Anura; family Ranidae; genus Aquarana; species Aquarana catesbeiana. The sequence goes on along the minus strand of NC_133324.1, from coordinate 524,005,266 downwards.
ACAAGTCCAAAGTACAAACACGCATGCTCGGAATCAATGCTCACCAAATACGACATTAGCAGAAGGTGCCCAAAGGGTGGTGCTCAAGAGCTGAAATTGCACGTAGTATGTCACTATGTTTGTGTTTGTTGGCCGACAATTGTGTGCCATTAGTATGCAAGACAAGCTCCTGGCACACACCCTTTGTACAAAAGTCTGACGCTCTGTTGGCCAACAGTCCGATCATGTGTACGAGGCTTTAGACCAGGGGTGTCCAAACTTTTTTCAAAGAGGGCCAGATTTCATGAAGTGAACCTGCATGAGGGCCGACCATTTTGCCTGACTTTTTTTGAACCATTAAAATTAAATTCAAATTAAATTTTTATGCAAAGTTTATTGCAAACGGCATACTTTTAATTTTGTCACATGGATGACAAATCTAAACAGGTGTTAAATCACTCTGCCTTTCATATCTGAAGTCCGGATGAAGAAAAAAATCCAGGAAGCTGAAATATATGTCAGGAAAATTGTAAAGTACATTACTTATTATAATAAAGGCTGTCTGTCAACTTTTAAGTTCAAAAAATATAAACAGGAACATAACATATATATATATATATATAAATACTGTATAATAATAATAATAATAACACCAAGTATACATCTTGTGTCCAAATATATCCATAACTGATTTAGACCAACTGACATTAACTGAGATTTTACAATATATTCATCTCAATTGAAAAAGAAAACTTGTCTGCACTAATGTGAAGGGTGAAACTGAGATCTGGACTGCAGCACATAAGCTAGGTCTGGGTCAAAGGCAGTGGTTTTGATGCGCAAAATGTCCCGCAGGTGAGAGTCACTTAGTCTTGTCCTCACGCGGTTCTTGTTAAAGTTCATAGCAGAGAATGTCTTCTCACACATATATGTTGAGCCAAACAAGCTCAGCATTTTCTTAGCCAATGTTCGAATCTCTTGAAACCGGCTCTTATCCAGTTGGCGGTAAAAGTTCACAAGAGAGAGCTGTTGGTGATGACTGCGTAACTCGCTGTCACAATGCAGCTCAATGAACTCGAGCTGCAGCTGATCTGGAGCATCATCGGGGTCAACAGAGAATGGAGAGGAGAAAAGGCTGATCTCCTTTTCAATAGCTGCAAAATCCTGAAAGCACCGTTTAAATTCCCCAGCCAGAGATGTGATGTCTGCTGCATATCTGCTCATTTGTGCACTGATATTGTCCTGTGGAAAATTGTTCATTATTTCCTGCAACGCTGAAAAATGTATGAGATTGGGCTGTGTTTGTGATAACTGCCTTATGAAAAGTTGCAGCTTTGTTCCAAAGGCTTTGAGGTATGAATAAAGCTGGTTCACCGCTGCATCTTTCCCCTGAAGACTGGTGTTCAGTACATTCAGATGCTTTGTTATGTCAACTAGAAACCCCAAATCAGCCAGCCAAATCGGATCAGATAGTTCTCGCATTGGTTGTCCCTTTGTTTCCAAGAATTCTCCGATTTCCTTTTTGAGAGGGTAGAAACGCTGCAGTGCAGACCCCCGACTGAGCCATCTTACATCGTTGTGATATAAAACATCTTCGTATTCAGCCTGGATGTCCAGTAGAAACTGTTTAAACTGGCGGTGGCACAGGGCTTTAGAGGGAATAAAATTAATAGTCTTTACCACCGGTTTCATAACATGGTCATATTTGAGATGTTTAGCACAGAGAACTTGTTGATGAATGATACAATAGAGTTTAATAGCTTTGCCTCCTTCTTCGATCACCTTGTTACAGATTAGGGTTGCTAATCCACTTCGTTCACCAGCCATGGCAGGTGCCCCATCAGTAATAATCCCAGTAAGTTTGTTTCAAGGCAGTTTCATGTCATCTATGGCGGAACTAACAGAAACAAATAAATCTTTTCCTCTTGTTTGGTCCGTAAGGCTCTGGAGGTCAAGTAGCTCTTCAGTCACAATCATTTCATCGTTCACCCCTCTCATAAAAATCAGCAACTGAGCCGTGTCAGATAGGTCCGTGCTTTCATCACAGGCTATTGAAAAGAAGTCAAAATTCACTCCTTTGGATGTCAACTGTCTCTTAATATCTGATGAAATCTCAAATCTCCGTGCTACAGTGTTACGAGCCAGGCAAAAATTCTCAACCATTTTCATAACACATTCTTTGATAAAGTCACCCTCAGAAAAAGATTTGCAATTTTTAGCAATTAACGTTGCCACCTCATAGCTTGCCTTTGTGGCATTTTCATTTGACTCACGGGCTCTTGTGAAAAATCGCTGTTGCGACATTAAAACAGCTTCAAGTTGCTTCAACTTTTCACTGCGGTCATGCCCTGTTAGCTTGTCGTATGTGCTATGTCGCGACTGGTAGTGTCTCTTGACATTAAATTCCTTATAAACAGCCACAGTCTCTTGGCATATCAGACAAACACAGTGATTCCGTATTTCAGTGAAGAAATATTCCACTTTCCACCTGTCCTGGAAACGGTGGCCCTCACTGTCAACTTTCCTTCTCTTGTTTACAGTCGCCATTTTAGAAATTGACCAGAAGGGAAAGGGATCATGTGAGCGCAGTGCCAGGGGTTTTGGTCTAAGCGTGTTTGACCGATACACTAATACACTGCCCAACAAGAATTCTCCTACCTTTGTGGCTGTGTGTGGTGAAGATGAGCTGTTATTTGGATATATATATCTCCTCTTTGGCCCCCAAACAAATCCCAGAGGATGGGCTCAGTTTTGTAAAAATGATTTATTTTCTCTCCTGAGATATCTGGCCTTTATCACTTTTGTGGCCCCCAAGCTCTGATCAGGGCAAGGATATATATATATATATATATATATATATATATATATATATATATATATATATATATATATATATTTTATATTCTTTCTGGCCCCCACTTGCAATCTGCCCCCAGTCTCAGATCAGGGCAAGGATGACCTATTTTTTTTATATATTCTTTCTGGCCCCCACTTGTAATCTGCCCCCAGGCTCAGATCAGGGCAAGGATGAGTTGTTTTTCGAAATATATATATAATAATAATATAATCTCTCTGGGTGTGCACTTGTCCCCGAGCGCCAATCAATTCAGGGATCATGCAGAAGCGTGCCGGGACGCTGACAGCACGCGGCGCCGCAGCCAATCACTGCCGCCAATCACAGGCACTGAGAGCTCTGCAGCTGCCGCAGTGATATGACTCAGTGTCTGCTATTGGCGCCACGTGCTGTCAGCTTCCCGGAGGGTTTTGGAACACGCCCCTGCTTGTCAGTGAGAGGTGCTCGAGGATTACGGAACATAGATCGGTGTATTTATATACATAGAAACATTACAGAGTGCGGAGCAAGGGGGGCCACAAGGGTGACAAAAGCTGGAGGCATGTGGGGGCCATATAAAACCGGACTGCGGGCTGCAAATGGCCCGCGGGCCGGACTTTGGACATGCCTGCTTTAGACACTATACAAGTCTAAAACTTGTTATGGAACTTTTCTGTCGAAAAGTCCGGTCGTGTGTACACGGCATTAGACACAGTAGCAATGGCTATTGTAAATGGTTAAGATATATTCAGAGCTGTAAATGTAAACGGTTAAGATATATTCAGAGCTGTTATTGGAGTAATTGATTAGGAGATCAGGATGCCAAGCACACTTCTCACTTTAGTGCAATGAGTACTTCTGAAATGTTTATATATAATTAAAGGCTTAAAGTTTATCAAGAGCCAAAACGTTTTCTCTCATTTTGGATAGAGTGGGTAAAGGTTAAAACCACCATCAGTTTTTTGTTTTTTCCTTTCCTGTCCTGTAATTTTTATTTTTTTTTTTTATTTTTTTTATTGCATTTTCAAGACAAACAATACATATACAACTTAAAAACTAAACAAAAAAAAAAAAAAAAAGCCTGTGGTGCCTATATAAAGTATCCCACACATCACATGACAAGCTATTATAATTTGTGTTATTTATCGCATGATGAGTTAACCTATGGCTCGCTTCTTGTTGTATCTATTTAGAGGTCATTTGAGACGTCAAGTTCTCTCTCCAATCGTAGCCAATAAATTCTCACTACTCCCCCCCCCCCCCCCCCGCAACCCCCATCATATTATTGAAGACTCAACCAGCTGTTTCTACATCCTTTAACCAAGTACGCCAGACCCTATCGTACTTCATCGGGCACCCTCTATTGAAGTATGTGTCTCTATATAAAGGAAGGTTATTATTGACCAGACTCTTCCATTGTGTCAATGAAGGGGGGGTGGGCTTCTTCCATTGCATGGCAATGTTTTTCCGGGCATAGAATAGCAATAGCCCTACCAATGTGCGTTTTGCCATTGTTGGTACAAGTGTTTCAATTAACCCCAATAGACAGACTTCCATGGCATGTGGTAGTGTAGTTGATGCGACTCTATTTACCGTGTCGAGTACCTCATTCCAATATTGCTGAATTTTAGGGCAATGCCAGAAAATATGAGAGAAATCTCCTGGGGAGATTCCACATCTCCAACACTCCGATGGACATGTAGGGTTCATTTTATGGAGTCTATGTGGAGTAAAGTACGCTCTATGCACTATTTTAAATTGGATCAGCCTATCCCGCATAGAAACTAAGGAGCGGAAAGGGAAATCCCAAACGTCATCCCAATCATCATTGTCCAGCGAGGGTATATCAAGCTGCCAGGGAGACCAAAGCTTATCTAAAGGTGGGAGAGACACATAGACCAAATGCTCATAAAGCTGTGAGGTGGGTTTCTCTGCACATTTAGTTCTAAGTGTCTTCTCCAGTCCCGACTGAACAACGATGCAGGAAACGCGCGGAAACTGCGCAGCAAAAGCATGTGACAATTGGAGATAGCGAAATTGGTAATGATGAGGTATGTTATACATGGACGAAAGGTGTGAAAGGGGAGATAATGACATTTGTGACACTATGTGGGAGATAATTTTTATACCATACTTAGTCCAAGCAAAGGGGTCTGGAAGTTTGTAAATGTGTGGCAAAGTAGGGTTCAGCCAGATCGGGGTGTTAGGAGAGATCTCGGTTGATTTGTATTTTTCTATATCTAGACCTGCCCGCCAAGCCCGCAGGGTGGTATGCATAGAGGGTGTCAAATGATATGGGGCTTGAGGGCCTCTGAATATTAGGAATTGCAAAGCTTCAAAAGAGCCCACTATCGTGGCCTCCAGGGCTGTGGAAGAGTTAGTTTTGTCAGGGTGCAGCCACCAGGCCACTGTCACAAGTTGGGTAGCCAGAAAATATTTGTAGCAATCAGGAAATGCCATACCACCCTGCGTTGTCGGCCGCATCAAAGTCGACAGCCGATACCTGGGTGGCGAGGAGCCCCAGATAAAGGATGAGAACAATTGATTCATTGTATTAAAAAACGATTTAGGTATCCACTGAGGGGAGTGGCGGAACAGATACGTGAATTTGGGTATAATTTTCATTTTAAGGAGATTTATTCGTCCCCAGACTGACAGAAGTAAATTACTCCACGTTTTGAGTTTTATCTTAGTGTCCAAAAGTATAGGGGTAAGGTTAAGCGAGATGAAATCTGATGCTTGTGTGGATATATGGACCCCCAGGTACTTAAAAGTTTCCACCCATTTTAGTGCACAGTCTGGGGAGGAAGTAGTTTTGGCCGCCTGATCTATCGGAAAAAGTATGGATTTGGACCAGTTGACCCTTAGCCCGGTGACTCCCGCAAAAGTGTCTAACACGTTCAGAACACCCTGTAAGGACGGGCCAGCATAATTAAGGAACAGTAGCATGTCGTCCGCGTACAGGGCCAGCCTCTCCTCCAGCAAGCCAATACGAAGACCTTTAATATGCGGGGACGTACGGAGCGCCTCTGCCACTGGTTCAATAGCTAAGGCAAATAATGCCGGAGAGAGAGGACAGCCCTGCCGGGTTCCCCTGGTAAGCCTAAAAGGGGCCGACAGTCCACCCCCCAGTCTCACCGATGAAGTGGGGCATTTGTACAATACCTGGAGCCATTGAATAAACAACAAGGGGAACCCCATTCTACGCAATGTTTCCCAAAGAAAAGGCCACTCTACGGTGTCAAAAGCCTTTTCTATGTCAAGTGAGGCTATAGTTCTCGAACCCGTGTTGTGATGTTGGGCATGTATGTTGGTATATAACCTTCTGAGGTTGACATCCGTGGATCTACGGGGCATAAAGCCAGTTTGGTCCGAATCAATGACTGAAGGCAATAGGGGATATAGTCGTAGAGCAAGTAGTTTGGTCAAAATTTTAAAGTCGTTATTTAGCAATGCAATTGGCCGGTACGAGGCGCAGGAGGTTGGGTCTTTAGAGGGTTTGTGTATTAAAGTCAGATATGCAAGATACATGGAGTCGGGTAGTTTGCCATCCTTCAGGCATATATTATATAACTGGGCCAACAGGGGTGCCAGAAGGTCTCCATGCGACTTATAAAAGTCAATTGGAAGGCCATCCGGCCCCGGCGCCTTACCAGATGGGAAGGATTGGATGGCATTTAGAACCTCTAGGGCCGTAAATGGCCTAACTAGTGTCTCACGCTCCTGATCCGACAGCCAGCCCAGCGCCAAGGGGTCTAACAGGTCCCGTAGCCGCACAGGCTGAAAGTCAGAGGGCAGGGTGGAGGTATATAACTTTTCATAAAAAGCAGTAAACGTTTGTAAAACCTCAGAGGGTGAAGTCACCATGTCCCCATCAGCAGTCTGCAGAGTGGAGACAAGCGTAAGTGGTTGGTCATTCTGCGCCAATAGGGCCAGCAGGCGACCATTTTTGTCCCCTTGTTCAAAGGTTCTTTGTCTGCCCCTATGAGTTTCAAGTCGTGTAACCTCTGTCAAGTGAAGATTCAGTTCTCTCTGAGCTGCCATAAGTGAGTCAAAATGAGATGGTGTGGGGTCCGAGCTATAAGTAGAGGTATGATTTGTCACTGACTGTTGCAGTAGTTGGGTCTCCTTTAATTGTTTCTTTTTAATATGGGCAATAGATGAGATGTATTGTCCCCTCGTATATGCTTTAAACGCATCCCAAGTGATTTCAGGAGAGGAGGACCCAGTGTTCCGCTCCCAGAAATCAGTTAACAGGGGGGGTATACTCTCAGCTAGGTCCGGATGGGAGACCCTCCTGTCCTGTAATTTAACAGGAAGTGGCAGGACATCTTTCCAATGTAAGGGGTTACCACTCTTATGCCCTGTACAAACGATAGGACATTGATCGGACATGCCGACAACAAAATCCATCGGATTTTTTCCGACGGATTTTGGGCCAAACTGGTCTTGCATACACACGGCCGCACAAATTTGTCGGAAAATCCGATCGTTCTGAACGCGGTGACGTAAAACATGTACGTCGGGACTATAAATGGGGCAGTAGCCAATAGCTTTCGTCTCTTAATTTATTCTGAGCAAGCGTTTTTGAGCGTTAGAGCGTTTTTACAGCTGAAAAACGTCTCTCAGAACCCACTGGTCCTGGGTTTTTTTTACAGCTTAAAAACGCCTATGCCACTTGCAGCTCAAAAACGCCTAGGTGGGCATGAAGCCATAGACTAACATAGACAGGCCTTTTTAAGCTGCAAAAAAAGCTCAAAAAAGCAGCTGTAAAAACGTCCGTGTGCATGAGGACTTATTCTCTCTAATTGACCTGACCTCACTGGGGATGAAAGTGAATGTATTATCATAATTTTGAGTTGCCACAGGGCAAAAGTAGAGGGGAAATTTTCCATGGGGGACATTTGTTCCCGTGACAAGTGTCTAATGCCCTGTAAACACGGTCGGATTTTCCGATGGAAAAAGTGCAATCAGATTGTATTGTCGGAAATTCCAATCGCGTGTGGGCTCCATCGGACTTTTTCCGTCGAAATTGTGTACACACAATCGGAATTTAAACGATCGGATTTTGTTGTTGGAAAATCTTATATCCTGCTCTCAAACTTTGTGTGTCGGAAATTCCGACGGAAAAAGTCCGATGGAGCCCACACGCGATTGGAATTTCCGACAATACAATCTGATTGCACTTTTTCCATCGGAAAATCCGACCGTGTTTACAGGGCATTAGACACTTGTCACGGGAACAAATGTCCCCCATGGAAAATTTCCCCTCTACTTTTGCCCTGTGGCAACTCAAAATTATGATAATACATTCACTTTCATCCCCAGTGAGGTCAGGTCAATTAGAGAGAATAAGTCCTCATGCACACGGACGTTTTTACAGCTGCTTTTTTGAGCTTTTTTTGCAGCTTAAAAAGGCCTGTCTATGTTAGTCTATGGCTTCATGCCCACCTAGGCGTTTTTGAGCTGCAAGTGGCATAGGCGTTTTTAAGCTGTAAAAAAAACCCAGGACCAGTGGGTTCTGAGAGACGTTTTTCAGCTGTAAAAACGCTCTAACGCTCAAAAACGCTCAAAAACGTCATTCACCAATGTTTTTTAGCGTTTTTGATCCATTGAAAAAAAAAAAAAAAAAAATTTGAAAAAAAAAAAAACGCTCAAAAACGCTAACGCGGAAAAACGCTCAAAAACGCTAAAAAACGCTATTACAAAAACGCTGAAAAAAGCTGAAAAAAGTCACTGCTAAAATACTGGCGTTTTCATAACGTTTTTTTAACAGCCTGTGTGCATGAGGGCTAAATGTCCCTAATAAGCACACAAGTTGCAATTAAAACAGTGCTTTTAAGTGCTTTCAACACTGTATCCATATAAAAATAAATGCCTATTCTTTACAGGAAAATAAGCTTTATTGTCAGATGTGAGAAATTCAAGTGGCATGGTGTCAAACAAAAAAGTCTGTCCCTATTTAGTTTAGAAGTTTGAATTTATGTATGAATCTACATTTGTATTTCAATTTTTATTTCTGTAAAATGAAGTTCCCATCAGTTCTGGAACTACAGCAAAAGGTACCCTGTAGGGGCGGGGCTTGGCCCACAGAAAAAGATGGCAGCTTGAACCAGGAGCGCCGCACTACACCCAACTCGCACAGCTACCACTGCCAGCCACTGTGGACCACCTCCAGCACCCCATAAAAGACTAAAATATCCTATCTGCTTGGCGATAATGCTGTCAAATTATGAACCCTCAACATATTGCCAATCACTTTGCAGAATTCTTTTAAAAGCTTTATTACCTTAAAGGGGGTTGCACTGAAATAAAATGTGTATTATATTTTTTTAAGACTGAATAATATAGTTGTTTGGTCCACCATCATTATACACGGTCATTATCTGCTGTCCAATTCCCTGATCAGAGCGACCAACAGACTGTGCATTGCTTGAATGGTCAGGAGTGGTAACAGCAGGCAATCGTCCTCATCTTTTGCTTAATGGTTTGGCTGTTGTGTGGCCATGCTTTCCCTAAGGCTCCTTTCACACTGAGGCGCTTTGCAGGTGCTAAAGTGCTAAAAATAGCGCCTGCAAAGCGCCCTGAAAGAGCCGCTCAATGCAATCCAATGTGAAAGCCCTGAGGGCTTTCACACTGGAGCGGTGCGCTTGCAGGGTGGTCTAAAAAGCCCTGCAAGCCGCATCTTTGGAGCGCTGTAGGAGCAGTGTATTTACCCCTCCTAATGCGCCCCTTCCCATTGAAAACAATGGGGGGAGCGCTCCAAACCCACCTGCAAAGCGCCACTGCAGCGGCGCTTTGCGGGCGGTTTTAACCCTTTTTTGCCCGCTAGCGGGGGGTAAAATATGCCCCGCTAGCGCCACTAAAACGACGGTAAAGCAGCGCTATATTTAGCGCCGCTGTACCGCCAGCGCCCGCACGCCTCAGTGTGAAAGTAGCCTAAGTGAACTCATCCCTAGTTGGAGCGTGTACGCTTATCATGCTGCTTCTACTGCTAAGCTGTGACACTGCTCGAATGATCTTTCAAGCTGCATTCACACCAGATCAAAAGCACACTTACCAGCTAGCCTGTGGAAAACAACCAAATCAACCCTGTCTAACAGTTCACGTTAAAAACAGAGGTTTTTGTTTGCACACATTTGCAAAGGCTCCTTTGAATACTGCGGTCCTAACTCTAAAATTTTCAGGGTCTCCCAAGTTGGAGCATACATAGCAGTGCATAGATTAAGGGCAGGTTTGCTTGAAGGGATCTCAGCCCTCCATAAAGACACAGGGACGCCCAGAAAACGCACAGTGGCAGCTAAAGGCATCCAGTGCGTCCCCACATCCAATTCAGCCAACTGTACAAAAAAGTGGCAACCACCCCAACCTGTTTGCAGTAAGGTGCACATGGAAGGGCAACGCACATCACAGACAAAAAAAGATTTTCCAGCACACTTACCAGCTAGCCTGCAAAACAACCAAGTTGACCCTGTCTAGCAATTCACATTAAAAACAGAGGGTTTTATTTACATTTACACCAGAGCAGAGCAATTTTCAGGCAATTTTATTTGAGAGTTTTTTTAGCATTTTTAGAAGTGTATTACAAGTGTTTTACAACTTTTTGTTTAGCCAATAGAAAGCTCTAGGGGGAGTAGAGGTGGAGGAGATTAGGGGCGGAGAGCTGCTGTTTGAGCAGAAAACACAACAAAATGCTTGTGAAACTCTCATGTTATGCGTTTTCAGGCGTTCCCAGCGAAGTCTATGGGGCCTAATCTGCCAAAAAGAAGCTTGTGTACCTTTTTGAGCGACAGGCATTTTGCTACACGTGACAGAGCACTTAGATTTGAACAGGGGCCATTGAAATGAATGTGATTTTGTCCATTTTAGACTTTCAAGCAGAAAAACACTCATAGGTGAATGGGGCCTCACTAAACCGAATAGTTACTTGATTGAGCAGGAAGAATGAGGGGGAGACAAGCATCTGCATCAGGCTCTCATTAACGGTTTCGCTGCCAGGCCCTGTGCTCCATTTTGTACACTCAGGTGGCCAGACCATTTTTGCAATTTTTCCTTTGCTTTTTTATTTTTCACTTATAGCTTTCAAAGTTTGTAAAAGACCCCCCAAACCATATATTTTCCGAAAGCACATGACCAGTAGAATAAAAAGAAGGTGCTACTGAATTCTAAGGTCCCACGATATTTGCGCAAATGTTTATCAAAACAATATTTTTGCTACAAATCCACTAAAATTATGATTAGCAGATAAATACACAGCAAATTTTACAAAATTCCTATTAAATATAAAAGTTTAACCTGTATTGAGTCAATAAATAACAAATATTTGTAATTTTTACATTGCGCCTTTTTGCAAAATGGTGAAAATCGAACGTGCGCAAAAATGTAAATATCCAAATTTCTCAAACAATCTGAAGGTTTTCATTTTTCCGTTACAGCTTTCAGAATTTGTGAAAGACCCCCAAAACCATATCTATATGACCTCTAGAATAAAAAGAAGGTGCTACTGATTTTTTTAGACCCTGCGGTAAATGTTTATCAAACCAATATATACGCAAAAAATACACAAAAATACAAATACACAAAAATACAAAACCATTAGTAGCAGATAAAAACACAGCTAATTATACCAAATTCCTGCTAAATCCCTACTAAATATAAAAGCTTAACCTGTATGGAGCTAATAAATAACAAATATTTGTAAATTTAAAATTGCGCCTTTTTGCAAAATGGTGAAAATCGAATGTACCCAAAAATTTCTCTAAAAATCTGGAGGTTTTCATTTTTCACTTACAGCTTTCAGAATTCGTAAAAGACCCATCAAACCATACATTTTCTGAAAGCACATGGCCAGTAGACTAGAAAGAAGGTGCTACTGATTTTTAAGGCAGCGCGATATTTGCGCAAATGTTTATCAAAACAATATTTTCGCTAAAAATACACAAATCATTAATAGTACACATAAACACAACATAACTTACAAAATTCCTGCTAAATTGCTACTAAAGCATTGTTCACATGTGGCATACTAAAGTGTATGCCCATGGGGGGCCATGTTTACCCACACAGGGATGCACAGGTGTTCCATGCATCCCCGTACAGGCAGTTCCATTTATGTCAATTGGGATGCAATTGCTGCACAGGCATAGCTGCTGTTCCCAATCTGACGTCCGTGTGGGTGTGGGTACATGACCCCGAACGCAGGCAGTGTGAGCTCAGGGACATGCATGTGGGCCTACATGGATGTAAAATTGGGAGCAACTGCTCTGTTCGTGCAGGTGCTACATCCCAAATGGCATCAATGGGACTGCCTGCACAGAGATGCACTGAACACTTGTGCATCCCTGTAAATGTACGCTGTGTATGCCCTGTATGATCTGGTCTGCCTGTCCATTTTTCAGGCGGGCCCAATCAAACCACCCATTGTTCTCTATAGAGGCTGATATAAATATGCCGGTTTACACCCACCTGCATCCGATCCAGTCCAGTCCCCTAAAAACCGATGGATGGAGATTCCATACCCCATCCATCTTGCAGATCGGATCGGATGGTTTCGGATGGAAATGGACAGGTGGTCCGTTTCCATCTGACCGCCCCATAGAGGACAGCGGCATCAGCGGAGCGGAAACGGACCTGTCATCCGTCTGCTCAGCGGAGATCAGCAGACAGATCCCCCGCTGAGCAGGCGGATCTGCTTGACAGCGTTCGCTCCATGTGAAAGGGGTCTTACCAGGAGCGGCCAGTTCATTAGGAGTGCTGGGGTGCCGCTGCCTCACAGGGTGCCGGACTCATAAGTTTGTTTTTTTTCAAGCCACATAATTAGAGCCTGAGGCTCCAATTGGCTTGAAAAAAGTTGGTCTTAGGGCGAAGAGGATTGCATCCCGAACCCACCCACTTGTGACAATAGCAAATTAATATTTGCTATTGTCTTCCGGCTTCTCCTCCTGGCCAATCCTGATGGATCAGGTTGGCCAGGAGGAAAAGCTGAGGAAGCTGTGGAGGGGTGAGTGCGGGGGGGTGTCACCGTGAAGGGGTGAGTGGGGGGTGTCACTGTGGAGGGGTGAGTGCGGGGGGGGGCGTCACCATGGGGGGTGAGTGCAGGCAGACCTGGGGGGTCTTACTATGTTTCTGTTTTTTTGGGGTGGTCTTTGGTGAGATATCAGAGGTCTAAACAGACCCCCATATCTCTTTTGGAGAAAGGGTGGAGAAGCAGGGGGCAGGGAAATGGTGGCATGGGTGGGGTTGTCAGATTAGGGGTTAATAACTCTGATCAGCGGGTTGTAACTCGCTGATCAGAGTTATAGAATTGTTCAGCACTGTCTGCTGAACAATTCTGATATAAGCTTATGGTCATTGAAGTGACCATAAGCTTATAGGTGAGGGGGAAATGAGGTGCGTACGCTGTACTGACTTGGCTACCTTGGCTACCTGCACTTCTGTAGGTTCATACAGCATGTGGCCTTGGCAGTGAAAGGGTTAATGGTGAAAACTGACCCATCAGTCAAGAAGAGGGGATAGCATGTGTAGGGTCCCAATATTGTCAGCATCTCATCTGAGAACAGGCCTTGGCCCCTCCCACATTCTTGATTTATATTTAAGAAGAACTGTGTATTTTTAACAGGAATACATTACTTATGTGTCATTAGCAAGTGAAGGAGAAAAAAAGTATCCTTGAAAAAGTCACGTGACTGTGATGTAACGCGTGGGAGGAGCCAAGGACGCTCTGTGCAGATCAGCAGTATCACACAGTGTACTGCACTGAATCTGCTCCTGTCTAAGGTGGCTGACTGCTATAGTAAAACCTGCATATGCCTTATCATTATAAGGCACACGTGAGTGGATTGAAGTTTGCCTGTGTACCTTGGTATCCTAACTATTGCACAATGATTGGTTTTTTCTCTTATCTGCCTGTTTATGATTCTCACATTGGTTGTGAATAGAAGCAAAAAGCACATTGTTACTATGAAGGTCAATGAGCACCTTGATTAAGCAAGTGTTTTTAAACAGCTTTGCTAGTGATCAAAAGCTCTATACCAATCAGCATTCTACACCTGTATAATTGAACCTTCTGAATACATCCCTATATATTTATTTTTATGTGGATTTTTTATGTGAATTTTTTTACACATTTGGTGTCACTAATTTTTTATAATTTTACTCTATTTTGATTGCTGGATTTTTTAGGAATTTTTACTCACCGCTGGATTTATTTTACTATTTATATTTATTCTTATATATTCATTTTCATGCACATTGTGAAGCGCTTCAAATATCATTATTTATTCTTTTTAAGTGACTCTGAAAACACTCTCTTTTGATAGCAGCCTCACTTGGTTTTATATGTAATTATCAGCTATTTAGCATCACAGCGCTTTGTGTTTTATATATATTATGTCAAATGGGTAGTAGTAGTTCTACAATATAAATATATTGTATTAGTAACATAGTAATATAAAAATGCATATAGCGCAAAGAAAAGTGCATTTGTGTATCTATATATGGTATAAACAGATCATATGTCATACTTACAAAATTATAAAAAACAAATATTGCATATAACTGATGAGTAAGTGATCAGTTGTTTCTCAGAGAAGGCAGCGCAGACATGCACTAGATGAAACCACGAGGACCGCAAGGAAATTAGCCCAAAACTGCACATACAGGGACCCCAGGTAATGGAGCAAAGACTCCCACCATGTATTGCCAAACAGCCAGTTAGTAATCAGTCATTGGAGAGTTTATTATGATGCTCATCTGTATAGATAAGCAGATATAGAGAGTTGTAAATAAGATGCACAGGTATGCAGGGCCTTAGAGACATTTAAATTGTAATATAGTCATAAGCAAAGTACTAAGAGATTAAATCTGCCTAGTATCCAGTTATATATCTCATGATTAAAATCAAAACAATCTGCTCATAGTTCAGCATACCTTGGTCTCCACAGTCAGCTGCAGTGCAACCTACTCCCAGTTGTGTACTGCAGGAATGACCACACAGGAAGGGGCAGATTTACCCAGCTGGAGTACTTGATGATTCAATCCCCAATTAAATAATAGGGGACAACTGATAAGGCAAGATGGTAACGCTGGTGCCTAAGTCTGGGCATCCAGCGTCCATCATGGATCCCTCGCCTTCTGAGTGCACTGTGTGTTCACACCCCCCCTCCCCAAAGAGAGGGGCCGGGCAGAGCCGTGTCTCGCGTCAACACGCCACTGACATGCATGTGGCCGCCCTACTACGCTCCAGGGTGGAATGCAAGCAGGATTACAAACTAATGGTGCAGGAAAACTGAAATATTGCTTGGCCCCTGCAATGGCTAAACAATGATCACAATTGGAGCAGCCATTCTTTTTATTTGCAGCTAAATCCTTCACCTGCTGCTTCCTGATGCATTTGGGTCAGACTACCTTCTGAATCCCTCCTGCTTCCACGAAACACCTTCATAAAGGGGGCACAAAAAGCCTTGATTCTGAATCCTAAGGAAGTCAGTCACGTTCTCAGAAGAACAGAACAGCAAAATCTGGAAGGTCACTCAGGCACACATCCATATGGTGCATATGATGTTAATATATCACTCACTGATATATCACAGACACATCTATAGTTGAAGCATTGGTATTTTATTTGAGTTTGGGATCATATACATTGAGCATTGTTGGGGAACACTTATTTGTGGTGCAGTTCTTCTGCTCCCCCTTCTCTATTTTCATCCACGTCTTGGTATTAATTATCAGTAGGTAGCGCCATCTACCCCAAAATTTTTTGTTTTGTTTTTCATCATCTAGAGATCCCTTAGGGGAGCTCTATTAGGGGAGGCAGCAGACCTATTCTTTATCCTAAGCACAGTTATATATATTTTTGTATGCTATAACAAAATCTGGCCCCCCTTACGGTGCATATTGCAGACCTCTTTCCCAGAGCATGGTCTCCACACCAAGAGGGGTTTTATCTGTCATTGGTGAGAAACATCAGATGTGGATTTGAATGCATGCCATTTCAAGAGGGAATTGGGCGGGTATGTCAGCAGAGCCAAGTATTCCCTGGCAGATGAAGTAGATGATCTAGTGGTGCTGTGGGATCAGTACGCTCTGATTTATGTGCTGTCCCCCTCTAAGCGTCTTCCATGAGGAGGCTAGAACTCAAAGGCACCCAGGTCATCTTCATCATTCCAGACTCCAGATCGTCAGCTGCAGTGAATTGTGGTTCATTCTTATTAAATGGTGATACCTTTACCTTGCTTAAAGTCTTAGTTCACCATTACATTTTTTCTAAATGGTAAACTAACAGTGGACACACTCCCAACCCCCAGCCCACCCCAGTACCACTTCTACTTACAGTGGGTATAGAAAAGAATCACCCCCCCCCCCCCTTTAAAATGATCACATTTTGTTGCCTGAAACAAAGACAGACACAGTTTTGTTTTATCTAGCTGTATTTACTCAGTGCAATTTATAACATCCAAGTAAAGATATTAACACCCAACATGTCAGAAAAAAAAAGTCAAAAACAGAATCACTGAGTTGGAAAACAAATCACCCCCTCCTAAAAATTACTTGTAAACTCAAGCAGGTGTAGCTAATCACCTTCTCAATGGCACACAAAACCATTTGACTTTCAACTGTGATCAGCTGTGGTCATTTTGATTAGCTCAGCATTAAAATAAATTTCCTGGAGCATTTCAGTCCTTGGTAGTGCAACTGAAGCCAACAGTCAACTTTGGGTGGCAAGGCACTGTCAAAAGATCTCGGGGATAAAGTTGGGGACAGGCACAAGTAAGAAGTGTCAGGTATTTGGTATAACACAGACCCTCCCTGCATCAGGACATCACTCCAAACTGGATGAAAGAGCCAGGAGGAAACTGATCAGAGAGGCTACCAAGAGGCCTACAGCAACACTGAAGCAGTTGCAGGAATTTATGACAAAGTATGGTCATTGTGTGAATGTGACAACAATATCACAAATTTTCCACAAATTTGGGAGGGTTGCAAGAAAAAAGCCACTCACCAAATGTCACCTAATTAGTAACTAGAGTCCACATGTGTGTAATGTAATCTCAGTATAAATAAAGCTGTTCTGTGAAGCCCTGAGAGGTTTGTTAGGGAAACCTTAGTGAACAAACATCACTGAAGGCTAAGGAACATGCCAGAAAGGTCAGGGATAAAGTTACGGTGAAGTAAAAGCAGGGTTAGGTTATAAAAAAGTATCCCAAGCTTTGAACATCTCATGGAGCACAGTTCAATCCATTATTGAAAAATGGAAAGAGTATGGCACATCTGCAAACCTACCAAGACATGGCCATCCACCTAAACTGACAGGCCGGGCAAGGAGGGTTAATGCTAATTAATATCAGAGAAGCAGCCAAGAGGCCCATGGTAACACAGCTCAGGTGGGAGAATCTGTCCACAGGACAACTATTAGTCCTGCACTACACAAATCTGGCCTTTATGAAAGAGTGGCAAGAAGAAAGCCATTGTTGATGGAAAGCCATAAGAAGTCCCATTTGAAGTTTGCGAGAAGCCATGTGGGGGACACAGCAAACATGTTGAAGAAGGTGCTCTGGTCAGATGAGACCAAAATTGAACTTTTTGGCCTAAAAGCAAAACGCTATGTGTGGTGGAAAACTAACACTGCACATCAACCTGAACACGCCATGCTTTTCTTCAGCAGGGACAGGGAAGCTGGTCAGAATTGATGGGAAGTTGGATGGAGCCAAATATGAGACAATCTTATGCCGCGTACACACGAGCGGACTTTTCGACGGACTAGGTCTGACAGTCTTTCTGACGACTTTGCAGCGTAGGTCCGCCAGACTTTCAAACGAACGGACTTGGATACACACGATCACACCAAAGTCCGATGGATTCGTATGTGATGACATACGACCAGACTAAAATAAGGAGGTTGATAGCCAGTAGCCAATAGCTGCCCTAGCGTCGGTTTTAGTCCGTCGGACTAGCATACAGATGAGCGGATTTTTCAACTGGACTCGAGTCCGTCGGAAAGATTTGAAGCATGTTTTATTTCTAGGTCCGTCGGACTTTTGGGAAAAAAAACTCCGCTGGAGCCCACATACGATCGAATTGTCCGAAAGAGTCCGGTCCGCCAGACCAAGTCTGCTGGAAAGTCCGCTGGAAAGTCCGCTGTACGTGGCATTAGAAGAAAACCCTTTAGAGTCTGCAAAAGACTTGAGACTGGGGCGGAGGTTCACCTTCCAGCAGTACAACAACCCTAAACATACAGCCAGAGCTACAATGGAATGGTTTAGATCAAAGCATATTCATGTGTTAGACTGGCCCAGTCAAAGTCCAGACCTAAATCCAGCAGAGAATCTGTGGCAAGACTTGAAAATTGCTGTTCAGACGCTCTCCATCCAACCTGACAGAGCTTGAGCTATTTTGCAAAGAAGAATGGGCAAAAATGTCACTCTCTAGATGTGCAAAGCTGGTAGAGACATCCCCAAAAAGACTTGCAGCTGTAATTGCAGCGAAAGGTGGTTCAACAAAGTATTGACTCAGGTGGGCTGAATACAAATGCACGCCACACTTTTCACATATTTATTTGTAAAAAAATTTGAAAACCATTTATCATTTTCCTTCTACTTCACAATTATGTGCCACTTTGTGTTGGTCTATTAGATAAAATCCCCCCCAAAAATGTATGTTTTTGGTTGTAACATGACAAAATAACCCATGTCCAGTGTATATTATTTAGTCTGTGAAAGTGCAGTGCAAATACCCCCCTCCACCCAAATGACCCCTTTTTGGAAAGGAGGCATTTAGCAAGAGGTGTGGTGAGTTTTTTGAAATTGTAATTAAAGTGGAGGGCCACCCTAAAAAAAAAAAAAAAAATTGCATGAAAAAATTTTTAAAAAAAAGTTTGAAAAAAAAAATTAAACTTGCCTAAACCCTTGTTGCTAGGCAGTCTTCCTAATCTGCCTCTTCCTATTCCACGGCGTGTTCTGCTCCTCAGTGAGCAGCCCCGTTGCCTTCTGGGAACTGTGTGTGTTCCCAGAACACCACAGGGCCATTCACAGAGCGCTGCTCGCACGTGTGCAGTAGGAAACTGGCAGTGAAGCCGCAAGGCTCCACTGCTTGTTTCCCTTACTTAGGATGGTGGTGCCGAGAGCCGAGGGACGGGTCAGCCTCGGGCGGCTAACATCGCGGGCACCCGGGACAGGTAAGTACTTATTTAAAGTCAGCAGCTACAGTGTTTGTAGCTGCTGACTTTTAAATTTTTTTTTTCAGGGACGGAATCCCGCTTTAAATAGAATTTTTTTTCACAAAGTTGTCATTTTAATAAGATATTTCTCACACACAGCAAAGGCATACTTATGATTACACCCCAAACATGGGGATACCACACGTGTGAGACTTTTTCACAGCCTAAATGCATAGAGCAGCCAAAAATCCAAGGAGTACCTTTGGGCTTTCAAGAAGCATAAATTACGCATCTAATTTCCTGACTACCTGTCATATTCTTGGGGGCCGTGGAGCACCAGGACAGTAGAGGCAAACACAAAATGACTCTATTTTGCTAAGCAAACACTACAAGGTATTTTCTGAAAGGTTTTAAGAGAGGTGTAGACTCTGGAGAGAAAGATATAATTTTGCCCCTGTACAAATCATTAGCAATTCCTTATCTGGAATATGCAGTTCAGTTTTGAGCACCAGTTCATAAAAAGGATATTGAGGAACTGGAGAAAGTGCAGAGAAGGGCAACCAAACTGATAAGAGGGATGGAGGAGCTCAGCTATGAGGCTAGATTAGAGGAACTGCATTTACAGTATTCTCTCTTGAGAAGAGGAGATTAAGGCGGATATGATCAACATGTATAAATGCATAAGTGGTCCATATAGTGAACTTGGTGCTGAGATATTCACTTTAAGGTCATCACAGAGGACAAGGGGGTACTCTTTACATCTGGAGGAAGAGAGATTTAATGTCTAAATAAGGAAAGGTTTCTTCAAAGTAAGAGCTGTGAAAATGTGGAATAGACTCCCCCAAGAGCTGGTTCTGGCTAGCTTAGTAGCTTGCTTTAAAAAAGGCCTGGATTCTTTCCTAAATGTACATAATATAACTGGATATTACCAAAATTGATCCAGGGAATATCCGATTGCCTCTTGGGGGATCAAGAAGGGATTTTTTCCCTGCTGGAGCAAATTGGATCATGCTTTGCTGGTGTTTTTTGCCTTCCTCTGAATCAACTGTGGGCATAGGATTGTGCATTTGGCATTGTATGTTTTTTAATTTTCCCTTTTTATTGGTTGAACTAGATGGATGTGTCTTTTTTCAACCTAACTACGTATTGTGAGTCTTTTGAAAATGCATTGTTTTGCCACAAGTTTTTGGAAAATGCAGGAAAGAAAATAAAAGTTGTCAATAAGATATTTCCAAAGCACATCATAGGCATACTTATGCCCCGTACACACGATCAGAAATTCCGCCAGCAAAAGTCGGATGTGAGCTTTTGGTCAGAAATTCCGACCGTGTGTAGGCTCCATCGGACTTTTGCTGGCAGAATTCCAGCCTACAAAAGATTGAGGGCAGGTTCTCTATTTTTTGGTCGGAAAAAGTTCCTATCCGAAAATGCGTTTGTCTGTATGCAATTCGGATGCTCAAAAAATCATGCATGCTCGGAAACAATTCGACTCATCCTCGGAAGCATTGAACTTCATTTTCTCGGCTCGTCGTAGTGTTGTATGTGACCGCGTTCTTGACGGTCGAGAGTTCAGAGAACTTTTGTGTGACCATGTGTATGCAAGGCAAGCTTGAGCGGAATTCCGTCGGAAAAACCATCCAAGTTTTTTCTGACGGAATTTCTGATCGTGTGTATGGGGCATTAGAATTACAAGCTACAACACATTCTACTACTTCTCCCAAGTATGATGATGCCAAATATGTAAGACTTTTTCACAGTCTAGTTACATAGAGGGACCCAAAATCCAAGGAGCACCTTCAGCCATTGTAGGAGCATAATTAATGCATCTAATTTATTGACTACCTGTCACATTTTTGTAGGTCCTGGAGAACCAACACAGTGGAAAAACGATCACTTGCTGGGTATGGAGACGAGTGAGGGGAAGATGGCCCCAACCCGTCTCCATACCATTGCTGGGCGGAAGCGACGTCAATACGTCACTTCCGCCCAAAGCTCTTAAAGGGCCATTTTTTAATTAATTAATTTTTTTTTTTTAAATGCCAATTTTTTTTTATTGGATTTTAGTGTAAATATGAGATATGAGGTCTTTTTGACCCCAGATCTCATATTTAAGAGGTCCTGTCATGCTTTTTTTCTATTACAAGGGATGTTTACATTCATTGTAATAGGAATAAAAGTGACATTTAAAAAAAAAAACAGTGTAAAAATAAAAATTAAAATAAATACTTTTTTGCGTGCAGAAGTGAACGCATATGTGAGTAGTGCCCGCATATGAAAACGGTGTTCCAACCACACATGTGAGGTATCGCCACGATCGGTAGAGCGAGAGCAATAATTGTAGCCCTCCTCTGTAACGCAAAACATGCAACCTGTAGAATTTTTTAAACGTCGCCTATGGAGATTTTTAAAGTTAAAAAAGTTTGTCGCCATTCCACGAGCAGGCGCAATTTTGAAGCGTGACATGTTGGATATCATTATACTTGGCGTAATATTATGTTTTACAATATAAAAAAAATGGGGCTAACGTTACTGTTGTCTTATTTTTTAATTAAAAAAAGTGTATTTTTTACAAAAAAAGTGCGCTTGCAAATACGGTGTGACAGAAAGTATTGCTACGACCGTCATTTTATTCTCTAGGGTGTTAGAAAAAATGTATAATGTTTGGGGGTTCTAAGGAATTTTCTGGGGAAAAAAAATGTTTTTAACTTGTAAACAACAAATCTCAGAAAGAGGCTCAGTCCTTAAGTGGTTAATAAGAAATTTCTCACACACAGCATGGGCATACTTAGAATTACAACCCAAAACACATTCTACTACTCCTCCCAAGGCGATACTTTTTTCACTTTTTAGACTGATTATATACCGAACATTGTATCTTGTGTATCACACAAATCAACCAATTGCATCAAAACCAATGTACTGTAATGGTCTCCTCTATACAAGTGGTCATGGAATATAGCTTAGTGTAGACTCACCTATAGCAGTCACGGTTCTTATAAGCCATGCAAGCCTAGACCACTGGTGCATGGAATACCATGTTCACTGGCCACAAAGTAGAAGAGGCTAAAGAAAGGAAGAACAGATGCATTCCTGTGGTTCCAGGAGTGCCTTTGTCTGCAGGGGATTGCTAGGACTGGTGTTTCGCAGGAACATAGTCAGAAATGCAGATGGGTCAGTTCAGGCGACAGCCAGAGACATGGTCAGCAAACAGTCAAAGGGTCAGTCCAAGCAACAGGCAGAAACGGGATCAACAGACCAGGGTTATTACAGGCAGGGGCAACATTGCACTGGTATGGTGTAATCAGGAACAATGTCACTAGCTTACACTGGTCTGGTGACACATATAAAACATGATGTTATGCCAAATAATTAGGAACCTAAAATGTCATGCTTTAAAATTGCATACATCGGTGGAACGGTGACAAACTACAGTATCTAAAAATCTCCATAGGTGGCGCTTTAAAAACTTTTACAGGTTACCAGTTTAGAGTT
Source organism: Aquarana catesbeiana (assembly GCF_042186555.1). NCBI lineage: Eukaryota > Metazoa > Chordata > Amphibia > Anura > Ranidae > Aquarana > Aquarana catesbeiana. The sequence continues at coordinate 523,982,806 of NC_133324.1, read as the reverse complement.
ACACAGGAGGTCTGGAGTTCTGACGTTCGTGACAATACCTCACGTGTGGTGCAATCACCATTTGAGTATGTGTGTGGGACCTATGTGCCTGTTTGCATTTGCATATGCGCAGGAGGGGACAGGGGTGCTTTAAAATTTTTGTTTTATTTATTTTTTCGGCACTGTATCTTTAAAGGGGTTGTAAACCTTCGCCGTTTTTAACCTTAATGCATCTTATGCATTAAGGTGACATTTTTTTTAATGCAGCAGCGCCCTCGAGCCCCCCTTATACTTACTTGAGCCCTGAAATTTGCGCAACGGGAACAAGCACACCAGCTCTGGCCGGTGTCTCGTGTCCTGATTGGATAGATTGATAGCAGCGCAGCCATTGGCTGCCGCTGCAGTCAATCAAATCCAATGACGCGGGGGGCGGGGCCGAGTCCGCCATTCGTGTCTATGAACACAAATGCTGGACTCAGGAGCACGCCCGCAAGGTAACACCCTCGGAAGAACGCTTCTCCTAGGGGGTTATCTGATGTGGGAAGGAGCCGCGAGAGCCACCAGGGGACCCCAGAAGACGAAGTTCAGGAACACTCTGTGCAAAGCGAGCTGCACAGTGGAGGTAAGTATGATATATTTATTTTTATTTTTTTTTATTGAACCCTTACAATCACTTAAAGCTTTTTCTTTTTTTTGATTAAACTTTATTGCTACATCCCTTGAACTACATCCCTTGATAGCACAGCCCTGACAGGTCCTCTTTATGGAGAGATCTGTTTATATTGCCAGAAGGTCCTAAGATGGGACAGGCAGCATCTAAGTCAACTATTTCTCAGTGGATCTGCCAAGTGATTGTTCAGGCTCCGCCTTTTCCAGTAAGGGCACACTCTACCAGAAGAGTGAGTGCTTCATGGGCAGTTCGTCATCAAGCATCGATGGCTCAGATTTGCAAGGCTGCTACTTGATCTTAGGAACATACATTCACTAGGTTTTATCAAGTGAATGTTGGGAGGATGTTGCATTTGGACGGAGTGTACTGCAGGCATCAATATAGATCCTGTTGTTCTGATGGTGTTTCTTTGGTCATAATGGGCTCCCTAACCTCAAAAAGCATTGCTTGGGGACGTCCCAGTTAGTTATTATGGCTGCTCTATGTCCCGTGATGTACGATAAAGAAATTAGGATTTTTTTCTACAGCTTACCTGTAAAATCCTTTTACATCACAGAACACAGAGATCCCTCCCCTCTTGTCTGGGAAGTTTATTGCTTGCTACAAAACTGAAGTACTTCCTGTGTAGGAGGGGTTATATAGGGGAGGACTTCCTGTTTTTTTTTTTTTTTTTGGTTTGCCAGTGTCCATTCACCTATAGGTGGCGTATAACCCAGTTAGTTATTATGGCTGCTCTGTGTTTCGTGATGTACTCCAAGAAAAGGATTTTACAGGTAAGCTGTAGAAAAAAATCCTAATTTTACTGTTTACAAAAACACAGTGCTCAAATAATAGGAAATTTAGTATGCATGTGTGTCTGTGTATCGTTACATAAGTTTTCATTGTTTTATAAGGTAAAATGAAGTACAAATTATTCTCTGTATTTTAGCGCCTTGCCAATTCAAAAGCTCACACTTCAAGATTTATCAGTGCCAATCTTCCATGCAACAAATTTAAGAACCGCCTTGTTAATATCATGCCATATGAGACCACAAGAGTTTGCCTGCAGCCAATCAGAGGAGTGGAAGGTTCAGATTATATTAATGCCAGCTTTATAGATGGATACAGGTATGGCATCTTTTAGTGTAAAAAAAAAAAATAGCTGTGTGATATTTGTGTGCAAACACTAATATGTAACTTTGCATTTTCTAGACAACAAAAAGCCTATATTGCAACACAAGGACCTCTTGCAGAAACCACAGAAGATTTCTGGAGGATGCTTTGGGAAAATAACTCCACAATTGTTGTAATGTTAACAAAACTTCGAGAGATTGGCAGAGTAAGTGTTTTCCTTTATAACTGCATACTTACTACTGCAAAATCTTATAAGATGCATTTTATTAATAAATAATAGGAGGTTTGAGATATGGTTGCACCATTGCATGAAGTTCAGAATGAATGAAAATAAGAGGAATATTTTACATAGTAAAATGATTTTGTAGCGTCTTTGCTGTTTAAAGCTGAACCAGCTCCAGACAAAATAGAATATAATGCAGCACTTAGTTCCTACAGGATGAGCCACCTGCGGTAGCTTGTATTGCTGTTTTTTTTTTTTTTATCAAAAAGGTGTTTATTGAACAAGTTCACACAGTTTCCAATGCACAAGCAACACATATTAATACACTTTCATGCAAAAAGTACATTCCTCCCAACATACTAATACATATCATACATCTGGCTATTGTCCATCACTAAACCTTTATGGTCCTTCCGCAGGGCATTGCAACATTCTAGTCATTACCAATTCTCTGGGACTTAGTCCAGGGGTTTCCAGCCACGGTGCCCAAATTTTTTTGAATCTGCCAGGGCTACCCCTGTGTTGATAAATGTATTTTTCCATAACCAAGGAATTTCCCATATATGCTATCCAGGATGCCACTAAGGGTGGGGAGACCGATTTCCAGCCAATCAGAATAATTTTGCGTGCCTGGAACAATGCCCTAGAGAGTGCTATTCTAGTCACCTCCTCCAGGTCAACTTCCTCCAGGACCCCTAGTATGCAAAGCGTCCCAAGCACCTCATTCCAGTACCTATGGGGTTTTGGGCATCCCCAGAGTAAGTAGATGAGATCACCTTGATTTCGCCTGCATCTGCTACATAGAGAATCCGGCCGCCTACCCATTTTATATAATATAAGTGGGGTGTAGTGTACTCTAAGTACTATATATAATTGGGAGATCTTTTGAACCACGTTGAGAGAGCATATATTGATTGATTGCAGGACTTCCTCCCATTGGTCACCCGTGAGTGGACCTACATCTTTTTCTCATAGGGATGGTGTCTTAGTTGGGTGAGCTTTTAAGTGATGCGAAAATAGCATCTGGTAGCAATGTGAGATAATCCCTTTAGTTTCCGCGCTGGTCTGCAATAAATGGAAAATGGGGGTGATCGACATAGTCCAGTGGGTAGCGTCTCCCTGCGCACCCACTGCATGTTAGGGCTGGAGATAAGGGTAGTACATAGTAGTAGGTAGGTTAAACCTGGCTTGTAGTTCAGAGAATGACATTAACTTGCCGTTCTGAAATATGTGCAAAAGTAAAGTCACACCAAAGGGGCACCATCTGGGTCCCTGTTTTAGTTTTGCTAGTTCGACATAGGAGAGATTTCCCCATATCGGACTATATTCCGTAAAGCCAGTCACCTCTTGTAGTTGTCTACCCTTATTCCCGATTTTCTGGATTAAAGTGAAGGTGGGTGTCTGTTTGTTAGATTTGTGGAACATCTGAGCCTCCAAACCCATCGGAATACTCTCCGCTCCAGATCCAATTAGTAGCAGCCGTGCCGATGAGCCAGCCGGATCCTGGGCCATGGAATCAGATGCTGCATTTGGGCCGCGATATAGTACAGCCAAGGGTTAGGCACTGCCAATCCTCCACTATCCTTAGGGTTCTGCAGCTGTTCTAATTTAATTCTGGGGGGGCCTGTGTTCCATAGTAGACGTCTAAAGAGGGTGTTAACCACCCTAAAGATTTTCAGATGGAGCACAACCGGACAATTGTGTAGGAAATATAGTAGCTGTGGCAACGGTATCATTTTTATTAAATTTGCCTTACCTGCCAGCAAAAGTTTAAGATTATTCCAAGCGTTAATTTTGTCTCTAAATCTAGACAGTAAGTGGTGTATATTTAAATGGCAATAGTCCGCAAGTTTAGGTGATATTTGTATTCCCAGGTATTTGAATGAGGTTACCACCGGGATCGGGCAGGAATCCGGCAGATCCACCGTTTGTTCCCCATCTAGCACCATCAGGGCCGACTTGGACCAGTTGATCGTCAGGCCAGAAAAGTGCTTGAATCATGAAATAATGGTGATCACCTCAGCCAAAGAAGCAGTGGTGTCCCCCAGGAAAAGCATCATGTCGTCGGCATATAACATAATCTTCTCGTGAAGGTCACCAAACCTAAATCCTGTAATCCCCTGGCTTGTCCTCACCACAGCCGCCAGTGGCTCAATAGCGATGGCAAAGAGCAGGGGAGACAGGGGACAACCCTGCCTTGTGCCCCTGCCCAAGTGAACGCATGAGACATCCTGCCGGACATCCTGATAGTCGCCTGCGGGGAGGCATATAACAGGTTAACCCAGGCTATGAATCGATCTCCAAACCCAAACCTGGACAGCACCGCCCATAGGTATCGCCAGCCAACACTGTCAAATGCCTTATTGGCGTCTAGGGACAACAGAGCCCTGTTTCCCCATTGCCTGCAGCTGCATGTTTAGAAACAGGCGCCTGAGATTAGTGGCTGTGGATTTTGCGGCATAAAGCCTGCCTGGTCAGGGTGTATTATAGATGCTATGATCCGGTTGACCCACAGCGCCAAGACCTTAGCCAGGATTTTAACATCGCTCTGAAGGAGAGATATAGGCCTGTAGGAACCTGGGTCAACCGGATCCTTCCCGGGTTTCAGCAGCAGGATTATGTTTGCTCTAGTCATTGAGGTTGAGGGCGGTAGATGTCCCTCCTCGAGGGAGGCATTAAATACTTCTAGTAAGTGTGGCATTATCTGTTCACCATATTGAGTAAGGACCTCCATGGGGATGCCATCCTTCCCCGGCGCTTTACACATGGGAAAGGAGCATGCCGTTCTTTGTAGCTCCTCCAAGGTCAGAGGGGCCTCCAGCTGCTGCCTGGCCTCCTCTTACAGAGAGGGTAACTCAATCCCCGACAGGTTTCAAGATCAGTATCTGAGTAGCCATCCCTCACCCTGTAGAGGTCTTTGTAGAAGGATGCCAGCTCAGATATAATGTATTCTGGGTCATTAACCACCCTGCCATTGGCAGCGCGGATCGCTCCAACTGCCGGGGACTGTTGCTGCGACCTAGCTATCCTTGCCAGTAGGTGTCCCGTTTTCTCCCCTTCCTCATAAAATGCCAGCTTGGTGAAGAATCGCTTGCGTTTTGCAGTTGAGGATCTCAAGCGGGTCCAGAGAATCCTGGGCCGAAATCCATGCCTCCCTTGCAGAGTCCGTAGGATCCATGACATTAGATAGTTCCAGCTGACGCACCTGGTCCCCCACCTGTTCCAATAGGGCTGAGGAGTTTCTTTTAACTGTAGCTATATCTGCAATAAACACCCCCCTGAGGTAGGCTTTGAAAGTTTCCCATTTTTGGATCTTATCCGTAACGTGACTATGAGATTGAAAGAATCGATCAATTTGGGTTGCTATTCGCTCAGGGGAGGTGAACAGTTTGAGCCAAAATGCATTAAGCTTCCAAGGCACCTTGGGCAACGAGGTGGGTGTGTGATCACCCTGGATGTGTGATCACCTATATTGGGCGTGCCTATACTGAGGTCAATACGTGACAATGAGCCGTGGGTTTTGGGAAAACAAGGAAACTGCTTCGCGCCCAGATTACGTATGCACCATATGTCTGTCCAGCCCACCTCCGCCAGTAGGCAGCTCAACGCAGTACCCCTGCTACCCCTAGGGGGAGGGGCCGGGGGGTGTCTATCCAATTTAGGGTCTAGATAGCAATTGAAATCTCCCATAATCAGCACTGGGACATCAGGCTTACCTGACAGGTACGTCAGCAACAACTGTAACACATCCCGTGAGAACGGGGGTGGGATATATATAAAAGCTAGCAGCAATGTTAAAGTATACAGTTTACAGTAATTAAAGACAAATCTACCAGAAGCATCCACCATCGAATCAAGTTCCTGGTATACCAATGCTTTGTGTATCAATACACTCACCCCACGTGAATACGCGGAGTGACTGGAGTGATATGACCCAGGTGTATTGCAAACCCAGGTGTATTGCAAACACCCCACATTGTCTCTCAGGAGATGAGTCTCCTGAAGGCCAATGATGGCGGGGTGGAATTTGCGTAAACATGAGGAGATCATGGTCCTTTTTCAGGGGGTCATTCATTCCTCGGACATTCCACGATACTATAGGTGTGGACAACATTGCATACAGTTAGAAATATGTTGAAAATGGACCCTTTGTGAGCCATCTGACTCTTAGAGATCAGGTTGACTTGGACTGCATGATGGCCCGAGTGTAGTGGATTATATTGCATCAAAAAGCATTTGCCCTGCAGGGGGGCTGTGCATTGGAAACAGTGTTCGTAAAAGATGGAAAGTCTCGCGCAACTGCACGGCAGAACAGTAGAAAAGAAAACATAAACAGAGATAGATGAATGCCCTGGATCTAGCCATGATTAAACACACATAGCCAGAACCTTCCAGGGGCTGTATGGTATACGATCCAAGAGGTAAATAGAAAACACCGCGCTAACCAGTGAAATAAATAAAAAGCTGCTGCTTTGACAAAAACAACAAAATAGGCATATAGAAAAATGCAGCGCATGTACAAAGGAACATAGGTCTTTATAATGGTGAAACAGTAAAGAAATCACTAATTAACCACAGGTGCCTTGAAACACAAACGTCCATAGATGGATGTGAATGTCCAACCGCACAGGAGGTGTAAGTACTCCAGGGGGTGGTGATGGTCTGATGGTTGTCAGAAAACACCTGGCATCATACAGCGACTTCCCAACCGAGAAACTGGGTCCCAATGGGTCATTCAGAAAAAGTGCAAAAAAGCCTCTTACCAGATCCTGTGGATTCCCATGTCAGCGACAGGGAATCGCATGCGCAGTTTGTCACAAATGACGTGGAATGGGAGCTCAGGAATCGCCAATCCCTTGGATTGTGGTCTGTATGGATCTCGGCCGACAACCGGATGGGTCCTCACAACGAACCGTCCTCACACCGAACCGTCCCAGCGTGCATCAGAAGTTTCACAAACGGTCCCCCGAAAGGAGCAGTTGGAGGGACTGAATCTCATGCGGTAAATGTGGAAACAAAAAGAATGTGCCTCCACATGGTGCAGATAAAAAAAAGGGGTGTTTTTATTGACAAAAACGACCATATACAAATAAAAGCGTGATCACGGTGGATAAAAACAAATGGGCAACAAGGAGAGTGGTGTATGTACCCGACGCGTTGCGACCTAGGGGTCTTCAACAGGGGCATAGACCACTCACTCCAAGTTGACAAATATATATAATAAAATTATTTAGAGAAGGACCAATCACAAGGGCTGAAAAACCGGGAGATTTGATTGGGTGAATACAATCACATGACTTGCTTGGATGTCTAAACATGAAAATCATACACAATTTCTATATAAGTAAATGAATGACATTAGGGTGAAGCCCAGGAGACTGTATAAAGGTCTACCAGCAGAAAAATATATAGCTCTATGATCTCTCTAACAAAAATAAAGCATTTAAAGATTTAATGAAAACAGCACTCCTCTGCTGACAGTCCGGCAGAATGTACCGCCCTGTCGGCCAGAGGAGCCAATCCTCAATAAGAAGACAAAAGATGTTAAGTGGAGCTGACCAATAGGTGGCTATGTATTAGCCGGCCTCTATCCCTGAACGCCCACATGACCAGTCTGTGTAGGAAATGATGTCACGTCCGTGGGCGTGTCCGACATTTCCCTCTCACATGACTCACTGGGCCAATCGGAGAGCAAACGTCCCACTCATCTCTGCTGTACGTACAATCCGTACACCGCAGAGGGATGGGACTTAAATAAATAAACCTAGCGTCCCGGCAATGCAATCCAGCAAGCAACGGACGCTAAATGAGACAAAACAGCATCCCTATGGTGTATGTGTACAAAAATGTGCTATGCAGCAGACCGGGACCCGATGACCCGGAAGTGTGCATAGAACTCCTGTGAACCGGAAGTGTATGGGAAGTGGGGACACATATAGTGAAATATAATGTGTTTGGGAAATGACTGGCTGAAGTGAAATCGCATAAGTGTGTAAGAAAAAAAAAAAAAAAATACTGGAGTGACATTGTAAATGTCTCTTAAAATCCATATGTGTTTTGGTGGGACTGAAATAAAAAAATATTAAATTATGTGAACACAAATTCTCCGGAACGCACATTGTAAAATGTGTTAAAATGAATATATATGTGAAGGGAATGTGTGGATTTGTAAGGTGACCCAAATATCTGGCAGTCAACCTTATGATCCCTTGACTGCAAAAAGTCATCAGCATAGACCGAATGGGTCAATTTTGATTGGACCAATTTCAATTGGGTGAATAGATAACCCTCTAGGTACACCATATATAAGCTGTGTACCAACTTGTGAATATAGGTGAAAAAAAAAAAAAAAGGAGGAGGGGGGGAGGGGGGAGAAAAAATGTTGAAATAATGAAGTAAAAAATATAAAATATAAAGGGAGGGAGGGACATGCATAGAGATGTAGAAGGAATTTAGGATTGGTTGATGAAGGAGTTGAGGTCCCACTCCACGTTTAAACCTAACGGGAAATAGGACCTCAACTCCCATATCCAATAAGTCTCGAGGCGTGACACTCCTCGGAGGCGGGACTCTCCTCTCCAATGTGGGACAAATTTGTCGATCACCTGGAATAAAGTCCCGGTAGAGTCCTTATTATGGTGTTCCAGATAATGACGGGGAACTGTATGTTTGTCCTTGCCTTTCTTGATACCTGCCACATGTTCATTAACTCGTATAGAGAAAGTTCTGATGGTACGCCCAACATACTGTTTGTGGCAGGGGCAAGTAATGAGGTAGACAATGTATTGTGATGTACAAGTTGTGAAGTGTTTCATCTGGTAAGTGAGGGAGGTGACTGTGGATTGGAAAGTGGTACTTTTTTGTCTGCCTCGAATGTTGTGGAGGCAGACATTGCATCTACGGCAGGGGTAATAACCCTGACATTCCTGAAAAAATGAAACTCTTTTGGGGGGGTCTATTATATTCGGAGCAATCTGTCCTTGAATGGACCGTGCTCCCCTGAATACAACAGCCGCCCGTTCAGGAAGAACTGACCCAAGTAGATTGTCATTTAAAAGTACCTTCCAGTGCTTTTTGAATATAGCTTTCACTTGTTTGGACTGAATGGAGTGAGTGGTGAAGAAAGCCCATTTGTGCATAGGTTCAGCTGTAGATTTGGGGCGTTCTATCAAAGTGGATTCTCTATCAGTGGATAGTGCCCTATTGAGTTCCTCGTCTAGATGTCTGGGATCATAACCTTTTTCAATAAATCGATCTCTCAGAACTAGCGATTGTGACTGGAAATCAATAGCATTGGTACAGTTGCGTCGTAGTCTCAAAAATTGGCTACGGGGAACGGACTTGAGCCACTGCTCCTGATGGCAACTGTCAATAGGAATGAATCCGTTCCGGTCGGTGGCCTTGAAATACGTGCGGAACTCCAAATGTTTGTCCACCACAAATATTTCAAGGTCCAAAAAATGTACACTAGTAGAGCTGGCCTCATAGCTCAAAGATATTCCTCTATCATTAGAATTGAGACTGGTCATGAAACTGTCAAGTGATGTACGGTCACCATCCCATAGGAAGAGGATGTCGTCTATGTACCTGGCCCAGAGGATCAACTCGGATCTCTGGGCCGCATAGACGACATCCTCCTCCCACTGGGCCATGAAGAGGTTGGCGAGGCTGGGGGCGAACTTGGCCCCCATAGCCACGCCCCTCTTCTGTAGAAAAAATTGATTCTGGAACCAAAAATAATTGTGTTCCGTTGCAAATATGAGTAATTGCATAATAAAATTACGCTGAAGGGAAGGGAGCTTGTTGTCTCTAGATAGGTGTTTCTCCACCGCCTCAAAGCCCAAGTGATGTGGGATGCACGTATAAAGTGCCGCCACATCTGCTGTGACTAGAAGCATCCCTTCTGAAACCGAAACAGGTTCCAGTAATCTAATGGTGTCTCTAGTGTCCTTGAGATAGGACTGCGTGGAACGAACCAACGGCTGTAAGTAAAAATCTACATATTTACCAATACGGGCTGTGACTGAGTCAATCCCGCTGACAATGGGTCTGCCAGGGGGATTGACTGAGTCCTTATGGACTTTAGGAAGATAATAGATAGCTGGAATGCGTGGGACTTGTGGGACTAGAAAACTTTTTTCTTTTTTATTTAAAATCCCTAGCGCATATTTTTTAATATTTTTTTATTTCAGTCCCACCAAAACACATATGGATTTTAAGAGACATTTACAATGTCACTCCAGTATTTTTTTTTTTTTTTTTTCTTACACACTTATGCGATTTCACTTCAGCCAGTCATTTCCCAAACACATTATATTTCACTATATGTGTCCCCACTTCCCATACACTTCCGGTTCACAGGAGTTCTATGCACACTTCCGGGTCATCGGGTCCCGGTCTGCTGCATAGCACATTTTTGTACACATACACCATAGGGATGCTGTTTTGTCTCATTTAGCGTCCGTTGCTTGCTGGATTGCATTGCCGGGACGCTAGGTTTATTTAAGTCCCATCCCTCTGCGGTGTACGGATTGTACGTACAGCAGTGAGAGGGAAACGTCGGACACGCCCACGGACGCGACATCATTTCCTACACAGACTGGTCATGTGGGCGTTCAGGGATAGAGGCCGGCTAATACATAGCCACCTATTGATCAGCTCCACTTAACATCTTTTGTCTTCTTATTGAGGATTGGCTCCTCTGGCCGACAGGGCGATACATTCTGCCGGACTGTCAGCAGAGGAGTGCTGTTTTCATTAAATCTTTAAATGCTTTATTTTTGTTAGAGAGATCATAGAGCTATATATTTTTCTTCTGGTAGACCTTTATACAGTCTCCTGGGCTTCACCCTAATGTCATTCATTTACTTATATAGAAATTGTGTATGATTTTCATGTTTAGACATCCAAGCAAGTCATGTGATTGTATTCACCCAATCAAATCTCCCGGTTTTTCAGCCCTTGTGATTGGTCCTTCTCTAAATAATTTTATTATATATATTTGGCAACTTGGAGTGAGTGGTCTATGCCCCTGTTGAAGACCCCTAGGTCGAAACGCGTCGGGTACATACACCACTCTCCTTGTTGCCCATTTGTTTTTATCCACCGTGATCACGCTTTTATTTGTATATGGTCGTTTTTGTCAATAAAAACACCCCTTTTTTTATCTGCACCATGTGGAGGCACATTCTTTTTGTTTCCACATTTACCGCATGAGATTCAGTCCCTCCAACTGCTCCTTTCGGGGGACCGTTTGTGAAACTTCTGATGCACGCTGGGACGGTTCGGTGTGAGGACGGTTCGTTGTGAGGACCCATCCGGTTGTCGGCCGAGATCCATACAGACCACAATCCAAGGGATTGGCGATTCCTGAGCTCCCATTCCACGTCATTTGTGACAAACTGCGCATGCGATTCCCTGTCGCTGACATGGGAATCCACAGGATCTGGTAAGAGGCTTTTTTGCACTTTCTCTGAATGACCCATTGGGACCCAGTTTCTCGGTTGGGAAGTCGCTGTATGATGCCAGGTGTTTTCTGACAACCATCAGACCATCACCACCCCTTGGAGTACTTACACCTCCTGTGCGGTTGGACATTCACATCCATCTATGGACGTTTGTGTTTCAAGGCACCTGTGGTTAATTAGTGATTTCTTTACTGGTATACGATCCATCTGTCCTTTTATGCCAACTGAGCATTGAAACGGTAGCCATGTAACCCATGACTTCACATAACTCACATGCACCCGACACGGTAGCGTCACCCGTGTTGGCCGTTGCTAGTGGTGAAGATAGTGAGTAATGAAAAAAAAATAAAGATATTTTTTGCGTTAGTCACTCACTGTGTAATGTTTAACGTTTATAGTTCCTCTTCAGAATGATGAACAAAGAAAGGAATTTAGCGCCCTATACTTCCCAGCATTTCAACTACCAAACAGGGTTTATCCTGCTCCATTTTCTCGGCCTTGGCAACGAAGAATCTGCTCATTGCGATACAGCCAGGCCGCTACGTCGCTCACCCTTCCCTCCACTGCCGTGGTTCACTCCCTGATCTTTTGGAGATTTGTATTGCTGTTTAATGCAGCTTTTGGCACAAAGGCAGATAACTTCCTGCAGAGGAGATCCAACTCCTCAGTCAGCTCCATGCGAGTAGGCCGTTCTCTTTGAAGCACCCCTCTATAGTTTTCATCAGGTAGTGCTGGCGTCACTGTGTCAGTACTGCCTGAGGTAAGGGCAGATCTTTATTTACAAAAGCAAAAATGGCTAATAACTCCTCTTTAAACACCACCTATTGTGCTGTTTTCACCTCTCCCTACTTTTCTCTGCAGTGTGGTTTTATACCTCTCAACCTTGGAGCTTCAGAAACCAGGACTCTGGTACAGTCCGAAGAGCTTGTATCAACAAAACACTCCATAATAACTTTGATATGCGTGAGTCTCCAAGAGACATGTAAATCTAATTTCAAGTGTATATTTCGCCATATTTTGTTTGTAGAAGGTTGAAAATCGTCAGTTTGGTTTTTTTTGCTGCTTTTTTTTCGCTGCTTGTGATCTGTTGGAAAGGTCTGCCTTTTCTTCTTCTCCTGAAGATTCAATTGAAATTGAGAAGAAATTCTTCAAAGTGAGGGAAATTCCATTCTTGGATAGTTGCCACTCAAACCACTTACCCATTGGAAGATTTTCCTAAACCTACCTGACAACTCTAATATTTTGAATTTCTCATCACTTTCTGTACTATAGGCAATGATTACCAGAGCAAAAAGGTTAAACTTACTCTACCCGCAAAACAGTTGCTTCACAATTTCCTCTAGAGCTGGTTTTGGGTTTCCTTCCCAGTCAAAAACTTTGCCAAAAATCTTAGACCCCTTTCACACTGGGGCTGCGGCCTCGTTAGTGCTAAAGCGCCGTTTGTTTTAGCGTTGTTTAAGCAGCACTTTTCAGCCACTAGGGTGGCTAGCATGTTGCGGTGCTTCCGAAGCGCTTTTCAGGGGCTGCCCATTCATTTCAATGGGCAGAGCGTTTTAGGTGCGCTGTATACAGCGCTCCCAAACCACCCCAAAGATGCTGCTTGCAGGACTTTTCCTAACGTCCCGCAAGCGCACCGGCCCAGTGTGAAAAGACACACTGAAATGAATTGGTGAGCTACTTTTGCACAGCGTTTTATCCCATTGAAACCTATCACACAGTTAACACACCGGACTTTAGTATCATCATACTGCACATCAGCAGTAGGGATGAGCCGAACACCCCCCCCCCCCCGGTTCGGTTCGCACCAGAACCTGCGAACGGACCGAAAATTTGCACGAACGTTATAGAACCCCATTGAAGTCTATGGGACTCGAACGTTCGAAATCAAAAGTGCTCATTTTAAAGGCTAATTTTCATGGAATTGTCCTAAATAGGGTTTGGGGACCCGGGTCCTGCCCCAGGGGACATGTATCAATGCAAAAAAAACTTTTAAAAACGGCTGTTTTTTGGGAGCAGTGATTTTAATGATGCTTAACCACTTCCCGCCCGGCCCATAGCAGATGACGGCTGGGCGATGGTTCAGTTATCCTGACTGGGTGTCATATGACGTCCAGCAGGATATCATGCCGCCGTGCGCCCGCAGGGGCGCACACCGCAGCAATCGGTGGAGCAGTGTGTCAGTCCGGTGGAGGCTCTTTACCACGTGATCAGCCGTGTCCAATCACGGCTGATCACGATGTCAATAGGAAGAGCCATTGATCGGCTTTTCCTCACTCGTGTCTGACAGACGCGAGTAGAGGAGAGCCGATTGGCGGCTCTCCTGACGGGGGGTCTGTGCTGATTGTTTATCAGCGCAGCCCCCCTTCAGATCACCACACTGGACCACCAGGGATCGCCACTAGGACCACCAGGGAGAGGGGCAACATGTGGATGGCCAGGTATGTACCCCATGGCTATCCACATTTGCCCAGTCAGTGTCCAATCTGTGCCAATCAGTGCCCACAAATGGGCACTGATTGGCACCATTATATAGCAGTGATGCCCAGCAATGCCACCCTTAGGGGCATTAGTGCCATCAATCAGTGTCCATCGGTGCCACCTGTCAGTGCCCATCCGTGCCCATCAGTGCTAGCCTATCAGTGCCCATCCATGCCACCCATCAGTGCCACCCATAAGTACCCATCAGTGCCACCCATAAGTACCCATCAATGCCACCTACGAATGCCCATCAGTGCCGCCTATGAGTGCCCATGGGTGCCACCTATGAGTGCCCATCAGTGCTGCATATCAGTGCCATCTCATTGGTGCCACCTCATTGGTGCCCATCAGTGCAGCCATATTAGTGCCCGTCATTGAAGAAGAAAACGTACTTAAAATTTTTAACAGAAACAAAGAAAAACTTGTTTTTCTTCAACATTTTCGGTCTTTTTTTATTTGTTGCGCAAAAAATAAAAACAGCACAGGTGATGAAATACCACCAAAAGAAAGCTCTATTTGTGGGAACAAAATGATAAAAAAATTGTTTGAGTACAGTGTAGCATGACCACGCAATTTTCATTCAAATTGCGACAGCGCTGAAAGCTAAAAATAGGCCTGGGCGGGAAGGTTTCTAAGTGCCTGGTATTGAAGTGGTTAAAGTAAAAAAAAAAAAAAAAGTGAAATATTCCTTTAAATATCGTACCTGGGGGTGTCTATAGTATGCCTGTAAAGTGGCACGTGTTCCCCGTGCTTAGAACAGTCCCTGCACAAAATGACATTTTTAAAGGAAAAAAAGTCATTTAAAACTGCTTGCAGCTTTAATGTAATGTCGGGTCCTGGCAATATGGATGAAAATCAGTGAGACAAACGGCATGGGTACCCTCCAGTCAATTACCAGGCCCTTTGGGTCCTGTATGCATATTAAGGGGAACCCCGCACCCAAATTAAAAAAAGGAAAGGCGTGGGGCCCCCAGGCCCTATATACTGTGAACAGCAGTATACAGGTGGTGCAAACAAGACAGGCACTGTAGGTTTGTTGTTAAGTAGAATCTGTTTGTAATTTTGAACTGGTACATTTTTAAAGTGTAGCTCCAGCCAAAAAATCTGTTTTTAAGCTTTTTGGAAAACATAGGGAAGGGTTATCACCCCTGTGACATTTGTTTTGCTGTCTGTGCTCCTCTTCAGAAGTCCACACAGTTAATCTTGGTGGGCGCAGAAACGGGCCCTGCTGTGAAATATTAGATCAAGAATTCTAATTACATGTCCCTGTTGAACAGGGGCTGAAAAATTGGGCCTTAGGCACTGGTGCTGGTGCCACAACACTGCAACCCCTCACAGATACTCTAGTTGGAGCGCAGGAACTAGCCCTGCTGCAAAAGAATTCCATCAAAAATTGTAATTACACACCCCTGTTAAACAGGGGCTGAAAAATGGGGCCTTAGCACTGGTGCTGTTGCCACAACACTGCAACCCCTCACAGATACTCTAGTTGGAACGCAGGAACGAGCCCTGCTGCAAAGTATTGCATCAAAAATTGTAATTACATGCCCCTGTTAAACAGGGGCTGAAAAATTGGGCCTTAGGCACTGGTGGCGGTGCCCAGAACCAAAAATGTTCTTACAAGCTACCAGCATGATCATTGAGGAGGAAGAGGATAATTACTCAGCATAACAGGATAGTCACTCAGCATCAGCATAGGCAGTCTTTGAAGGGATCTGACATTTCAAAAAAAATTATTCGGTTACATCAGCATCAGGTGCTTGGTAGCTGGTGGTGATCCAAGACTGATTCATTTTTATGAAGGTCAGTCGATCAACTGAGTCGGTGGACAGACGCACCCTGTGATCGGTTACAAAGCCTCCAGCAGCACTGAATGTGCGTTCCGAAAGAACGCTGGATGCAGGACAGGCCAGTAGCTCAATTGCATACTGTGCAAGCTCTGGCCAGTGATCCATCCTCAAGACCCAGTAACCCAGAGGATTTTCGGTGGGAAAGGTGTCCAAGTCAGATCTTGCCCCTAGATATTCCTGCACCATGTAAAACAGACGCTGGCGATGGTTGCTGGAACCGATCATACCTTGGGGCTGCGGACTAAAAAATTGTCTGAATGCATCGGTCAGACGGCCACCTTCTCCACCGCTCCTTCTTTGACTGACCGAAGCCTCAGCAACACGTTGTTCAGAAACAGGAGTTTGTAACCTCCCAGTCTCTGGGAACGCGTTGCACAGACCATTCTGCAAGGCCTCCAGAAGATGTTTCATCCTCTGCTCCCTCTGCGACGGCAAGATAAGGTCCGCAACCTTACCCTTGTAACGTGGATCAAGGAGGGTTGCCAGCCAGTATTGGTCCTTCTCCTTGATACGACGAATACGAGGATCCTTACACAGGCTTTGCAGGATCAGGAAGGCCATGCAGCGTAGGTTTGCTGAAGCATTCGGTCCAGGGTCCTCTGGGTCACTAAGGACGACGTGGTCCACAGCCACTTCCTCCCTGCCACGTACAAGTCCATGTGTTTCTTGGGACTGATCCCTTAAAGACTGCTGCTGATGCTGAGTGCCAGGCTCCACCTCCATACTGACACAATCCTCCTCCTCTTCCTCCTCCTCTTCCTGTGTGATCGGCGGGCACGCAGGAACACTGTCTGGATAAAGGAGGCCTTGAGAGCTAAGGAAGTCCTCCTCTTCCTGCCTCTGTTCTGCCTCAAGTGCCCTGTCCATTATTCCACGCAGCGATTGCTCCAACAGGTGGACAAGGGGGACAGTGTCACTGATGCATGCACTGTCACTGCTCACCATCCTCGTGGCCTCCTCAAGTGGTAACAGGACAGTGCATGCATCCCTGATCATGGCCCACTGGCGTGGGAAAAAAAAAACAAGCCCCCCTGACCCTGTCCTGGTGCCATAGTCGCACAGGTACTCATTGATGGCCCTCTGCTGAGTGTGCAGCTGCTGCAGCATAGCCAACGTTAAGTTCCACCTGGTGGGCATGTCACAGATTAGGCGGTTCTTAGGCAGGTTAAACTCCTTTTGGAGGTCTGCCAGCTGAGCACTGGCATTATATGACCGGTGGAAATGCACACAGACTTTCCTGGCCTGCCTCAGGACATCCTGTAAGCCCGGGTACCTGCCCAAGAACCGCTGCACCACCAAATTAAGGACGTGAGCCAAACAGGGCACATGGGTCAGTTGTCCCTGTCGGAAGGCGGAGAGGAGGTTGGTGCCATTGTCGCAAACCACCATTCCTGCCTTAAGTTGGCGTGGCGTCAACCACCTCTGAACCTGCCCCTGCAGAGCTGACAGAACCTCTGCCCCAGTGTGGCTCCTGTCCCCCAAGCACACCAGCTCAAGCACCGCATGGCATCTTCTGGCCTGCGTTCTTGCGTAGCACCTTGAAAGCCTACGGAGCACCGCTGGTTCCAAGGACAAAGCACAGAAAGAGGCCATGGAGGAAGAAGAGGAGGAGGGGGTGGAGGAGAGAGGTGTGTCAGAATCATTAGTGGCATTTTGGAGGCGTGGTGGCAGAACAACCTCCAACACTACTACACCTTGTCCTGCATCCTTCCCAGCTGCCAGCAGAGTCACCCAATGTGCGGTGAAACTTCCCAGGTAACGTCCCTGTCCATGCCTGCTGGACCTTGAGTCAGCGGTAATATGCACCTTACCGCTGACCGCCCTGTCCAGCGAGGCATGGACATTGCCTACCACATGCCGGTAGAGAGCTGGAATCGCCTTCCGTGAGAAAAAGTGGCGTTTGGGTACCTGCCACTGAGGAACTGCACATTCCACAAACTCACAGAAGGGGGCAGAGTCTACCAACTGAAAAGGTAGCAGTTGAAGTGCTAGCAATTTTGCCAAGCTAGCATTCAACCGCTGGGCATGTGGATGGCTGGAAGCGAACTTCTTTCGGCGGTGCAGCAGCTGGGTCAGGGAAATTTGCCTGGTACAGTCTGAGGTCTGTGTACCGAAAGCAGATTGCCCACAAGTACTTGGCTGTGACACACCTAATTCTACACCTTCATTCCTCTCAGTGCAGGTCTCATAGAGGACTGAAGGTATAGTGGGGTTGGAGATCTCAGCTGATGAGGAGCAAGGAGAGGTCCTCTTTGTTCTTTGGTGTGGGTCTTTTAGATACGCTTGCCAACGAACTGCATGGCAGGTCAACAAATAGCAGCGGTGCGATCTGATGCACTCGTCTCAAAAAAGGCCCACACCAAAGAACTTTTGGAATAACACGCAGAGACGGCAGCGCACTGCACATGCAGAGCTTTGCGGTGTGATGCAGTCAGTGTGCTGCCCTTAGGCTGGCCCCTGGAGGGCATCCTGCCTCGTTGGAGATGTGCCTCCTCCTCCCCTCTTCTATCAGGCACCCACGTTGAGTCAGTGACCTCATCATCCCCTCCCTCCTCATCACTGGAGCAAACCTGGCAGTATGCTGCAGCAGGGGGAGCATGACTGCCAGATTGCTGTCCTTCTTGGGCACCCCCTCTGTCCGTGCTCACGTTACTGCCTTCATCTAGCTCAGTATCATCATCAGAGCCTTCTAAATGCTGGGCATCCTCCTGGAGCATGTACCCAACACTGTGGTCAAACAGTTCGAGGGACTCCTCAGGAGGACATGGTGGGGCTAGGGAAGGAGTCACTGATGCCATTGACACGAGGGAAGAGGCCGCGTTGGCAGCTGCTTTGCCAGACAAAGTACCCTGAGCATGGGTGAGAGAGGATGAGGAGGATAAGGACGGCTTGGTCATCCACTCGACCAAGTCTTCAGCATGTTGCGGCTCAACACGGCCAGCTGCCGAAAAAAAGGCCAAGCGTGTCCCACGGCCACGTGCTGATGAGGATGCACCGTCTCCACAACCGGCACTGTTGCCTCTAGACACAGAGCCTGCTTGCCCTCTTTTATTGGCTTGTGACTGTCTGCCTCTCCTTGTTGGCCTTCCAGACATATTAATGGCCTGTAGCTGCACTAAGCTGGGATATATACAGTGGGGATGGAAAGTATTCAGATCCCCTTAAATTTTTCACTCTTTGTTGTATTGCAGCCATTTGCTAAAATCATTTAAGTTCATTTTTTTCCTCATTAATGTACACATAGCACACTCCATTGACAGAAAAACACAGAATTGTTGACATTTTTGCAGATTTATTAAAAAAGAAAAACTGAAATATCACATGGTCCTAAGCATTCAGACCCTTTGCTCAGTATTTAGTAAAAGCACCCTTTTGAGCTAATACAGCCATGAGTCTTTTTGGGAAAGATGCAACAAGTTTTTCACACCTGGATTTGGGGATCCTCTGCTATTCCTCCTTGCAGAACCTCTCCAGTTCTGTCAGGTTGGATGGTAAACAATGGTGGACAGCCATTTTTAGGTCTCTCCAGAGATGCTCAATTGGGTTTAAGTCAGGGCTCTGGCTGGGCCATTTAAGAACAGTCACGGAGTTGTTGTGAAGCCACTCCTTCATTATTTTAGCTGTGTGCTTAGGGTCATTGTCTTGTTGGAAGGTAAACCTTCAGCTCAGTCTGAGGTCCTGAGCACTCTGGAGAAGGTTTTCGTCCAGGATATCCCTGTACTTGGCCACATTCATCTTTCCCTCGATTGCAACCAGTCGTCCTGTCCTTGCAGCTGAAAACCACCATGCTTCAGTGTTGGGACTGTATTGGACAGGTGATGAGCAGTGCCTGGTTTTCTCCACACATACCGCTTAGAATTAAGGCCAAAAAGTTCTATCTTGATCTCATCAGACCAAAGAATCTTATTTCTCACCATATTGGAGTCCGTTAGGTGTTTTTTTAGCAAACTCCATGCGGGCTTTCATGTATCTTGCACTGAGGAGAGGCTTCCGTCGGGCCACTCTGCCATAAAGCCCCAACTGGTGGGGGGCTGCAGTGATGGTTCACTTTCTACAACTTTCTCCTATCTCCCGACTGCATCTCTGGAGCTCAGCCACAGTGATCTTTGGGTTCTTCTTTACCTCTCTCACCAAGGCTCACGATAGCTCAGTTTGGCCAGACAGCCAGCTCTAGGAAGGTTTCTGGTTGTCTCAAACGTCTTTTTTTTAATAATTATGGAGGCCACTGTGCTCTTGGGAACCTTAAGTGCAACAGAAATTTTTTTGTAACCTTTGCCAGATCTGTGCCTTGCCACAATTCTGTCTCTGAACTCTTCAGGCAGTTCCTTTGACCTCATGATTCTCATTTGCTCTGAAATGCACTGTGAGCTGTAAGGTCTTATATAGACAGGTGTGTGGCTTTCCTAATCAAGTTCAATCAGTATAATCAAACACAGCTGGACTCAAATGAAGGTGTAGAACCATCTGAAGGATGATCAGAAGAAATGGACAGCACCTGTGTTAAATATATGAGTGTCACAGCAAAGGGTCTGAATACTTAGGACCATGTGATATTTCAGTTTTTCTTTTTTAATAAATCTGCAAAAATGTCAACAATTCTGTGTTTTTCTGTCAATATGGGGTGCTGTGTGTACATCAATGATGAAAAAAAATGAACTTAAATGATTTTAGCAAATGGCTGCAATATAACAAAGAGTGAAAAATTGAAAGGGTCTGTAGTATGAGAACACCACCAACCTTCTACAGGTAGCTTTAGATGAACACTGTGCAGAGGTCATACTACACTAACGTGTAAATAATTTAGCTGCCTGCGGTAGTGATAGAATCAAGAAAACACCACCAACCTTCTACAGGTAGCTTTAGCTGAACACTGTGCAGAGGTCGCACTACACTAACATGTAAATAATTTAGCTGCCTGCGGTAGTGATAGGATCAGGAAAACACCACCAACCTTCTACAGGTAGCTTTAGCTGAACACTGTGCAGAGGTCACACTACACTAACTTGTAGCTTATTTAGCTGCCTGCGGTAGTGATAGGATCAGGAAAACACCACCAACCTTCTACAGGTAGCTTTAGCTGAACACTGTGCAGAGGTCGCACTACACTAACTTGTAGCTTATTTAGCTGCCTGCGGTAGTGATAGGATCAGGAAAACACCACCAATCTTCTATAGGTAGCTTTAGATGAACACTGTGCAGAGGTCGCACTACACTAACTTGTAGCTTTAGCTGAACACTGTTCAGAGGACGCACTACACTAACTTGTAGCTTTAGCTGAACACTGTTCAGAGGACGCACTACACTAACATGTAGCTTTAGCTGAACACTGTGCACTACACTAACTTGTAGCTTTAGCTGAACACTGTGCAGAGGTCACACTACACTAACTTGTAGCTTTAGCTGAACACTGTTCAGAGGACGCACTACACTAACTTGTAGCTTTAGCTGAACACTGTGCAGAGGTCGCACTACACTAACTTGTAGCTTTAGCTGAACACTGTGAGGAGGACGCACTACAGTAACTTGTAGCTTTAGCTGAACACTGTTCAGAGGACGCACTACACTAACTTGTAGCTTTAGCTGAACACTGTGCACTACACTAACTTGTAGCTTTAGCTGAACACTGTTCAGAGGACGCACTACACTAACTTGTAGCTTTAGCTGAACCCTGTGCAGAGGTCGCACTACACTAACTTGTAGCTTTAGCTGAACACTGTGAGGAAGACGCACTACACTAACTTGTAGTTTTAGCTGAACACTGTGAGGAGGACGCACTACACTAACTTGTAGCTTTAGCTGAACACTGTGCACTACACTAACTTGTAGCTTTAGCTGAACACTGTGAGGAGGACGCACTACACTAACTTGTAGCTTTAGCTGAACACTGTGAGGAGGACGCACTACACTAACTTGTAGCTTTAGCTGAACAATGTGCAGAGGTCACACTAAACTAACTTGTAGCTTTAGCTGAACACTGTGAGGAGGACGCACTACACTTATGCCCCGTACACACGGTCGGACTTTGTTCAGACATTCCGACAACAAAATCCTAGGATTTTTTACGACGGATGTTGGTTCAAACTTGTCTTGCATACACACGGTCACACAAAGTTGTCGGAAAATCCGATCGTTCTAAACGCGGTGACGTAAAACACGTACGTCGGGACTATAAACGGGGCAGTGGCCAATAGCTTTCATCTCTTTATTTATTCTGAGCATGCGTGGCACTTTGTCCGTCGGATTTGTGTACACACGATCGGAATTTCCGACAACGGATTTTGTTGTCGGAAAATTTTATAGCCTGCTCTCAAGCTTTGTGTGTCGGAAAATCCGATGGAAAATGTCCGATGGAGCCCACACACGGTCTGAATTTCCGACAACACGCTCCGATCGGACATTTTGCATCGGAAAATCCGACCGTGTGTACGGGGCATAACTGTAAATAATCTAGCTGCCTGACTGTGGTACTAATAGGATCAAAAGAACACCAGCAATTCTCTTCAGGTAGCTGTAAATACTGTAACAACACAAGCCTGCCTGTCAGTAGCAAGATAACAGGAACGGATCTAGCTAAACTGAATACAGTGTAATATATATATATATATATATATATATATATATATATATATATATATATATATATACACAACACATGGGATGCATATATATACACAATACACTGTAAGTGTAGCTGACTGACTGTCCTGCCTAATCTCTCTAACTTAAATCAAATGACACTGTCTGTCTCTCTCTCTCTATCTATAAACGCCGGAACACACTACACAGGGCCGCCGTGCAGGTGGCCTTATATAGTGTGGGGCATGTACTAAATCCCCTGAGCCATGATTGGCCAAAGCCTCCTTGGCTTTGGCCAATTACGGCTCTCTGTTCAGACGGCGCTGTGATTGGCCAAGCATGGGGGTCATAGAGCATGCTTGGCCAATCATTAGCCAGCAATGCACTGCGATGCCGCAGTGAAATATGGGCCGTGACGCGCCACACGAATTTGGCGCGAACGGCCCATACCGTTCGCAATTCGGCGAACAGACGATGTTCGAGTCGAACATGGGTTCGACTCGAACACGAAGCTCATCCCTAATCAGCAGTTCAAGGCTTGCTATTGTTTATCTTCTGGTGAGTGCATAGTTTGGTGGAGGGATATCACTGTGGAAGAGCATCTTATGCTTCCTCGCTGTCAACTGCCAAACAACAGCAGATGGTAAAACTGAGACAAAAAAGAAAGTAGCCATTTGAAATGTGTCCTTTCATCAGTTGGCATTTAAGTTGTTTAGGTAGAACTCCAATAAAAACTTTTTGTTATTTTTGACTGTAGTGGAGAAAGTTAGATATAGTATTTATTGCTGTTTGTGGCATCATTCACCCCATTTCCTTCATTTCTGGCAGTGGGACAGTAAGTGAAGAGAATCTCTTTTATGCCTTGTACACACGATCGGACATTCCGACAACAAAGTCCATCCGATTTTTTACGACGGATATTGGCTCAAACTTGTCTTGCGTACACATGGTCGCACAAAGTTGTCAGAAAATCCGATCGTTCTGAACGCGGTGACGTAAAACACGTACGTCGGGACTATAAACGGGGCAGTAGCCAATAGCTTTCATCTCTTAATTTATTCTGAGCATGCGTGGCACTTTGTGCGTCGGATTTGTGTACACACGATCGGAATTTAAACGATCGGATTTTGTTGTAGGAAAATTTTATATCCTGCTCTCAAACTGTGTGTCGGAAACTCAGATGAAAAAAGTCCGATGGAGCCCACACACGATCGGAATTTCTGACAACACAATCCGATCGTGTGTACAGGGCATAATAGGAATACACACAGCCATAAAAGCACTTTTATTAGAGTGAGGAAAGGGTACAATGCTTTGTTGCTGTCTGTATCCCTGTTGAGCTTTCTTTGTTTCCAATTGTGTCACCAGGGCAGGAAAGGGAGGAAAATTATATTAACAAGAACATAGGCAGAAAAAAAAATAACTGAGGTTCCTATCTCCCCCTACTTTATCCAAAACAAAAAACATTTTTACTAGGGGGTCTGCTTAGACAGAATTGTCATTTTTTACTGGTGGCTGATAAACTGACTCAATCCAACATTTGCTTCTTTCTTGTATGTCTTCCAACTGCTGATGATTGGCAAGAGGGATGCAAAGATGCATGATAGGGGGATGATGCATGATAGGGGAGGCAACCCACAGCTACTAGTCAGAAATAGGAGTAGCTCATTTTTCAACATTCGGCTAGATGAAAAGATGAAAGAGTTTGATTCAGATTCTAAGGTTACATTCACACAAGCCATTATACACCCTGCGACTTCCACACACAAAATGCGTCCAGCTATGACCACTGCAGCTAATTGCTAGCTGTGTAAAAAGTCACAAATGGCTACAGAATCCCACAGCATGTCATTGCATTGCATGGGCACAGCTCAGGTGAATATAATATTTAAGTAGTTGTAAACATCAGACATGAAAATTAACAAAGCGCATCCCTCTATAGTGTGAATCTTAAATCCAAAGTCAAAGATTCCTCTCTGTCTGATCTCTCCTCTGCTTTATGAATGAGTCACTGAAAAGACTCTGAGCCCACAAAACAGCCTAGAGGGAGACGGCCCGCCCCCTCTTCAGCACGCATCAGGTGACTCATAGCCTCAGCTGGCTATATTTTTCTACAGCAGTGTGGAAAGGGGGATGTGTCCCTTCCCTCCACTCACGTATCATGTTTCACTGGAGCTCTATTCTCTAACTCAGGGGTAGGGAACCTTATAGAGATGGAGATCTACTTGAACAACACTGATGAAGTCAAAGATCACCAGGCACAGTGTCCTGTTGTTAGGGCCGGTTCACACCAGAATGCGGTGCCAGAAAGGCATGTTCCATGTATGTTTCCTGCACTGTGATCAAAACACATTGCCTTTGTGATCTACTGCGGGTGATGATACATTGTTACCCCCAAACGTAGATGTTTGTGGACACAAAAATAAAATAAGTACAAGAGAGTGCAGGGTTTAGGAGTGTGTTACACTTGAACGCAGGGTTCAGGAGTGCGTTATGCTCAGAATGCAGGGTCCAGGAGTGCGTTACACACAGAATTCAGGGTTCAGGAGTGCGTTACGCTCAGAATGCAGGGTTCAGGAGTGCAATACGCTCAGAATGCAGGGTTCACCAGGGTTCACCAGTGCATTATGCTCAGAATGCAGGGTTCACCAGTGCATTATGCAAAGAATGCGGGGTTAAAGAGGAATTCCAGCCTGGAGAAAAAAAAAATGAAAAGTCAGCAGCTACAAATACTGTAGCTGCTGACTTTTAATATTAGGACACTTACCTGTCCAGGGAGCCAGCAAAGTCAGTACTCCAAGCCGATCCATTGGCTCCAGGTGCAGGCGCCAGCCTCTTTAGTAATGGAAACAGGCCGTGAAGCCTTACAGCTTTGAAGCCTGTTTCTTACGGCGCATGAGCGAGTCTAGCTGCATTTTCTAAATGGTCCTGCTATCTTCTGGGACCTGTGTGTCTCCCGGAAGGCAGCAGGGGGGGACAGGAGGAGGGGCCAGAAGTTTTGTAGATCACTGCACAACGATGCAGCGATCTTACACAAAAGTGGGAGTGAATCTGCCCCCCCAAAAGATGCCAAATGTGGCAGCAGAGGGTGGGAGGAAGCAAACAAGTGGAGCTTCCCCTTTTGGGTGGAGTTCAGCTTTAAGGAGTGTGTTACGCTCAAAATGTAGGGATCAGGAGTGCGTTACCCTCAGAATGCAGGGATCAGGAGTGCGTAATGCTCAGAAGCAGGAATAAGGAGTGTGTTACGCTCAGAATGCAGGGATCAGGAGTGTGTAATGCTCAGAAGCAGGAATCAGGAGTGCGTTACGCTCAGAATGCAGGGTTCACCAGTTCTTTACGCTCAGAATGCAGGGTTAAGAAGTGCATTATGCTCAGAATACAGGGATCAAGAGTGCATTACGATCAGAATGTGGGGTTAAGGAGTGTGTTATGCTCAGAATGCAGGGTTAAGGAGTGCGTCACGCTTTGAATGCAGGGTTTGGGGAGTGTGAAGGGTGGTAGAAGACACTGCTATGGGGGTGGCCCTGCCCATAGTAGTGTCCACTGCCCCTTCACATCACCACACACACACACACACACACTAGTGTCCCCCCCCCCCTTTCCCCTATAGCAGTGACATCTGGACCCCCTCCCTCTCATTGCAGTGTTCCATAGCATCCTACCTGTGCACACAAGAGAGACCAAATGGCAGCACAGTTCTGGACAGAGGGTGGGAGCTGGCAGACTGACTTTTTATATTAACAATCTGATGATTGGTTTCTTAGGACCTAGCAACCAATCACCTGCGGGTTAACCTTAAAACTTACTAAGATTACTGAAAGCTGACATTGCTCTATTACAGGAGACGCACTTCTTCCTGGGTAAGAATCAGAGCATCCATTCCAGGGAACACCCGACCTGGTATTATGGTGATTCCCCGATTAGGGGTGCTAAAGGAGTGGCGATAGGTTTCGCTAAGCATGTATCATTTATATTAGAGAGGAGAGGCTGGTCGACCCAGAGGGGCGATACCTGTTCTTAAGAGGCAAACTAAATGGGGCAGCATGCTCACTGGCGAATGTATACGGCTCAAATAAAAACTCTTACAGGTACCTCGCAAAGTTTGAGGAATTCAGGCGAGGCGGGGGGGGGACGTCAATAGCAGGGGACTTCAACTTGTGTTTAGAACCAAGTAAAGACTGTACGTCGCGTGCGCGGGGGACTGGCGGGATGTGGTTGAACAAACTTAAAAAGAAGCTGCGACTAAGTCAATTGGTAGACGTTTGGAGGACGCAACATTACGATCTAAGAGACTACTCTTTCTACTCCCCCGTACATGCGACGTACTCCAGATTAGATTTCTTCCTCTTGGAGCATCGTCTCCTGGAGGAGGTCGTGGGCACGGACATTGGCACAATGACTTTTTCTGATCACACCCCAATAAGCCTACAGCTGAAAATTAGGTAAACGCAAAATCGGGGTTAAGAGTTGGAGACTTGATGAGGACCTCCTCCAAGATAGAATAATAGATAAAGGCATCAAAGAGGAGCTGGAATTTTTCTTTAAAACGAA
The DNA here is from genome assembly GCF_042186555.1 of Aquarana catesbeiana. NCBI lineage: Eukaryota > Metazoa > Chordata > Amphibia > Anura > Ranidae > Aquarana > Aquarana catesbeiana. The sequence continues at coordinate 523,955,899 of NC_133324.1, read as the reverse complement.
TGTATTGGGCGAGACATCAGAAGCTATAGTTTGGGAGGCCCACAAAGCCTATATCGGGGGATCTTCTTGATGGTGGGATCCAAGGTAAAGAGAAGAAGGGAGAAAGACAAAGTAATTCTCAATCAAGAAATCTTCGATCTCGAACAACTACATAAGATAACGGGGGACAGGCAGGTCTTAATGAGTCTACTAAGGAGGAGAGAGGCCTTGCAGTCCCTAATAGAACAAGAAACCCGAAAAACTTACAAACTAGTGAAAAAAGAAAGATACATAGGTGGTAATAGACCAGGGAGATTATTGGCTAAAGCCCTGAGGAAGAAAAAATCCTCCAACTATATTGATCAAATAAAAACAAAGGCAGGCGATATCAGATTCAAAGACAGCGAGATTGCGGAAATTTTCCGGGACTACTACGGGGAGTTGTACGCCATCAATAAAAAGGATGCCCAGGAAGGGAGGGGGAAAAAAAAAGTGGAAATCAAAAGTTACCTTAAAGAAAGTGGTATGCCCAAAATCCTGGAAATTGACCAACATATTTTAGAGGCCCCCATAACAGAGGAGGAGGTAAGAAGAGCCCTTAAGGAAACGCCAGTTGGCAAGAGCGCCAGCCCGGACGGGCTGACAGTTCTCTACTATAAAAAATATCAGGATTATTTAATCCCTAACTTGTGTGCTTATATGAATTAAATAGGGGACAAAGGGGAAATGAGGAGAGAAGCTTTGGAGGCTAATATAGCTATTATCCTCAAAGAAGGTAAAGACAGCACACAGTGCTCCAGATATAGACCTATCTCGCTAGTAAATGTCGACACGAAATTATTCGCAAAAGTGCTGGCGGACCGACTGAAACAAATTATCAAAAAGATCATACACCCTGACCAGGTTGGGTTCATTCCGGGTAGAGAGGGACGCGATAATAGTATAAAAATGCTCTTAGTTACACAGAAAATCAAAGAGAGTGGAGCCCCAGGTCTACTTCTGTCTATAGATGCTGAAAAAGCATTTGACAGAGTAGACTGGGGCTTCATGATGTGTACCCTAGAGGAGATAGGAATTAGGCAAAGAGCCCTAGGTTGGATAAAGGCGTTATACTCCCAACCAACAGTGAGGGTGAAGATTAACGGCTTATTCTCTGAGCCATTTGAAATGTTCAATGGCACGAGACAGGGGTGTCCACTCTCCACGTTACTCTTCATATTGGCACTTGAACCACTACTTTCCAGGATCAGGCTAAACCCAGACATTAGCGGGTGTAGGATCGGCATAGAAGAGTACAAACTGGCCGCCTATGCGGACGATATTATGTTATACGTCACGCATCCGAGGATATCCCTTCCGAATATCGTTTCCACGCTAACAGATTATGGTAAGCTCTCTAATTTTAGGGTTGACCCGACTAAATCAGAGGCATTGGATATCAATAGGGGTAAACTCAGAGATAAGGCATACCAAAAATGCTTCCCATTTATTTGGAATAAAAAAGAACTCAAATATTTAGGGGTAAAAATAACTACAACCAAAGAGGCCCTATTCCAGGCGAACTTTATGTCCCTTTTAAATGGAATAAAGCAAGAGCTAAATAGAATATCACACGGACAGTTATCCTGGGCCGGTAGAATTAATATTTATAAAATGGTAATACTACCTAAAATCACATACAAAATGCAGATTCTCCCGGTGGCACTTCCACAGGCATTCCTCGGGAGTTTACATACGATGTTTTTAAAATTTATCTGGAGAGGGAAAAAACCTCGCTTAAATTTTGCACAGTTAACTAAAGAAAAGGGTACGGGAGGGTGGGGAGCACCAGACATTAGAAAGTATTATGAGGCAATCGCCTTAGCACGGGTAATTGATTGGGTGACCAATAACAAAGATAAACTCTGGGTAAAAATAGAAAACACAATCAGTGGTAGTTTGTTAAACAAGATAGTATGGATCCCACCCCACTTAAGAAAACTTAGCACCAGAACACAGCACATTACTAGACACGCACTCAAAATATGGGTTTCATTGCATAAAAGGGAGGGATGGGGGTACAATTCACCCCTAATGTCACTTAAGGATTCAGATTACTTTGCATCGGGGAAGGAGGAGTGGTTTGGAAAGTGGATACTGGAGGATAACGTTCAACTTAAAGACGTGATGAACCAGGAAAAAATATGCACATTCCAGGAACTTAAAGACAGAGATAGTTTGCTCGACAGAGATAGTTTGCTCGTCATAGACCCATGGCGATACAACCAATTGTGCCACTTTATAGCCTCACTCCCACAGCCAATTAGGTCGGTAGATAATCTACGTCCGCTGGAGAAAATCTGTACAGATAAAAAAAAGGAGGAGGGGGTTTCTAGGACCTATAAAGTCCTGGTGGAGCTAGGGAACACGGTTGTACCAGCATATATGAGGAAGTGGGAGGAGGAGCTGGACTGCAGGATTACAGACCCTGAAGCCTGGCAGATCCTGAGGATTACAAGTGCTAAGTCTGTTAACTCTAAAATATTGGAGTTGAACTTCAAGTGTTTGGCGAGAATGTACATAACACCTGATTGTGAACATAAATGCCAGAAGGAAATCTCACAATTTTGCTGGAGGGGATGTAACTAAATAGGGTCAACGGCGCACATTTGGTGGCAATACCCTGAAATTAGAAAATTCTGGGGGGAAGTAAGGGAGATAATAAAAGAGATCACCAACGGGGTTATCCAGGATGATCTGTGGGAATGCTTATTTCATAAGAGCGAAACACCCAGCAAGACATATTTGAAAACGTTAGTACCACAGCTCATCGATGCGGCTAAGAGTCTTATACCCTTGTACTGGTATAGGAAAGGAAGACCAAAGATGAGAGAATGATTCAATTAAAATCAACGAATTCCACAGCCTAGAATATATTAGGTTCAGCGAAGGGACGAAAATGGAGTCCTTCGAGTCGAAGTGGAGGGAGTGGGTGGAGTTTAGAGATTCCCTAAGAGTGGCTGAGATATGGGGTTCCTAGCACAGGGTGGAGGAACAGGTTAGATAGTGGTAAACAGCGCAGAGGGTGATGAGGGATTAGCTGGGAAGATAGGAGGAGCAAGGACAAGGAGTGGCAGAGAGGAAGGTAATACAGTGGGGCTGATAGGGGGTGGGGATAGGTGTGGGAGGTGGGGTGAGTTATCGGCAGGGAAGACCTCACCAAAAGGGTACTTCCTATGTTGTTAACTTAATTTGGCCAGCTTGTCCCCCCTGCCCTGAGCTGTGCTACCTCTCGCTCTCTGCTGTTCACTGATAACAGCAGCGGAGGAGGCTGGAGGGGAGGGAGAGAGAAGGACCTAAGGCGTGGCGGAGGAGGCAGAAGGGGGAAGGACTGGCACCTGAAAGTAGAAGGCGGGGGCAAGGTTGCTGACCTAGGCTCTAACTCTGTAGTGTGTGTGACGTCAGATCCCCGCCCCCTGCCTGACAGAGCTGAGAAAAATCCTTTGATCTGTGTGTTTTTAAAAGGCTCTAATGGGGGAAGGGAATAGCTGTAGATTAACAGGTAGAACTTATGTAGGTGGATTTTATCATCTTTGTGTATCACCTGAGGCTCAACACTTCACTGGGTATGTGTAAAGGTTTACAACTACTTTACTAGTTTCACTGACTTTTAGTTCTTTCACACAGGAGAGCAGTGGTGTTTTGTGAACACACTTTGTGGGATGCAGTTTGAGGCTGCATACACACTATTGCGAATTGGATGCGGGTTCCCCAATAGCAAGAGATTTTGACTGGCTCTCTATAGAGCCGGTTCACATATCTCTGCTGCATCTCCGTTGCGAATTTGCACAGAGGCCCTGTGCGTCTTTTGGTACATTTTGTATTGATATATAGTATAGTGGGTAGATAATTAATTAGTAGTTATTATAATGATGATGTAAGTACTCTTCTGCAGCAACCCAATTCTTCCAGAGAGATGCACTTTATTGACTTCCAACACAGAACAAAGTCCACAGATGACAAATTTGCATATTAACATCAACAAGTCCCCTTTGATATGTGTAACTAGATTAACAGATACCAATGTGGCATGCCTAGAATGCCTACATATAACACCATATATAATTTGGGCTGAAATCAGACCTAAAACAGTGAAAACAGTAAACGGGCACGCACCGGACCCCTGCTGTGAGCTGCATACAAAGATAGTGTGAACCCAGCCTAAGGGTATGGGGAAGTGTTCAGATGGGTCTGGTGGCCCTGAAATGGCATGCTTTGACTTGGTTATTGGTTGGTTGGTTATTGATTATGTACCAAATGAAACTCCTCCCGCAATACCATCCCTGGTAATTCACACACCACTTTTGTTATGAAGAAATTTTGCATGCTTTTTTTTTAGCACTTAATAGAACATGAAAACTTTCATGCATGGTTCTATTGCTCAAGTATGTAGTGGTAATATGTGCAATAACTTAAAGCAGAGCTGTAGCCAAAAAATGTTTTTATAGTTTTAGATAGTGTGTGCTGGTGTTAAAATCTAACCTATATTTTTTTTGTACTTCCTGTGGGGAGCTTTTCCTTTACTTTTAGGGCCACAGACACGACAGCCAGAAAATAGAAGTCCTATGACTATAGGTGTCACCACTGGAAGATTTTCTGTTTATAGAGACAAATATTCGATTTTGGATTCCCCATTGCTTTCTGTCTTGTTATTAATGGCCACCTTGACAAATCATGTGGAAGACCAGATTCCCGATCGTTAGTACAAGACCCAGGGCTGTCGGCGAGAGCCCAGTCAGTGTACTGGGAGCTCGTTGTGCAGCGAGCTCTCAGCACAAACACATTTACACATATATGCGGCCTCACAGAAGAAGGCCCACTTCTATGAGGCCACATATATGTGCACAGGCGGCAGGAAGTTGTTATTAAGAATAACTGCAACAGACCAATTAATAATTAACAGGTGTTCTACGTAAACTTACCAATTTAGCTACCACTGCACACATTCTTTTCTCTTTAGGCCTCATGCACACTGGATGTTTTTACAGCTGCTGTTTTTAACTTCAGGCATTTTTTTCTGTAGCCAATAAACTCTCTAGCATGTATGTGTCCATGCACACATAGGCTGTTATCAGTGTTTCTTGGCAGGGGCGTTTTCTGGCTGGAATAAAAACCAGAACTAGTGTGTTTTGAGAGGAGTTTTTCAGCTGTAAAAACTCTCTAACTGTGATAAAAGCTTAAAAACGCTGAAAAACACGGCTATTCAGCGTTTATATGTGTTTTTGAGCCATAAGCTTTTGTGGGAGTATAGCTTTGCTAAAAAAAAAAAAGCTAAATAACGCTACTGCAAAAATGCTGCAAAACTCATTCTACAGCTACAGCTGTCTACAGCTAACGCTACTGGGTTTTTCTATAACGTCCAATGTGCATGAGGCCTTAAAATGGCAAATTGATATGTATCTTTAATATTTTCTGTGCCTCTGTAAATACGCTGTCTCTATTATACAGGAAAAGTGCCACCAGTATTGGCCAGCTGAGCGATCTGCTCGATATCAATATTTTGTTGTGGATCCAATGGCTGAATACAACATGCCTCAGTACATTTTAAGAGAGTTTAAAGTCACAGATGCCAGGGTAAGATTGGAAATGCTGCATAAAATACAGCATGCTGCTTTTAAAAACATATAGTGCTTTAAATGATATTTTCCTAAACTAATTATGGTTTTGACTAAAAAACTGAATTGTTTTTTTTGGCAGGTCAATATGAAATATTGTACATGACTATTTTTCTTTTTTTATATATAGGCTGCAGATGGAGCTTTGTCTGTTCCTGTTCTTTACAATTTTTCTTAGCTTATTTGATTAGAAATGTCTGCTGTTTACAGAATTCAGAAGCTCATTGTTACATTTACAAGTGTACCCAAAGTAACGAGTCAGAGTCTTTTGGTCAGTAAATCCATTATAGTGATGAACCAACAGGAATGTGTAGAAGGTGGAAGGGATCGAGCAATCTTCGATAGTAAGCTTTGTCAGAATGCCCGTAGAATTTAGGCATAAAAGCAGTGCTTGGAGACTGCTGCAGATATGACTTTATACCTGACACCAGTTTTTTACCTATAAATGGTAATATCCAGTTATATTTTGTGCATTTAGGAATGCATCATGCGCTTTTTTAAAAAAAATATATACTGAGCCGGCCAGAACTAGTTCTTAATTGAGCTATTTCACATTTTTTTACAGCTTTCTGTGAAGAAGCATTTTCATATGTGGATTTAAAAAAAATGTCCTCTAGATGTAAAGAGCGCCTCCTTGTCCTCTGTAATGACCTGAAAGTGAATAACTCTACTCCAAGTTCAGTATTTGGACCACTTATACATGTTGATCATATCCCCCCTATCCGCGTCTTCTCAAAAGAGTCAATTCAGATCAGCTAATCTTTCCTCACATCTGAGCTCCTCCACCTTCTCACTGGGAGCAGTAGATCCCTGTCATGTTGCTAGGCAGAACAGGGAAATGCCTGGCCCACAGTCAATTGCAGTCAACCCTATATTAAGGGCTAAATAATATACAGGATGGGCCTCCTTTTGGTACAAATGACACTTTGGCTCAAATGTTGGACTGCAGCTCATCTGCACAAGAAAGGCATATGCCTTTTCATTGGGAGCAGCTTTTTGGTGAATCCCTAGACAACTTTATTAATGACGTCATTGGGTTGAAGTGTGCTTTTTTTTGCTCTTGAAAAAGAAGGAAAAATATCTATCTGGGAAACCCTCATCTCCTAAGGCTAAAAAAAAGATCCCTTTAATTTTTCTCAGGCCTCCAGGTCCAAGATACTGGAACTCAATTCTGCTCTAAGTCATGGACTGGGGGGTCCTCCAAGTCCACAAGTCTCTACACTGCACCTTTTTCTCTCTGCTTTCAGAGCGTGCCCAAAGTGGTCAAACCGTCTGGAAAACATTCTTTTGAGAGAAGAGTCGAATCAGGGTCTGTCAGTGTCCTGCAGACCAGGCAGAGATTTGGGTGGATCCTAAATCTCCAGATATCAATGCTGAAACTGTCTCATTACTTGGAGTATCTTGAACAGACCTTAGACACAGCCTTTCCCAGGGTTTTCCATTCCCTGGACTCCAGTCTCCTATGTTCGGACTTTTCAGGTGCCATACAACCCTTAATTTTATAATGAGGATCTTTACAAAATTCTGGCAGCATGGGACATAAGGGTGCAGTCTCCAGATCATCCCATATGTCTGACCAGCAGAAGCAGGTTTGCTTTGGCATCGGAGGTCACAAGTTTGACACTTAAATAAGGAAGATTCTTCCTCCCAATGGTTTGAAAGGTGCTCTGTGATCATGATGGATGGCAGGCTGTCGGGCGGGGGAGTAGTCCTGGGTACCCTGTGGTATAAAGGACATCAGAGGAAACTCAGCTCCTTATCAATGTTCTGGAATTAAAGGCAGTTTGGTTATCACTTCAACTCTAGACCTCTTCTCTGTGAGGTCATATGACCAGAGTTCAGTCAAACAATGCAGCGGCAGTGGCTTACATTAACCACCAGAGCTCTCGCAGCTCAAAGAAAAGGGGATCTGACTGCCATGCACATCCTAGGCATGGAAAACTGGTAGGAAAACTTCCTCACTTAAAGTCTCGACTTTAAAGAATGATCTTTTCACCCTGAGGTGTTTCCAGACCTCTGCCACAATTTGGGGAGCATTTGACATGGACCTCCTTGCTTCCAGGTTCAACAACAAATTAAAGCAGGTTTGTCTCCATGTCCAGAGATTCTGTAGCCTTTGTAGGGGATACTCTGGTGACTTTAGCCTGATATATGCTCTTCCTCCTCTGAAGCCACTTCCTCACCTACTCTGCAGGATCGAGATGAGGGGGCATTTTGGTGATTATCTTTGTACTGAACAATATTCCTGACAGATCCAATGTAGACCCTCCCTGATTTTCCAGATCCTCTGTTTCAAGGGTTGGTTTGTCACCCTACTTCTCAGACATTGGCTTTAACAGCTTGGCTTTTGAATCCCAGGTCCTAAGGGACAAGGGTCTATCATATTTGATTATCCCTATGCTCTTGAAGGCTAGGAAATTGACTTCTCGCAAAGCCTACTATCACACTTGGATCTCCAAAGACCACACTTTGAACCTTCTAGGTATTCCCCTTTATCTGTCCTTACTTGCAAGGTTGCCTTTCTTATCTCCATCGCTTCTGTGAGGTGTGTTGCTGAGTTGACAGCCTAAATCTGCAGAAAAAAAAACTTTACTGGGCTACACAAAGATGAGGTTGTTTTGAAACTCCAGGCCTCTTTTCTTCCCAAGGTGGTTTCTTCCTTTCACCTTAACCACAACATTGTTCTGCCTGCTCTTTGTCCTGCTTAAAAATCCTATGGAGATTTGCTTCCATTGTCTGGATGTGGATCTTAGCTACAGCTCTATTTCAACACTTCAACTCTGTTTGCCGTATCTGAAGGTAATCCTCCTTCTCATTCCATTATTGTTGAGTGGATTTGACAGGTTATCAATCAAGTTAATAACCTCCAGGGCTAGGTTGTCGCTTTCCTAGTCAAAGAGCATTCCACAAGATCAGTTAGTGTTTTTGAACATCAGGCATCTGTTTATCAGATTTGCCAGGCCTTCTGTTCATACATTTGTTTTTACTAGGAGGATGTTCAGCCACAACTGATGCTGGTTTTAATCATAAGGTTCTTCAGGCAGTTTTGTTTGCTCTGTTGCCCACCCCCTTAGGGCAGCTGCTTTTGAACGTCTCAATGTGCCTGAATAATCATTCTGTGTCCCTAATGTAGGATTTTTAACTGAACATAAAAGAAAATTCTTTGAGTATTACAGGACATAGATCACTTGCCCCTGTTCTTATGATCCACTTCTACTATTGCTTGCTAACAAAACTAAGGCATGCTGGGAGTGGGAGGGGGTTATACTGGGTTGTCCTTACAGCTCTGTTCTGCTAATGTTCAATCGCCTCATGGCAGCAACATAACACCATGTACCTGAGCACTAATTCTGTGTCCTGTAATGTACTCCAAGAAAAAGATTTTACGGTAAGTCAGATATCCTATTTTGGCAAGTTTTAGCCCACCTGTATAGAAATTATTATTGCAGAGAAACTTTACATAGTGATAAGAAAACGGGTATGTCCAATTCCAAGATTATAATGAAAACAAGTATAGTGTATAGGAATAGGGGCTTAGTCAAAATGATTTAGAAACCATTAAAATAAACACTACTCACTTCCTATATGACATATTCAAATGTATGATGTTACATACTGTCAGTTTACCATACACCATTATTTTTTCCGTTATTGTTAAAAAAAAAAAAAAAACATTGATTATTGACAAAAAAAAAAACTTTGAATGTTTTGTTATCGACAATTTTCTCTGTTTAATGTAACCAGATTCTGTAACATTTAATGTAACCTGTCTCTCCACAGGATGGTCAGTCTCGTACAGTACGACAATTTCAGTTTACTGATTGGCCAGAACAAGGCGTGCCAAAATCAGGAGAAGGTTTTATTGACTTCATTGGCCAAGTACACAAAACTAAGGAACAGTTTGGTCAAGATGGTCCAATATCAGTCCATTGCAGGTACAGTCAGAATTAAACCAGTAACCACCAGGAATCACTTGTAAAGAAGTCAACTGTTTTCATCAGTGTTCTGTACTCTTATTTTTATTTGTTTTTTATGCCGCTCGACAAATTCTTAAAAAAAAAAAAAAAAAAGAAATAATTGATCTCTACAAAGTGATTTAAATTAATTACAATAAAATCCCACAAAATACCCAATTACACGTGTAAGCATTCCCTTTGGTAATTAACAATGCACCCAAAACTTTTACCAAAATCTCATCATTAGTTAAATGGCAATTTCCTGTGTGTAGTCAATGGGTTTCAAACTGGACCCAATAGTGCAGTGCTTGTGAATGAAAGTGCTTATATATACAGTGGGGACGGAAAGTATTCGGACCCCCTTCAATTTTTCACTCTTTGTTATATTGCAGCCATTTGCTAAAATCATTTAAGTTAATTTTTTTCCTCATTAATGTATACACAGCACCCCATATTGACAGAAAAACACAGAATTGTTGACATTTTTGCAGATTTATTAAAAAAGAAAAACTGAAATATCACATGGTCCTAAGTATTCAGACCCTTTGCTCAGCATTGAGTAGAAGCACCCTTTTGATCTAATACAGCCATGAGTCTTTTTGGGAAAGATGAAACAAGTTTTTCACACCTGGAATTGGGGATCCTCTGCCATTCCTCCTTGCAGATCCTCTCCAGTTCTGTCAGGTTGGATGGTAAACATTGGTGGACAGCCATTTTTAGGTCTCCCCAGAGAGGCTCATTTGGGTTTAAGTAAGGGCTCTGGCTGGGCCATTCAAGAACAGTCACGGAGTTGTTGTGAAGCCACTCCTTCGTTATTTTAGCTGTGTGCTTAGGGTCATTGTCTTGTTGGAAGGTAAACCTTCTGCCCAGTCTGAGGTGCTGAGCACTCTGGAGAAGGTTTTCGCCCAGGATATCCCTGTACTTGGCCGCATTCATCTTTCCCTTGATTGCAACCAGTCGTCCTGTCCCTGCAGCTGAAAAACACCCCCACAGAATGATGCTGCCACCACCATGCTTCACTGTTGGGACTGTATTGGACAGGTGATGAGCAGTGCCTGGTTTTCTCCACACATACCGCTTAGAATTAAGGCTAAAAAGTTCTATCTTGGTCTCATTAGACCAGAGAATCTTATTTCTCACCATCTTGGAGTCCTTCAGCTGTTTTTTAGCAAACTCCATGCAGGCTTTCATGTTTCTTGCACTGACGAGAGGCTTCCATCGGACCACTCTGCCATAAAGCCCCGACTGATGGAGGGCTGCAGTGATGGTTCACTTTCTACAACTTTCTCCCATCTCCCGACTGCATCTTTGGAGCTCAGTCACAGTAATCTTTGGGTTCTTCTTTACCTCTGTCACCAAGGCTCTTTTTCCCTGATAGCTCAGTTTGGCCGGACGGCCAGCTCTAGGAAGGGTTTTGGTCGTCCCAAACGTCTTCAATTTAAGGATTATGGAGGCCACTGTGCTCTTAGGAACCTTCAGTGCAGCAGAAATTTTTTTGTAACCTTGGCCAGATCTGTGCCTTGCCACAATTCTGTCTCTGAGCTCTTCAGGCAGTTCCTTTGACCTCATGATTCTCATTTGCTCTGACATGCACTGTGAGCTGTAAGGTCTTATATAGACAGGTGTGTGGCTTTCCTAATCAAGTCCAATCAGTATAATCAAACAGCTGGACTCAAATGAAGGTGTAGAACCATCTCAAGGATGATCAGAAGAAATGGACAGCACCTGAGTTAAATATATGAGTGTCACAGCAAAGGGTCTGAATACTTAGGACCATGTGATATTTCAGTTTTTCTTTTTAAATAAATCTGCAAATATGTCAACAATTCTGGGTTTTTCTGTCAATATGGGGTGCTGTGTGTACAGTAATGAGGAAAAAAAAAATGAACTTAAATGATTTTAGCAAATGGCTGCAATATAACAAAGAGTGAAAAATTTAAGGGGGTCTGAATACTTTCCGTCCCCACTGTATATGATTGTAAGGATAAGCTCCTAGGGGATACACCTTGTATTATATGTTAGTAACTATATTCATATTGTGGTGTCTACAAAACCCATATGGTTTTCTATTGTTTTTTCTTTTGCTTATAATACGTATGTCTGGGTTTTCAATTGTGTCGTATTGTTGTTACTCTTTTAAATAATTTAAAATTAGTTAAACAGAACTACTGAATTCAACACACACTGCTTAAGTTAATCTTTTAATTTGTCATAGTAATCTGCATCCTGTTCCAAACAAACAGATAATACCACAAAAGGTGCTGGAATTTGCCCTATGTCCCCTTTGTTCAAACTCCTCCACATTATGAATGGGTAACCTCTTTTGTAGTAAGACACAGTTTAGCCCACCTATTAATACTGGCAACCACAGGGGCATTCATACTGTAAGCTTACAGCTCACAATAATAACCTAAGATACACCTGCGCACCACTCTTCAATAAAAATTAAGTATATATAAAATAGGTCGCCAGCTAGCACAAAAAAAGGTGATCTCACTCTACCTTTAACAAAAAAAATTGTTAACTGAAAACAGTGCAGTGCTACCAAAGAACCCAATATAAAATAGGAGTGAATAGCATTGGGGACAAAGTATTAATAGTGAAATATGCTCTGAAAAAAACACAATAAGTGCCAGAAAAAGAGGAAAAAATGTGATAGTAAAGTCTGTACATCAATTTTATAAGTACATCCAATATTAAACTAACATTAAAGTGCATGCTTTGATGTGATGTCATTTTTTTTATTTCTCATCCTCTCCTTTTCTTTCCTTTCTTTTTTCTCTTTCTCTCTTTCTCTTTCTTTTATTTTTACTTTTTTCTTTCGTTCTTTTTTTCTTTCCATTTTTTCTTTCTTTTTTTTCTTTCTTTCTTTTTTTTTTTTTTTTTTCTTTTTCTTTATTTTTTTCTTTTTCTTTCTTTTTTCTCTTTTTCTTTCTTTCTCTTTCTTTTTTTATCGAGATCTGGTCAGTAAGTCTGTTACTTTTCAAAAGCAGTATGTTTAAATTGTTAATATCCCAAAGGAATTAAAAACACTTACAGGATGGATGTTAAAAGTATGTTGAGGAGGTGATCCCGCATCAGGTTTGTCCCAGTGTGTATCTAAAGTTTCAAGAGGTAGTCCAGTCAGCAACATGAATCCCAAAGAGGCCAGCAAAGGGAAGCCGCAGCTCTGGGACTGCTAATGGTGCAGCCACACTGCCGTAGACAGCGTGGAACGCGAGTACCGGAAGTAATGTCAGCAGGAAGGGGACCAAAACCAGCATGGACCGCAACTGAAAGTGAGGTATTCAAAATGGATACGTTTCAGAACTACTGCTTGGTTCCTTCTTCATACCAATGGCTGGAAATTAAAAAGTCTTAACTTCTTATAGTCTAAGGGTGGGCTATGGGTGAGAATGAAACAAGAGCAACATTAGCCCAGGGTTATGGTGTGCTGTACAAGCACCATAAACACAAGGGATAACAAAAACAAGATAAACAAGACAAAAAAAGAACGGAGAGAAGGTTCCAATTTGTCAATGACAATGGGCATGCAGGTATAAGATAGACCATAGCAACTGCAATGCATATTCATTAATTTACAAATACATATATACATGTATGGATATTAGGAGAACCTCATATGCATTGGGGGACATTGTATAGGGTGAACGATTGTATATTAGTGAAAAGAGCTTATGGGTCACTTCTAAAACAATAGGGAACATGGTATAAAATATTATATTATTTTATACCATGTCCATATAAATGAATGGATATGCAATGCGGTTGCTTTTACCCGCATGCCCATTGTCATTGACAAATTAGAGCCTTCTCTCCATTTGGTTTTGTCTTATTTATCTTGTTTTTATTTAGTATGCATTTTTGTGCAACCCTGTACACTTATTCGTGTCATCCCTTGTGTTTCTAGTGCTTGTACAGCACACCATAACCCTGGGCTACTGTTGCTCTGTTTCAGTCCCGCCCTTAGACTATAAGACGTTAAGCCTTTTTAATATATAGCCATTTGTATGAAGAAGGAACCAATCACTAGTTCTGAAACGTGTCCCATTTAGATTACCTCACTTCCGGTTGCGGTCCACGCTGGTTTTGGTCCCCTTCCTGCTGACATCACTTCCAGTACTCGCGTTCCACGCTGTCCCCAGCAGCACGGCTGCACCATTAGCGTTCCCAGAGCTGCGGCTTCCCTTTGCTGGCCTCTTTGGGATTCATGTTGCTGACTGGACTATCTCTTGGAACTTTAGATACACACTGGGACATACCTAATGCCGAATCACCTCCTCAACATACTTGTGACGAGCTCCTTTTAACATCCTTCCTGTAAGTGTTTTTAATCCCTTTGGGATATTAAAAGTTTAAACATACTGCACTTAGAGGCGCCTCTTTTCTGTTTTGTTTTGTTCTTTAGAGATTGCTTTACTCTTCTGAGTGATGCCTTAAAGTGTATGAAAATTTTATGCCATTCGAATACTTTTATCTTCAATAAAGACAACCATCTGCTTAGTCCTGCTATTCAGAGCGCCCTATACACGCATTTTTATCTATTTTTCAAAAGAGCAAGCTGTCCACTGTAACATCAGCAGGAATTTGACTTAAATTTGTTAGTGTAAATCTGCTAGTTCATATAACACTCCCCCCCGCCCCCAGACTGGCAATGCTGTTGTCCAAAGGTGCCCCCTGTGCGCATTCATCCAGAGTGGGGGTACTGTAATACAGGAGGTGTGTTACGGGCCAGATTACCAGGTGAAAATAGAGGGGAAAAAAGCCTAAGAAAAGAAATGCCACTTAAATGATATTCAGAAAGACATACTAAAGGCATAAAGTCACTCAATGACTAAGCCCCAGTGGGTGGGGCAAAACATTTCAGAGGGCATGGCTTCTGGAGTGGTGCAAGCCTGAGGCCATCTCACATATGTTAACTACAGAGACTGGATTGGGAGAGCAGCCATTTTTCAAAGTATGCTATACACTACTTGATGGTGATACCTCACCAGCGGGACCATACACATTTCCCTTCTTTGCTTACATCAGCTCTACAAGTATAAGCAGGTTACTAAAGTCACAAGGTATGGAGTTAAACTCCAACCTGAGCTGTATTCATAGGTTTTTCCTAGTGCCTCTGTTTTCTTCAGCCTCCTTTGTACACTTAATGATTGTGAGCTAGACCAGCCTTTTTCAACCAGGGTGCCTTGAGGCTACTTCAGGGGTGCCTTGGCAAAATGCCTAAAAATGTATCAAAAACCGTATATAAGTCAGCAGGTGGATGAAGCCTGTCTTTAGTTACACAAAGCCACAGGTTTTCATTATGAACCATTACGACCTTCTAGACATTGGCATCCTAACAACCAATTATGTCATCAGTTGATAAGGAGAATGTCTGTCGCCTCCACAGCATCCTTGTCCATCCCTCCTCTGCTTCTCCCTCAGCACTGGGGCACATTAGCTGATTGATGGAGATAAATTGAAGGAGAAGAGAAGCATTGGAATATTAGTCAGTGCCAGTGTGCAAAAGGGTATTTGCTTTGGAAGAAAAACATTACCTCTAACGTTGGGTGTCCTACATGTGTGGATGTTGCTGCATTATGTAACACTATTGGAATAGTTTTTTACGTTTTAGAATGGCGTGCCTCAAGAATGTCCATAATTTTAACTAGGGTTGTCCCGATACCGATACTAGTATCGGTATCGGCACCGATACCGAGCATTTGCCCAAGTACTTGTACTCGGGCAAATGCTCCCGATGCTTCCCCGATACCTAAAAGTCAGCTGTGATCGGCGCATGGGGGAGATACAAGATTCTCCCCCAGCGGCTTTCAGCTGCTTTAGTGACACAGCGGTGATCGCTCACCGCTGACTGTCACTGCATTATCCTCCATGCCCCCTCCTTTCCTCTGTGCCTCTCCGCTGTCCCCCTCCGTTCTTCTCTCTTTTTCTGTCCCCCTCCGCTGTCCCCTCCGTTCCTCTTTCCTCCTCTGTGCCTCTCCGCTGTCCCCTCCGTTCCTCTTTCCTTCCCTGTGTCTCTCCGCTGTCCCCCTCCGTTCCTCTTTCCTCCTCTGTGCCTCTCCGCTGTCCCCTCCGTTCCCCCCTCCTTCTCTGTCCCCCTCCGTTCTCCCCCTCCATTCCTCTTTCCTCCTCTGTGCCTCTCCGCTGTCCCCTCCGTTCCCCCCTCCTTCTCTGTCCCCCTCCGTTCTCCCCCTCCGTTCCGCCGTCCTCCTCCTCCTTCCTTTGTGAATAGACAGAGTCAGCTGACTCTGTCCATTCACATAACTGAAACATTGTAATCTCTTGTGATTACTATGTGTCAGTTTATGAATGGAGAGGAGCCGCTGTCTTCTCTCCATTCATTCTCAGTGCAGCTGAGGCTGCAGAGAAAGGGACTGGGGAATCTCTATCCTCTGTCTCTTTCTCTGTCTCAAGGGGGAGATATCAGAGGTCTGTTAAGACCCCTGATATCTCACCAAAGCCCCCCAACAGGGCTGATTAAAAAAAAATCAAAAACAAAAAAAACACATATTGCAAATAAAGAATAAAAAAAAAATTATTGTAAAAAATAAAAATTGTAAATTTAAAAAAAAAAAAAACAAAACAAAACACACACACACACATACACCGTTCACCCCCCCCCCCCCAAAAAAAAAAAAAAGCACTGTTAAAAAAAAAAAATTAAAAAAAACACTGTCACGTGACATAAAAAAAAAGTATCGGTATTCGGTATCGGCGAGTACTTGAAAAAAGTATCGGTACTTGTACTCGGTCCTGAAAAAGTGGTATCGGGACAACCCTAATTTTAACGGGTACCTTGAGATTGTCTATAATTTTAAAGGGTGCCTTGACTGAAAAAAGGTTGAAAAACACTGGGCTAGACTAAAGTGAGTTAGTGTTTATGCTGGCTAGAATTAGGACTGTTTGGTAGAGTAAGATGCTGGCAACCATACGTATTTAGCTAAAGAGACCACCAGGTACAGAAAATTGATGTCAATATTAAAAATAGAGCCATTTGGCAGGGAAGCTCAAATGCAGAACATTTGCATTTGACTTGATCCTATTATAATTATTTGTTTATATAAAATAAACTGCATATTAAATGTTTTGGCTCTTTGCATCGGTTTTTGTGTGATCCTTCTTCTTGTTTTATTCCATTATCTTTTCTATCCTTATTTGCAGTGCTGGTGTTGGCAGGACAGGGGTTTTCATTACCCTCAGTATCGTCTTAGAAAGAATGCGCTATGAGGGGGTTGTAGATGTTTTCCAGACGGTAAAGATGCTGCGAACTCAAAGACCAGCAATGGTACAGACAGAGGTAAGATAAAGTACAAGTTTATGCCACACATTTTCAGGGATATTTGCTTAATATTGTTTTAATAAAAGTAAAAAAAATACATATTCAACATGCAAAGTGAAAGTGATATTATGAACAATGTGTGTGTGTGTGTATCTATATATACATATTTATAGAGAAAGTGACAAATTGGATAGTTTTGGCATCAGCTTCTCAACACTGTAAGGAATGGGTGTTTGAGAGTGCTTAGGAACAGTACCAAAGAAATGTGAAGTGGTGACAGAACTGACAATAGGATACACACAGATTTTGCAAATATAGAAATAATGTCTAAGAGTTATAAGGAACATTTAAAAAGATATATAAAAAAAGTCCTTACACTGGAAAGTCCATAAGATGCTAGGGTGAGCCTGATATATAGGGTCCCAGTATTAGTCACTCTATTGGCAGCCAGCTGTCAGAGTAGAAGATGGCTCTGCAATCAAATGGAAAAAGAGAGAAGCGGTGCCAGTCTAAGTGTAGCGTTAAAAACAAACAAATGTATTGGATGGTAATGAAGTTGCATAGTAATATAAAATATGGCACATTTTATAGTAAACCTCACTGGTCAATGTCTGTATGTGTAGCTGTAGTCCGTGCAATCACCAGTCCCGGCCATGCCGGTGGATTCCAGAGTTTTGAGGCTGGAGAGGAGGTGCAGGGCAAACTGTCACAGCATCATTGGTGATGGACAGGAGGCGTATTGATGCATGCGTTTCGGAGTGTCAGAATGTTTATACTGAAATATTAAAACAATATTATATTTATGGAATTATGCAAAATTGGTGGTTTAAGGGAGATTTTCAAATTTTTCCACAAATACAACCAATTAATTAAAGTTTGTTTATCCATGCTATTTTGAAGACAAGTGATAACAACAATATGCTAAAAATATATATTTATTAACTAAAATTCAGTGTAAAATTATATCAGATATATTTTGGTGATAATACAAAAAAGATAATATATTCTTTCTTTTGAATTGTTTTTTTATTGAATAGTTGCAAGTTACATAGATACATTCATTAAATCTTCTTACATATTATATATTAATCAAGAAATGCTATTAAGCAAATTTAGGCAATTAAGATACAGTCAGAAAGCTTGTCAGCTATAACTCTGTTCCCCAATTGGAGGATGATTCTTTTATTAAAACTAAAGGGTTACAGAAAGCAAAGTGGTTAGCAAAACTAAGAGAACAAAACCAAACATAATATAGACACCATATAATGCCAAGACCTAAAAAATTCCAAGAGATCAGATCCTGTTGTGGTCTTCAGATTATGTATCTCTTATCGGAAATCTGCTGAGCCAACAATTCCAATTATTGTAAAATTTTTGTATAGAGTCTATACCATATGCTAGTGTTCGTTCATATTGGGCAGAATTCTGCACTTTTTTTTTTTATAGTTTCTAACACATTGGGGGCTATATTAGTTTTCCAAAGATATGCTATAGTCATACGGGCTGCGGTGAGAATTTGTACAATCCGAAAATGTAATTGTTTAGGAACTCTGTCTAATTTTAGATGTAAGAGAGCCATCTCTGGTGTAGGGGAAATGAAGAAGCCTGTGACTTTGGATATCAGGGAGAATATCCCATTCCAGAAGCTGCCTAGGCATCTGCACTTCCAAAACACATGGAATATAGTCCCCGTATCTCCACATCCTCTCCAACATTCAGTTGTGGAGTCAGGAAAGATTTTGGATAACTTAAGGGGGAAACAGTTTAGGAGCTTTTGTTTAGCATTTTTAGGAAGTTATCCCAGTGATTAACACATCTAGATGCCTTAAAGGTAATTCCTTTGGCTTGTTTCCATTCCAAATGACTGAAAGTGGGGCCTAAATCTCTTTCCCACGCCAACATTGGCGTCGTTTTGATACAGCTATCGTTAGGTTGTAGATGGGCATAGAATCTTGAAATGTCTCCCTTTCTAAATTGTCTATCTTGGAGCTCTTGCCAAATCTCTCTATTTACCTCTATGGACCTTATATCACATTTTGTAAGTCAATGTTTTACCTGGTAGGTTTCATAGTGGCTATATTTCGTGTTTTTAACCTCAATGTCTATAATGTATTGTACCCTGTGAAAGGTCCAAGGTCGTGTTTTTATGTATTCTAATACTGGAATAGGAGCGGTGATGTGGATATTTGTAATTTGTTGTCTATGGTTTTGGTGGCTCACATTCCAGGTGTACATAGATGCCTGGATAGCAGGGAGATTGGGTATATGTACTGGAAGGCCAGTTCTGGCTGCTAATAGTAAGGAGATAAGGTCTGATGAGTCCGTGGATGCCCTATCCAAGGAGAACCAGTGTCTATCAGAAGGAGATTCAAATCATGCGTGCAGTTGTTCTAGCAATACTGCTTTATGGTAGGTTTCCAATGCTGGGAAACCTACTCCCCCATGTTGTTTTAGCTTTAGTAGTTTAGAAAACGTTATTTTTGGGATCTTCCCTTGCCGTATAAAACTTTTAAGGAGGGCATTAATCTTTTGGAAAAAGCTACCTGGTATTTTGATAGGGATTGTTCTAAAAAGATAGAGAATCTTAGGCAGCACCGTCATTTTAAATGCTGCTATGCATCCTAACCAATTCAGTTTGAATTTTGTAATATGTAAGATATCCTGGGAAACTGTATAAGTGGTAGAAAGTTAGCCTTATATGTGTTAATTGAAGGGGATGTAAGGACAATACCTACGTAGGCTAATTTACCATAAGTGTATGAATTTTTTTTTTTAAGGATTCTAATGGTAGTTTGGAAATATTTATTGGTAAAACAAAGATGTTAAATGCACGTGCTCAGCGTCATATTCAGAGGTTGTTTTTGGGAAATAGGCATATGAGTGCTGCCAGCATTGCTGCAGAGGTTGAAGGGGTGGGGGCTCAGCCTGTCAGTGCTCAGACCATATGCCGCTTACTGCATCAAATTGGTCTGCATGGCTGTCATCCCAGAAGAAAGCCTCTTCTAAAGATGATGTACAAGAAAGCCTGCAAACAGTTTGCTGAAGACAAGCAGACTAGGGACATGGATTACTGGAACCATGTCCTGTGGTCTGATGAGACCAAGATAAACTTATTTGGTTTAGATGGTGTCAAGCGTGTGTGGCGGCAACCAGGTGAGGAGTACAAAGACAAGTGTGTCTTGCCTACAATAAAGCATGGTGGTGGGAGTGTCATGGTCTGGGGCTGCATGAGTGCTGCCAGGCACTGGGGAGCTACAGATCAATGAGGGAACCATGAATGCCAACATGTACTGTGACATACTGAAGCAGATCCCCTCCCTTCGGAGACTGGGCCGCAGGGCAGTATTCCAACATAACGACCCCAAACACAGCTCAAAGACAACCACTGCCTTGCTAAAAAAGCTGAGGGTAAAGGTGATGGACTGGCCCAGCATGTCTCCAGGCCTAAACCCTATTGAGCATCTGTGGTGCATCCTCAAACGGGAGGTGGACGAGTGCAAGGTCTCTAACATCCACCAGCTCTGTAATATCATCATGGAGGAGTGGAAGAGGACTCCAGTGGCAATCTGTGAAGCTCTGGTGAATTCCATGCCCAAGAGGGTTAACCTCCCTGGCAGTTTTCCCAAGTGTGGCTCGGGGTTAAATTTCAGTACCATTAGCGGTAACCCCGAGCCACACTCAGGATTGCATTGCAGGATCCTGGTGCAGTGTACTTACCTTGTCCCCAGGATCCTGCGATGTCCCCCCTCTGTGTCTGCGGGCTGTGACCTCTGCCCGATGCCTCTGTGCCGGGCTCCGTTCCCTGTGAATGTTGGGACGCAGGGGGGCGGAGCCCGGCGGCAAATTCAAAAAATAGAAAATTCATAACACAGTACACTGTAATCTTACAGATTACATTACTGTATGAAATCATTTCACATCCCTTTTTTCCCTAGTGGTTTGTCCAATGCCCTGCATGCAGTTTTATATAATAAAAACTGTTCTTTCTGCCTGGAAACTTGAGATTGTCCATAGCAACAAAAAAGTGTCCCTTTACATCAAAAGCAGTTTTAGACCAGCTAGAAAACAGCGATAGTAAATTAGAACACTTGCAGAATTGAGCGATAGTGAATCGTGAGGAAATTATTATTATTTTTTTTTTTTTTTCAGTTATTTATTATATTATAATTTATGATTTTGTGTTTAAAACTTTATCATACCGGGGATGTCTGCTAGACTCTTGTTTGGACAGATTTAAGTGTCTTATTGCTAAGAATTACAGGCCTACAATATAAAACGCCAAATTTCTATGCAAAACAATTGTACCGCTTTGAGACGCAAAAATTTGACATCATACCGCCAAGGAGGTTAAGGCAGTGCTGGAAAATAATGGTGGCCACACAAAATATTGACACTTTGGGCCGATTTTGGACATTTTCACTTTTGTTGCCAGTGGTTTAGACATTAAAGTGGTTGTAAACCCTTACAGACCACTTTTACCTACAGGTAAGCCTAGATTAAGGCTTACCTGTAGGTGCAAGAAATATCTCCTAATTTTGCAAGACAGGCACCGATGTCTACGGCGCATGAGCCGTAGACAACGGCACGCAGGCGCACTGAGCATGCATGTGCGGGAGTGAAGTCATCGCGGCTCCGACCAATCACAGCGCCGGAGCTGCGATACCCGGAAGGAAGATAGACGCTTCGTGGAAGAGGGGACAGCGGTGACATCGCAGGCTCCTGTGTCAGGTAAGTGACACATAATGGGCTACTATGCGATGCATAGTAGCCCATTATGCTTTACCTTTGTAGGGAAACAAAGAGAAAGTAAAACCCATCAGGGTTTACTTCCTCTTTAATGGCTGTGTGTTGAGTTATTTTGAGGGGACAGCAAATTTACAGTGTTATACAAGCTGTACACTCACTACTTTTTAATTGTAGCAGAGTGTCATTTCTTCAGTTTTGTCACATGAAAAGATATAATAAAATATTTACAAAAATGTGAGGCGTGTACTCACTTTTGTGAGATACTGTATGTATGTTGGAGAAAAACCCTGATAACCTTTTTTTCTCTTTTCTGTTTTAGGATGAATACCAGTTTTGTTACCAAGCCAGTTTGGAGTATCTGGGCAGCTTTGATCACTATGCAACATAAGAAGCCATTATGAACAAGTGAACATGATCAACCACTGATATCGATGCAGTCTCTGCTGACCCTATTAAAAAGAGTAATCCTATAAACTACAAAAGAAAAAAAGGGGCTGGCATCAGGGATGGGAGGTTACTGAAAACATTTCTACAGACTTCACATTCAGAACTCCGTGGTGCAGAGCTTATTTTTGACACTTGAGTCAATTCTATTTCAAAATGCTTTTGGTTCTGATACCTCAAGCCCCTTTCTTAAGTATACATGGATCTCAAACCGGAAGTGGTGCTCTCAGATAGCAAAATAATATATGTTCTTTATTAGAAGAATAGGAAAAAATAATGTGGCATCCCTGAGGTTCATGTTATTTGAGTATTTTAAAGTAGAACTGTTTGGGCAGAATAACAGCAATGTTCTTGTGAAACGGTAAAATTTAGTTATGTATGCTTGTGTCTTAACAGAGAGCCTTTGTTAAAAAAAAGAAGAAAAAAAAAAAGAAAAACACTCAAGCAAAAAGTGAAATTAGGCTGGCCCTTGGCGTAAACTATGGCATGGATTAATTGTAATTTACCTGCAGAGCCACTACAACCTGCCTCTGACTTGAAACATTCCTTGTAAATCGTGGTTATGTTCAAACATATTACTAACAGCTCACACATATCCTTATTTAAGTCCTGCAAAAGGCCTCAACCTTCTAAATCTTACTGATCTTGACTCACTATAAGAGTTCACAAAACTTTCATTTGGAAGAAGATAAGACATTTGCTGCAGACTAACATCTGGCAGTTTTCTGACTGCAGCCAACTTGTGTTTTTCTATGTACATGATGCAGAGTCCACAACCACAAGAGTGTGGCTTGTATAATACTTTTGAGTGTATGCCAGTAGCTTGCTTTAAGTATTGTATTTGTATTCATTCAAGTGACATTAAAATTAGACTCCTTTTTTATATTGTGGTTCCTTTTGTAAATAATTTAATGTCCATGAAATGAAGAAATGTGCTGCTGTCCATATTCTGTTCAAATACTATTTTTTCACTGTGGAGATGTTAAGCGTGAAGGGAACTATATACAGGTCAACATCACACTACTTTTCTACTCCAGATCATAAAAGGATCCTCATACATACATATACGTATGTACATACATTTTTAGCATATCATTCTGACAGAGGAACTTGGGCTTGTCATAAATGTACCAAAATATTTATTACTGAAACGGTTGGGGGACATAAAATAGCAGCTCAACTAGTTTTACGAGTGTCTTCTATTGACCATTTAATTTATAGTAATATCCAGAGTAAAAGATGGTATGATACACTATATACTGTGTATATATATATATATATATATATATATATATATATATATATAGTTTTTTTTGCATTAGGGACTACCTATCTAAAACTGAATTGTGCTACTTGGCAATATCTAAGACTGTTCTCACTGGCCCCCCACATTAGTGCCCGTACTGCAAACCCTACAAAAGTGTGTCATGCAAAATTGCATCTGTTGCTCAAGACTTTTCATCTTGTGGAACAATCAGTAAGATTCTGTTAATCCTGTAGCTAAGCAAGCCATGTAAACCATGTAAAAGGGCATTCTGAATATGATGCAAAAGGCACTTGCACTGCTTAAGTTGTTTTTTTTTGTTTTTTTTGAGAAGTTAAAAAGGTGAGAAATTTGTTCCCGATTCAGGGCATATTGCATTTAGCAATATGGAAGCCGCTTTTATGATATACGGTAAATATTAGCTTCAAGCCTCTGTTCATATTAATCACCAAAAGCAAATGTCTTTATAACTGAAGGTACAGCAGAAATGTGATGTATTGATTATATTATACTGTACAAGTAGAAATATCAACTTTGTATTAAAGCCTGAAATGAAAAAATTGACTAAATTTCTGTCTGGAAAAAAAAAAAAAGATGGGCTGAGAATGTCAGAAAATGAAAATGACTGAATTCAACAATTTTAAAAGCACCAAAAATGCATTCAAAATATGAAATTGTTTTTATAAGGGTTACAATAACTGCATGACCTGCAGGAGTATATAAAGCACACGCCAGTGAAAGTAAGGCAACACTTACACGTTAGCACCTCCCAAAAATCAGCATATTTTAGCCACTTTAATACCGAGCACTTTTACCCCCCTCTTGTCCAGGCCAGTTTCCAGCTTTCGGTGCTGTTGCACCTTGAATGACAATTTCGCGGTCATGCAGTGCTGTACCCAAACAAAATTTGTATAATTTTTTTTGAGACAGATAGAGCTTTCTTTTGGTTGGCATTTAATCACCACAGATTACTTTTATTTTTTGCTAAAGAAATGAAAAAAAAGACCAAAAATGTTTTTCTGTTACAAAATTTTGTAAATAAGTATTTTTTCTCCTTCACTGATGTGCACTGATGAGGAGGCACTGACTGGCATTACTGATGGGCACTGAAAGGCAGCACTGATTGACATCACTGATGGGCACTGAATGGCACCACTGGCGGGCACTGATTAGCATCACTGGTGGGACTGTACTGATATTCAATGTACTGATTATCAGCACAAACCCCCTCTAGCAGGAGAGCCACTCAGCGTGAATAGAGGAATGCCCACACTTTCTATTTAAACTGTGATCAGCTGTGATTGGACAAAGCTGATCACATGGTAAAGAGCCTATGTCATAGGCTCTTTACCGTGATCAGAGTTGCAGTGTGTCCAAGCCACACATGAGCGGCATGTTGTGAAGGACGTCATATGACGCCCAGTCACAACAATTAAACCACCGCCGGTCGTTATTTTGCTATAGGCCTGGCAGGATGTGATTAATAAACTTTATCATTCAAACTGTGAATCACAGTAGCCTTCTTTTTTTTTCCCATAGTATTTTATTGAAGTGAAAAAAATTAGGAATAGTCAAACATGTATAACAGTAATTACATGGACCCAACGGTCTAAGGATATACAAGAATTTTGTATTACTCACCAAAAGAAAACATGTATACCAACTTCAGAGGAATAATGGTATGTAACAGAGATTATTTGGGTCAGTTGGGTAGTGGGATTGTTTGGAGTTAAGGTGAGATTTTGTTTCTTTGAAATCAGAGTTCGTCGGATTTATGAAGAGGCGAGTTCATATTGGATGTTATTGTGTTGTGGTTTGGGACTGTTTCTTAAGATCGGTTGTAATGAAAAGAAAATAATAGAATTGCACTACAATAATGACTCAATAATATAATCAATCAACGATACTGCCCGTGAGACATAAATGTATGTGACATGAAAAAGTTACCACAAATGGATGCGGTGCCAAAATTGAAAACGAAAATAATTATTAAAAACAAAGAATTGAAAAATTGAAAAAATTAATTGATAAATGATTATAGGACATAAAGTGTAGTGTCCAAACATATATATTTAAATCAAACACCAGTGATCAAATAATTGCTGAATGTTAGAAAAAGTCCATCAAATTGTAATACATATAAAGCCTTCCATGACGTGAATGATGCTGTGTTAAATCCACCACCAGTGATAAAAATTTAGCCGCTTACCAGAGCCCCATGACCCCCCACTACAGAGGATCCGGGGAAGCTTGTACAGAGATAGCCCTCCGGAGCTAAACAGGTAAACTCAGATCCGAGATGCATAGGTGGTTATTAAACATCCAAAGATATCAAATGGAGGTATTGGAGCTCAGATCCCATCGTATCGTATCTCCCCAGCTCATACGTGGCATATATGGCATGAAAAATAAGAAAGGCTCCAATAGTGTAAAACCTTCGATTTATTATAAATAAAATAAAGATGTATTGCACTCACATGTAAATGGTAAATATAACGCCTATAATATCTGGTGCTCCGGCCGTGAACACACAGACAAACCTGTCCTACTGGAACATCCACGACAATGCAAGGTGATGCAAGCACGATGCTCTTCCCTACGCTTTTCGTAATAGGTTATGTCGTCCAGGGGCACCTAGGTTGTAATGACCCCTAGTGTTTCTGCAGGGTGATATGTTGGGTATGTTTTCGGTGTTATATGTGTCAGTTAGTGTAGGTTACTTGTGTTTTGTAAGTGGATCAGGACCGCCAATCCAGCTGGCAGCCTTGGTTAGTTCCGTTGTTTGTGTGTGAGGGGGTGTGGGAGGATTGGGGGGTATATGGTTACAGGTAAGGTAAGTGTAGGGGTTATGGTGGGGGCGGTTTTTGGGGGAGAAGTTGTAGAGATGGGGGAGGGTATGGCTGGCATATGGGAGGATGGAATAGACTGAGATAGGGGGGGCAAAAGCCTCCTATATGACCCTGAACCTCGGTTCATCCATCCTTGATCCCTCCATAAGCCTGATGTTTAGCGAGGTGTTATGGGGTCGATGAAAGGATGAAATAGGGGGTAATTTTAGGTATTGTGCGGGTTCATGATTTGGATGTATTCGGAAGTGGTTTTAAAATGGGACCAGCAGGCCCAACGAGTGTTGTGTTTGGAGATGTTTTCATGGGAGATGGCTATGAGCTCTTCCATTTAAGCAATTTTATTGATTCTCAGAAACCAATCTTTAGTTAAGGGGGCACTGGATTTGCCCATAGGACCAAGATACATAGTTTAGCTGCATTCAGCGTGTGCATTGTTAAAGATTAAAATAAGAGCATCTGGGTAGTGTGGTATGGTGCAGTAAAAGTTGCGCGGGGGAAAAGTCTAAGGTAAGGGTGGTTATCTTTTGATGTTGTGAACTTCATTCCAGAATTTTCGGATAATGGGACAGGACCACCAGATATGAATATGAGAGCCAGGTTCGGAGTTGCATCTCCAGCATAAGTTTGATGTTGCTGGAGCAAATTTATTAATGAGGGTTTGAACTCTGTACCATCGGTTGAGGACCTTGTAACCATTTTCTTGGGTGGACACGTTTATCGAACCCTTGAGAGTATTTTCGAATATTTACTCCACTGGTCATCAGTAAGATTTAATGAGAGTTCTTTCTCCCAGAAGTGGCAAGTTTCCTGGGGTGGTTAGCAAAGAGTAAGGAGTAGATGGTTTTAGACTAAGTGTCTTTGCGGGGTGGATTCAGAGCATAATGATTCTATGGGTTGACACGTTTATCGAACCCTTGAGAGTATTTTCGAATATTTGCTCCACTGGTCATCAGTAATGCCCCGTACACATGGTTGGACATTGATCGGACATTCCGACAACAAAATCCATGGATTTTTTCCGACGGATGTTGGCTCAAACTTGTCTTGCATACACACGGTCACACAAAGTTGTCGGAAAATCCGATCGTTCTGGAAGCGGTGACGTAATACATGTACGTCGGGACTATAAACGGGGCAGTAGCCAATAGCTTTCGTCTCTTAATTTATTCTGAGCATGCGTGGAACTTTGTGCGTCGGATTTGTATACACAACGGATTTTGTTGTGGCTGTCAAACGCGTTATGGAGCCGGTGTTCATAGCATGTAAAAATTAGAGGGGATACCGCTCATAGTGTAGTCTGCACAACTTGTATGAGGCGGGACTTTGATTATTTTTTAATAAACAGAGTAACACTATGAGCGGTATCCCCTCTAATTTTTTCATGCTATGAACACCGGCTCCATAACGTGTTTGACAGCCACTGATCCATACTGCAAAGGAGATTAACAGGCTCAGCTTTAAATCCTCTCTGGTAAGCGCACACACAAAGGGGACACACAAGGTGGACTGGTGAAGGTGTAGTAGCTGAATACTTGTTTGCACTGGTGGATTGGAGAACGTCAGTTTTATACCTCCCTTGAATGAAAGCAGTATACTGAACTTTTTTGGGATGATTCAATGATGTTCATGTCTCCACCTCTATCCATACTAGGGATGGTAAGGAGCACCATATGATTAGAAGTAGACTTTGTGTTGAATGTGTAGTTTACACAGTACTGGAGAACTTTTAAACTTAATGCACAGGATGTCATTACATCAATGTATATCGGTCTGATTTACATGAAGCGCTGTTAATGTTTGATTTTTATCATATGTCATCTATATCTTATTGTTTATTTATAATAGCGGCTGTAAGTGCAGTAACCTAGTACCATTTGAGCGCTGGGATCGGAAGTACCTTGTATTCCTGACCTATATTTGTTATGTTTTTCTTTATATTTCATTAGCCAATTCCTGCCCTGCCTATAGACAAATAATGGCAAGGCGGGAGCTTTCTAATCCTGGGTCAATGTCAGATGACGTCTTCCCAGGAATGCACCTCGATCAGTTTACCAGGGCGCTGCTGGTACAATTTGATCACTTTAACCAACACAGCAGATCACATGGCAGAACTGTACAGAAATGAATGACTTCAGTTCATATCATTTATTGTTTTTGGTCACAGTGATCACATGGTACAGACATGGCCAATCACAGCCTGTACCTTCTGTACCATGTGATTAGCTGTGGCCAATCACAGCTAATCACAATAGTATACACTGAATAAATGGATGTCATTCATAAAATAGTTGCTTATACAGTGCCTTGAAAAAGTATTCATACCCCTTGAAATTCTCCACATTTTGTCATGTTACAACCAAAAACGTAATTGTATTTTATTGGGATTTTATGTGATAGACCAACACAAAGTGGCACATAATTGTGAAATGGAAGGAAAATGATAAATGGTTTTCCAAAATTTTTACAAATATCTGAAAAGTGTGGCGTGCATTTGTATTCAGCCTACTTTAATACCCCTAACTAAAATCTAGTGGACCCAATTGCCTTCAGAAGTCACCTAATTAGTAAATAGAGTCCACCTGTGTGTAATTTAATCTCAGTATAAATACAGCTGTTTTGTAAAGCACTCAGAAGTTTGTTAAAGAACCTTGGTAAACAAACAGCATCATGAAGGCCAAGGAACACACTAGACAGATCAGGGACAAAGTTGTGGAGAAGTTTAAAGCAGGGTTGGGTTATAAAAAAATATCCCAAACTTTGAACATCTCAAGGAGCACTGTTCAAACCATCATCCGAAAATGGAAAGAGTATGGCACAACTGCAAACCAACCAAGACATGGCTGCCCACCTAAACTGACAGACCGGGCAAGGAGAGCATTAATCAGAGAAGCAGCCAAGAGGCCCATGGTAACTCTGGAGGAGCTGCAGAGATCCACAGCTTAGGTGGGAGAATCTGTCCACAGGACAACTATTAGTCGTGCACTGCACAAATCTGGCCTTTATGGAAGAGTGGCAAGAAGAAAGCCATTGTTGAAAGAAAGCCATAAGAAGTCCTGTTTGCAGTTTGCGTGAAGCCGTGTGGGGGACACAGCAAACATGTGGAAGAGGGTGCTCTGGTCAGATGAGAGCAAAATTGAACTTTTTGGCCTAGAAGCAAAATGCTATGTGTGGCAGAAAACTAACGCAGCACATTATCCTGAACACACCACCCCCACTGTGAAACTTGGTGGCAGCATCATGTGGGGATGCTTTTCCCAGCAGGGACAGAGAAGCTTGTCAAAGTTGATGGGAAGATGGATGGAGCCAAATACAGGGAAATCTTAGAAGAACCTGTCTGTAAAAGACTTGAGACTGGGGCGGAGGTTCACCTTCCAGCAGGACAACAACCCTAAACATAGCATCTATTACAAATACTAAAATCTCTGATCCTGGACCCTAATGATAGATATCTGTTAGCAACTGCTGATGTTGCTTCACTGTACACAATAATTGAACATAGTGATGCAATAGAAGCATCTAAATGGGCTATGGATTCATTTAGCCATCTCATTTCTAAACAGAAAATATTTCTTCTCAGAAGCCTGGCCTTTGGTATTCAACATAACTACTTCTGGTATAATGATAATTATTTTCGACAATTAACGGGTATTGGAATGGGAGCTAAATATGCCCCGAGTGTAGCCAACCTATTCATGGCAAAATGGGAGGAGGATGCCATTTTTTCAAACACTCCAGAGGAACTGGTACTGTATAAAAGATTCATAGACGATTGTATTTTTATTTGGAAGGGTGATGAACTGAGTTTAAAATCTTTTTTCCAACGTCTGAATATGAACCAAAAACTTGAACATCAAATTAGTGAGACAAAAATCCAGTTCCTTGATCTAGAAATAGAATTAATAGCCAATACCATCAGCACAAAAACTTTCTTTAAACCGGTGGAAAGGAACAGCTATATACCAGTAACAAGTTGCCACTATGAGCCATGGTTAATTAACATTCCCAAGGGCCAGTTTATTCGCTTACGGAGAAATTGTTCAGAAAACAATGACTATCTCAAACAAGCTCAGTGGACAGGGAAGAGGTTTGAAGAAAAAGGTTACAGTAAATATTTTATAGAAGAAAAAATAACAGAAGTCAACCAAACC
Source organism: Aquarana catesbeiana (assembly GCF_042186555.1). NCBI lineage: Eukaryota > Metazoa > Chordata > Amphibia > Anura > Ranidae > Aquarana > Aquarana catesbeiana. The sequence continues at coordinate 523,925,577 of NC_133324.1, read as the reverse complement.
TCAAGAGAATTGCTGATCCAAGATAAAATCAAGGTAAATGATAAAACAGATGACATACCTTTGATAATGGACTTTAGTGTACAACATAAGAGGATGGAGAGGATTATCAAAAAACATTGGTCTTTTTTAAAAACTGATACTACCTTGGCAAACATACTCCCAGAAAAACCGAGATTTATCTATAGACGAGCCCCAACTCTAAGGGACATTATAGCTAAAAATGTACCCAACCCACCCAAAAGAATAACTGATTTATCCTTTTTTCAGGGTAAAGGATTTTATCCCTGCAAGAGGTGTTATGCCTGCATAAATACTAATCAAAATGTATACAAATGTCAGAAATGTTCCTCAACAAGTACTGGACAAGAATTTGAAATAAGGGACTTTGTATCATGTGGGACGGAGGGGGTGGTATATGTTTTACAGTGCTCCTGTTCCCTCCAATACATTGGCAGAACGAAACGACCAATGTGGAAGAGAATAAGAGAACATATCCAGAACATTAGAAAAGGCTATCCAAAGCACAGTGCTTCAAAACATTTTGACAGGTGTCACAATAGAGACCCTAGGGGTCTCCAATTCTGGGCTATTCAAAAGTATAAGCCTCATTGGAGGGGTTCCAATAAAGTTAGGGAACTCAGCAAGAATGAATCCAAATGGATATTCCAGATGCGTACACTAGAACCCCATGGTTTGAACATTGAATTCAACCTTAATTGTTTTATTTCTGATTTTTAGAGGATTCTCATATTTTTGTTTCATATTTTTGTTTTTAGCCTTGGAATCCTATAGGGATTTGTCCAATACTAGGTTTATTTCTTATTAGTAACATTTGGTTCAGTTCTTAATTTTAGCCAATATCTTATTAATGTTTTATTAATTTATTATGGTAGCATATCATCACGGAATTTTATTAACAATATTTTATTTGGCTTTCCATATTTAATTTTATAATTTTAATTTTATTTTTTTGCATCATATATTGTCATCACCTATTATTTACCCCCTTCTTTACCTAATTATATCAGTACAGCATGTGGATACCCCATTTCCTTGAGACCCTATCTGATTTACTGATTATTATTATTAATTATTCATTATAGGTCAATTATCAACACCGTTTGGGAGATTGCTTTGTATGCATATCCCTTTTGAGATGTTATACCTAATTTTGACCACTGGAGGGAGTTTAATAATGTAACTAGATTATGGATACCCATTATTTTATATATATGCAGCGTTTTTTTATGAAATTAATGTTTTTTAAGAAATCAACGATATTTATATGAATTATATGTTTAAATAAAAAGAAGTTTTTAACAGTAATGAAGGATATGCAGGAAGCAGGATGATGAAAAAATCACGCTGTAGCCATGGCAACCACTCTGCCGTTGTGCTATAAAGCTGAGACCGTAAGAGCTTGAGTTATCCTTGAAAAAGTCACGTGACCGTGACGCAATGCGTGGGAGGAGCCAAGGACGCTCTGTGCAGACTGGCAGTATCGAACAGTGTACTGCAGCGATTCTGCTCCTGTCTGAGGCGGCTGACTGCTATATAGAAACCTGCATATGCCTTGTCACTATTAGGCGCACGTGAGTGGATTAGATACAAGTTTGCCTGTGTACCTGGTATCAAGACCATTGCGCAATGATCTCTTTTTTCTCTTATCTGCTTTTTCTGTGAGGTCTGTTGGTGATCGTCACAGCTGATGTGAACAAAAGCAAAGAAACATTGTTGCTGAAAAGTATCAATGAGCACCCCAATTAAGCAAGTCTGTGCTATTTTCTAGAACTTTGCTAGTGGGACTAGATCAAGGCTCTATGTCAATCGGATTGTTGTATACATTTTATGGATTGAACTCTTTGAACACATTATTATTTTATTTTTTATGAGGATTTTATCTACACATTTGGTGTCACTAATTTTATATAATTACACACATTTTTTACTGCTGGATTTATTTTAGGGATTTTTACCATTGTAATTATTCACTGCTGGATTTATTTGAGCATTTTACTAGTGGCTTATAGGCCATTTATTCATTTATTATATCACATTGTGAAGCGCTTCAAACACCATATTTTATTCTTTTTTAAGTGATCCCTAAAACACTCTTTTTTGATAGCAGCCTCACTTGGTTAATGTGTATTTATCAGTTATTAAGCATCACAGCGCTTTGTGTTTTTTATACTTTAACCCTAAACATACAGCCAGAGCTAAATGGAATCCTTTAGATCCAAGCATATTTATGTGTTAGAATGGCCCAGTCAAAGTCCAGACCTAAATCCAATTGCGAATCTGTGGCAAGACTTGAAAATTGCTGTTCAGACGCTCTCCATCCAATCTGAAAGAGCTTGAGCTATTTTGCAAAGTAGAATGGGCAAAAATTTCACTGCTAGATGTGCAAAGCTGGTAGAGATATACCCAAAAAGACTTGCAGCTGTAATTGCAGCGAAAAGGTAGTTCTACAAGGTATTGAATACTAATGCATGCCACACTTTTCAGATATTTATTTGTAAAAAGTTTTGAAAACCATTTATCATTTTTCCTTCTACTTCACTTATGTGCCACTTTGTGTTGGTCTATCACATAAAATCCCAATAAGATACATTTACATTTTTGGTTGTAACATGACAAAATGTGGAAAATTTCAAGGGGTGTGAATACTTTTTCAAGGAATTGTAACAGTGATTATTACTGTAAAAAGCAATCATAGTGTGTAAAAAAAAAAAAAAAAAAAATCTGACCACCTCCCCAGAGTAGTACAGTGTTACTGTGGTAACACTGTATTGCTCTGGTCGCAGATATGTAAAAGTAAAAAAAGAAAAACAACTGTAATAAAGAAAGAACAAAGTTTAACAACTTGCCTACAGGGCACTTACACCCCCTTCCTGCCCAGACCATTTTTCAGCTTTTAGCGCTGTCGCACTTTGAATGACAATTGCGCGGTCATGCTACACTGTATCCAGATGAGATTTTTACGATTTTCTTCACACAAATAGAGCTCTCTTTTGGTGGTATTTAATCACTGCTGGGTTTTTAATTTTTTACTAAAAAAAAAAAAAAAAAATGTAAAAAAAAATAATTTTTTTACTTCGTTTCTGTCAGTAAATTTTTCTCCTTCTCTGATTTGCGCAGATGAGGCGGCATTGATGGGTACTGATAGGCTGAACTGGTGGGCATTAATGAGGTGGCACTGATGAGGCGGCACTTATGGGCACTGATTTGTTGCACTGATGAGGAGGCACTAATATGTCTCACTTATGGGCACTGATAGGTGGTACTGATATGTGGCACTGATGAGCACTGATAGGCAGCCCTGATGGGCACTGTTAGGTGGCACTGATGGGCACTAATAGGCGGCACTGGTGGGCACTGATAGGGGGTACTGATGGGCATTGATAAGTGGCACTGATGGGCATTGATGGACAGCAGTGATGGGCAGCACTGATAGGCGGGACTGATAGCACAGACTGGCATCACTAATGGGCACTGATTGGTGGCACTTGTGGGCAGTGGTGGGCACTGATTGCTGGCCGTTCTGGGATGCCGTCATGTGATGTCGAGCCAGAGCCACCCCCCCGTCATTTGACGGTGGGCAGGCGGCAACTAGTTTTTTGGGTTTTTTTACATACTGTCACAAGTCAGTGTCCCTGATCACCCCCACATCAGTTATATGATGACACTGTACTGCACTGGTGACAGTATGTGAAAAAAACATAAATTTTTTTTATTTCATTTTCCAAAATTAGTGGCAAAAAATTACAACTTAACCACTTCCCATCCGGGCCAATTCTGGCACTTCGCTCCTACATGTAAAAATCATAATTTTTTTTTCTAGAAAATTACTCAGAACCCCCAAACATTATATTTGTTGTTTTAGCAGAGACCCTAGGGAATAAAATGGCATTTTTTTTATGTCACACAGTATTTGCGCAGTGATGTTTCATGAATTAAAAGAAAACACAACAGTAAAGTTAGCCCAATTTTTTTGTATAATGTAAAAGATGATGTTATGCCAAGTAAATAGATACCTAACATGTCACGCTTTAAAATTGCGCACACTCGTGGAATGGCGCTAAACTTCGGTACTTAAAAATCTCCATAGGGCTAGAATTGTTGCTTTTGCTCTAACGCATATGGCGATACCTCACGTGTGAGGTATCGCCATATGTGATTTACATATGTGGGCGCAACTTACCTATGCATTCACTTCTGTGCGACAGCACGCGGGGGCGCTTTAAATTTATTTATTTTTTTATTCTTTATTTTACTTAATTTTTTTTATTTTTACACTTTCTCTTTAAAAAAAATTTTTGGATCACTTTTATTCCTATTACAAGGAATGTAAACATCCCTTGTAATAGGAATAGTGCGTGACAGGTCCTCTTTATGGAGAGATGTGGGGTCAATAAGACCCCACATCTCTCCTTCAGGCTGGAAAGGCTGAGATAAAAAAAAAAAAAAACACTCTCTGCCTTTCCAGCCACGTCCTTGGCTTTGTTTACTTCTGCCGGCCCGGATGTGACGTCATAACATCGCGCCCAGGCCTCCGAGGGTCATAGAGATGACTGGGGACCATCTGTTCACCAGAAATCTCTATGGTAAACTTCCAGCGGTGGCAGACCCTCGGGCATATTAACCATGTGTCTTCAACAAGGAATCTTTCCCAAATCTTGGCAGATAAAACTCCATTCACCAATCAGCAGATATTGTATGTGACTTCTATCGCTGAATCACAATATTTAAATGCCTCTGCCAAATCTGCAAAAAGTGGCTCCCCATAAAGCCACAGAAAGCTTGGCTAGTGTAAAAATGTCTTTATTCAACAAGCTAAAACTCCCAAACAATGTGCAGGTACAGGATGAAAAAACAGCAAACTAAGCTGCAGCTGAGAAGGGAAGCAGAGACCGAGCAGTGTCTTACGTTCTATGGGTGTTGATCAAACGACTTGGCTAGTGTCCTAGCTGTTCCAGGAACGGAGGACTCGTGACAGTGTATCGAGCCTCCCTTTCAATACATTTCACGCTGTGCACGCGTCTTCAGGAAATAGGCTCAGGCGCCATTTTACTGGAGCCTATGTACTGTTGCCTGTAATGTGATTGGTCAGAAACAAAACAGCTGACTAAAGGGGAAAAAAACTTCTCGTCTGCGAAGCCAGATCTCGATATATCCTAAAAAACTATAGGGAATATATATGCAAATATTGACCATACATATATAACCTTATTTACATTTTATTTAATAAATCCCCAAGATTATATATATAAAATAAATAAATACCAATAAATATGAATTAAATTAAAGATATGAAAAATTAAATCAAATTTATTTTAAAATTATTTTAGAAATTTATTTTTAAAAAATATATAAAAAATGAAAAAAATTTAAACCATGAAAAAAATATAAAAATCCCCAAAAACATAAAAAATACAAAAAAACATAAAAAACTTCACAGGAGGTATTACAGACCAATAATAGATATTGGAAGTAACCTAAAATATCTAAAAAAAGAAAGAAAATAATGACCCCTCAAATATGGGGCCTATCTGTCAAATCAATTAGTATTTATCTATAGAAGACCAAAACCAAAAAAACCCTTTTAATAGTCAGTCACAAAACAATTCAGGTCTATATCGATATTCATACCAGCAGGCACAAGACATCCCAGCTCAAAGATCCACCGAGTTTCTGCCTGCGAAACCCTGGTGATCATATCACTCCCTCTCCAATGTGGTACAACTTTGTCTATACCGTAAAATTTTAAAAGAGATGGGTTTTTACGGTGATGAGTTCTAAAATGATTGGAAACACTATGTATTTTATACCCATTTTTGATGTTGGTTACATGTTCGTTTATTCTTTTATACAGACATCTTGTAGTTCTTCCCACGTATAATAGCCCGCAAGGGCACGTGAGAAGATATACAACATATCTGGAATTGCAGGATATGAACTTGTCAATGTTATACTCTTTGCCATTGGTACCCATAAACATGTCGGTTTTTCTTTTTTCATCTGCGGTTACCCTACACGACTCACATTGTCCACATCTGTAGAAACCAAAAGTGTCAAGAAACATTTTTTTGCAGTTCTTGGGGGCTCTACTATATTTTCCGCTATCATGTTCCTAAGGCCTGGCGCCTTCCTGTATATAAACGAGGGCCTTTTTGGTAAGATTTTATTTAAGGTGCTATCTTTGAGAAGTATGGGCCAATGTTTTTTACTGATTTTTCAATCTGTTTATAATCTACATTATACCCGGTGACAAAGGCTAAATCAAATTGATTGTTATTCTTCTTTTTGTTATTATTAGTCACATGATTAGCATTGGATACCTCCAACCTGATCTTTTGCAGCTCAGATTGATTGTATCCTTTTTCTAAAAACCTATCTAACAGGATTCCAGACTGCTTCCAGTAGTCCTCATCCAGGTCACAATTTCTCCTTATACGAGCAAATTGTCCCTTAGGTATGGCTTTGATCCACCCCGGATGATGACAGCTCCGGGTGGAGATGTACCCGTTTCAATCTACATCTTTGAAAAAGGTTCTAGTGTAGAGTTGGGTGCCTTTCTTAAAAATTTCTAAATCCAGATATTGTATCTCCTCATAACTCCATTTGCCAGTAAGGGCTACTTTTTTTCAGCCTTTAGCAGCCAAGGGTCAGGCATTTCTGAGGGATGTTAAATCCCTCAGAAATGCCTGACCCTTGGCTGCTGAAGGCTGAAAAAAAGTATCCAAATATTCTCCTGTTCGTGAATAGAGGGAATTGATCCCACTAATGATTGGTCTACCCGGTGGGTCTGTTTTATTTCATGCATCTTGGGTATTTGATACATTACTGGTATCCTAGGGGCCCTAAGGCTAAGGTACCTGGCTTCTTTTTTTGTCCAATATGCCCTTTTTGCTTGCTTTTCGTTAACCATTCCTCTAATTTCTTTTTTAGTTTGGAAGTGGGGTTGCTTTTTAACTTGACATATGTGTCTCCATCACCTAAATTTTTATCCATTTCCTCTTTATATACTGATTTTTTAAGAATAACCAAACCCCCTCCCTTATCGGCAGCAGGACGGATGACTATTTCTTTTTTCTTTTCCAACCTTTTTATTGCTTCCCAAACTGATTTGACTTTTCTCTTTTTACCGCTTTTTATTTTCTTGATATCTTCTTGTTCCATCAATAAATTTATGACCATAAGGTTTAGGATTAAAAGTGGACTTATTCTTAAGACCACTGTGTGCATAATTTGTATCTTTGTCCTGTTTATCTTGCGATTTTACCTCCCAAAAAAATTTTTTTAATGGTATCAGATTTATCCAGGAACTTAGCTGGAGCAAATTTGAGGCCTTCCTGAAGGACGTACAACTTATCCTCAGAAAAGGTCTCACCTGCTAGATTAAAAATGCCCGATTCTAGTTTTCTCTCTTTCTTTTTCTGTCTGCCTCCTCTACATCCTCTTTTCTTTCTTCTGACGGTTTGTGTGGGGGCAGGGGGCTGCTTTGTAAGGTTCAATCCCTCCAATCCCTCCATTCCCCCGATGTTTGGTAGTACTATCATACCCTTGTGGGGGGGGTCTATGGTACCCTCGACCCCGATTACCTCCTCTAAAAGACCTTCCCCTATAGGGTCTTCTTTGTGAAGTCTCATGGTGCCTATAGTATGAATATGGAGGAGGAGGGTATGGTGGATAATTATCATAGTGGTGGTCATCATAATTCCCACCACATTGTACATTAGGGTATGTATCCATTAGGGTATGTATGTGAAGGATGATGGTTTCTATAATGTTCCTGTTTCTTGGGGGTATTCTCTCTCAAAGGTAAATATCTATTCTCCATATGTACCTCATAACGAGATGCATCTGTAGATCTATTATTAGTTCTAAGGGGAGGGGGTAACTTTTTCACAGATGAATTAGATCCCTTGGGTCTACCTTGGTCCTGAACATTAGCACCCTGGGTTCCTTTGCCCTTTCCCCTGGGGGTAGCCATATGGGTAACAGAGACCTGACCAATTAAAGGCACATCCTCCCGTTCCATGGATGATTCTCGTGATATTGTTTTCACCATATCTTCCTGCCACCTATACACATTCCCTTCTTTATAGTCCTTAAGATCTCTCAAGTGTTTTTTAATTTTTCTCTTTTTAATATCATTATCATATTTAATAAGTTCTTTTTTCAAAATGGCAGTTTTATCTTTATACTTTATCTTTAGAGGATGAGATTTTTGTCTGAAGGAGACCAAGTTTAATATTTCTCCTACAAACAATCATCTCCGTAAGCTTCTTTTCATTAGCATTAAAAAAGTCATACCATTCGGTCATAAGTTTGGGGTCCTCGAAGCTGTCATGCGGCCCTATATCCCACCTCAGACTTCTGGGGATTATGTTCTCCCTGATATACAGTTCGAGGGTGGCCACATCCCACCAGACTCTGATTTGTTTTTCCATGTCATGTTTCAGCTGACTAAATGCCTGATCTAAATTCACATAATTTTCCATGTGTTCCTGAAAAATATCCGCCAAATTGATTTGTCTATTATTAAGAAAGCTAAAAATATCCATATGAAATAGATTCACCAACAAAAAAAATAAATAAAAAGTGGATGACTAAACGAACTATGCAATATTAATGTCAAATGATCAAAAAAAGCCTTTATCACGTTTTCACATGTATAATTACATATCACTCTTGTGGGTGATAGTGAATAGTAATCAAATTAAATGGGTTTGTTCAGATCCTGAAAAATATTTTGTTTAACTAATAGGTAGCCCCAAAAATTGCAATTAGCAAACAGATCGAATGAATAATTAATGGGACCGGCGCCAAAAAAATGTGTGTGCAACGTGTACTAAACCAACTGATGCTGCTCCTAAATTAGTAATTTACTAATACACAATAAACAGAACAATATAGGGCGCATCAATGTGCAATATATTCCAATGTAAACCTATAAATGATGCAAAAAAAGTACTATAGTGCATGAACAATAGATATGCTACTTAGCAAGTGAATCCAATATGTTATACCATATATTATAATGTGCAAAAAAACGTTAAACTCCTCTCCAGATGGTACAGGGACCCTCAATCTCTACATAAAATATTTCCATCAGTACCTACCTCCTGTTGGAGGTGTGGCTCGGCAGAGGGTAGCTATTTACACATTTGGTGGAGCTGTAAGGATATACAACCCCTCTGGTCGCAGGTTTTTGCCATATATAGCAGCTTATATGATCGGCCACTGACACCCACCCCAGAGATAGCTTTATTATCCATGCTCCTAGGCTCCATAGCCTTCCAAAAACGCACCTTTTTTCACTTTTTCTTTTCAGCCGCCAGACAGCTTATTGCCCTATTCTGGAAACCCCCCCCTTTGCCCCTATGGATCTCAATGGTCAATGACATCATGCGCATGGAAGAGATGCTAGCCCTAGACAATGACACCTTTGACAAATTTAGGGTCCTATAGCTCATCTGGATTAATTACTTTACCTCGGACTCCCTGAAAGCTATACTGGCACCCCCTTGTCGACCCGGAAACACCTCCTGATCCCATCAAACAGGTTTGTTGCACCAAGGTTTGCTCAATTCCCTTATGACCCTCTCCCTTCCTACACTACTCCTGAACTCCCCCCCCCCTTGCTTATTTCTTTCCTCCTCCCTTTCTCTCCTCTTTCCTCTTCCTTTCTCTTTTTCCCCACTTCTATGTCTCCTTATCCCACACCCAGATGTTTTACTCCCCAACTCTAATAAGTCTCTCTGCAATACGTAACACTTTTAACCTCTTGATCCTGAGAGATAGCTATATGTTGGTATTTCACCCATGATTTTATATGCCCTCCTATTCTTCAATAATTCCAAAACAAAATTAAACCAGTTTATAATAATAAAATGTTTACCATCAAGGCCACATTTTCCAATTTTCTAAACCTTAGGGGAAGACCAAGGTAATTAAAAAAAACAAAGAAGAGAAAGAAAAAAAAAAAAAAAGAGGGAAAAGGAAAAATTGAAGTAGTGTCCTCCAGAGCATATCAACCATACACAGCTACCAAGTAAAATAAAATAAATCTGTATCTTTGTTGTCCCGAAGTGTCTGACCCTGGGAAATGACTAGGTAGGACTTTCAAAGCCGATGTGCCAGTATATAGTCTATTCACTCATAGAGGATAGGAGTGAGGGGGGATCAAGAAATTCCATCCACAGGGACCAGGCTTCCCTAAACTTGGGGTTATTTTCATTCGCTATAGCTACCATCTCTTCCATACGCATAGTATTGTTCACTTCCACTACCCATTCCTGTATTGTTGGTATTACTGGGGATTTCCAGTGGCTGGAGATCGATGCACTCCCTGCTATCAACAAGAATCTGAATATTCCCTGTTTGGACTCAATTGATCCTGGGATCATGGAGAGGAGAGCATCCTCAGGGGTCCCAGGCCATACCTTGCCCGTAATCAAATGGCTGTGCTTGAATAAAGCCAACCAAAATAGTTTTATTGACGGGCATGACAACCACACATGTAGATGTGTACCTCTTGACTCACCACATCTCCAACATGGATCCGATAGGGTTAAATCTCATTTAGTAAAGTCAGGCAGCGATACCATCTAGTTAAGGTTTTGTAGTTTTGTTCCTGTGAGTGGGGGGGCTGGAGTGGATTTAAATGTAAGAATAAAGGCTTTATCCCAGTCCTCCTAGGCCAATCTGTTGCCTAATTCTTGCTCCCAGTCTCGAATATAAAAAGGACAATTGGGAAATGTGTGAAACAGTAGAGTGCCATATATTTTAGATAGCACATGTAGACATTTTGAGTCAGAAAGGCATAGCTCCTCAATTAAGAGTCAGATCTCCATGGTGCCACTTCTTACTCAATCCATCATAGAAATGACGTAGTTGAAAATATTGAAGCTACTGTCCTCTATAGGAGCAAGAGAAGGAGCTAAGCTCTCCTAATGATTTCAGGCCCTTCGAGGTCAGTGCGTGCCAGATAGGCGATGGATGTGATGATTCCCAGCAAAGGAATCCCTTATCTGACAAACCGGGTAAAAACACCGGGCTGCCCAATATCAGAGTCAACAGCCCCGGCCGTGAAGAAACTCTGTATTTTACGATGGTCGTGTCCCAGACATATAAGAGTGAAGCAAGCAAAAGCGTTAGCTGTGCTGGAGGCGGGTGATCAATGCGAAGCAACCATGGGAGGGAGGTCAGTGCTTGACAGAGCCATGATGAAACCAGTCCAGTATTCTACTATAAATTAATGTTGCAGTGTGATATAATTCCAGATGAGACAGGCCTGCACCACCATCGTCTCGCCTCCACCAAAATGTCAGATAAATTTAAGTAGAATAGACTGTGCCAATCGGAAAAGTTAGCGCTGGACCCGGATTGGAATTGTTTGGAGGATGTAAAGGAATCTGGGGAGGATATCTATCTTAAAGTGGGACATCTGTCCCAACCAGGAGTGTCGCATAGATGACCAACTCTTAAGGAGTCGCTGCATAGTGGACAAAAGCAGGCTATGATTTAACTTGTATAATTTGTGAAGTTGCAAAGGTATCTTGGGTACCTGCAGGGAGTGAAATATCTAAGCCGTTTGATTTTGTTGCATTTATTTTGAAGTTGCTCAGGGTACCAAAAAGTTCCAATTCCTTTAACAGTGAAAGAAAGGCTATTAGTGGATTAGTAGTGTCCGCAAATAGGCTAATTTTGTACTGCTTGCTGGCAATGTGTCCACTCCGTGTATTGAATTATTAGCACATATTGCCATCACCAGGTGTTCCATTGCGAGTGTATAGATCAGCGGCGAGAGAGGAAATCCTCGGCGGGTCCCGTTAGATATATGGACAGGGTCCAAAAGTAAACCATTCACCCTAATACGAGCTGTTGGACATGAATAAAGGGCCATTTATTTATGTACCAGGTCCGGAGGTAGACCAGTTTGCTCAAGTGTTGTTTTCAAGAACACCCAATATAGAAAATAAAACATCAGGAGTCCAGTGAAAGAAGGCATAGAAGAACCTTCCGTGACTGGCAGTGCGAAATAAGGGATAATATTTTAATAGCATTATCCCATGCTTCGTAGATGAAAACCAACCCAACCTGATCTAGACTAATAATCGAAGGGATGCCCGACTAGAGTCTATATGCTAATAATTTAGCATAAATTTTAAGATCAACATTAATTCAAGAAATGGAACAGTAGCTTGAGCATTCTGTAGCGTCTTTCTAGTCTTTATAAGAGTGATATGGGCTTCCTGCAATTGTTGAGGGAAAGAGCACATCAGTAATTGAATTGAAAGTAGTATCCAGGTTGGGGGCTAAAGCATCTTGAAATTGTTTATAGAATATGCTCGAAAGTCCGTCTGGGCCTAGACTCTTGCCAGACGGAAGTGCCTTAATCGGTTGGAGTATTTTCTCTGTAGAGAAGGGAATATTCAATAAATTGCCAATGGACTGGTCTAGTTTAGGAAGCGACAAAATGTTTTGAAGAAGCTTTTGACGCCCCTGCATATTTGTCATGTACCTTGTGGCAGAGCATGACGTGGAGAGGGAGACCTCTTGTACAGCCCCAGCTCCAAGGCCACTGGTGTTGGGACAGTGGCTGCAAGAGCGCGGTGGGGTAAGAGTGCCTGCAAGATCTTATGCTGATCGCAGAGGTGTGTGGCAGGTGCGTCACCAGAGCTGGGCTGGATAGCTGCAGCGGATGGCAGCAGGAACAGTGGATGGCGGACCGGCATCACCAGGCAGGACAGACGGATAACTGGATGCAGAGTCAGAAAAGCCAGGTCAGCAATGGATGATCAGATACAAGCATAAATGGCAGGCAGAGAATGGTCAAGGTGCAGGCAGAGGTTGGCAACAGGATATCAGGCAGATGAAAGATATAACAAAGTCTTAAGGCAAGCCAAGGTCAGGGTAGGTGGAGAGCAAACATGGTCAGGATAAGCCAGGTCAAACACGGGAATCAAGCAGAGATCACAGGAGCAGGTATACTGGTAAAGCTGCAGATCAGACAGCAATGCACTAGTGCAGCTGCTACCCCTAATATAGGCCACTTGGCGCCAGCATAAATGGCTAACAGGCACACGTATTTCTGTGTATATACGTTAGCCTGCACGGGCTAATATTTACGCACATGCACATAGGCCTTAGCCTATGCCGGGCACCTGCAGGAGCACATCTGCGCATGCGTATCCACCTCTGTCTTGGAGCTTAGGCTGCGCTATGGCCAGCACGTCCCTGACATTGCCCTCTCCTTACGAGCAACCTCTAGATGCCCCATTGGCTTTTTTCTATGGGTGGCTGTGGAAGAAGGCATGGATAAGTCATGGACATTTTGTTGAGCTTCCCAGGAGTTCTCCTCCAGGCCCGTAATCCTTCCATTTAATTAAGTATTGTAACTGAATTCCTTCTTTTCCTACAATCCAGAATAACTTCTATTTCATATTCCTTATCCCCAGTCACAAGTACAGGCTCAGGTGGCCCGGAACCTCTATCTGGGAAGGAATCTGGCACTGCAGGTTTTAAAAGCAAAACATGGAATACTGGGTGAATTATAAACGAGTCTGTTAATGATAATTCATACGATACCTCATTAAGTGTCTTCTTTACCAGAAATGGCCCCATGAACTTAGGTGCAAGTTTCTTCGAGGGACAAGCCAACTTAAGGTTTGTTGTAGACAGCCACACTTGGTCATCCACCTGGAGGTTCAGTTCCCCCCTTCTCTTCCTGTCAAAAGCTTTCTTGTTATCTGCCTGAGCTTTAGACATTGCTTCTTGTAGTAATTTATTATTATGGCTGGGAAAGTCCACCATGCTCTGAATAGCTGAAACTGTGGCTTCAGGGACAAAATCAGGCAAAAAGGACAGATGAAAGTCATAGTTGGCAAAGAATGGGGACTGCCCAGTTAATTGGCGGGCGTTCTTGTATGCAAACTCTGCCAATGGTAGTAATGATGCCCAATCGTCTTGGACAAATGATGTGAAACATCGGATGTTCTGTTCGAGTGTCTGATTGGTCCTTTGTCTGTCCATTGGTCTGTGGGTAAGCAGAGGACAAGGATAATTTGATTTTCAAGACTTCACATAAGGCTCTCCAGAAGCGTGAAGTGAATTGCACCCCTCGATCAGAGATTATATTTGCAGGGACTCCATGCAGCCTCTTTGATGAAAACCCAAGCAGTCTCCATGGCAGAGGGTGTATTCTTTAGAGGCAAAAAATTAGCCATTTTGGACAGTTGGTCCACGGCCACGAAAATGGCTGTGCATCCTTCAGATGAGGCATGAAGTCCATAGATATCATCCTCCATGCTCTATCTGGGACTTGCAATGGTTTGAGTAGAACCCAGGTTCTGCTTCTAGCGGTCTTACTCTGAGTACAAATGGTGCATGAGTTCACATACTCTTTACAGTTCTTGCCCAGATTGGGCCACCAAGATGTGCGCTGTGCTGGATCAAGTGTCTTGTGGAATCCGAAGTGGCCTGCCAAAGGGAGATCATGAAGAAGTTTCAAAACAGACACTCACACCCTCTCTGGTATGAATATTCTATCTTCTTGCCAAAGCAGTCCTTCTTTAGGTACCAATGAGACTCCGGGAGGACTGGAAACACCCACATAGGCTTGTTTAACCTGTGCGATGAGATTCGTTTGCAACAAAAGAAAGTTACCTGTGGACCAGATAGTGTCTGGCATAGATGGTTATGCAGGGTCATCGTACATATGGGACAATGTGTCTGCCTTGACATTCTTTGATCCAGGTTGGTAAGTAATATAGAACACGAATCGCAAGAAAAATAATGCCCGCCGAGCTTGGAATGGCCCCAGGCGTTTGGCATTTCTTAAATACTCGAGGTTTCGATATTGGGTGAGCTGCCGCTTCCAACAGATACCTCCATTCTTCGAAAGCAGCTTTAATGGCAAGCAACTATCAATCCCCGACACCGTAATTCTCCTCCGCCTGAGAGCATTTTCTAGAAAAGAAAGCCACAGGGTGCATTAAGTTCTTGAGACCCTGGCATTGTGACACGACTGCCCCTACAGCAGTTTCTGAACCAGCTCTAGTACATACGGCAGAGACAGGTCTGGGTGACTTAAGATAGGTGCTGAGGTAAAAAGTCTCTTTAATATCTCAAACACAACCTGTGCCTCAGGAGTCCAATGGAATTGAAAGCTCTGCCTGGTAAGTTGTCTGATGGGGCGATAATGGTAAATATCCTGTAGAAATTTGCAAACCCCCACAAAACGCTGAACCCCCTTCTTGTCTGTGGGTGCAGGCCAATCTGGAATCTAGAAATCTAGAGTAGCAGAGACCTTTTGGGGATCCATCTCAACCCCTTCCGTTGAGATAATAAAGCCCAGGATGGATGGATGCTCAAATTCGTATTTTTCAGGCTTGGTATATAGTCCGTGTTGGCGTAGCCGGCACAAAACACTCTTGCCATGCCCCCGACGTAGATCGGGGGACACAGAAAAAATCTGGATATTGTCTAAGTATACCATCACGAAAATGTCTAGGAAATCTCTGAATACATCATTAATAAAATGCTGGAAGATGGCGGGAGCATTGCACAGGCCGAAGGGCATTACCAGGTATTCGAAGTGGCCGAATCTGGTACAGAAGGCCGTCTTCCACTCATCTCCCTCATGGATTTGAACCAGGTTGTAGGCTCCCTCGCAGATCTAATTTGGTGAACATGGTTGCAGACCTTAACCTCTGGAACAACTCAGGTACAAGGGGAAGAGGATAATGTTTTTTTTACTGTAATTTTATTGAGTTCTAGGTAGTCTACTCATCGACGTAGAGGGTGATCTTTCTTCTGAGCAAATAATATTCCTGCCCCTGCTGGAGAGGTAGAAACCTTTTTCCAAACTTTCATCAATATACTCTTTTAGAAAGTGGGAAAATTTGCACGAAGGTGATCTCAGCCCTCGGAAGTAGTTCAATCCGGCAGTCATATGGCCAATGCATAAGGCAGGGTATCAGCTTCCTGTTTGCTGAATACATCAAGGTATTTGTGGTAAGATTCAGGTACCAATTGACATGTCTCATAGTAAGAGTCCATATATAACAGGCTTATGGGAACATTTGGAGATGCTGGTAGACTGTGCTCCCAACATTTGGTAGATTGGAAGCTTATCTCTCCTATACTTCAATCAACTCTTGGATTGTGCGTCTGCAGCCAGGGTAGGCCCAGAATGACAGGGAAAAGAGGTGATGAGATAGCATCAAGACTCAACAGTACTTTGTGATTAGTGGGAGAAACAACAGGTAAAGGAGGTACTAGTCCTGACTTAATACAAGAGCCATCTGCCAGGTATACAGAAAGTCCTTGAGTCTTTGGCCATAGCTGTGCTGTGAAAGCCAAGTCAATAAAGCAACTGCATGCCCCAGAATCAATAATTGTGGTGACTGTGATTGCCCCTCCCGGTAGCTGGAAAGAAATTGGGAGAGCTAAGTGAGTTGCACTGGCAGACAATGGTGGCAGGTTAGCAGAAGAAATAGACAGACACTTATGCATATTTGCAGGACATGCCAGCCTCTCCACAATACAAGCAAAGGTTACTTTGCCACCTGATGTCAGAGAAAGACGCATCAATCCAAGTTGCATGGGTTCCAGAAAGTCAGGTGCAGCATTGACAGGAACAGAACTAGCAGAAGCAGAGTGAGCAAAAACTGGAACCCTTGGCATCATTCATACAGGACGGGACTGCTGGGTAGATCTCCCTGTCCTGCATTCACAGAGCCATCTGTCAATCTGGATGGCCAAAGTAATTAGGGCCTCCAAGGTATTTGGTACTCCAACTTGAGCTAGTTCATCTTTTAGATCCTCAGAGAGGCCTAGGCGAAATTTATGTCGTAGAGCTGCATCATTCCACTGGGTATCTGCGCTCCAGCGTCTGAAGTCTGTAACATAGTCCTTGGCCGCTCTGTGGCCTTGCTAGAGCGCATGGAGAGCAGCTTCTGCTGTGACAGTTCTTTGCGGATCATCATATAACTGGGCCATGGCATCAAAGAAGGATGGCATGGCATGTATCTGCGCATTGTTCCCCTCGAGCAGCCGATAGGCCCAGGTCTGAGGTTCACCTTTGAGCAATGAAATAATGAACCTCACCTTTGTGGCTTCTAGGGAAAAAGCCCATGGCTGCAAGGAGAAGTATAACATGGCATGAGTTGCAGAATGCTCTGAATTTACTTTGATCCCCTGAAAACCTCTCTGGTGTGGGAACCCTGGGTTCAGGCGGCAACATTACCACTGTGGGTGCAGTAGCAGCAGACGAAGAGGCTGTGTTAGAACCTGCAGGTGTAGCCAAGGACTGCACATGCTCTTCCTGCTGAACGTAGCAAGCAGCAAGGTGTTGGCAGATCTCGTCCATCGGAAATGTTCCTCTTGCATGCTCAGACATGGCTATCTGATACTGTCACATACCTTGTAGCAGAGCCTGACGTGTAGAGGGTGACCTCTCATACAACCCTGGCTCAAGGGCCACTGGTGTTGCAACAGTGGCCACGAGAGCGTGGTGAGGTAGGATTGCCTTAACCGGTTCATTACAGGGCATTTTCACCCCCTTCCTTCCCAGACCAATTTTTAGTTTTCAGCGCTGTCGCACTTTAAACGACAATTGCGTGGCCCTGCGACGTTGTACCCAAACAAAATTGATGTCCTTTTTTCTCCACAAATAGAGCTTTCTTTTGGCGGTATTTGACCACCTCTGCGGTTTTTATTTTTTGCGCTATAAACAAAAGAAGAGCGACAATTTTGAAAAAAAACACAATATTTTTTACTTGTTGCTATAATAAATATCCCAATTTAAAAAAAAAATATATATATATATTTTTTCATCAGTTTCGGCCGATACATATTCTTCTACATATTTTTGGTAAAAAATCGCAATAAGCGTATATTGATTGGTTTGCGCAAAAGTTATAGCATCTGCAAAATACGGGATAGATTTATGGCATTTTTTTTTTAATTATTTATTTATTTTTACTAGTAATAGCGACGATCGTGATTTTTTTTTCGTGACTGCGACATTATGGCGGACATATCGGACACTTTTGACAGTTTTTGGGACCATTCACATTTATACAGCGATCAATGCTATAAAATTGCATTGATTACTGTATAAATGTGACAGGCGGGGAAGGGGTTAACCACTAGGGGGAGACGAGGGGTTAAATGTTTCCTAAGGGAGTGATTCTAACTGTAGGGGGAGGGGACACACAAGGGGAGGAGGCCGATCGGTGTTCCTCTGTACTGGGAACACAGATCGGTCTCCTCTCAACTGACAGGACGTGGATCTGTGTGTTTACACACACAGATCCACGGTCTGACCCGGTTAACGGGCAATCGCAGGTGCCCGGCAGACATCGCGGCCGTCGGGCACACGCAACGCAGCTGGGAAGCCCAGGCCATCATATGACGTCCACCCAGGATGGGAGATCCCATCTGTGGACGTCATATTACTATGGCCGGGTAGGGAAGTGGCTAAAGATCTTACGTTGGTCAAGGTGTGTGGCAGGTGCGTAACCAGAGCTGGGCTTGATAGCTGAAGCAGCAGATGGCAGCAGGAACAGTAGATGCAGACACACAGCAGATGGTGGACCGGCATCACCAAGCACCATGCAGAGCAGGACAGATGGATAACTGGATGCAGAGTCAGACAAGCCAGGTCAGCAACAGATGATCAGATACAAGCATAAATTACAGGCAGAGAATGGTCAAAGTGCAGGCAAAGGTTGGCAACAGGTTATCCGGCAGATGAAAGATATAACAAAGTCTTAAAGCAAGCCGAGGTCAGGATAGGTGGAGAGCAAACGTCAGGATAAGTCGGGTCAAATACAGAAATCAAGCAGAGATCACAGGAACAAGTATACGGGTAAAGCTGCAGATCAGACAGCAATGCACCAGTGCAGCTGCTGCCCTTATATAGGCCATTTGGCACCAGCATAAATGGCTAACAGGCGCTCACATTTGCGCATATGCGTTCGCCTGTGCGGGCTAACATTTATGCACATGTACATAGGCCTCAGCCTATGCTCGGCAAGACAGGCACCTGCAGGAGCGCATCTGCGCATGCATAGCCGCCTCTGCCTCGGAGCTTCGGCTGCGCTATGGCCAGAACGTCCCTGACAATATTATCGGGAGCCGTGAAGGGATCGAGGATGTTGTAGAGAGTCGTGTAGTAATCATGGAACGTCTGTGTGATATCTTCAGATAAATGAACCAGCCCCCTCTTAGGACAACGTAGTTTAAGAATATATGTATGTATGTTCCCATTTTTTGCAGATTGACTTAGCTAATGGTCTACCAATATACAAATGTGAAACAAAAACACTGCTCTAAAATAAAGCTAACAAGAGCTGCAGTTCAAATGTGCAATACACAATAATGGGACAAAAACAAAGAAAAAAACTGCGCTAAACCCTCATAACATATGTTAGGGCATATTTGAAAAGACGCCCAATTGATTATGGAAGTGTATGTGAATCCTCGAAAATTAAATTGAATAGCACACAAATCAATAGTGAACAGTCAATATCATGAAATAAAAATCACAAAAATGTCAAAAACACAAGATAGTGAACCATAAATAAAAAAGTCCCAGAACCAAAAAAGGAAATCTTCTAAAGGATGGGAAGAGTCCCCAATTAGCTCTTCATAGGGATCAGTGTCTAAAAGTGGAAAATGAAAACGACACCCCTTGCAGTGATCCTCCACTTTTAAGAATGCATGCTTACCAGATAGTAAGCTCAATAAGTTCGTAGATAGACCAAGGGCCAGATAACCGGCAGGTGTTGGAACCTCCCTCTGTTGACGTGGCAGATGACAGGCTACCTTATTGCCAAACTCATAGATAATTCTACTTGTACAGTCCTTGTGTCGGAAGTAAGCTTGATCAAGTAATTGATGGAGATCTTTGTGTTTGCTTTCCAATTGTTGAAAGACATCACCTTGAAGTGAACGTTTATGGGCAAGCTCTAATGTGTGAACTTCCTGCAGGAGCCATATAATATCCTTAGAGCATTCTTATTCAAACATGCACCCTCTGAAATAAGGGACCCTCTAATGACACATTTCAGGTTCTCCCATTTAAATGGTTGTGCAGTTGTGTCCTGTACATGATCCAATAAGCATTGAGAGATTGTGTGTCTGACCGCCTCGCAAGTCGATTTGTCTTTTAGGAGGGTTTCATTCAGCCTCCAAGAGGCTGTTGGTTTAGAGAAGTGTGGTAGGTTAATCAAAAAAAAAAAAAGAGTGGAGAATAATCTGACCATAATTGAGATCCAATAGATGCCTGAGGTTGCCAGCTAAGCAAGTTATGTGAAACCAGAAATAAGTCAAATATGGCATGGGTTAGGGAGTGACAAGTGTTCAGTCAGATTTAGCACCTGCCACATGTCTACTAGCTGAAATTCGTGGAATAGGCACTTGAGTCAGTTAAGCTGAGACAGGGAGAAGCGAGGAAGGGTAGACGATAGTGTCTAATAATGGATCAAGAGCAATATTTAGGTCCCCTCCGAGCACTATTCTTTTTTCAGCCAGAGAATCTAATTTATGCAGGAGCGCGAGCAGCATATGGATCTGGCCCAGGTTAGGAGCATAAACATTTTGTCAATTTTACATTTAGGAAGAAATTTACCCCCTGTATCGCTTAACTCTTGAACAACCGAGACTGGGATCATTTTATGAAAACCTATAGCCACACCTCTAGATTTACTTACTGGATTTACAAATTACAATTACAAAAATGCCACAGAGCTTAATGGCGGGTAGGCATGGGCGGAGCTGATGATGTTTTAAAGTGCATCTCTTGTGGACACGCTGTTTATGCATATTATAGATTGTTTGTGATCATTTCTGTGCGGTATTAAGTCCTCTTACATTGAGGGACCCAAATTTTACTGAGGACATAATAATTGATTTATTATTAACATTATCATGTGGTCAGACCCCCCCCCCAGGAGTCCTAATACACCATAGTCCTAATACACCTCTTGGTATAGCCGAAAGAAAAAAAAAAAGAATGTGGGAAAAAGAAAGGAGGGAGGAAAAGGGGGGGACCCATGAAAAACATTTCCATGTTTGATTCATTTGATAATCTATAGTGCCATCATAAAGACCTACTACTTGTAGGATAATCTGGACAAAAGGATAGTCGATTCACATACCTCTAAGCCCGCAGGCCAGCAATTGAACAAATATCAGCCTAATATATCAACACACATGTATCATAGCAATTGTTTCTAATTTTTTGTAGGCATAAGGAACCCCACCAAAATAGAAAAAAAAAGTAAAAGAAATACATATAGTTCCTACAATCAAAATTAGCATAGTTAAGTAGACATCATTCTATATAGTCAAATATGTATTCTATACAGCCAGTCAAAGATCTTTGAATTGGAATTCAGCATCACTATAAATATATATATATATATATATATATATATATATATATATATATATATATAAAATCTGTCACTTTTACATCTCCAAGCCCCTATCAACAGGAGCACCCATTCTCAGGTGGTCTTAGAGATTTCCCAGAAATGGTGCGTGGAGGTTGCCACGGTTCCCATGCTGGTACAGCTGGAAATGTCAGCATTGGGGGATCTGGCCATAGCTCCAGTTCTTCCGCAGGCAGGCCAAGATTTTGGGAGATCCGCGGGAGTGCAGAAAACATAGGAGCAACTATTTTTCGTCTGAAGATGAAATGGAAAGCCTCATCTACAGTCCCTTGAAAAAGTATTCATATCCCTTGAAATTTTCCACATTTTGTCATATCACCACCAAAAAGATAAATGTATTTTATTGTGATAGACCAACACAAAGTGGCATGTAATTGTGAAGTGGAAGAAAAATGATAAATGGTTTTCAACATTTTTTACAAATAAATATCTGAAAAGTGAGGTGTGAATTTGTATTTAGCCCCCCTCAATACTTTGTAGAACCACCTTTCTCGCTGCAATCTAGCACATCTAGAGTGAAATCTTTGCCCATTCTTCTTTGCAAAATTGCTCAAGCTCTGTCAGATTGGATGGAGAGCATCTGTGAAAAGCAATTTTCAAGTCTTGCCACAGATTGGATTTAGATCTGGACTTTGACTGACCCATTCTAACACATGAATATGCTTCGATCTAAACCATTCCATTGTAGCCCTGGCTGGCAGTCGTTGTCCTGCTGGAAGGTGAACCTCCGCCCCATCTCAAGTCTTTCGCAGACTCTAACGCCGCATACACACGATCGGACATTCAGCCAGCAAAAGACCGATGAGAGCTTTTGGTCGGAAAATGCGACCGTGTGTATGCTCCATCGGACTTTTGTTGGCCGAATTTCCGCCAGCAAAAGATTGAGAGCATGTTCTCAATTTTCCCGATGGAAAAAGTTTCTATCGGAAATTCCATTCGTGTGTATGCAATTCCAAAAACCATGCATGCTTAGAATCAAGTACAAGACGGAGCCGCTTAGTCTTCTAAAATGGGCTTGAATGGAGGAGAAGATTTGGATGCCGCACACTGGATGTAGTCAAAAAACTTCACTTTATTGAAAAAATGGGATCATCAAAACAACAAGACTGTCATGCAGAAAGTACAGGTAATCTGACGCGTTTCGCACTCAGGACTGAGTGCTTACTCATAGCTAACAAATATTAAAAAGACAAACTCATATAGCTCAATGGAGTATCACATGATTGCCCAATTAGATGGTCATTGAGTCTCAGCTGGAAGCCAATTTAATGAGGTCTCGGCATCTGCTGGCTATTTGGTGTGTTAACTGATTGAGAAATGTTTTCAATTAATTTTTATAGTCATTTTTTATTTTATTTGGAATAAAGATCTGTTGTTTTTTTTTTTTAATTATTTTATAGTGCTCTCCATTTTTTTTTTTTGTATGTCGTTTTCACACCACCATTATTATCTTGTCTTTGTAAATCTCAATGAGGTTGGTTAGTGTCCCTTGTTAATTTGACATTGTATTTTTTAAATGTACCTGCCTACTCAAAAAAAACTGTCCTTTTTGAAGTAAAACACATAGGCAAGTATTTCTGAAAACAAAATATCCATTTATTCTGGGTCATATCAAAATAAAGAGGAAGACAACGCTAGAGAAACTGGTGAGGTATGCAAAGCCTTTGTACCCCAGGGCAGACATCAATAATTTTACAGTCAAAATTGGTGGCCTGAGGAGTCCTTATAATAGTGAGCACAATCCGGTCCAGGACTACAAGAGATCAGGAACAGCAGCAGATGACATATCTGGCCCCAGGCTGTGGTCATACAACAGCCTGCATCTTTTGCCACACCAGACTGAACCCAGGCCATCACTCTCTGGTCTTCCTTAGACGCTTCCTTCCAGGCTGTGGCTGTGGTGTTGGAGGTGTGGCAGGAGGTGAAGGAGGAGGACCATGGTTCAACTCACAAATGTGGGTTTGACTTTTGAGTTGGCCCCTCAAGCCCTTGTTTAGGGCTTGTAACATCACTTCCTCACATAAGAGGCGTTGGCCCTCCTCCATTTCCAGCATTTTGCAGGCTGTAATGTATGCAAAGTCCTCTTGAACACTGTGGGGGGTTCTGAGGGCCGCAGTAGCCTTCATAAATAGGCCAATTGCTGCCTTCTTCACGTTACTCCTCTTCCTGACACTTTTTGGTGGAAGGCGGAGGGGAGGGACCTGCGATTCTGGCAGGCTACTGGGCCCGGCCACCTCTGGCTGCCACTTTCCACGCTCTGGCTCAGGCTTTCCGGTGTATGAAAAAGGGACATCGTTTTAGTTTTTGGTTCATCAATCACACACAATTTTAAACTCATGACTGTTGCAAATTGAATGTTAATAAATAGAAAAGACAATCATTCTGACCCCAGCATTTTTCATTCTTGTCCCAAAAATTTGTGGCCACTACTGTCTATTGATATGTAAACCACTTTGTGAAATCAGAAATTAGTGATCAAAATTAGGATATATTTAACATCATTAATTTGACAACCAGAAATATTTTGAAGAATGCTATACCTGGCTCAAGCTGGGCTCCTCCACATGTTGCTGCCTGGAAGGCCCAGGTTGGACGTCAGAAGCCTCAGCTGGGGGGGAAGGAAGTGTGGAAGGAAGACTGGAGAGTGCTGGCCTGGGTTCATTCTGGCCTGCCAGAAAATGCAGTCTGTCATAGTACCACAGCTTGGGGACATAAATGTCATCTGCTGCTGCTCCTGATCTCAGGGAATCCTGGACCTTCTTGAGCTCCCTATTATAAGTGCTCCTCATGCCACCAATTAGGGCCTTCAAATAGGGGATGTCTGCCGTGGGGATCCCCGGCTTCACAAATTCCACCAATTGATCCAGCGCTGCCTTCCTCTTTGATTGTTATAATAGGGGTGGATTACTTGCCACAGACAGGGCAGCTCCCTGTACATATCAATGAATATGGGCATAAAGTCCTCGTCATTGAATAGATCCATTTTCTCTGCAAGACACAACACAAGACAAACCCTAATTTCAGGCGAAACTCTCCTAATCTTGACCCAATATAGGCCTTAATCTATAAGCAGTAAAGGCCACTGATGCACCAACTTAAAACTGTACCTTCGTTATAACGATCAGCGCTTCCGCTACACCTTCCTCAGCTCACAGATCCTACGCACGACGCACGCGTGTTATGCTTTATATACACTGCGCATGCGTGAAACTACGCCCACATTGCCCACCCCTGATGTTCTTTCTAGAATATTCCCCGCCCCATCCCTTTCGTCGCAGTGGGAGAGGAACATGGCGGAGACACAGCAGGTGGTTAATAGTAACGAGGAGGAAAGCCTGGAGCAAGAAACGGCCCGATCCAGGAGGAGGAGATTTAAGGTCTCAAATATGTCCTTGAAGAGATGGTGGAGATGGTCAACATATTGAAGCCGCCTATGATGGGAAGTATGGACCGTACCTAAACCCAAATGTGAGAAAGGCCAAGATCATGACTAAAGTTGTGAAGAGTCTGCGCCGGAATTTTGAGGTACGACGATCCAAGAAGCAACTGAGGAAACGCTGGTCGGACCTCAAATTAAAGGAGCAGGATCAGTACAGAAGGATCAAGAAAGTGCTTCTAAAAAGTAAGTTGTTGTTGTGTGTTCCTATTCTTATTATTACTTGCATGCTGCTCCATGTGCTTTTCTTTACTGTTGGACAGTTGAAAATTGCTACTTTCATGTTCGTTGGCACAGTAATCGGTCGTAGTAAACATTGTTCGTTCGCAAATAAATACGCTGTTTTTGCCAGATACAGGGTTAACTACATTTGGTCATGATCATTTTTATTCAAAGAAGTTTAGGACATTGTTGTCTAGATGTGTTTCAAACTAGAATGAATTGCAAACCTGATTCAGTGTAATGTAAGGAGATGACATTCAGCAGCTGTTTACACATCTCGACTCTGGAGCACTAGTGTGGGACACAAGAACAAACTTTTTTTTTTTAGGGTGTCCCACATAGGTACTCCAGTGCATACTTGGGGTGTCTACATGTGTGAAAATTGTCAAAAATCATGTCTTCAGCTTTGAACTCTGCCAAACAGAAAATTGTATCCCACTTCCAAGCAATGTTTCATATCCCTATTTCTGGACTAAAATATCTGTGTGCTAAGCATACCTTTTGTCTCATTATCATCGGGGAGCAAAGACTCGGAAAATATGATTAGACCGGGGACCCCCCCCACCAACTCCTGAAGAAGGGGAACAAAGCTCACAACCTGAGGATGTGGAGGAAGGAGATTGTCACCACAAAAGGTCAGTGTCAGACACCACAGATTCAGGTAATTGATGTATGCCTGCATATTTATAATACATGGTGTATTATTATTATCATGTTTTGTAGTCGTGATTTGGACATTATCAAAGAAAAAACCAAGGAGATTGAACAAAGACTGAAGAACATGATTGATGTACTAGGGAGAATTTAAATCCTAAAAAGATTCCTGGAATTTTTTTTTTTTACAATAATTTTATCAAAAGTTTTAATACAGTTTAAAAGCCAAATTTGGAAGATGCACAGTGTGTCAACATGTGCTATCTGCCATCAGGGGATTTCAATGTACGCGTTTTGTGGGTACAACCACTTCCTCCCAACTCTAGTAGGTGAGAGGAAGTCGTTGCACCCCCAAAACACGTCCATTGATCCCCCATATAGGAGATAGCACATGTTGATATTAGGTATGGGATCAGAAAGGAAATGACTCACAATTTGTGTGCATCTTCTAAATTTGGCTTTTACAAGGGTGACTTCACCCCATCTGATGAAGGCAAGATCAAGACCTTTCTCACACTATAAAATGTCTGATATTGCTGTCTTTTTTGCAATGTTGAAGTTTGTAAGTTCCAGAGTTGTGTATATTATGTTTGGAAACATGCCTGTTTGTTTATTTTTTAAGAAATTTCAAGGTAAAACTTTGAAAAAAATAAAAGTGTTTTTTTTACCGCCAAATGTTTTATAAAATGCACATGTGAATGTGCACGGAGTAAAAGGCTTTCTACTCAACAATGTGTGGCTTCCTCTTTCAATGATCAATACCTTTTTTTGTGTTAAGTTGGTGTTTACAGTGACAATGGGTGTTACTTAATAATGGAAAAACCACTTGGCACTACAAGTACACTAGGAGAACCTAGGAGACAGCAAAAATAAACCCAAGCAGTAAATGAAAATCAAGATTTGATCTGATAAAAGAGAACATTTATTCAAAATGTGCTAGCATAGCAATGGCCCCCCTAGCTGTAAAATATTCTACATATTTTTCTCGCACTTCACGGGTGCTTTAGGGGGGCAAGCCAGGACGGCCCGCTTCCAGGGCTGTCATTGGAGTTTCTGGCCCAACTGAGGCAACATAAATAGGACTATTACACCAAGTCCCCGCACAGCACGAACTCTACGATGAGCACGTACCCACAACATGGCTTCCCAACGGTTGGCTGGTCAGAACGAACTAAACAGAACGCACTGAAGAACAGCAAGGCCTGTGAAGAGCGAGCTGAAAATCAGTAACGAGCGGACAAGAACGCACTGAAAAACAGATACGAACTAACTTCACGCACTGAAAACCAGATACAAAACCCGAAAGCACAAACTGAACAGCAGTAAAACGATCTGAAAAAAGCAGGAGTCTGAAAAGCGCGAATCGTCTCTCACCAAACTTCTACTAACATGAGATGAACACGAGATTAGCAGAAGGAGCTCAATGGGTGGCGCGCTGACTATTGAACTTCCCTTTTCTAGTCCCGTCGTACGTGTTGTACGTCACCGCGTTCTGGACGGTCAGACTTTGGTGTGACCGTGTGTATGCAAGACAAAGCTTGAGCGTAATTCCGTCGGAAAAACTATCATAGCTTTGCGGCATAGCATAGCGGCATAACAGGTTTTCTTCTAAGAATGCCCTGTATTTGGCCTCATAAATCTTTCCATTTGCTCTGACCAGCTTCCATGTCCCTGCTGAAGAAAAGCATCCCCACAACATGAGGCTGTCACCACAATGTTTTCACGGTGGGGATGGTGTATTCAGGGTGATGTGCAGTGTTAGTTTTCCTCCACACATAGCGTTTTGTTTTTAGGCCAAAAAGTTCAATTTTGGTCTCATCTGACCAGAGCACCTTCTGCCACATGTTTGCTGTGTCCCCCACATGGCTTCTCGCAAACTGCAAATGGGACTTCTTATACTTTCTTTCAACAATGGCTTTCTTCCTGCCATTCTTACATAAAGACCAGATTTGTGGAGTGCACGACTAATAGTTGTCCTGTGGACAGATTCCCCCACTTGAGTTCCTCCAGCGTTATCATGGGCCTCTTGGCTGCTTCTCTGATTAATGCTCTACCTGCCCGTCCTGACAGTTTAGGTGGACGGCCATGTCTTGGTAGGTTTGCAGTTGCACCACAGTCTTTCCATTTTCAGATGATGGATTGAACAGTGCTCTGTGAGATGTTAAAAGCTTGAGATTTTTTTAAAAAAACCCCGCTTTAAACTTCTCCACAACTTTATCCCTGACCTGTCTGGTGTGTTCCTTGGCCTTCGTGATGCTGTTTGTTTACTACGGTTCTCTAACAAACCTCTGAGGGCTTCACAGACCAGCTATGTTTATACTGAGATTAAATTACACACAGGTGGACTCTATTTACTAATTAGGTGTCTTCTGAAGGCAATTGGTTCTACTAGATTTTAGTTAGAGGTATCAGAGTACAGGGCGCTGAATAGAAATCCACATTAGACTTTTCAGATATGTATTTGTCAGATATCACATAAAATCCCAATAAAATACATTTACATTTTTGGTTGTAACATGACAAAATGTGGAAAATTTCCAGGGGTATGAATACTTTTTCAAGGCACTGTATAGGTGAGCTCAGCTTCCTGAAGAGCTCTTGTTAATTGACGAATTGCTTTTTGCTTAGCCAAGGTCCGTTTTGATAAATCTGGATATAGGGTAATTTTAGCATCATCAAAGTCTATATTGCCCTTCTCCCGTGCTTTATTTAGTATAGCATCCTTCTGTTTGAAAAAATGCACCCGACATAGAACATTTCGTGGCAATGGGGTTTAGAATGCCTGTAATTCGATGTAGAATATCAAATAGCGGAGTTGCCTAGTACTGTGTTAAGGATACTGATCAGTATAGGCAGTAAACCATCCATTTGCTAGATTAGTGGTATTGTTCGTAATCCCTGGGATAACCCTGGGAGTTTGTGGCTATAGGCTTCCAAACACCTGAATTCTGTCATAAAAACCTGACAGCTGACACGTTCTCTACTCCCAAAAGGCTGTGCCAAGTGTTTTTTCCTGACATGTTACTTTCTAGGTACCAACTGCTCATTTCCCTTTTCAGGATTTTTTTGTTTTCGGGCAGATTCTTCTGAAGACAGCACAAAGGTAGTTCCTTTCTCTTGGATGACTAGTTCCTAATCCCCTCTACTTGAGGAGGTTATTTACATAACCTGGAACCCAACTATTGCATTCCACCATGATATGACCTCCAATGGCTTAAACATGAGGCCTGGTCCTGAGCTTCAACACACCTCTTTTTCTCATCCATTGCATGGCTTAAGTTCACCAGTTGCCATTTCTGAGATAAGGTGTTTAGTCTGTCCTCCCCTGCCTAGGTCTTGACCTTGATAAGAGGTACACTATTGCCAAATGGTATCAAAAATGGTTTAAATCCCCCAGTTTACATGGTTTCTTGGGTGGTTCTCCTTCCTCTCAACTTATGGTCCACAGCAGCTGTACAAACTTGCCTACTGTACCCAGCCCCCGGCCATCTTTCTTAGCTTTTGGATGTATGATGCAGGGGAAGGAAATTTCCTAGTATCTTTACCACCCAGATATTTCCTGTGTTAGCATATTCCATCCTTACATTGGATGCCTCCCTTCACATCCCCATTTGGGCACAAGATGGTTCTCTTGCTTGGTGATTTTTGGAATACCAGCTCTGTCTAGTAGGCTATTAAAAATAAAAACTCATCTTTACTTATCCTTCATTATATATTTACCTTGACCTTGCCATACTGTCAGGGCTGGGCTCAGGCCTTCCTTCTCTAAGCTGGCCGCTCAGCTGTCGGCTAATTGCCAGCTCCTATCTCTCCACAGTGACTCACCTGTTGAATATATCCTGTTCATCCTGCCTACTTAAGCCGTCCAGTCCAGATGATCTCTGCTTTCGCCTTGGTCACATCTCTAGAGACGATCTCCTGTGTTCCTGTTAAAGACTTGCTTGGCTGACATTCCTTCTGGCTCCAGATCCTGCTTGGTGTTCTACTACGCTGTTCTCTGGCTCCCTGACATTTTGGCTTGTCTGACTATCCGTTTCGGTTCCTGAACTCTGGCTATGTTTTGACTACGTTTACTCTATTTACCTTTTTTTATTATTATTAAACAAGTGTGATTTACCTGTACTTTTGTCTCAGTCTGATTTATGGTTTCTGACAGTAGGTGAAGGCCATGAATTCAGAAGATGCAGTCAATCCACTTGTTGGTAATATTTTTTCCACATTGGATGAGCAGGATCACCGCATGGATCAGTTTGCCATGGCATTACAAACGCTCCTGAGTCGCACGGCTCACCTGGAATCTCCCACTGTGGCTGCTCTGGTACAACTTGTGTTGCAGGCCATCCCTGCTGCTGCACCAGTCTCTGTGCAGGCACCTGCCTCGAGTATTACCTCTATAAGAGGTATGTCTGGTTTCGCTCCGCTTTCCCAGGAATTTGGGGGCTATCCAGTCCAATGCAGAGGGTTTCTCAACCAGGTTAAGATATACTTTGAGATGCTGCCCTAGGCGTTTCCCATGGACAGAAGCAAAGTAGGTTTTGTGATATCTTTGCTTTCTGAGAGAGCCTTGGCAAGCCCTCTATGAAAGAAGCAAAAACCTGTTGTCTTGAGTTACCCTGAGTTTGTGGCTTCTTTTAAAAGGGTATTTGACGTTCCCGCACGCTCCACTTCTGCTGCCAAGTGCCTCATGTTCATCAGAGTACGAGAACTGTTGCCAATTACGCCATTGAATTCCATACTCCGGCAGCAGAGGTTGCGTGGAACAATGAGGCCCTCGTTGCTGCTTTTTCTCATGGTCTCCCCGATACCATCAAGGATGAGATAGCAGCCCGAGATATACCCACTGAGCTGAAGAAGTTGATCACGTTTACCATCCTCTTTGACTCCAGACTCAGAGAAAGACTCTTTTAAGGTGCGCTTGCGGAAGCCTCTTGTACATTTGTCTCCGAGCTTTGCAGTCCCACCCTTGCCTCCCTCACCTCCCATGCCTCCTGGTACCGAGTCGATCAGTGAAGATGAACCCATGCACTTGGGCTTCACGTGTCTCTCTGCGGATAAGAGAACCCTTAGGGGGAGGGAGAGATTGTGCCTTTATTTAATATTTAAGTCTTGTCCTACCCGTCCAGGGAACGCCCGAACCTTGAGGTCCTGTCACGGACAGACTTTAGGTGGCGTTGTTTCGT
Source organism: Aquarana catesbeiana (assembly GCF_042186555.1). Classification (NCBI taxonomy): domain Eukaryota; kingdom Metazoa; phylum Chordata; class Amphibia; order Anura; family Ranidae; genus Aquarana; species Aquarana catesbeiana. The sequence continues at coordinate 523,894,612 of NC_133324.1, read as the reverse complement.
CCCCAGTTATCCTGAAGGATAAGCCCCTGGTTCTAGTTACCCTTTCTTGGGCTGAGTCGTCCGTCGAGATACAGGCTCTAATCGACTCTGGGGCTGCAGGCCTGTTCATTGATGCTGCCTTTGTATTGAAGCACTCGATTCCGCTGCAGCTGCGTGACACTCCACTTGCCATTGAGGCTCCTGACGGGAGACCTCTACAGCCTGCCCATGTGACTCATGAGACTGTTCCGTTGTCCATGGCCGTAGGGACTCTTCACCATGAGATAATCCAATTCCAAGTTATTTCCTCACCTAAGTTTCCGCTGGTTATTGGTTATCCTTAGTTACAGAGGCACAACCCCTCTTTTGATTGGCTCCGTGCTGAGGTTCTTTCCTGGTCACCACAATGCAGTAAGACATGCTTCCATAAGGTAGCCAAGGTCCTGTGCACCTCTTCACTCTCCTCCCTGCCGGAGAAGTACCGCGATTTTAGAGATGTCTTTGACAAAGGTCAAGCCAGTAGTTTGCCTTCACACCGGTTGTATGATTGCCCAATTGACCTTCAACCTGGTGCCATACCCCCTCGTGGCCGGGTTTACCCTTTGTCGGTCTTGGAGGATAATGCCATGGAGGAGTATGTTGCAGATGCACTTTCTCGAGGTTTCATCCTCAAATCCTCATCTTCTGCTGGTCCTGGTTTCTTCTTTGTGAAGAAGAGTGGTGAACTGAGACCTTGTATTGATTATAGGGGTTTCAATCGTTTCACGATTAAGAATGCCTATCCGATTCCGTTGATTACAGAGTTATTTGACCGCCTCAAGGGATCAACGGTTTTCACAAAGCTTGATTTGAGAGGGGCATATAATCTCATGAGGATTAAGGGGGGCGATGAGTGGAAAACTGTGTTTAATACCAGAACAGGCCATTATGAGTACCTCATAATGCCTTTTGGCCTTTGTAATACCCCGGCAGTTTTCCAGGAACTTATTAACGATGTGCTCTGAGATTTGTTGCAGTTATGTGTGTTGGTTTATCTTACATAGTTACATAGTAGGTGAGGTTGAAAAAAGACACAAGTCCATCAAGTCCAACCTATGTGTGTGATTATGTGTCAGTATTACATTACATATCCCTGTATATTGCGGTCATTCAGGTGATTATCTAATATTTTCTTGAAGCTATCAATGCTCCCCGCTGAGACCACCGCCTGTGGAAGGGAATTCCACATCCTTGCCGCTCTTACAGTAAAGAACCCTCTACGTAGTTTAAGGTTAAACCTCTTTTCTTCTAATTGTAATGAGTGGCCACGAGTCTTATTAAACTCTCTTCTGCGAAAAAGTTTTATCCCTATTGTGGGGTCACCAGTACAGTATTTGTAAATTGAAATCATATCCCCTCTCAAGCGTCTCTTCTCCAGAGAGAATAAGTTCAGTGCTCGCAACCTTTCCTCATAACTAAGATCCTCCAGACCCTTTATTAGCTTTGTTGCCCTTCTTTGTACTCGCTCCATTTCCAGTACATCCCTCCTGAGGACTGGTGCCCAGAACTGGAGAGCATACTCCAGGTGCGGCCGGACCAGAGTCTTGTAGAGCGGGAGAATTATCATTTTATCTCTGCAGTTGATCCCCCTTTTAATGCATGCCAATATTCTGTTTGCTTTATTAGCAGCAGCTTGGCATTGCATGCCATTGCTGAGCCTATCATCCACTAGGACCCCCAGGTCCTTTTCCATCCTAGATTCCCCTTGACGATGTCCTCATATTTTCCAAGTCCCTGGAGAGCCACCAAACAGATGTCTGTCGTGCTTCAGAAACTAAGAGAGAACGATCTCTATTGCAAATTGGAGAAGTGTGAATTCCATCGTGAACAGATTAAATTCCTAGGTTATGTAATTTCCACTGCTGGTTTTTCGATGGACCCAGAAAAACTTTCAGCAGTCCTACAGTGGCCCCGACCCGTGGGTTTACGTCCTCTGCAGCGTTTTCTTGCCTTTGCCAACTATTATCGGAAGTTTATTCATAGCTTCTCGTCTCTAGCCAAGCCCCTGACTGATATGACCAGAAAGGATGGTAAACCCACAGAGTTGGTCACCAGAGTCCATTAAGGCCTTTGAGAGTCTCAAGGCTGCCTTTGTTTCTGCTCCTGTGTTGGCACATCCTGATCCTACATTACCTTTTATCCTTGAGGTTGATGCTTCTGAGACTGGAGTTGGCGCCATTCTGTCTCAACGTCCTACCTCTGAGAGCGCTATGCATCCTTATGGCTACTTTTTCAAGAAACTGTCACCTGCAGAGTGCAATTACGAGATTGGTGACAGAGAGCTGTTAGCGATCATTTTAGCCCTGAAAGAATGGAGACATTTCCTCGAAGGTACCACTGTGCCGGTTCTCATTCTTACTGACCATAAGAATCTCACATTCTTGTCTGAGGCTAAACCTCTCTCCTGGGCACGATGGGCTCTTTTCTTGTCTAGTTTCAAATACATTGTCTCATTCTTACCCAGTACTAAGAATGTAAGGGCTGACGCTTTCGCTCAACAATTTTCCTCCACTTCCAAGATGAAATCTGTTGCGGTTCCTGTGATTCCTCCTAATTGTATTCTGGCTACGGTTCGCACCAGTCTCACTTCTCCTTTGGGTGACAAAATTGGGGAGCCTTGTGACCGCTGCTTTGTCCCAGAAAGTCTCTGTACAGCTGTGCTCCAGACTTACTGTCAGCTGTCTCCCAAGGCTGTCAGCCACCCTGGGAAGAATCAACTCTTTTGGGTCATTTCCCAACAATTCTGGTGGCCTAGTCTACGTGCTGATGTAACCGCCTTCGTAGCTGCCTGTTCCATGTGTGCTCAGAGTAAGACTCCATGACACCTTCCAGTGGGTCTTCTACAACCCATACCCAATGGAAAAACCCTGGACCCACCTGTCTATGAATTTCATTGTGGCGTTACCTAACTCCCAGGGCAACACAGTTATCCTTATGGTGGTTGACCGGTTCTCGAAAATGTCTCATTGTATTCCACTTAAGAAGTTGCCCACTGCTAAGGAACTGGCTTCCATTTTTGTTCGGGAGATCTTACGCTTACATGGGCTACCCAAAGTGATTGTCTCGGACAGGGGTAGTCTGTTTGTGTCCCGGTTCTGGTGAGCCTTTTGTGCACAGTTGGGAATTCAGCTTGCTTTCTCCTCTGCGTATCATCTGCAGTCTAATGGGGCCGCAGAACGAGCCAATCGGTCTTTGGAGCAATTCCTACGTTGCTATATTTCTGACCATCATAACAACTGGTCAGACCTCTTACCGTGGGCGGAGTTTGCTCACAATAGTGCCTTGAATTCTGCTTCTCGATTGTCCCCTTTTATGGCGAACTATGGTTTCCATCCTTCCATGTTGCCTGACCTGATTTATTCCGCAGAGTATTCCTGCGTTAGAGGAGCATCTCCGTGGTCTTCGTTCCACTTGAGCACAAAACCAGGAAGCTTTGCGACATGCTAACGATAGGTACAGACTTCATGCTGACCGGAGACGCCTGCCTGCACCTTCCTACCAGGTTGGGCACAGGGTCTGGCTGTCATCTCGCAACCACCGACTTCATGTTCCCTCTCTGAAGTTCGCATCTCGGTTTACTGGGCCTTTCCGTGTTCTTCGCAGTGGCTTACGCATTAGACCTTTCTTCTAATATGCGTATCTCAAATGTATTTCATGTCTCCTTATTAAAACCTTTGGTCTGCAACCGCTTTACCACCTCAGTGCCTAGTCCTCACCCTGTACAGGTTGAGAACTATAAAGGAGTATGAAGTACAGTCCATTGTTGATTCCCGTAGGTTCCATGGGCGCATACAATACCTGGTGCATTGGAAAAGGTACGGTCCGGAGGAACGCTCTTGGGTCTCATCCTCGGACGTACATGCCCCTGTCCTCCTGCGTGATTTCCATAGGTGTTTTCCCCTCAAGCCTGGTGGTCTGAAGGGGAGGGGTCATTGAGGAGGGGGTACTGTCTGGGCTCAGCCCTTTCTTCTGAAAGCCGGCAGCTCAGCTGTCTGCTAAATGCCAGCACCTATCTCTTCACAGTGACTCACCTGTTGATATCCTGCTCATCAGTCCTGCCTACTTAAGCCGTCCGGCCCAGATGATCTCTGCCTTCGCCTTGGTCACATCTCTAGAGATGCTCTCATGTGTTCCTGTTAAAGACTTGCTTGGCTGACATTCCTTCTGGCTCCAGATCCTGCTTGCTGTTCTGCTACGCTCATCCCTGGCTCCCTGTTTTGGCTTTTCTGACTGTCTGTTCCGGTTCCTGAACTCTGGCTATGTTTTGACTATGTTTACTCGGTTTACCTTTTTTATTATTATTTTTAAACAAGTGAGATTTAACTGTACTTCTGTCTCAATCTAAATCATGGTTTCTAACAGCTAGGCATTCTCGTCCACATCAGTGCTTGACCTCACAAATGCGCTTCTGGAAGAATGGTCAAACATTCCCAAAGACACACGCCTAAACATTATGGACAGCCTTCCCAGAAGAGTTCAAGCTGTTATAGCTGCAAAGGGTAGGTCAACTCATTATTGAACCCTACGGACTAACACTGGGATGGCATTAAATTTCATGTGCGTGTTAAGGCAGACGTCTCAATAGTTTTGGTAATATAGTGTATATATCCTAAAAAAAAAAGAAGAAATCATACAATCCTCTATACATATCCTATACCCACAGTTGATCCAGAGGAAGGCAAAAAACCCCAGCAAAGCATGATTCAATTTGCTCCAGCGGCAGAAAAAAATTCCTTCCTGATCCCCCGAGAGGAAATCGGATATACCCTGGAACAACTTTACCTATAAATGTTAGTATTCAGTTATATTATGTCTATTAGGAAAGAATCCAGACCTTTTTTAAAGCAATCTACTGAGCTGGCCAGAACCAGCTCTTGAGGGAGTCTATTCCACATTTTCACAGAAACATCGGCGTCCGCACTCTACTGGAGGGGGTGCAGGCAGAAAGGCACATTTTTACAACTTTGGTGGGATCGGTCCCTTATTAAATCATATTGGGGAGAAGTACGGAACCTGACCAACCAACATCAGTTAGGAGATGATCCCAATACTACTCCATGATACACATATGCCTGTGGCTCCTATAAGCGATCATTGGTTCCCCACCTTCTGAACGCTGGTAACAGCCTTATACCATTACACTGGAAAGCCTCAGTGGTTCAAACAGTCAAAGATTGGCTAATGAAGGCACAAAAAAAAACAGTGTGCAGAGGAGTGGCGGTACCAATGTTTGGATAAATATCACAAAATCTACAGTATCTGGCTTTTATGGATAGATTTCATTTCCTCTGAATTATATAAACCATTAACACTATGACAAGAATTAGTTTACTTGTGCGAGATTTTGGCCTATGCACTTTCTGATAGCCCTGGTTGACTGGGGTGAGGTTGTGCGATACCAGTTTCTCATCTTATTCTGTTTCTAGAGGAGGTACCCCACTCCCCGCTTTCTCTCTTCTTGCTTTATCAGCTCTTTAACCATGTCAATTCCAGGCACTTTTGAAAAAAAATGTGTTTTCTTTGTTTCCATTATAACATTTTGCAAATAAATAATATTTCTTCATAAAATTTAGGTCAAAATGTATTCTTGCTCCATTTCTTTGGTGAAAATAACCCAAATCAGTGTATATTATTTAGTCTGTAGGAAAGTTATAGAGTCCACAAACGATGGTATATATTGTATATCTGAAAATTGATCGATCCTTATATAGTGACACCCTCAGGCCCAAAAAATGGCAGGACAGTACAAATTACCCCTTTTTGAAAAGCAGACACTCAATGGTATTTAGTAAGAGGCATGGCAAATTTTTTGAAGTTGTAATTTTTTGTCACATCTATTTGGAAAATTAGGAAATTAAAAAACAATTTTTATCATTTTTTTTTTTTAACTGTTACCTGTGCAGTACAGCCTTTTCAGATAACTGGTGTGGTAGTGATCAGGGACACTGGCTAGTTCATGCAGTGTCTTTTGTTGTGATTAGCTGTGGTTGTTCAAAGCTAATCACATGGTACATATGGGCTGTGATTGGCCTGTCTGTACCATGTATTTACTGTGTCCAATCACAGCTAACTACACAATTGTATACAATAGATGGAAATGAAAGTCAGCCATCCATTGTTTACAACTGTCATGTGATCTGCTATGATTGGTCACAGCAATCACATGACACTGGGCGGTGCAGTGATCAGTCATCGGCTGTGTGCGGTGGACAAAGCCAGTTGACAGGTCACGCCGCTGTGAGGCCCTGTGAGAGGTGCGTTCTGGGAGGACATCATATGACGTCCTCCTAGAACACGGCTCCTGCCTGTCATTTTAGTATAGGCTGGGCGGGAAGGTGTTAAAGCCTCTTCCGTGTTTGCTCACTGGAGAGTCAGATGAAGCCTTTGTGAACGCCCCTCCGGTAAGATACAGTGCATCCGGAAAATATTCACAGCGCTTCACTTTTTCCACATTTTGTTACGGCCTTATTGCAAAATGGATTACATTAATTATTTTCCTCAAAATCCTATAAACAATACCCCATAATGACAACATGAAAGAAGCTTGTTTGAAATCTTTGCAAATTTATTAAAAAAAAAAACGAAAGTCAAATGTACATAAGTATTCACAGCTTTTGCCATGACACTCAAAATTTAGCTCAGGTAGAAACTGATCATCATTAAGCTGTTTCTACAACTTGATTGGAGTCCACCTGTGATACATTCAGTTGACTGGACATGATTTCGAAAGGCACACACCTGTCCATATAAGGTCCCACAGTTAACAGTGTGTCAGAGCACAAATCAAGCCATGAAGGTCAAGGAATTGTCTGTAGACTCCCGAGACAGTATTGTATCAAGGCACAGATCTAGGGAAGGGTACAGAAAAATGTTTGCAGCATTGAAGGTCCCAATGAGCACAGTGGCCTCCATCCTCCATAAATGAAAGAAGTTTGGAACAACCAGGACTCTTCCTAGAGCGAGCCGCCCAGCCAAACTGAGCAAGCGGGGGAGAAGGGCCTTTGTCAGGGAGGTGACCAAGAACCCGATGGTCACTCTGACAAAGCTCCAACATTTCTCTGTGGAGAAAGGAGAACAACCATCTCTGCAGCACTCCCCCAATCAGACCTGTATGGTAGAGTGGCCAGATGGAAGCCACTCCTTAGTAAAAGGCACATGACAGCCCGCCTGGAGTTTGCCAAAAAGCACCCTGAAGGACTCTCAGACCATGAGAAACAAAATTCTTTGGTCTGATGAAACAAAGATTGAACTCTTTGGGCTGAATGGCAAATGTCATATGTGGAGGAAAGCAAGCACCTCTTATCACCTGGCCAATACCATCCCTACAGTGTAGCATCATGCTGTGGGGATGTTTTTCAGCAGCAGGAACTAGGAGACTAGTCAGGATCGAGGGAAAGATGAATGCAGCAATGTACAGAGACATCCTTGATGAAAACCTGCTCTAGAGCGCTCTGGACCTCAGACTGGGGCGAAGGTTCGTCTTCCAATAGGACAACGACCCTAAGCACACAGCCAAGATAACAAAAGAGTTGCTATGGGTCAACCCTGTGAATGTCCTTGAGTGACCCAGCCACAGCCCAGACTTGAACCCGATTGAACATCTCTGGAGAGATCTGAAAAAGACTGTGCACCGACGCTCCCCATACAACCCGATGGAGTTTGAGAGGTCCTGAAAGAAGAATGGGAGAAATTGCCCAAAAAATAGGTGTGCTAAGCTTGTAGCGTCATACTAAAAAAGACTTGAGGCTGTAATTGAAGCCAAAGGTGCCTCAACAAAGTATTGAGCAAAGGCTGTGAATACTTATGTACATGTGATTTTTGTTGTTTTTATTTTTAATAAATTTGCAAAGATTTCAAACTTCTTTCACATAGTCATTATGGGGTATTGTTTGTAGAATTTTGAGGAAAATGATGAATTTTAAAATAAGGCTGCAACATAACAAAATGTGGAAAAAGTGAAGCGCTATGAATATTTTCCAGATTCACTGTATATATTTGTCATCCTTGAAGGCATGTTATTTTTACTGCAATAGATTGTTACTGTGTAATTTTGTCATTTTGTCCATATAGGTTTGTGGCAACAGCCCTTATTTTGACCGTATGCCTTTGGAGGCATTGTTTTAGCCACTTGAGGTCTAACAACCGCACATATACTGCGACAGGGCGGCCTGGCTGCGTGAACCAACGTACCTGTACGGCGGTCCGCGCATAAGATACAGTGGGCGTGCGCACCGCCAGAAGTGACCTCTGCGCACCACGAGAGCTCACTCGCGATCACAGTAAAGACAGGCAGAACAGGGATCTGCCTATGTAAACAAGGTGGAAATCCCCATTGTGACGGGGGACAACATTAAGTTCTGCTGTTCCTAGTGATAAGAAACAGCGATCTCTGTGTTGTCCCACTAAGCCCATCCCCCACACAGTTAGAACACACTTTAGGGAACATAGTTAAACCCTTCCCTGTCAGTGTCATTTATATATTGATCAGTGCATTTTTTTAGCACTGATCACTGTAATAATGTCACTGGTCCCCAAAAAGTGTCATTTGGGGTCAGATTTGCCCGCCGCAATGTCGCGGTCCCGCTAAAAATCGAGGATCGCCCATTACCAGTATAAACAATAAAAAAAAGCCATGAATACATCCCATAGTTTGTAGACGTTATAACTTTTGGGCAAACCAATACACGCTAATTGTGTTTTCTTTACCAAAAATATGTAGAAGAATACATAATGGCCTAAACTGGTGAATAAATTTGTTTTTTTTTTTTTGGATATGTATTATATAGCAGAAAGTAAAAAAATATAAATTTTTTTTTTTTTTTTTATTGTCAACCGCAGAGGTGATCAAATACCACCAAAAGCGACGCAGTGCTGTATCGCAAAAAAATGGCCTGGTCATTAACCACATGCCGACTGGGCCATAGCCGAAAGACGGCTACAGCGCGGTCGGCTTATTCTGGGTGGGCGTCCATGGACGTCCTCACAGGATCGCGCCCCCTGGGGAGCGCACCCGGTAACATCCGTGACCGCCGGGTCCCCCAGTAAATGGCCGCGACAGAGCACCACTTGAAAACAAAAACCGGCGTCATTTCATGATGCCGGTTCCTCCCTCCCCTCTCTGTACCGATCGGTACAGTGTGAGAGGAGAAAGGGAGAGATCGTTTGCAGCGCTGTGGGCACTACAGATCCAGCCCACAGCTCTGCTCAGTGCCCATACTCTGCCATAATCTGCCAATACTCGCCAATACTCTGCAATAAATTTTAACAGAAACAAAGAATTTTTTTTTTTCACCAAATTTTCAGTCTTTTTTGATTAATAGCGCAAAAAATAAAAAACCCAGCGGTGATTAAATACCACCAAAAGAAATCTCTATTTGTGGGAAAAAAATGACAAACGTTTCAAATGGGTACAGTGTTGCATGGCTGAGTAATTATCATTCAAAGCGTGAGAGCACCAAAAGCTGAAAATTGGTCTGGTTAGGAAGGGGGTTTAAGTGCCCAGTGGGTAAGTGGTTAAGGGGGTAATTCCTTCCGGGGCCATACCTACTATGCTTTTTTTTTTTTGCAATTATAATAAAACAAAGATTTGATAAAAAAAAAAAAAAAAAAACAATACTCAAACACTCACAATGTAATAATAATAATAATAATAATAATAATATACTGCAGTTTACCAATCCATAGATGTAGTGGCTACATTAGTTTTCTTCTTTTTTTTTTTTTTTTTAGTTTTTCCCTTTATATAACCTTTATTTTTTGGGTTTAATACTACTTTAAGGCTAACTGCACCTTTTAGATCATGTTACTTCCATATTTAGGATTGTAACATGTAACATAATGCAAGTAGACCCCCCCCACACCATCGCCTCTTCTGACAGCATGAGCAGGCTCTTCTGCCAGATAAAAGCTGTCCGTTTTGAATTATGTATTACAAGTCCAATTTGCCACCATGACAGGACTTATAGTTCTCAATGGAACTCTCCAAAGGAAGTAAAAACGGCCACGAAAATTAGAGCAAGTGTGAAGTGTATATTTTTGTCTGTGCCTTCCTGTTCCAGTGACATTACCAATTTTGCCCTGGTGTAACAGGGAGAATATGAACATTTCCAAATGGGTTCACAATAAGAAGTAAAAATGTACCAGGAATTCTAACCCTTCTCAACACTAAAAATTAAAACAAAGTAATGTCTTGAATTGTGCTTTAATTCCTGTGCTGCTGAGGCTGATCATTTTAGGTACGTTGTAAAAAGTACAAGAACACTGGAAAGACTTTTCTCAAGTGAAAAAAGGTTTTACAATCAATATCCTTATCATCCAAGACTAGAACAAATCAAATCATTTAAAAAATTATTAATGTTTTTGTATGTTTAACACTTTCAGACACTTTTCTCTTTTTCAATTTGGAGTTTCATTCCCAGCATCGTGATACAGGTTGGTATCCCAATCCATTTGTGGCTCATTTGGTGAAAACTGTATGTTCATGTTGTTTTGATTCCCTATCTGCACATTCCCGGCATGGCTGATCTGAATAACTGGAGTCTGTCCATGAAATACAGCAAATTGAGGTTGGGTTTGTTGTGGCAACACAGTAGTGGCATCACTCATCGACCATTGTAGGGAAATATTTTGTGGTTGTTGAAAATCTGATCTAGTTCTTCTCACTTTTCCTTCCCACAATTTATTCTGTTTCCTAATTACTTCCTCCTTGAATGTGTTACGCACTTTAGTTTCAAAGATAATAGAGCTTTCATCCAAGGGAATCAGGTTTTTTATCCACATTGGAATCTTACCATCTGGTTTATTTAATTTAGGATAAAAAGGAATGACACTCCCCAATTTGTCAGCATTTTCTATAGAATTCATCATTACTGTAGCACTCTGAAAGCCACCCCACGTGGCTTTCAAAAAAGCATTAGTGAGCAAAAGTACAATATACGCACTGTTTTCCACTGCATTTTCAAGACACATTAAAGGATTAACTCCTGGAGTTTCAAACCCCTCACAAAAAGTTGTACCTTTCCCAACCACATGGTGTTCTAAAACATTACAAACCCTGCTAGCTATCTCCTGGTCTTCAGGGGCATGAAAAATGACAAAACTGAAAAACTGGTCTGAAGAATTAACAGAAGGGGAAGATCTTACAGAAGGAGATGGAAGCACATCAGGACTAGAAAATATGTTAGATAAATGTGATTCTTGCTCAGAAAAGGGGTTGCTTTTATGAATAGTTACTCCAAGAGATAATTCATGCATTCGTTCTGGAAGGTTTGAATTCTGTGGATCAGGAAATGTTTGAGAACTATGCACATAACTTTGTCCATCAGTGTTCTTGTCTTCTGAGACTTCCTCCTCATTTCTCTTGCTTGTTAAACACAAATGAACAGAAGACTGCGGATATTTCTCTGGATTGGTGGTACGGAGATTGCTAGGGAGTTCTGAAGGAACAGGCTTGCAGCATGAACTTTCATTACAAATAATATTTGTACAAGGTGTCTGTGTGTCCGACACAGAGCACTGGCTATTGCATGGCTCATGAATGAAAGCTCTGGTAGGTGACTGGCTAATTTCCAAGGCATTGGATATACGAGACAAAGAATGGTGTGAAGGTCTTGGTATTGAAATCCCTTGACTGCATAGATCTGAGCGTAAAGTATGTGGGGCATCATCAAGATCTGTGTTTGAGTAATTTCTCAACATACTCATATACCTTTAATCTTAAAATTATCCAGCTACTTTTTTGTCACTTTTCTTGAAAAAATGTATCACAATACCAGATGGTAAGCAGTAACAAAGTAGCACAAACTTGCAATGCATGCCATTTTTTTTAAGTACTTAAGCAGGGAGAGATTCACCTGAAGATTTGTGAGTGCCCTGGTTAAATAAGTATAAAAAGAAAAAAAAAACAGTTAATGGTTCTATACCAACACAACACATGAGCAACATATAAATGCATCCATTAAACACATACAGTCAGGTCCATAAATATTGGGGCATCGACACAATTCTAATCTTTTTGGCTCTATACACCACCACAATGGATTTGAAATGAAACGAACCAGATGTGCTTTAGCTGCAGACTTTCAGCTTTAATTTGAGGATATTTACATCCAAATCAGGTGAACGGTGTAGGAATTACAACAGTTTGTATATGTGCCTCCCACTTTTTAAGGGACCAAAAGTAATGGGACAATTGGCTGCTCAGCTGTTCCATGGCCAGGTGTGTGTGTTATTCCCTCATTATCCCATTTACAAGGAGCAGATAAAAGGTCCAGAGTTCATTTCAAATGTGCTATTTGCATTTGGAATCTGTTGCTGTCAACTCTCAATAGGAGATCCAAAGAGCTGTCACTATCAGTGAAGCAAGACATCATTAGGCTGAAAAAACAAAACAAACCCATCAGAGAGATAGCAAAAACATTAGGTGTGGCCAAATCAACGGTTTGGAACATCCTTAAAAAGAAAAAACGCAACGGTGAGCTCAGCAACACCAAAAGACCCGGAAGACCACGGAAAACAACTGTGGTGGATGACCGAAGAATTTTTTCCCTGGTGAAGAAAACACCCTTCACAACAGTTGGCCAGATCAAGAACACTCTCCAGGAGGTAGGTGTATGTATGTCAAAGTCAACAATCAAAAGAAGGCTTCACCAGAGTGAATACAGAGGGTTCACCACAAGATATAAACCATTGGTGAGCCTCAAAAACAGGAAGGTCAGATTAGAGTTTGCCAAAAAAAATCTAAAAAAGCCTTCACAGTTCTGGAACAACATCCTATGGACAGGTGAGACCAAGATCAACTTGTACCAGAGTGATGGGAAGAGAAGAGTATGGAGAAGGAAAGGAACTGCTCATGATCAAAAGCATACCACCTCATCAGTGAAGCATGGTGGTGGTAGGGTCATGGCGTGGGCATGTATGGCTGCCAATGGAACTGGTTCTCTTGTATTTATTGATGATGTGACTGCTGACAAAAGCAGCAGGATGAATTCTGAAGTGTTTCAGGCAATATTATCTGTTCATATTTAGAAAAATGCTTCAGAACTCATTGGACGGCGCTTCACAGTGCAGATGGACAATGACCCCAAGCATACTGCAAAAGCAACCAAAGAGTTTTTTTAAGTGAAAGAAGTGGAGTGTTATGCAATGGCCGAGTCAATCACCTGACCTGAATCCAATTGAGCATGCATTTCACTTGCTGAAGACAAAACTGAAGGGAAAATGCCCCAAGAACAAGCAGGAACTGAAGACAGTTGCAGTAGAGGCCTGGCAGAGCATCACCAGGGATGAAACCCAGCGTATGGTGATGTCTATGCGTTCCAGACTTCAGGCTGTAATTGACTGCAAAGGATTTGCAACCAAGTATTAAAAAGTGAAAGTTTGATGGATGATTGTTAATCTGTCCCATTACTTTTGGTCCCTTAAAAAGTGGGAGGCACATATACAAACTGTTGTAATTCCTACACCTTTCTCCTGATTTGGATGTAAATACCCTCAAATTAAAGCTGAAAGTCTGCAGTTAAAGCACATCTTGTTTGTTTCATTTCAAATCCATTGTGGTGGTATATAGAGCCAAAAAGATTAGAATTGTGTTGATGTCCCAATATTTATGGACCTGACTGTACATAACTCAAAAGCTTTCAAGAAAAAAAATTCAGGAGATACAATTGATAACATTTTTTGAAGTTGCATGGTATTCATGCTTTAGTATTTAAAACTTGCATTTGAGGTGTTCTGATAGTTCAAAAGCACATTAAAATAAGTATAGTACAATATATTTTCTGAGTGACTATACAAAACCAGTTACAGTATTTTAAAACGTATAAAACATAGGGTCACAACTGTCCATAATCGACTTGACTTGGAAAAGATTTATGTATAGTGCTACACACCTGGTTTAACAATATCTATGGGAATTTCTTCCTGCAATTATTTAAAGTGGAGTTCCACCCACTTTTACAACTCTTCAGCATCCCTCACTAAACTGTGCACTGTAAACAAATTGGATATTTTTTTATTTTTTTTCTCAGCACCTACTGTATATCTGCTGTGTTCATTTTTCACTTCCTCCTCCCTGGCCGCGGCCCATCGCATCATTTCCTGTTTGCAATGCCTTCTGGGAAGGGGCGGCAACTTCCTCTGAAACTGCCGTTGCTATGGAAACCTGACCTGAAACCTATTACACTGCTTGTGCTGCACTGAGCATGTGGGGCGGCAACTTCCTCTGAAACTGCCGTTGCTATGGAAACCTGACCTGAAAGCTATTACACTGCTTGTGCTGCACTGAGCATGTGCGAGATCTGCAAGGATGAGATCCAGGAAGAAATACAGTCTGGCTTCAGATGCCCACACTTAAGATGGCTACGGCCTGCTGTAAGTTTATAAAATAACAAACTACTGCTACAAACTAACAAAACAGACCTTAGTTTACAGACTAACTTTAATAGAATACATTAAGCTTGTGTATTATAGGGGTATTTTTATTTAAAAAGTATAATTTCGGCCAGAACACCACTTTAAGACAAATAATAAACATCATTAATCATATGTTATGGATAAAACTGGCACCTATTTAGAGTGCATGGGCGATTAACATTTTTAAAGTAGCCTGTCCTAAATATTTGGTTAGAGATACTTGGTATGTTATCCTCAAACAGAATGTTACAAGGCTATGTTAATTAATCACTTTGAAATACCTTTGACTGTAATTCATTGCTGCTTTGATTTTGTAAGATACAGTCTCCTTCAAATTATTTTTTGATAAAACCTATTTAATCAAAGTACCCTCAGTGTTTTGTTTAATTTTCAAGCTAGTCTCTTATAGCACTGTGGTATATATGTTATGATTTTTGGTCCGGTTGGTGAAAACACCCTTACTAAAGACACCTCATCCCAATAAATGCGGATACAAAGAAACCAAGATTTCTCATAGACGCCAATTATAAAAACCGGGAGCAAATGCCATGTCAAGCTGACCAAGACTTCCCATAGATGCCAATGTGTCTGCACTCACGAGTGTATGTAAAGTGAGGGTACGTAAAGCAGGGTGTGCCTGTATATAAAAACACATATATACCACAAAGAAAGAGGGGAGAAAAGGTTGGGGGGATTTTGGCGGTGTCAAGTATAGAAATGCACAGTTGACTTACTATAGATAAAACATCATTTTTATTAACATAACATAGTTAAAAGAGAACATACTGTTACAGGGCAGTAGGAAATTATAAACAATTGGTGGTCAAAATCGTTACAGGCGAGTAGTAAATCGCAGCAGAAAATATTGCACACTAGCCCAACATGTTTCGCTACTTTAGCTTCCTCAGGGGATGTGCTAGAGATTTTATTTTACTGAGACCACTGGATAAAGAAAAACAAAATTGTAACAATAGTTTGAGACAATGCAGTGAAGTAATACATACAAGGTGTTAATTTCAATATGAACCTAGTTGCCTAGAAAAACTGGACACTTACCCTATACATATTTTGCACCCATGAACCAACTGGCCGATCCCCTAACTAAGCCCCAAAAGACCGGATCCAGGGGGGTCAGTTTGGCATAGCCATAGAGGGCTGATAGGAGGACACTAGGGAACAACAAGATCACCATAGAATTATATTGTTGAATAAATGGCTTGATATGAAATCAAGAAAAAATAGTAATAAGGGGGGGGGGGGGGGGACATACGTCTCCTAAGTTAGATACTCACATTAAATTCTCTGGTAGTTTTGGTAATTTAATTGTCTGTAGGGAGGATATATTGGAATAATTCCGATCAGAAGCTGTATAGAGTTTAATGCAAGGGCAGGCTAAAAAGTAATAGTGAGAGGGGTATTGTTATTAATGAAGTAAATTATAAAGTATATTAGATAGTAAGTTAATGTAGAGTGCTGAATGTTTGCTGTGAAAGATAATGAAAGTGATGGTGAATGATGATCGGGAACCAGCGGTGATAATAGGACACAAGTAGTGAACAGAGGAGGTGGGTAACGGAGAGCCAACTCTCCGCACCTGAAAATCGTGAAACCGGGAAAGTTAATTGCTTGTATAGGCACTATGGTATAGGCACTATCTTCTATGGTGATCTTGTTGTTCCCTAGTGTCCTCCTATCAGCCCTCTATGGCTATGCCAAACTGACCCCCCTGGATCCGGTCTTTTGCGGCTTAGTTAGGGGATCGGCCAGGTGGTTCATGGGTGCAAAATATGTATAGGGTAAGTGTCCAGTTTTTCTAGGCAACTAGGTTCATACTGAAATTAACACCTTGTATGTATTACTTCACTGCATTGTCTCAAACTATTGTTACAATTTTGTTTTTCTTTATTTATCCAGTGGTCTCAGTAAAATAAAATCTCTAGCACATCCCCTGAGGAAGCTAAAGTAGCGAAACATGTCGGGCTAGTGTGCAATATTTTCTGCTGCGATTTACTACTCACCTGTAACGATTTTGACCACCAATTGTTTATAATTTCCTACTGCCCTGTAACAGTATGTTCTCTTTTAACTATGTTATGTTAATAAAAACTATGTTTTATCTATAGTAAGTCAACTGTGCATCTATACTTGACACCGCCAAAATCCCCCCAACCTTTTCTCCCCTCTTTCTTTGTGGTATATATGTGTTTTTATATACAGGCACACCCTGCTTTACGTACCCTCACTTTACATACACTCGTGAGTACAGACACATTGGCATCTATGGGAAGTCTTGGTCAGCTTGACATGGCATTTGCTCCCGGTTTTTAACATTGGCGTCTATGAGAAATCTTGGTAAGCTTGACATGGCACTGCTCATGGTTTCTAACATTTAACATTGGCGTCTATGGGAAATCTAGGTCAGCTTGACATGGCACTGCTCCTGAACCATAAGTGACAGGGACGCAGGACTACATCATATCCGATTTTGGGGTCTGCTAGCTTGCCTAGGTAATCTATCATGTCAACGTCTTGGTTCACCAAGTTTGATGTCCCTGTCACTTATTGTTCGTGAGCAGTGCCATGTCAAGCTGACCAAGATTTCTGATAGAGCTATTGTATTTACATGCATTGAGAAGTGAAAAAAGGTATTGCTTAACGTTAAAGTGTTTGTTAACCCCCAAAAAATACAGATCCTGTTCCATTAAAGCCTAGTATACAGCACAGTGCTTGTGCTGTGTCATTTGAACCCCTGTATCACCTGAAATACTTGGCTGATCCTGGTATACCTACTCCTCTGCAAACAAACCACAATAATCATGGCTGCTGAGCCCTGACATCGTGGTCCGTTTGCGTGCCTCTGTCATCCGCAGCTCTCTCTCCACCTCCTTCCCGACTGACGTCAGCGGCAGGGGTTGGCCCCACCAACTGCAACTGTGAGCCGGAGACAGAAGAAAGGAGAGGAATCAGCTGAGCGGCGGGAGCAGAGCTTATACTGGTACAATCGTGCAGATTTTTTACATTACACAGGGACAAATATTATAATGGTGCAGAGAGGATGGGAGCATGTAATAGAAGTGGGTTAACAACTACAAAAACTACTACTACATTTTCGTTTTACATACATGCTCTGGTTCCATTGTGTACCTAGAAGTGGGGTATGCCTGTAGGAGGTGTTATGTGATTATATTTGTATCATATTCAGATAATATCACGCACTATGTGTTTTTGGCTTTAAAATATGTTGTAAATAAAAATTAATATTTTATGGAAATTGCTTCTGTCTCATGTAAATGCTGATAAAGTCCATTATGAGCAGAGCTAGTCCTTCAATCCATTAGAGATTTGGATGTGGCATGGGTATAGGTCGCCTTTTTTTTTAGGTGTAGAAAAGGTGGCCATACACGATACAATCTGATTATACGATCTCATTTAGATTTACCAAAACGAAATAATAGGACACACCATCTATCCAATCACTCTTTATCCAATCAGGCAAGCCCTTTCACTACATAGTTGATGTTAGATCTTAAGGAGATTGCACATTCAGACTGAGCTTTACAGAACCCAGACCTCTAGCCACATAGAGGTTATCACATTGCTGTTTTCTGATCACTCAGCTCCTGCACACTCTGCCAAATAAACTATCTGGGGCTGTATATTTAGTGAAAACTATATTCACTGATTGCATTCAGAAAACCACTGCACCTGATGGTGGGTGGTAGTGATGTGTTGGAGAAGGAGGGTAGATGATGCAGGGTGTGTACTAATGAGGTCAGGTGGTAAACGCCTTCCTGTGTCACATCCCAATGTCTATCCAGGAAGTAATGGAGAATCCTTTTTTATTCAGCCAGCTGGACACTAAGATAGGGGTGTGTAAGATAATTAGAAAGATTTTTTATTTCTGCCAAAGACGTGCATTATTGGTATATTGGTACATAGTGAAGCTGAAATTTAGAAAAAAAAAAAAAAGTGAACTAATCTTTAACCACTTCAATACCAGGCACTTAGACACCTTCCCGCCCAGGCCAATTTTCAGCTTTCAGCGCTGTCGCTATTTGAATGACAATTGCACGGCCATGCTACACTGTACCCAAACAATTTTTTTATCATTTTGTTCCCACAAATAGAGCTTTCTTTTGGTACTATTTGATCACCTCTGTGGTTTTTATTTTTTTGCGCAACAAATAAAAAAAGACCGAAAAGTTTTTCTTTGTTTCTGTTAAAAATTTTTGTAAATAAGTACGTTTTCTTCTTCAATGATGGGCACTGATACGGCTGCACTGACGGGCACTGATACGGCGGCACTGACGGACACTGATAGGTGGCACTGGTATGCGGCACGGATGGGAACTCATAGGTGGCACCGATGGGCACTCGTAGGTGGCATCGATGGGTACTTATGGGTGGCAATGATAGGTGGCATGGATGGGCACTGACAGGGGGCACCGATAGACACTGATGGGTGGCACTGATGCCACTGATTGGTGGCACTGATGCTCCTAAGGGTGGCATTGCTGGGCATCTAGGCAATATTATGGTGCCAATCAGTGCCCATTTGTGGGCACTGATTGGCACAGATTGGGCACATGTGGATGGCCATGGGGTACATACCTGGCCATCCACATGTTGCCCCTTACCTGGTGGTCCTAGTGGCGATCCCTGGTGGTCCAGTGTGGTAAACTGAGGGGGGCCGGGCTGATAAACAATCAGCGCAGACCCCCACTGTCAGGAGAGCCGCCGATCGGCTCTCCTATACTCGCATCTGTCAGACGCGAGTGAGAAAGAATTCCCCAACAGCATCATGTGACATGGCGGGGGTGGGAAGGAGCTCCTCCCTGCAAAAAGGCTGTGTGGATAGCAGGAAGTGTAAACCCTCAGTGCCGTCCACCAACCACAAGCGGATGGAGCCTACCCGCCGGCTGGTATAAGCAGAAGACTCCACAGGGGACACGCACATCACCATCTAGCGCATCCGTGGGCCACGACAGTCACAGTGGGTAATTAATGATTCAAAAACCACAATGGTGAAACATACTAGAACAAAAAACAATGATCGATTAAACAAAAATTATATACATAGGAAAAAGCAAACAAGGAAAGGAAGAAAAAATATAAAATATAACGGGAAAGAAAATAGCCAAGGATATAGAATACCAGGGACGAGCAGATCTAAAATGAAAGATTAATTATTAAAGAATTCTGTATATGGTATTATATTTGGCATGGGGGTCCCAGGATGTCATGGCATAGGGGCACACAGCAATGTCGCAAAGCATTAATTCCTTTGGAGTTCAAGACTTTTAATACTGGAAATTAGAGGTTCAACTCGCATCCCCCTGTTAGATGTATCCTAAACAAGTATTGGCATCTGCTTGTTATGGATCCTTTGCTTGCTCCTTTTGTGTCGGAGGTACCGGCTTTCGCCTACAGGAGGGCCCCCTCTGTGGTCGACAAGCTGGTATCAAGTGAAAACAAGGCTTCAAGAGGTGACATGTGTAAAAACTTTAGGCACTTTCTCCTGCGGGGGATGTGCCTACTGTCAATATATGGACAGATGCAAAAATATTCTGTTACCTAATGGGCACACTTTTCACCCTAAATATTATGTAAATTGCAGGACCTCCGCCGTGGTATATCTACTCTCTTGCGACTGTGGATGTTACTATGTCAGGAAAACTATAAATGAATTCTGGAAATGCACATATCAACATATATTAAGTATACGCAAATGTGATCCTGATGTACCCATTGGTCGACACATGGCCTCAGTCCATGCTGAGTCTATCCCTAAGGTACATTTTCTGGCCTTGGATTGCCTACATCCTAGCCACAGAGGTGGCGACTTCAATAAGCAACTACTACAATGTGAACTTAGATGGATTTTCAACCTCAAGGCCACCCTGCATCCAGGCTTGAATGAGGCATTTAACTTCAAGCCCTTCCTCCCTGGTTTTGTGTCAGGGGGATTAGAGTTCTAATTTCCGGTATTGGGAGTCTTGAACTCCAGAGGAATTAATGCTTTGTGACATTGCTGTGTGCCCCTATGCCATGACATGCTGTGCCGTGACATCCAGGGATCCCCATGCCATCTATAATACCATTTACCATATATAGAATTCTTTAATAATTAATCTATCATTTTAGATCTGCTCGTCCCTGGTATTCTATATCCTTGGC
Organism: Aquarana catesbeiana; assembly: GCF_042186555.1. Taxonomy (NCBI): domain Eukaryota; kingdom Metazoa; phylum Chordata; class Amphibia; order Anura; family Ranidae; genus Aquarana; species Aquarana catesbeiana. Next base: position 523,874,005 of record NC_133324.1, on the reverse strand, counting down.
TATTTTCTGTCCCATTATATTTTTTATTCCTTTCCCTGTTTGCTTTTTCTTATGTATATAATTTTTTAATTGATCACTGTTTTTTGTTATTGTATATTTTTCCATTGTGGTTTTTGAATCATTAATTGCCCACTGTGACTGTCAGGGCTGTGATGCTCTAGATGGCGATGTGCATGTCCCCTGTGGAGTCTTCTGCTTCGGCTCCACCCACTTGTGGCCGGTGGACGGCACTGGGGGTTTACACTTCCTGCTATCCACACGGCCTTTTTGCGGGGAGGAGCTCCTACCCACCCCCCAACGTCATATGATGCTGCTGGGGAATTCTTTGCGGCGGTGATGCTCTGACCTGTGACGTTAACCCGCTCAATGGGCGGGGGGTGCGCCGCACGCCCTTGTGTCAGAGAACCGCCTTGTCCCTGTCCTGAGCCGCCCTGATTGGCGGCTTCTTTGATGTCAGGGTTCCAGCACCTCCTCCCCATGGCTTATTGGCTCTCCCTGAGGAATACTCCTTATATAAGCACACACACCTGACAGGCATGTCTCTGATTCCCCTATTTTATTTCTATGCAACATTCATCCTGTCTGCTGATGTTTAAGTTTAGGAAGTATGTGTTAATACGCACTTCCAATTGCTTTTTTTGCTTTAGATATCGATACCTTTTTGGCTGGTGTAGCCTACAAGGCATTTCTTATGGATGTTTGTTGCTTGCTCATCCTGGGATGCACGCCCACCCATCTGCTGCTCTGCAGACTGCTTCAGTCGCTTTGGGAGTCCCCACTGATTTTATTCCTTGTGTTTCCTTTTTTGCTTTTTTTTGTACTGTGGATCATCATGTGAGTATTAGAATGGTTACATATATTATATACCAAATGTATACTTTATTACTATATTGCCTGCTATGTTCACATCGTGCTTTACAGTGTGATTATCATGCGATTATGTTTACATTTCAGACAATGAGAATTAAAGTCACCCATACATAATCTTCCCTGATGAAGGAATGAATACATATTGTTCATTCCGAAACATGTTGGGCTATACGCAAGAAATCCCCATTGATTGATCACAGCTCGTCTCTGGCAGCACAAGGCATACTTGCCTTTTGTTGGGTTTGATAAATATGTTTTAATGTACTACCATTTTTTCTAATTTTGTACGATGTGCTTTACATTATTTGCCTTGTTGGCTATGTCTATATATAAACAAGTTTTTATGTTTTGTATTAATAAAAGTGGCATTATATTGCTTTTTACTATAAAATTATCTTTATGACCATTTCTGCCTAAAAAGTCCAAGGGGGCTGCTCCAATCCTGCACTATGGTATAGGTGTACAAACCTTTTAAATATGGAATTAGCTTTGGCTTTCTCTGATTGGTAGGTCCAATTTAATCAAAATGATCCTTATTCCTAAGCTACTCTACCTTGTACCCTAATACCCCTGTTGTTATACCTCTCAAAATACTTGTTTAGTGAACTCGATTTTTTTGAGCAGTGTTATAGAGAAATCGTTCACCAGCATCAGGCTTGAGCAGCTGCAACGCCCAAAAGACTGCGGAGGTATTGCCTTCCGAAACCCATAGATCTACTACCTGGCAGTACAAATCCAACATCTGGTCACCTGCAGGGACTGTTGTGGCTTGGGATTCCATATGGTTTCTAATTTTTTTATTCCACTCAGTCAGAGTCTCCTGGAGGGCTTGGAGTCACAGAATTTTTCTAAACCCAATAAAGCTTATCCTACATATAAGCTTATGCACAAAGTCTGGATGAAAGCTAAACGACTTCAAAAGTAACTGGTGCATCCAGTAAACAGCCCTATTTGGAGAAATGATTCTCATCGGGAACTTGCTAAACTTTGGATGTGAACCACATAAGTTTAAAATGTTAACCATAAAACCTATTGCCCATGGGAATAGGTTTAGCAGTGTGTTTGCATACAGTCTAAATCTTGGGGAGCAGCCGTACAAAAATTGGCCCTCTTAAAAATAAGTTTTTTTATTTTTTCAGTTGTTGTTTTGAGCCAACATTAAAGGAAATCATGTTATGGCTGCTGCCACCCAGATGTCCCTTTATATGAACATTAGTAATAAGTTTATCAATGTTTGACATTAACAGGTTCACTTATACCCCCTTCCTGACCAGGCCAATTTTTTTAAGCTTACAGTGCTCTCACAATTTGAATGACAATTACTCAGGCATGCAACACTGTACCCATATAAAATTTTTATCCTTTTTTTCACACAAATAGAGGGATTTCTTTTTGTGCTATTTAATCACCACTGGGTTTTTTATTTTTTGGGCTATAAATAAAAAAAGACCAAAAGTTTTGTAAAAAAAAAAAAAAAAAAATGCATTTTCTTTGTTTCTCTTATAAAATTTTGAGCACTCACTGATGGGTACCGACGTGCACTATTGGGCACTGATGGACACTGTAATGGCACTGATGAGCACTCACTGATGGCACTGATGTGCACTATAGGTCACTGATGACACTGTAGGGGACTGATGAGCACTGTGGTGGCACTGATGAGCACTGTAGGGCACACAGATCAAGCCAACTCACGCTGCTCTGCTGTTTCTCTCGCCTCTCACCGATACAGCATGAGAGGAGAGAGAAACACTGCAACGTGAGCTGAACCAGGCATGATCTCGGTTTGTTGACAAAGTGATCGCTCCGTCATTGGATGGGGCGATCACGTTAAAGGGCTGCTGTGATTAGCCCTTTACCCCTAATCTGTGATGCGATGGGTCCCACAGACCCAGCGATCATGGACACTTCCAGCTGCACCCCCCCCCCCGGGGGTGTGCGAGAAGCGCAAGCACACTAGCCGGCCGTGCTGTAGCCGTCATTATATTGTAGCTATAGCGCAGTCAGCAAGTGGTTAAATTGATTCTTAACCTCTTCATGACCGAGGTCAAAACAAAATGTAATGCCCAAGAACACTTTTGACATGTGTTAGTATACCTGTACATATCATCTTAACTACTTAAAGCGACGTTCCAGTCTCTTTTCAGTTTATTAAAAGTCAGCAGCTACAAAAAGTGTAGCTGCTGACTTTTAATAAACAGACACTCACCTGTCCCATGGTTCAGTGATGTGGGCGCCCGAAGCCTTGCTCCCCTCCTCTTCGTGGCGCCATCATTACTACTGTGGGCGCCCTGCTGTGACAGATTGCAGCTTCACAGTCGGGCGCAAGCCTTGCTGCACTCTCCTAGTGGCCAGGCAATCTTTTGGGACCTGTGTCCCAGAAGATTGCAGAGAGGGAGGGGCTGCCTAGGGGGAGAGGAGGAGTAGCCTAGGCGGCCAAGCAACGGAAGGAGGAAGTGGGACAGAAAGTACCTGTCAAAACCATGTACCCACTCCCCCCCCCCCAAAAAAAAGTTACATGCCAAATGCAAGGCGTGCTTAAAGTGGAACTTCCACTTTTGGGTGGAACTCCGCTTTAAAAGTATACAGGTGAATTACACATTGAAGGAGAAAAGTGTTTGTTTGTTTTTTTTCAGGACAGATTTGGCTCATCATTTGGTTGTGAATGTTAATGAATATCTCCTCATTTTGGCTGGCCCAAAAAGAATATATTTTAACCACCTCCAATTTTGACATTTCTAATATACATGTACAAATTCAGCATTTTTTTCCTAGACAATACCCAATGTTGGTAAAATAAAAAAGATAATGTTACATAGATACCCAACATGTCACGGTTTAAAACTGTGTACGTCTGTGGAACGGTAACAAAACTATGGTACCTAAAAATATCCTTAGATATTTACAGGTTACCAGTTTAACATTACACAGAAGGTCTGGCGCTAGAATTACTGCTCTCACTCTGAGGTCTGCGACAATACCTCACGTGTGTTGCGGTCACTGTTTACACATGCATGCGTGCGGAACCTACGTACACATTCGCATTTGCGTGTGAGCAAGGGGGGACAGGAGGATTTTTTTCTTTAAATGTTATGATTTTTTTTTTAAACTGACACTGTACCTTTATTTATTCATTTTAAATGAACAATGTCCCTTGTGATAGCATGGGCCATGACAGATCCTCTTTAATCAAGAGATCTGGGTCTACTTGATCCCAGATTTCTCCTCTGCCCTCCAAAGCATCTGATCAAACCGAGATCAGACTTGTAAACAAACAAATAAAAACCAGAAGTGATGAAATTCTTATCGCTTCCAGTTTCTGACATCACAGAGTGGAAGGAACGAATGGAAGTTCCTCTTACTCTCTCTTCGACATCGTATCTGACTGGTCACAACGTTACCAGGCTCCCCAGTGGGAAGGGAGAGCCCAGTAAGGACAGATCGGGGTGGGGGGGGGATCTCTTGTGCCATCTGTAAAAGTGATCAAGTGACTATAAATTACTTTTTAAGTAATAGCCAACACTAAAAAATTATATCTAGATCATTGCTGCAGCCTCAGCGATGACTGAGATATCACCACTCGTGTCTGAGGACATGAATATGTACAGCAGACGGGAAGTGGTTACATTTTAGCCTTAGATTTTTATGCCATTAACATGACCCACCGCCAAAAACAAACAAACAAACAAAAAAAAAAAACTGTAAAATAAAATCCCCTACTCCTGATGATCACAGCAATGCCACATATATGTGTTTTATTTGTTCTTTGTACCTGTAGTAGCGCCAAGAAACAATAGTATTCTTTTGCAAAGTATCATATATATATATATATGCGCATCTTCCTAATATGCTCAATTTTAAAGGTCTAAGTAATTGTTAGGTTATTACCTGGTGGTACTGTCGTTCCCCTCCTTACATCCCACTTTTCAGTGCAGGACCTAAAACGCAATTCAGTATTACTGAAAAGGCTAATCCTCTAATAATCCTTGCCACTACCCAGAAGGTCAACAGGCTAGGAACCATACATTTATGATTAATGTTGGGTAACAAAGAAGTATACCGCTATCTTCAGGTCTAAAAAAAGAAAAAAAAAAAAAGAAAGAAGCGTTAGATAATATATTTACAATGCAAAAAATACATCTTGTAAATTTAAAAAACTTTGCAATGCAATCAATTTTGTATCGCTCTATCACCAAATGTGATGTTGTCCAGTAACCTATAAATATCCAACAAAAAGTCCAAGGAAAGATTAATGGAAGAAAGTGGTTACCATTTAAGGACACACTATAGCATAACTCATACAAAGTCATCTCAAATCATTTTATTAGAAAAATGTATACCAAAATGTACCAGATTAAACATCAGATTACATTTATCAGTAGAAAAGACTTTTAGCCTTCACCATTAACACTGACAACGCTGTCAAAGCACACTTTCAATGACATCTGGACAACCTCCTGCCAAAATCAAATTAAATCTCCATAGTCACAAAAACAAGTGGCCCAATACTTGGACTGCTACTGTAATAAAATCAACTAAATATTAAAACATGAGTTGAAAACTTTAACCCTTTCGTTACCAGATCCATACGTCATACGGACCTGACAGCGGGGGGTTTCACACACAATCTGGTGGCTGCAGCCAGTGGGTTTGTGTGTGAAACTGCCAGGCAGACTCCTGCCTGACGGGTGAAAGCACTTGGGCGGCTTTGCTGCCACCCGATTGCTCACACACCCCCCCTCCCCATTTGCAGGCCAGGAGCGACATGGCGGGTGTCGGCGGCTGGAGGGGAAGGAGAAGAGCGGACACACGTACGCTTCCTACCCTTCTTGTTGTGACCCGGAAAGCGATGTCTATGATGTTACTTCCGGGTCAGCCTCACCATGTCCTCGGCTAGCTTAACCACCTCAGCCCCGGAAGGATTTACCCCCTTCCTGACCAGAGCACTTTTTACAATTTGGCACTGCGTCTCTTTAACTGCTAATTGCGCGGTCATGCAATGCTGTACCCAAACGAAATTTGCGTCCTTTTGTTCCCACAAATAGAGCTTTCTTTTGATGGTATTTGATCACCTCTGCCGTTTTTATTTGTTGCGCTATAAACGGAAAAAGACCGAAAATTTTGAAAAAAAATGATATTTTCTACTTTTTGTTATAAAAAAAATACAATAAACTCAATTTTAGTCATATATTTAGGCCAAAATGTATACGGCCACATGTCTTTGGTAAAAAAAATGTCAATAAGTGTATATTTATTGGTTTGCGCAAATGTTATAGCGCCTACAAACTAGGGTACATTTTCTGGAATTTACACAGCCTTTAATTTATGACTGCCTATGTCATTTCTTGAGGTGCTAAAATGGCAGGGCAGTACAAACCCCCCCCAAATGACCCCATTTTGGAAAGTAGACACCCCAAGGAAATTGCTGAGAGGCATGTTGAGCCCATTGAATATTAATTTTTTTTGTCCCAAGTGATTGAATAATGACAAAAAAAAAAAAACATTACAAAAAGTTGTCACTAAATGATATATTGCTCACACAGGCCATGGGCATATGTGGAATTGCGCCCCAAAATACATTCAGCTGCTTTTCCTGAGTATGGGGATACCACATGTGTGGGACTTTTTGGGAGCCTAGCCGCGTACGGGGCCCCGAAAACCAATCACCGCCTTCAGGATTTCTAAGGGCATAAATTTTTTATTTCAACTCCTCACTACCTTTCACAGTTTTGAAGGCCATAAAATGCCCAGATGGCACAAAACCCCCCCCAAATGACCCCATTTTGGAAAGTAGACACCCCAAGCTATTTGCTGAGGGGCATGTTGAGTCCATGGAATATTTTATATTTTGACACAAGTTGCGGGAAAGTGACAAATTTTTTTTTTGCACAAAGTTGTCACTAAATGATATATTGCTCACACAGGCCATGGGCATATGTGGAATTGCACCCCAAAATACATTTAGCTGCTTCTCCTGAGTACGGAGATACCACATGTGTGGGACTTTTTGGGAGCCTAGCCGCGTACGGGGCTCCGAAAACCAATCACCGCCTTCAGGATTTCTAAAAGGCGTAAAATTTTGATTTCACTGTTTACTGCCTATCACAGTTTCGGAGGCCATGGAATGCCGAGATGGCACAACCCCCCCCCAAATGACCCCATTTTGGAAAGTAGACACCCCAAGCTATTTGCTGAGAGGCATGGTGAGTATTTTGCTGCTCTCATTTGTTTTTGAAAATGAAGAAAGACAAGAAAAAAAATTTTTTTCTCCAAGCGTCTTCCAGGACAGCCCATGAGACCTTGGGCTCCTCCTACCAGGACAGGAAACACGTCACCCCCACCAGATAAAAGGGCAGTCCTCCAGGCCCATGTCAGTTATTTGTGTTTCCTCCGGACGGGGGGTAACATGTTCATGGAACTTGTTCCCATAGGCCTTATAAGCAGGGGCTTTGTATGGCTTTTTTCTGGGGCATATCACTTACCTCTTCCTCTGCCAGAAGCAGCACACTGCTGGGGAGGTTGGCTGTGTTGCTGTTCTCTGTCCTCAGTGCCTGGAGAGGGCCAGGACCGGGGTGAGGTCGTGCCCCTAGCGCAGTGCATTGCACTCTAGCTCAGCTGAGCTTCGGTTGTCCTTCCCTGCTGACAGCCTGGCTGATCTGAGCAAGGAATGGAGGAAGCCGCAGCGTTCGAGGGGGCGGAGCTATTGCGCTCCAAGCTGGCCCACAGGAAGTGCCTGGAGAGGGTTACTTCCGGGGCATATGACATCATCATCGGGCGCCGGAGACGAGGTTCCAGTCTTCATAAACGGCGCGAACAGAGAACGCTGGCTGCTGGTGTTTCTTGGTGTTAAGCAGCCAGGCTGTGGATGACCAAGAGTGGCAGAATGGATCCTCCTGCAGTACCTGCACAGGCAGCGGATGCAGTTCCCAACACCAGCACCTCACAGGTAAGCCTGGGGTGTTCTGTCACCACCTTACTATCCCTGTGAGTGTTCCCTCCCCCTCCCCCCTCTGTAGTAGTGGGTGTAAGGGGACACATTTCCTCCCTCCTGCACGTGGTGTTACGGAGTGATTGTGTGGCTTTAATTACATTGTGGGTCATTTATTTTGTCTTGCAGACCAAGACTCAGGACAAGGCCCAAGCGCAGCCACTTAAAAGGAAATGTGCGGTTTGCGCAAACAAATTGAGCTCCTCATGGAGCAAAGCAGTTTGTCGCACCTGTATAGAAGGCCTAGTAAAGGATGACCCGGTTGCCTCGTGCCAGAAGATGCTTACTTCTGTTAGGGATGAACTTGCGTCCACCTTCAGTTCCTTTAGAACGCTTATTGACAAGCTCCAGACTCCAGCAGAGAGTCCGTCTTCACTGAAGGCATCAGTAAGCACTCCGCAGCAGGCAGAGAGTGAAGACTCTGAGGCTGAGGTCAGATCTACCCGTTCTTCTCTGGAAGAATCAGGGTCAGATACAGAGCCCAGAGATAGAGAATCCATTCGAGGCTCAAGATTTAAGTTATCTGTTGAGGATGTAGATGACTTATTAAAGGCTATCTATACTACCCTTGAGTTAAAAGAGGAAGAGGTTCAGTTATCCAAACATGATCTTATGTATAAAGGATTACATAAGAGAAAATCAAGAGTGTTTCCAGTTCATAGTTCTTTGGTTGATACTATTAAACTGGAATGGGATAATCCTGAGAGAAAACCATTCTTCTCTAGTAACCTAAAAAGGAGGTTTCCTTTTGATGAGGACACTGCGCAGCCATGGAATAAGAATCCCAAGTTAGACGCACCTCTTTCAAAAGTTTCTAAAAACTCGGACCTGGCGTTTGATGATATGGGTACGCTTAAGGATCCGATGGACAAGAGGGGGGATATCCTTCTCCACAGAGCCTGGGACTCAGCAGTTGGAAACCTGAAACCAGCTTTGGCTTCTACTTGTGTGGCCAGAAATCTGGAGGTTTGGTTGACTCAGATTCAGTCACATCTGTCAGCAGGTACCTCCAGAGAGCAAATTTTAAAGTCTTTTCCTCTCCTATTTCAGGCAGTGGGTTTTTTGGCAGATTCTTCCGCTGAGTCGGTAAGAATGTCAGCCAGGACTTCGGCTCTAGTGAACTCGGCCAGGAGAAGCCTTTGGCTTAAGACCTGGTCAGGGGACTCGGCCTCCAAGTTGCGCCTTTGTGGCCTTCCTTTAACTGGCGATCATTTATTTGGCCCAGGTCTACAGGAGGCACTGGAACGCACGGCTGATAAGAAAAAGGCGTTTCCAGAGAGAAAGAGAGTTCAGACAGCCAGAAAATTTTTTCGTGGCCAAAACAGGCAACAGAGTCCTAGAGAAAAGGACAGCAGGCCGAAAAAGCATTGGACTGGGCACAAAGGCAGGGGCAAAGGGGGAGTGCTATTTAACCCTCCTCAACAGCCCGCCAAGCCGCAGTGACTTGTGTTCCCCGGTGGGAGGGAGATTGAGGGCCTTCATCCCACAGTGGGCAGCAGTCACTCTGAGCCCCTTCGTCCTGGACCTAGTGACCAACGGGTACAGGCTGGAGTTTGTTCACCAACCACCAGAACGTTTGTTGGTCACATTTCCTCCACAAGATCGGGAGAAAGCGAGGGCTCTGGGTCTCCAGATCGGAGACTTATTAGATCAAAAAGTCCTGATTCCTGTTCCTCGATCGGAGCGGGGCAAGGGATTCTATTCCCATGTATTTGTGGTCAGAAAGCCGGCAGGAAAGTTTCGACTTATCCTGAATCTCCGGACCTTAAACAAGTCCATCAGATACAAGCATTTCCGTATGGAGACGGTTTTTACAATCAAAAACCTACTATACCCAAACTGCTTTATGGCCACGTTGGACTTAAGGGATGCTTATCTTCACATCCCTATCCATCCAGCCTTCCAAAAGTTTTTGAGATTGGCAGTGAAGACGGGTATGGGGACCCGACATTTTCAATTTCAGGCCCTCCCCTTCGGTCTTTCCTCAGCCCCACGCATCTTTACGAAGGTGTTGGGGGAAGTGCTGGCTCCTCTAAGATTAAAGGCAATAACGGTTATCCCTTACTTAGACGACCTCCTGATAGTGGCAAAATCATACCAAATGCTGTTGGAAGATCTCCAGGCTGTACAGGACTTCTTACAGTCCCTAGGCTGGCTAATAAACAAAGAAAAATCGTCCTTGATTCCGGCCCAGAAAGTAACTTATCTGGGTTACGATTTTTGCTCCGTGAACCAAAGAGTTTTTATTCCTCAGGAGAAGATTACCAAAGTGTTCCAGACTATGTCAACATTGCAGACCAACCAGTCGGTCTCTCTGAGACAGGTGTCGAGGGCAGTGGGTCTTATGACCTCATGTTTTCCCGCAGTACCATGGGCGAGACTCCGTCAGCGTCCGTTACAAAGGTTTCTTTTAAGAAACTGGGACAGGGACGTAAGGTCCCTGGAGTCAAGGATCTGGCTTCCCGACAGGATAAAAAGAAGCCTGTGGTGGTGGAGAGCTGGTCAGCACCTAGCAGGAGGTCTCCCATGGTCCTTTCCCATTTTCCGAAGGATTACCACGGATGCGAGTTCCTGGGGATGGGGGGCCCACCTCAGCAATGCAGTAGCGCAAGGAGAGTGGTCCCCAGAGGAGGCAAGGGCCTCATCCAATCAAAGAGAGCTGCTTGCAGTCCAGAGAGCCCTCCAGTCTTTTCAGATGGAGGTCAGGGGTCACAACCTCCAAATCCTGTCAGACAATATAGCGACAGTCGCGTATATCAACAAGCAGGGAGGCACGAGAAGCCGGAGGCTTCAGTCCATTGCCCAGGAGATCCTTTCATGGGCAGAGGGGAATCTAGCCTCCATTTCTGCTGTACACCTGAAGGGGAAAAACAATTGCCTGGCAGATTATCTCAGCCGTCACAGGATAGACCGAGACAACTGGTCCCTTCATCCCGAAGTCTTTGCAGATCTCACCAAGAGATGGGGTTATCCGGTAGCGGATTTGTTCGCAAACCGAAACAACCGCAAGACGGAGATATTCTTTTCCATGAACCCGGCAGACCAAGCCTTGGGGATCGATGCTCTGGCAAACCCGTGGCCTCCAGGCCTATGTTATGCCTTTCCGCCAATCAGGCTGATTCCAGAAGTCCTCCGGAAGTTTCGGCTGGAAGAGACAGATCTGATTCTAATTGCCCAGTTTTGGCCCAAGAGGCCATGGTTTTCCCTGCTACAGTCTCTGGTTTCAGAGCCTCCGTGGAGTCTTCCGAAAAGGGAAGACCTATTATTGCAGGGTCCAGTATCACACCCTCAGGTGGTTTCCTTAAACTTGACGGCCTGGTATCTGAAGAAAAGATACTGAGCGCCCAAGGGTTCTCTGACAAAGTAGTCAGGACTCTCGTGAATTGCAGGAAGCCAGTTACTAGAGCCATATATTCCAAAGTTTGGAAAAGGTTTAACTCATGGTTATCTGAAAATGATAGATTAGCTCATGATATTCCGTCTATTTTGGAATTTTTCCAAGAGGGTGTCGACAAAGGTCTTTCTGTTAGTACCTTAAAGGTACAGGCGGCAGCTATTAGTGTGTTCCTCCAGTTTTCTCTCCTGGAAAATCCCACTATAGCCAGATTTTTCAAATCTATCTCTAGGGCCAGACCAGTAGTGGTGAGAAGTTGTCCAACGTGGGATCTGTCCCTAGTACTTCAAACTCTGGTAGAATTTCCGTTTGAACCTCTGGAAAGTATGTCAGTTAAGTTACTTACATTAAAAACTGTGTTCCTTATAGCTGTTACCTCAGCTCGTAGGGTAAGTGAGTTGCAGGCCCTATCAGTTAGGGAGCCCTTCCTCACGATTTTTGAGGATCGAGTTGTGTTACGAACCGATCCAGGTTTTTTGCCCAAGGTGGCAAGTACATTCCACCGATCTCAGAACATTGTATTGCCAACCTTTTGTAGTTCGCCACAGGGCGACTTAGAAAGAAAATTTAGTTTCCTAGATGTAAGAAGGATTCTCTTGGTCTATCTTGAGGTCACGAAGACCTTTAGGAAAACTGATGCCTTGTTTGTCCTCTTTTCTGGAGTTCACAAGGGGAATAGTGCATCTAAAGCCACATTGGCTAGATGGATAAAGCAAGCCATCTTGGAAGCTTACAAAATTAGGGAGGTCCCTACACCTTTTGTTACTGCGCACTCAACTAGAGCCTTGTCTACGTCTTGGGCTGAGAGGGCTGGTGCCTCACTGGAACAAATTTGCAGGGCTGCCACTTGGTCCAGTTACTCGACTTTCATTAAACATTATCGCCTGGATCTCCTATCAGCTCAGGAGCAGGCGTTTGGTCGTAAGGTCCTTCAGGCAGTTGTCCCTCCCTAGACTGGTAAGTTCTGGCTCATCGTCTCATGGGCTGTCCTGGAAGACGCTTGGAGAAAAGCTGAGTTAGACTTACCGGTAACTCCTTTTCTGAGAGTCTTCCAGGACAGCCGGATTCCCACCCGGTATTGTCTGAAGTTATGTGTATTATGCATATGTTTTGCAGGGTCCTACGGTTCTTGAGAATACTGACATGGGCCTGGAGGACCGCCCTTTTATCTGGTGGGGGTGACGTGTTTCCTGTCCTGGTAGGAGGAGCCCAAGGTCTCATGGGCTGTCCTGGAAGACTCTCAGAAAAGGACTTACCGGTAAGTCTAACTCAGCTTTTTTTCTTTTTTCAATTTTCAAAACTTTGTGACAAAAAGTGAGGTCTGCAAAATATTCACTATACCTCTCAGCAAATAGCTTGGGGTGTCCACTTTCCAAAATAGGGTCATTTGGGGTGGTTTTGTGCCACCTGGGCATTCCATGGCCTCCGAAACTGTGATAGGCAGTGAAGAGTGAAATAAAAAATTTACGCCCTTAGAAAGCCTGAAGGCAGTGCTTGGTTTTCGGGGTCCCGTATGCGGATAGGCTCCCAAAAAGTCTCACATGTGGTATCCCCGTACTCAGGAGAAGCAACAGAATGTATTTTGGGGTGTAATGTCACATATTCCCATGGCATGTTTGAGCAATATATCATTTAGTGATGACTTTGTGCAAAAAAAAAAAAAAAAAAAAATTTGTCTTATATTGTGTAACAATCTAAAATATTCCATGGACTCGACATGCCTCTCAGCAAATAGCTTGGGGTGTCTACTTTCCAAAATGGGGTCATTTGGGGGGGGTTTGAACTGTCCTGGCATTTTATGCACAACATTTAGAAGCTTATGTCACACATCACCCAAAAAAACACACTTTTTTAAATTTTAATGCACTAAACACACTATATTGCCCAAATGTTTGATGAAATAAAAAAGATGATCTTAGGCCGAGTACATGGATACCAAACATGACATGCTTTAAAATTGCGCACAAACGTGCAGTGGCGACAAACTAAATACATTTTTAAAATCCTTTACAGGTTACCACTTTAAAATTACAGAGGAGGTCTACTGCTAAAATTACTGTATTGTTATCTCAGGGAATGTAAATATCCCCTATGATAGCAATAGGTAGTGACAGGTACTCTTTTTTTGAAAAAATTGGGGTCTATTAGACCCTAGATCTCTCCTCTGCCCTCAAAGCATCTGGCCACACCAAAATCAGTGTGATAAAATGCTTTCCCAATTTCCCAGTGGCGCTGTTTACATCCGGCGAAATCTAAGTCATGAAATGCTCGTAGCTTCCGGTTTCTTAGGCCATAGAGATGTTTGGAGCCACTCTGGTCTCTGATCAGCTCTATGGTCAGCTGGCTGAATCACCGGCTGCATTCTCAGGTTCCCTGTTGGGACAGGAGAGCCAGAGAAAAACATGGAAGACGGTGGGGGGGGGGGCATTCCCTCCCACTGCTTGTAAAAGCAGTCTAGAGGCTAATTAGCTGCTAGGATTGCTTTTACATGAAAGCCGACCGCTGGCTGAAAAGAATGATACCAAGATGATACCTAAACCTGCAGGCATCATTCTGGTATAACCACTCAAAGTCCAGTAACATACCAGTATGTTGCTGGTCCTTGTTGGGCATATATTGTAATCTTTTTTTTTTTTCATGCAGCCTGTGGGCTGTACGAAAAAAGAGATTGATCGGTGGGTATGCCCACCATTAGAATACCTCCCTTCGTCCACCCACTTCTAATGATGGGCATACATGCAACGTTTATATATGCCGAAGCATGGGGGCATCCTCCTGCAAAAGGTAGGAGCAAATCGCTCCTCCACCCCTGATGCCCCCATGCTTCGGCATATATCACCTCCGCTAGAGTCACGGCTTTATATATCGTGGGAGCAAACGCTGTTGCTGTCAAGATAAATAAATCCACGCTGCAGCTGAATGGCGTACCTGAAGACAAAAAAATGGTTAACAATAAAACACAGTAAACGGTAAAGTATAAAAAATTGCATACCTGAAAAGCAAACATGATAAAACATAACAACAATAAAACATTGCAGAATAGAATATAGTAAAAAAGAGAAGAACAATAGAGAGAGAATAGAGAGAGAGAACAATAAAACGACAACTATTTCTTTTTTTATTTTATATTTTTTTTGTGTTTTTTTTTTTTTTTTTTTTTACACTTTTTTTTGTATCTGTAACTTTTGTAACTGTAACCGGTTCCAGGTTCGGGTCTCTCAAAACGCGATGGCATCTTGGGAGACCCTGTGTTAGTGTGCCTAGTCTGTGCAATGCTGTATGCTAATACTCAACTAGTGTATGATAGCGTTCAAAACATTCACCAATGCAAAGACCAGGATTGTCAGGACAGGAGGGACAATAATAGCGGGTGTCACGCCTATATCCGCGCTTGCTGCAGACACATCTTTTTTGGGGGGGTTCGTTGGGTAGGGGTACTCGGAGGACATAAAGAAAATGCCTCTCATGCAGCCGACTGCATTTGGTTGGGGATGTGAATGGGGGAAGTACGGGTGCTGCAGAAGTGGTGGGTTCCCAATTAGGATTGGCGAATGCAGCAGGAAGGGCACTAATGGGCACGACGGGCCCGTGTTTGTCTTCTTCTTGGTGGCAGCGGGACACTACTTGTGCTTGCCACCTCACCAGCTTGAACTGCACTTATGGGACTCGCCACGTCACCAAGTGTTACTGCAGTGCTGGTTTGACTACGACCGGGGTGTACTAGGCCGCTGGTGCTTGCCAGTTCACCAAAACGCTACCAAAAAAACTGTTAGTGATCGCAGGGATCAGGCCTGACTCTGCGAACGCTGCAGTTATGCGTTTAGTGTTTTGTAAGTGATCGATCGATACTGCACTTGGGTAGGCTGGGCGGAGGGGCAAAACGCAGGTGTTAGCAGGTATCTGGGCTGATCCCGCTAACACTGCGTTTTTGGGAACCCTAAACTGCTGGGGACGCTAGTATAGATCTGATCGGATCAGATATTGATCCGTTCAGATACTATACCACTAAGGGAGGTGTATGGTGTGTGCGTGGGTGTTAGCGCTACTGGCACTAACCTGACGCTGCCTGGGGCTGGTGCTTGCCAGTTTACCAAAACGCTACCAAAAAAACTGTTAGCGATCGCAGGGATCACGCCTGACTCTGCGAACGCTGCAGTTATGCGTTTAGTGTTTTGTAAGTGACAGTGATGGATCGATACTGCACTTGGGTGGGCTGGGCCGGGCCGGGCAGAGGGGCAAAACGCAGGTGCTAGCAGGTATCTGGACTGATCCCACTAACACTGCGTTTTTGGGAATCCTAAACTGCTGGGGACGCTGGTATAGCTCTGATCGGATCAGATATTGATCCGTTCAGATACTATACCACTAAGGGAGGTGTATGCTGCGTGCGTGGGTGTTAGCGGTACTGCCACTAACCTGACGCTGCCTGGGGGCGACGCAGACCCTATCTGACCCTAAAACCTAACTTATATCACCGCCGTGCGATCAGGGGGCTAAACCTTTATTCGGTAATAAACGGCGGGTGCCCTGACACTATAAAAAATAAACTAACCAGCGTCACCCGTAACAGTTATACGGTGATCACTGGTGAAAGGGTTAACTAGGGGGCAATCAAGGGGTTAAAACCTTTATTAGGTAGTATATGGGGGTCCCTGACGCTATAAAATGCTGACGGCGAACCTATATAATTTACCTCCCTAACTAGCGTCACCAGTGACACTAATACAGCGATCAGAAAAACGATCGCTTAGTGACACTGGCGACGGGTGGGTGACCTAAAGGGGGCTAACCCTAACTGCCCTACCACACTAACTGTCACAAACTGACACCAATGCAGTAATCAGAAAAAGAAAAAAAAAAAACTGCTTGGTGTCAGTATGACGGGGGAGGGGGGGGGGTGATTGGGGGGTGATCAGGGGTGTAATGTATGCTTGGTGTGTTCTACTGTGTGTGTAGTGTTTGTGCACTCACATCGATGTCTTCTCTCCTCGGCGCCGGAACGGAAAATACCGAGCCGAGGAGAGATGACATCACTTCCTCTGCTTCTGTTTACTATACAGAAGCAGAGGAAGCATTTCATTCGCCAGGAGCGATCGCGAGGGGGGAGCCACGAATGAGTAGCCTCCCCCTCACCTCTCATCGCTTCTGACGAGAATCTGACCGCCGCAGGCACCGGGGGGGGGGGGGGTCCAATCCAATCGACGTACAGGTAAGTCCTTATGCCTGCCCGTGCCATTCTTCCGACGTACATCGTCGTGCGGCGGTCGGCAACTGGTTAACAGGGAAATAATGTTCTGCAATGTGATCTGAATTGTAAAACCAGGGGTAGGTTAACCCCCGACACATGAAGCCTCTTTTGCCGGCACTCGACTCCCTCCCCATCAGCAGAGCAGCCCAGGGAAGTGTCAGACACCAGTGCATTCCAATTTCAAAGTTCCCCACACTGCACCTGCACTGAGCAGGCACTGTGCCCCCACACATTGTAAAAGATGGGAAACATTGTTTGGTTCTGTAACTTTCCTGTAGCTGCGATCATCAGCTTTTGTGATGGGGAAGAGATTAGATGCAGTTCTGCTAGGGGGTGGGGCGGTCCCTGTTTCCAGGAGGAGGACTGTCATTGGCAGCTGCTAAAGCCAATCACAGTCCTGCTATCCCCACCCACCATCTGGAGGAAGATGACTCGCTTGGTTGCCACTACAGAAAGAAGGGATTTCACTGTGACTGAAAAAAACACAATCAGGTGACAGTTTGTGGAATTACTGTTGAGCTTCTGGGAACTTTGTTCAAATTATTCCTGAACCTTTGCGTCACTTACTACTGAACCCCTGCACTCTGTGTCCCTTTAAGCCACAGCCAGTATTCAGCGCAATGAAAATCACACCCAATCATTGCGCATCCATTCCAGATGCTTGTATGAGATATCACATACATCACATATAAGCATGTGGGCTGGATTGCGAGAGTTGGATCAGCAGGATGAGTGTACCATGACAGGTAGATGCTTCTTTTCTCTGCTTCCTTTCACCACTTAGCATATCACGCATATCATAGATGAGAAAAGGGCACAGCGGTGGAAGAGGTGAGTGGGGGGGTTCGGCGGTGGAAGAGATGAGCGGGGGGGTTCGGCGGTGGAAGAGATGAGCGGGGGGGTAGCGTTGGGCCAGATGAGCAAGGGGGGCTCAGCGTTGGGCCAGATGAGCAAGGGGGGGCTCAGCGTTGGGCCAGATGAGCAAGGGGGGGCTCAGCGTTGGGCCAGATGAGCAAGGGGGGGCTCAGCGTTGGGCCAGATGAGCAAGGGGGGGCTCAGCGTTGGGCCAGATGAGCAAGGGGGGGCTCAGCGTTGGGCCAGATGAGCAAGGGGGGGCTCAGCGTTGGGCCAGATGAGCAAGGGGGGGCTCAGCGTTGGGCCAGATGAGCAAGGGGGGGCTCAGCGTTGGGCCAGATGAGCAAGGGGGGGCTCAGCGTTGGGCCAGATGAGCAGGGGGGGCAAGATGAGCAAGGGGGTTCAGCGTTGGGCCAGATGAGCAGGGGGGGGCAAGATGAGCAAGGGGGTTCAGCGTTGGGCCAGATGAGCAAGGGGGGCTCAGCGTTGGGCCAGATGAGCAAGGGGGGCTCAGCGTTGGGCCAGATGAGCAAGGGGGGCTCAGCGTTGGGCCAGATGAGCAAGGGGGGCTCAGCGTTGGGCCAGATGAGCAAGGGGGGCTCAGCGTTGGGCCAGATGAGCAAGGGGGGCTCAGCGTTGGGCCAGATGAGCAAGGGGGGCTCAGCGTTGGGCAAGGAGGGTTCAGCGTTGGGCCAGATGAGCAAGGGGGGTTCAGCGCTGGGCCAGATGAGCAAGGGGGGTTCAGCGCTGGGCCAGATGAGCAAGGGGGGTTCAGCGTTGGGCCAGATGAGCAAGGGGGGGTTCAGCGTTGGGCCAGATGAGCAAGGGGGGTTCAGCGTTGGGCCAGATGAGCAAGGGGGGTTCAGCGTTGGGCCAGATGAGCAAGGGGGGTTCAGCGTTGGGCCAGATGAGCAAGGGGGGTTCAGCGTTGGGCCAGATGAGCAAGGGGGGTTCAGCGTTGGGCCAGATGAGCAAGGGGGGTTCAGCGTTGGGCCAGATGAGCAAGGGGGGTTCAGCGTTGGGCCAGATGAGCGGGGGGGAGCAGTGGGGCAGATGTGAAAGGTATATTGGTGGGACAGATGAGCAGGGGGTTACAGTGGTGCAGCAGGAGAGCAGGGGGAACAGAGGTGAGGCAGAAGAGCGGGGGGGTACAGAGGTGAGACAGATGTGCAGGAGGTACATTGGTGGGGCAGATGAGAAAGCAGGTTATAGTGGTGGGGCAGATGGGTTCAGTGTTAGGACAGATGAGAAGGTGCATGGGGATACGGTGTTGAAGCAGATGTGCAGGGAGGGATGAGAAGGGGGTCCAGCGGTGGGACAGAAAAAGCAGGGGGGGTACATTGATGGGGCAGATGAGCAGGAGGGTTACAGTGGTGGGACAGAAGAGCAAGGGGCTACAGTAGTGTGGCACATGTGCAGGAGGTACAGTGGTGGGAGGGATAAGAAGGGGGTTCAGCGGTGGGACAAAAAAGCAGGGGGGGTACAGTGATGGGGTAGATGAGCAGGGGGTTCAGTGTTAGGGCAGAGGAGAAAGGGGGTACATTGGTGGGACAGATGAGCAGGGGAGTACAGAGGTGGGGCAGATGTGCAGAAGGGTGCAGAGGAGAAAGGAGGTACATTGGTGAAACACGAGCAGGGGGTACAGTGGTGGGACTGATGTGCAGGAGGTACAGTAGTGGGACAGATGAGCAGATAAGTTTAGTGTTATGACAGATGAGAAGATGGTTCAGCGGTAAGACAGAAGAGCATGGGGGTATGGCGGTGGAGCAGATGTGCAGGGAGGTACAGCTGTGGGGAGATGGGGCAGATGAGCAGGGGGGGTTACAGAGGTGGGGAAGATGAGCGGGGGGTTACAAAGGTGGGGCAGATGAGCAGGGGGGGTTACAGAGGTGGGGCAGATGAGCGGGGGGGTTACAGAGGTGGGGCAGATGAGCAGGAGGGGTTACAGAGGTGGGGCAAATGAGCAGGGGGGGTTACAGTGGTGGGGCAGATGAGCAGGCGGGTTACAGTGGTGGGGCAAATGAGCAGGCGGGTTACAGTGGTGGGGCAAATGAGCAGGGGGGTTACAGTGGTGGGGCAGATGAGCAGGATAGTATAGTGGGGCAGATGAGCAGGATAGTATAGTGGGGCAGATGAGCAGGGTGTTATAGTGGTGGGGCAGATGAGCAGGGGGGTACAGTGGTGAAACAGATTTGCAAAGGGGACAATGATCTGAGGTGTGGAGTTGCAAGAATTGTGGCTGATCTGAGGCGTGAGAGTGCAGGATGTAAATTTCTCACTACTAGTTTACAGCATTTACTTTATAAAAAATCCTTTTCGTGATTGTGGGTGTGGAGTTGACATTTTTGTGTTATAAAATTGGCACTCTCAATTTCTTTGAAAAAATGTTTTTGCACACTGTGTCAAAAGGTTGACTACCCCTGTTTTAGACCCTGCATGTGTCATTAAAGAGAACATGTCTTCTAAAAATCATCACATAGGGGACTTTTTTTCCCCTATGTGATGAAAAAAAAAAAAAGTCTTACCGCTGTGCTTGCCAACAAAAATCATGTTTTGCTTGGGGATCAAATACTTATTTTACTAATTGAACTGCAACTCAATTTATAACATTTGTATCTTGTGTTTTTTTCTGGATTTTTGATTGATATTCTGTCTTCATCACTTAGGTTGGGTTCACACATCCGACAGATGCGGCTCGCAGCAGGGGTCCGGTGCGTCCCTGTTCTCGCACAGCGTTCCTGTGCAAGCCGGTCCGCAGCCGCAACGGAGATATGTGAACCTGCTCCATAGAGAGCCAGTCACAATCTCCTGTCATGCAAATTGGATGTGGTTAAATTCGCATAGGTGTGAACCCAGCCTTAAAATATACCTATGATAACATCTATAGACCCTTACATTTATTTGTAAGTGGGCAAACTTACAAAATCTGCAGGAGATCAAATACTGTTTGACATACAAAGGCAGGCTGCATGATGGGCACTGGTAGGCTGCTGGGCACTGACAGGCTGCATTTAAAGGAACCTGGTGAGGCTGCATTGATCTCCTGTACCACGTCTGCAGTCTCTGACCATCTCCTGTACCATGTCTGCAGTCTCTGACCATCTCCTGTACCATGTCTGCAGTCTCTGACCATCTCCTGTATCATGTCCCCAGTCTCTGACCATCTCCTGTACCATGTCTGCAGTCTCTGACCATCTCCTGTACCATGTCTGCAGTCTCTGACCATCTCCTGTACCATGTCTGCAGTCTCTGACCATCTCCTGTACCATGTCTGCAGTCTCTGACCATCTCCTGTATCATGTCCCCAGTCTCTGACCATCTCCTGTACCATGTCCCCAGTCTCTGACCATCTCCTGTATAAAAATATTTTTTAAAAACAGTCATTTTCGATATCGGTCATTTTCGGTATCAGTTTTCAGCCTAGTGTATTTTTCATTTTCGGTATCGATTTGGCACCATAAAACCCATTCGGTGCACCCCTATTAAATACCACCAAAAGAAAGCTCTATTTTTGTGAAAAAAATGACATATTGGTACAGTGTTGCATGAAAACGCAATTGTCATTTAAAGTGCGACAGCAGTGAAATCTGAAAGGGGTGAAAGTGCCTGGTATTAAAGTGGTTAAGCACATTCCCTCTAAGGAACTGTAACTTGCTTAGTTGTTCCTCTTATTCCTTATTAACTGTATTAACCACTTGCCTACCAGGCCAATTCTGACATTTCTCTCCTACATGTAAAAATCATCATTTTTTTCCTAGAAAATTAAATAGAACCCCCAAACATTATATATATGTTTTTTTTTTAGCAGAGACCCTAGAGAATACAATGGTGGTCATTGCAACTTTTTATCTCACACAGTATTTGCGCAGCTTTAGGTGCTTTTTAATACTGCTTTTCTTCTGTCAGAAGAAAGGTGTTCAGAAGAGCTCAGTTTGCATGAGGCCTATGAGACCCAAATTCCCAGATAGTATGCAGCGGGGGGAAAGGTACTGGTAGTGCCAGGACAAGATCATCTAGAGCCCAGGGTGAACATGCCAAACTGCGCTTCCCCCCCCCCTCCGAAAGATGCTCATGCATTATGTGTCAGTAAAAATCCTCCCCACAAACAAACTAAGCACTAATCTGCAAGCTTACCCCCTAAGCATAAATTCCCCCTCCTCCCAGCACAAATCTTTCCCCAAAATTCCTCAGAAAAATTGCTCCACGCGCCCCCCCCCCCCCCCCCCCCAAAAAAAAAAAAATCAACCCTCCTAGCACAAATCCTTTATTCCTAAAATTTCCACATCTTCCCCCCCCCACCCACACCAAATCCCCTTAACCACTTCAATACAGGGCATTTTCAACCCCTTCCTGCCCAAGCCAATTTTCAGTTTTCAGCGTTGTCGCAATTTGAATGACAATTGCGCGGTCATGCAACACTGTACCCAAATTATTTTTATCATTTTTTTCGCCACAAATAGAGCTTTCTTTTGGTTGTATTTGATCACCTCTGCAGTTTTTATTTTTTTGCGCCATTAACAAAAGAAGAGCTCAAGTTTGAAAAAAACAATATTTTTAACTTTTTTTCTATAATAAACATCCCATTTTTTTTTATCCTCAGTTTAGGCCGATATGTATCCTTCTACATATTTTTGGTAAAAAAAATAAATAAATAATAATATCGCAATAAGCGTATATTGATTTGCGCAAAAGTTATTGCGTCTACAAAATAGAGGATAGTTTTATGGCATTTTTATTATTTTTTTTTTTTTTACTAGTAACGGCGGCGATCTGCGATTTTTATTGTGACTGCGACATTGCGGTGGACATATCGGACACTTTTGACACTATTTTGGGACCATTCACATTTATACAGCGATCAGTGCTATACAAATGCATTGATTACTGTATAAATGTCACTGGCAGGGAAGGGGTTAACACTAGGGGGAGATCAAAGGGTTAATTGTGTTACCTAGGGAGTGATTCTAACTGTAGGGGGAGGGGACTTACAAGGGGAGGAGACCGATTGGTGTTTACACACACAGATCCATGGTCCTGCTCTGTAAACAGGCAATTGCGGGTGCCCGGCGGACATCGCAGCCCCACAGGCAGTACGCGCACACCCCCCAGACGGCCAGGAAGCCCAGGACCTCATATGACGCCCGCCCAGGATGGGAGATCCCTCCTGCGGACGTTATATGACTATGGCTGGGATGGGAAGTGGTTAAATCACCACCCCTAGCACCCCCCCCACAAATACATACCCCCTGCCTCCCCCCTTCAACACAAATCCCATCCCTCCCAATTTCCTTGTGGCCCTGTCCTCCCCAACTTAGAGCAGCGTTCCACCCAGAAGTGGAACTTCCACTTATACGATTCCTCCCCCCCCCTCCGGTGCCACATTTTTGACAGGTCCCCCTTCCCCACTTCCGGAGACGGGGCCCGATCTCCCAGAAGTTCAGCCCCCGCCTTCTTCCCCTGCCCGGGCCAATTAGAAAGCGGAGCGCGCTTCGGGCATGTGCAGTAGGAAACAGCTATAAAACTGAAAGGCTTACCTGCCAGGTTCCCTTAGCAGGAATGGCAGCACCCAGGAGTTATTCCGAAGATCGGCTGGGGTGCCGACATTGCAGACTCCCTGGCAGGTACTGGGTAAGTCATAAGACACTTGCGAAAAAATTTTAAATTCTACCTGAGCTTTCATTTCCCATCACTGGACATCATACTATTCTTCCAGCAGGGCAATGGGGGGTGGGGCGGGGTAACAAGAATGAAAGGTGGAAAGGCCAAAGCCCATACACTGTCCTCAGTGACAGAAATCTCCAATGATTGTGTACGTTCTCCTTCCTGTCTGAGTGTTATCTGGGCTGTGTCAGCAGCTACTGGGAACTGTGTTCCTATTGCTGGTCCCCCTGCACATATATATATCAGACAGCTATTAGACGAACCTTACCAGTGTGGCCAGCTCTGGTGAATGTCCGCTTTTCTAATAGCTCCTAATATTGCTTTCAGCATACAAGACGGTGGAATCCTCGGTCTGAAGAAGCGACACCAGGAAGTAGAACTTCAAAACACACTGAACGCCCTCTATACGTCCTGTTTTAGCTCGATGTGGCTAAACCTTTATAGCCCATTAATAAATAGCCATAGGCGAACGTTCTATTTTCGGCGATAAGTACATTTTGTGACAACCTTATCACTTCAGGATTTCAGAAACGAAACTTCGGTGTTTCGTCAGATTAAGCGACCCGTTAGAATGTGTAACGGAAGTGACGTTTCTTCGCCGCCATCTTGCTACACCCTGCACTCAATAGTAAGGATACACCGAGAAGGGGAAAGCGGACCTCTTGTTACACCCACCGGAATTTTGCATTTTACACTTATTTTTAACAGTAAAGTGAGTTTATATAGTGAAACACAGCACTTAGAACTCCATCTGATTGGTTAGATGTTGAATTTTAAAAGCAGCGAACTTCTGTCAGATAGGCAAACCTATGAGATGAGCAGACTTGCTGCTGCTTTTAAAATTCAACATCTAATCAGTCAGACGGGATTCTAAGTACTGTATTCACTATATAGACTCACTTTACTGTTAAAAATAAGTGTAAAATGCAAAACTCCGGTGGGTGTAAAAAGATGTCCGCTTTCCCCTTCTTTCCGTATCCTTGCTGTGGAGGAGTTCGGGGTGTAGCAAGATGGCGGCGACGGAACGTCACTTCTGTTACACAATCTGACGGGTCGCCGAATCTGACAAAAAACCGGCTATTCCATCTGCTAAAGGGACCCAGAAGTCATGTTACACAGGAAGATGAAGTGGGCGGGAGTAAGCAGGTTTCACAGTGTGTGGAGACATAGAGGTGCAGCATAAGGGAGATGTTTGACATGGGGAAGTAGGTTTGAGGTTACAGTGTGACATGGTGGTGCAGTGTCAGGTTTGCAGGGTGGCATGGAGTTATGGGGTGGCGAGGATTGTAGTGTAGGTGTGACATGGAGGGTGAGGGAGTGCAATGTAAGGGTAACTGGGGTTACAGTGTAAGCATACCTCCCAACATTTTGAGATGGGAATGAGGGACACCTACTAACAAATGTATGTAGGCATAGGACACACCCCTGCCACACCCCCTTAAAGCGGTTGTATACCCACAAAAATTATTATTTTTTTTTTACCCCTGTAAAGCAAAAGGCATAATGAGCTAGTATGCACCGCATACTAGCTTATTATGAAATACTTACCTTAGAACGAGGCGTCGGTATCTTACCTGGTCCACGCCGAGGGAGCTGTCATGTTGCCTCGGCGTGTCTTCCGGGTATCGCAGTTCCAGCGCTGTGAGTGGCTGGAGCCGCGATGTCATCACTCCCGCCCATGCGCGCGGGAGATTTCTTACCTGGCAAGGTCCGGCAGTTGCCGGGCCTTCAGCCGAGAATCCCCTGTGCGCATGCGCCGCTGCAGTCAGCGGCTCATAGCAAGGGGAATATCTCCTAAACCGTACAGGTTTAGGAGATATTTCTTTTACCTACAGGTAAGCCTTATTATAGGCTTACCTGTAGGTAAAAGTTACAAAAAACACTATACAACCATTTTAAAGGAGCATTAACCAAAAGAAAGTTAATCCACAAGGACTTTTTTTACCACTACTATTCCTTTACATTGGCTTTTAAAATGGACAAATGCAGCAATTTAGAAATTGGATGAAAGGTTTAACGCTGGGAAACACTTTTTGAAAGATAAAAAGTGCATTTTATATACAACTATATAGATCAGACCCAAATGAGGGACATTGCTCCAAATCAGGGACAGTTGGGAGCTATGGTGTAAGGGTTAAACAATGACATTGGTTTACAGGACCCGGGTGCCAGGATGCAGTGTAAGGATTATATGGGAGTGTGGGAACTGGGGTGACAGAGTGTGCCGTGTATATAGATTACAAGGTGACAATACATGTAGGATAATACAGCTGAGGGGCAGTGGTGTATTTTGGTTTTGTGCTGCCCTAGGCAACACCAAAATCAGGCGCCACCCCTTCCTTTCACACGAGCAGTCCAAATAGATCCGCTTGTCTTTTTTTCAGGTGGACCCTCCATTCTCCTCTATGGAGCAGCGGGTGTAATCTCCAATCCAATCCGTTAAAAACGAACGGAAGGAGATCTGTTCCCCTCCGTCTGGGCGGATCGGATCAGATTGCAGTCGGGTGTAGTAGAGTCCGTTCACACCTGCACGCCCATAGAGTGGGTTCTGTGGAGGGCGTGTGTGGTTCAATATACAGCGGCGGACAGGCAGGTAAGTAATTTTAATGCATAAGAGTCAAAGCATGTCTATTCTGTATTAACATTCCTGCCTGTCCACCCAGTTTAAAACTCAGGACTAAAGTTCCACTTTAATATAGGCCTTACAGTTTCAGCCCTTTCCTTGCTACAAGCCTAACCCCCATTTCCCCCCCCCCCCCCTGGTAAATAGATCTCCCTCTTGCTCCAAGCCCTCTTGGTGAGTTGAACTATTTCATTTATTACTACAATGTAATAATAGAAATAATGCGCTTCAATCACCCTGACACCATATCAAGCATGGTGCAGTGATGATGGAAGCGCTAACACCAGCCATTGCCCATGAAAGATAGTTTGGCTCAATTTTCTTCCTCGCAGCCGGTCCCTGGTGCTAAAAAGATTGGGGACCGCTGCTCTAGTGTAAGAAATACAGTATACGGGTACAGGGAGAAAATATAGGAATGTACAGGCACAGACAAAAGAATACAGAAGTATAAGCAATACATTGCACAGGAACAGGGAGAGAATACAACAGTGTACGAAATACAATGTACAGGTACAGAAAAAGAATACAGGAACGTAAGAAATACAGTGTACAGGGAGAGAATACAGGAACGTAAGAAATACAGTGTACAGGGAGAGAATACAGGAACGTAAAATACAGTGTACAGGGGGAGAATACAGGAATGTAAGAATTACAGTGTACAGGGAAAGACTACAAAAGAGTAAGAATTACAGTGTACAGGGAGAGAATACAAGAGTGTAAGAATTACAGTGTACAGGTACAGGAAAATAATACAAGAGTGTAAGCTTGCTCCGCCCCCCCCACCCAGGACAAAGCGCCCCCTTGTCCCCCCCCCCCCCCAGTACACTCAGCTCCATTTGTCTGTGGCTCACCAGGGCCTCTGTCTTTGCTCAGCCACGGACGTGTGTGCCCTGCTGTGCCCCCCCCCCCCTCCAGTAAATTGTTGCGTCCAGGGCTTCACATCCCCTTGTTCCGGCCCTGCTGCCTGAGGGAGCTGGGTGATCAGCTGTAGTGTGAGTGGGATATTTTTCTTTAGGAAGACAAAACTTTAAAAAGTCCAGTAAAGAGACACTATCAAAATCCACAGTGTACAAATCCCAAACAAAGTAAATGATCCAAAATCTTTTTTCCTCGAGTCCCACTTTGCAATAATTACCGGTAATACATTCCACTAGATGACAAATTAATCTGCTCACCTCCAGATTCTAACCTCAATATTACAGGAGGTAAAAATAGTGAGTTCTCCAACAGGGATGTCGCTGATGGTAAACTGGTCACTCTCACGCCATCTATACAGCTCTCCAACTCATGTCAGCAGGTTAGACATATATAAAAAAGGAAGGGAACTGATAGTGCAGACTGATGGTTTATTTAAAATAAATATAGGAGTAAAGATACAGTATTCGCAAATAAATAAATCTCACTTATAATAAGCCATATTGCACTGATAACACTCAGCTCGCTTAGATAGATTGCTCACCACTCTGAAAATTGGCTCCGGCACTGAAAGCATGATGATGTCCTTAGTGTACAGATCCACCCCCTATATGCATTACCTCCAACCAATTGGGACTTCCTCAGTAGGTCACTGTCACATGGGGGCCCGAGATCACCAGCAGCCACTTGTAAAAACAAACAGTCTTTATTGGTTTCTTCAAAACAGGTAAACACAAAAAGCTTTCTTTAGCAAAAGTAAAGCTAACAGTACATAGTTTTGGTACAAAAGAACCACACAATAGGCTCACCACTGGGGTTAGAGTTCCTGCTTGTTCTAGGGTGCCAGACAGGCCGCAGGGGTTCAGCAACAGGCGTCTCAGTTTCCACAGAGTTCACACCTGCTCACAGCTTGTGAACCACTCCACTCTGCCTCACTGACACAAGTGATACCATCCTGCTGTTTTTCAAGACTCCTTGCCTGTGGCCAAAAGCTGATGTCCAGGTTAAAATGGTTGTTAAGCCACTATATTATATTTATACCATCCCATCTGTTATAAAACGATATGTGTCCCAGTGCTTGTGCTGTATAAAAACGATGTCGATTTCTACCTTATGCCAGAGCATCTCCCGGTGCTCACGTGACTCTATCCCCTGTGCTTCCCGGTGCTTTCTCCCCTCCCTGGCTGAGCTACGTATAGCGGGAGGGGTCGAGAAGACGAGTAGTTATATAACAGATGGGATGGTACAAATACAATATCGTTTTTTTTTTATAGCAGCAGGAGCGGAGGGGCAGGCAGTGTTTTGAGCTGACAGGCAGGGAGGGGTGGGGGGAGAGGATGGGGAGAGCAGAGCTGCGGATGACAGAGGCCCGTAAACTGACCACGGTGTCAGGGCTCAGCAGCCATTATAAACTTGGTCAGTTTATAGGAGGGAGGGCAGGATCAGCCAGGTTTTTTAGGTTATACAGGGGGCCAAATGACACAACACAAGCACTGTGCTGTTATTCATACTTTAACCGCTTGCCAACCAGCCGCCGCAGTTATACTGCAGCAACATGGCTCAGCTGCGCAAATCGCCGTCATGTTACGTCGCTTCCAGATTTGGCCACTAGGGGCACGCCACCTGCTCGCCCACAAAGCCGGTGCGAGTGTCCGGCGGTCGCGATCACCACCGGGCTCCCGCGATCGATCGGGGCACACCAAGAACTGGGATCTATGTGTGTAAACACACAGTTTCTGGTTCTCTAAGGGGAGAACAGACAGATTATCTGTTCATACAGAGTATGAACAGCGATCTGTCATCTCCCCTACACAGTCCCCTCCCCCCTTCAGTTAGAACACACACTAGGGAACACAATTAACCCCTTGATCGCCCCCTAGTGTTAACCCCTTCCCAGCCAGTGACATTTTTACAGTAATCAATGCATTTTCATAGTACTGATCGCTGTATAAATGCCAATGGTGCCAAAAATGTGTCAAAATTGTCCGACGTGTTCGCCATAATGTCGCAGTCCCGATACAAATCGCAGATCGCCGCCATTACTAGTAAAAAAAAATAACAATAAAAATACCATAAAACTATCCCCTATTTTGTAGACGCTATAACTTTTGTGCAAACCAATCAATATACGCTTATTGCATTTTTGTAGAAGAATACATATCGGCCTAAACTGAGGGGAAAAAAGTTTTTTTATATATTTTTGGGGGATATTTATAATAACAAAAAGTAAAAAATATTGAAGGAAACCAGGAGGAGTAGGATGTGAGCAGCTGTGAGCACTCAAAGATGATTGAGCTCCGATGCCTGGCTGACTGATCATTGTTGATGCTCCATCTTCATGTCTCATGCCGTGCTATATCTCTGTGATACCTTCATAAAACGAACATATCGAGTGCTGCATGCTGTCTGAACCATATTGAAGAAAGAAACCGAAAGGCTTACCGAGCTGCTGTTTGAGTCGCTTCTTTTGCTGCTTTGACTACTGCACTGACTGGACTGATGGGAGAAACAGGAGAAAGAGTGACTACAAGAGCAGAAACTGCAAAAGGAATTGCTGCTCGCCAGGATGACACTAACTTAATGCCAGACCACCATGGACAACTGGAGGACTGCAGGTTGGTCACTCGCATAGAAGCGCCCTCCTCACAAGCCACCAAGATGGATCCCCAGCCTTCGCCGTATCCCTGTGGCGACAATGAAAGCCCCCTATGAGTTCATCCTCTTCTATGCTCAATGTGACTATGAACACTAACTGTTTAACTGTTCAAACAGATCCTAGTCAGAAATCAACTGAAGGGGAGAGTACAGTCGGAAAGGCTTTTGAACCCACATTAAGGGATGTTTATTTTTTGATACAACATTGCTCTTCCTCCCTCTCTGTGCTCACAGGCCAGGTTCTGGCCATATGGGAAGAAGTTGTCTTTATACGTGGGGACCTCCAAAAAGTACATGAACACACTAAGATCTTAGAAAACAGAGTGAGTGGCATAGAGGATACTTTTCCTCCCATGGTAACAGAGATGAAGGCAGCTAACCGCAAGTTAAATACTACTATCTCTAAAATTGAAGACATTGAGAATTGTTTACGCTCTAATAATGTCCGAGTGTTGGGCATACCAGATAATGCAGAGGGTAATGACCCAGTTAGCTTTGCTGAACAATGGCTTATTGAAATCTTCGGCAAGGAACATTTTTCTCCATTACTTGTAATAGAGCGTGCCTACCGGGTCCCTACCCGGTTTCAGAAAATGGGAAAAACACCTTGACCTTTTTTAATACGTCTTCTAAATTATAGAGACAAAGAAAATATTCTGCGGCAGCCAAAATTATGTTTTTTCCTAACTTTTCACCAGAGGTTCAGAAACGGAGGGCAAATTTTCAAGAGGTGAAGAAACGTTTGTTACTCCAAGGGCTTAAATATTCAATGCTATACCCTGCCCGTCTGCGAGTGAACTATGAAGGCAATGTACAAATATTCCGAACACCATAGGATGCACAGGACTGGCTTGATGGTCAGTTTAAAACTCAGACTTTGGGGTGATAGGTTCACACCTCTAGTAAATTTATATATGTATACAGTATAAAAAGACGGAGCATTATATATATATATCTCAATCAATTTTTTTTTTTTTTTTTTTTTGGGGGTTCATCTTGGAGTATTTTCATGTTTTGCATTTATATATCATATTTTTGTGTATAGTACAGGTTGGTTGACTAGTGATGTTCAATGAACAATGCTTTAAAAAGACAATCTATATTTGACTATATTGCTTCTTTTCGCCCTGCCCTCATCTGTCTGCAGGAGACACATGCCACATCCAACACGACCAGGTTTCGGAAGCGTCGAGAGGCTTATCACTCGTTATATACCTCTGACTCAAGGGGGGGTTACAATCCTGGTCTATGCTGGTGTGGTATTCTCCTGCAGTAGGACTATGGTAGATGATAATGGCAAATATATTTTTTTACAATGCAAGCTAGATGATCTTGAGTTGATTCTTGCCGCTTTATATATACCTCCCCCATATAATTCAAAAATAATTTGTCAGCTTATTTCCTTTGCAGGGGTCTCTTCTCAGATACCATTATTGGTACTTGGGATTTCAATAGTGTTGTCGATATGAGGTGGAACAGATGCCCAGCTCCAAGGTCCATGACCAATGGGCGCCTCTCCCCCTTTGGACGACTATGTCAGGAGGTAGGACTGTATGATATGTGGAGGAAGCTACACCCTGAAGAAAATGCCTATACATGCTATTCTAAAACACATAACACACTATCAAGAATAGATTCGGCTCTGTGCTCGGCTGATTTTATACCATATGTGTTGGATGTGAATATCGAACCTCGAGGTATCTCAGACCATTCTCCTCTGTTAGTTACTTTAACATCAGGGCGTCAGGCGTCAAATATGTCTTGGCGGCTGAATCCCTTTTGGTTGGAATTATTTCCTAAGGAGGACGCCATTCCTAATCGTATCCTGGATTTTTGGTCCCTCAACTTAGGCTCCACTTCCATTCAAGTTGTATGGGATGCTCTAAAGGCCTATCTTCGGGGATTGTTAATCCAGAATATAAGCATTATCAAAAGTGCTTCCCATAGAGCGCTCAAGCTGGCGAAGGCTGACACCTCCGCGGCGGAAGCCATATATATTCAAAATCCTTCTCCAGATATCCGGATAACAGAAATGGCTTTCATCTCAAAATAGGCTGAATGAACTATTGAAATCTAGGGCCAGGAATAAACTCTTTTTTCAGAAGAGACTTGGGCTGAGGGGGAAGCAAATGGTAGATTATTGGCTCAGATAGTAAGGTCCCAATTTAACCCTACACATGTTTCAGCTTTAATGAATGTAGAGGGGGAGGTTTGTAACCAGACTAGTTCAATTATATCTATTTATATACTTCCAGGGCAGATTTAACCCTTGCAGAGCTATCTAGTTACATGGCCAGTATTGATCTCCCGGCTATTTCAATAGAAGAGAGAGAAATTCTCAATGCTCCACTTACTTTAATGGAAGCAGAAAATGCAGTGGCTAGTTTTCCCAATGCCAAGGCCCCAGGGACCGATGGCCTCCCTATTGTAACCTATAAAAAATATAATAAAGAATTGCTTCCCGCTCTTCTTAGCACACTAATTGAGGCTTTTTATACGGGCCAGCTCCCAGATTCTATGGGACAATCCGTAATAGTAGTCATACCAAAAAAGGATAAAAATTTGCTACACCCTGAATCTTATAGACCAATTTCTCTATTATCTACAGACGTTAAAATTCTTGTGAAGATACTTGCAACTAGACTAAATAAAGTTATTAACATTTATTATTCATCCAGATCAGGTAGGATTTATGTCCAACAAATCAACTGCATTTAATATCAGACGTGCATATTTAAATATGCAGGTTCCGACCCTGGGCCATTCAAACCGTGCTTTCTTAGCACTAGACACAATCAAGGCCTTTGATTGTGGAATGGGCATATTTGTAAACCATTCTTGATAAATTTGGGCTTGGCTCTGGCTTTTGTAAGTGGGTCCAGTTGTTATACACTGCTCCGGGGGCATCGGTTAGGATGAATGGCTTTCAATCTCCTAGTTTCAGACTTTTCCAGGGGCACTAGGCAGGGGTGTCCGCTGTCTCCCCTGCTTTTTGCCCTGGCCATAGAGCCTTTGGCATGTCTTATACGGGCCTCCCCTGATGTTACTGGTCTGATTAGGGGAGACATGGAGGAAAAGATATCACTATATGCGGATGATCTTCTCTTTTTCATGTCTAATGTCTGTACATCCCTGCCAGTAGTAATGGAACAAGTTAAGGAGTTTGGAAAATTTTCCGGTCTAGGTATAAACTGGGAGAAATCCATGTTGATGCCTTTAGACCCCCTTCCGGATCCACTACCACCTATACTTTCTCATTTTAAGGTTGTATCATCTATAAAATACTTGGTTATAACTATGTTGGACTCCCCACAGTCTCATATATTTTAGATAACATATTTCCATTACTTATTAGATTTCAAAATCAGAGTAAAACCTGGGCTAAGCTCCCTTTATCGCTAATAGGTCGTATCAATTTAATAAAAATGATATTGATGCCTCAGCTTCTCTATTTTTTACATAATGCCCCAATTTGGATACCTATCCGGATCTTTATTAAGATAAACACTATATTTAGGCGATTATTATGGCAGAACGAAACCCCTTGTATCAAACTGGAGACTTTACAGCATCCCACAAATGCCGGCAGCCTGGCAGTTCCTAATCCAAGGCTATATTTTCTCGCCTCCCAATTACAGCATTTTACCGGATGGGAGTCTGAACAGATATCCTTTCCTGCTCGATGATTATTTAAATAGCTTGGGGTGTCTACTTTCCAAAATGTGGTCATTTGGGGGGTTTTGTGCTATCTGGACATTTCATGGCCTCCGAAATTGTGATAGGCAGTGAGGAGTAAAATCAAAAATTTACTCCCATAGAAAGCCTGAAGGCGGTGATTGGTTTTCGGGGTCCTGTACGCTGTTAAGCTCCCAAAAAGTCTCACACATGTGGTATCCCCGTACTCAGGAGAAGTAGCAGAATGTATTTTGGGGTGTAATTTCACACCACCCCACATTTCTTCTGCTTGATTCCGAGCATGCGTGGAACTTTGTGCTTCGGAATTGTGTACACACGATCAGAATTTACGACAACGGATTTTGTTGGTATGGATGGATGAAGAGATCTGGACAGCATGCCCACCGGTGTGCGGCTGTCCAGATCTTTTCATCCATCCATACCTGCATTAGCAAGTGCCAGCACCTGGGGCTCTCTTCTCCCTGGAGGTGGAGGACACATACACCTTGGTTTGAATCGTCCTGAGCGGTGGTAAATGCATTGCCTCAACTGATTTTGTTGTTGGAAAATTTGAGATCCAGATTCTCAAATTTTGTTTGTCGGAAATTCCGATGGAAAATGTCCGATGGAGCCTATACACAGTCGGAATTTCCAACAACAAGCTCCCATCGAACATTTCCCGTCGGAAAATCCGACCGCGTGTACGAGGCATTAGACATACCATACCTGCAAAGCAAATACAATAAAACATAGTAAAAATAAAACATTTTTTAATGCAATCTGTGCCTAAAAAATATATGCCGAAGCATGGGGGCAATACGCCCCTAATGTTAGGAGCAAATCGCTCCTCCACCCCTGCCCCCATGCTTCGGCATATATGCTCTTTTTTTAAAACGTGGTGGTGAAATCACCTCCGACAGCGCTGGACTCATGGCTTTACGTATCGTGGGAGCAAAGCTGCTGCTGTCAAGATAAATAAACCCATGCTGCAGCTGAATGGCGTACCTGCTAAGCAAATGATGGTTAACAATAAAACAAAGTATAAAGTAAATAATGATCAGCGCAGCTTGATGATATATATATAAAATATTAACAATAAGCAATAAATGATGTGCACGTAGTGTTGTGCAAATGCTATAGTGTTTATGGGTATTAATATACTAATGTAAACGCATAGTATATATTAAAGTGCCAATAGCCCTATGTTCAGTGTACATAAACATAGAATGACTATGTTGCAACTGTGCAAAGACGCATGATGCTGCTATGTAAAATCGTTAAGTATGTGCTAATCAGATAAGTTGCAGCTAGATCCAAAGTGTGTAAATGCACTTAAATGGTACAAAGTAAATGATATTCAGCGCAATTAAATGATATATATGGAATATTTAACAATAAGCGATAAATGGTGTACAAAATCGCTAATTGCGATTATCACTAATTGCAATTATGTAAATAATGATGCTGTGCAAAATAACTGAAGCAACGGTTGCCCTATGTTCAGTGTAGATGAATACTAAAGTGCTTATGTTGTGACTGTGCAAAAAAGCATAATGGTGCTGTGTAAAAATCGCTGAAAACAACAATGAACAGTGCTGAACAAACCAATAGTCCTATTTTTAGTGTATATAAACATTAACTGACTATGTTGCAACTGTGCAAAAACGCAGGATACTGCTATGTAAAATCGCAGAAAGCAACAATCAGCAGTGCTAAATAAAACAAACAATCAGAGTGCGTGCGCTAAGCGCTGTGCAAATGCAATAATGATCCTAGATATTAATGCCCTAATTCCAGTGTAACCACAAAATATGTAAAATAAATAAATAATGATGTATAATACCAATAAAACAAAGCTTGTGCTAAAAATTGTGACTGTGTGCTGATAATTCCCAATATTACACAGTTACCACAATACAGATACGAAAGTTCACTAAGGCCCCTTTTACACTGGGGCGGTGGGGGCGTCGGCGGTACAACAGCGCTATTTTTAGCGCTGCTGTACCGTCGTTCTTGCAGCGGTATTCGGCCACTAGCAGTGCGGTTTTAACCCCCGCTGGCGGCCGAAAAAGGGTTAAAATCCCTCGTACAGTGCGGCTATAGCCGCGGTATTGCCGCGGTATAGCCGCGCTGTCCCATTGATTTCAATGGGCAGGAGCGGTGAAGGAGCGGTGAATACACTGCTCCTTCACCGCTCCAAAAAAGCGGTTTGCAGGACTTTTTTCACTGCCCTGCTTGCGCACCGCTTCAGTGTGAAAGCCCTCGGGCTTTCACACTGAACAAACAGCGGAGGCTGTTTAGGGGCGGTTTGCAGGCGGTATACCGCCTGCAAACCGCCCCAGTGTGAAAGGGGTCTTATTGAAAATGATAAAGTCTATGATAAATGAAAGTGCAAATAGTGCTCCAATGTGCTCTTCAATACAGCCGCCAGTGTAACACTCAGTGTGTACTGGCCTCTTACCTCCATGGAAATGGTAAACAGCAATGGAGAGGGGTGTGGCTGGAGATCTTTGCAGGGTGTTGTAATGGATATCCCTCTTAAACCGTG
The DNA here is from genome assembly GCF_042186555.1 of Aquarana catesbeiana. NCBI lineage: Eukaryota > Metazoa > Chordata > Amphibia > Anura > Ranidae > Aquarana > Aquarana catesbeiana. Next base: position 523,838,573 of record NC_133324.1, on the reverse strand, counting down.
GTATGGTGGATGGTGGCTTAGGATGTGTTCATAATAAATAATACATTTATTTAAAGCCAAGTGGGTACTTACAACAGTGTAAAATAAAAACAGCAAGTCTGTAAATTGTGCAGCTTTACAGGTGCCTCTGTGCGTCACTTCCAGTTCTCGTGCGGTCCGGTTACTCCCTATGCATTGCGTCACCTCACGTAAGAAGAAGTTACGTGAGGTGACACAATGCATAGGGAGTAACCGGACCGCACAAGAACCAGAAGTGACGCACAGAGGCACCTGTAAAGCCGCACAATTTACAGACTTGCTGTTTTTATTTTACACTGTTGTAAGTACCCACTTGGCTTTAAATAATCTTCTTTATCCTTTGCATATATCTGCTGGAAATGAACACATCCTAAGCCACCATCCACCATACCACGGTTTAAGAGGGATATCCATTACAACACCCTGCAAAGATCTCTACCCACACCCATCTCCATTGCTGTTTACCATTTCCATAAAGGTAAGAGGCCAGTACACACTGAGTGTTACACACGAAGAGTGATACACCGGCGGCTGTATTGAAGAGCACATTGGAGCACTATTTGCACTTTCATTTATCATAGACTTTATCATTTTCAATAAGTGAACTTTCGCATCTTCATTGCGGTAACTGTGTGATGTTGGGAATTGTCAGCACACAGTCACAATTTTTAGCACAAGCATTGTTTTATTGGTATTATACATCATTATTTATTTTACATATTTTGTGGTTACACTGGAATTAGGGCATTAATATCTAGGATCATTATTGCATTTGCACAGTGCTTAGCGCACGCACTCTGATTGTTTTATTTAGCACTGCTGATTGTTGCTTTCAGCGATTTTACATAGCAGTATCATGCGTTTTTGTACAGTTGCAACATAGTCATTTAATGTTTATATACACCAAACATAGGGCTATTGGTTTGTTCAGCACTGTTCATTGTTGTTTTCAGCAATTTTTACACAGCAATCTTTTGCACAGTCACAACATAAGCACTTTAGTATTCATCCACACTGAACATAGGGCAACCATTGCTTCATTTATTTTGCACAGCATCATTATTTATTTACATAATCGCAATTAGTGATAATCGCAATTAGCGATTTTGTACACCATTTATCGCTTATTGTTAAATATTCCATATATATCATTTAACTGCGCTGAATATCATTTACTTTACACTATTTAAGTGCATTTACACACTTTGAATCTAGCTGCAACTTATCTGATTAGCTCATACTTAGCCATTTTACATAGCAGCATCATGCGTCTTTGCACAGTTGCAACATAGTCATTCTATGTTTATGTACACTGAACATAGGGCTATTGGCACTTTAATATATACTATGCGTTTACATTAGTATATTAATACCCAGAAACACTATAGCATTTGCACAACACTATGTGCACATACTCAGATTACTCAGGTTTGTTTAGTAGCACTGTTTGTTGTTGTTTTTTAGCGATTTTTACACAGCATCATTATGCGGTTTTGCACAGTTACAACATAGGCACTTTAGTATTCATCTACATTGAACATAGGACTACTGTTGCTTCAGTTATTTTGCACAGCATTATTAGCAATTTGCATAATCGCAATTAGCGATTTTGCACATCATTTATCGCTTATTGTTAATATTTTATACATATCATCAAGCTGCGCTGATCATTATTGACTTTATACCATTTAAGTGCATTTATACACTTTGGATCTAGCTGAAACTTATCAGATTAACATATATTCACTTTGATAGCGCGAAGGATCTTACTTACAATAAAAAAAAGTAACATTACAGTATAACAGTAATGCCACGTACACACGATCGGACATTCCGACAACAAAATCCATGGATTTTTTCCGACGAATGTTGGCTCAAACTTGTCTTGCATACACACGGTCACACAAATCTTCTCGGAAATTCCGAATGTCCAGAACGCAGTGACGTACAACACGTACGACGGCACTAGAAAAGGGAAGTTCAATAGCCAGGGTGCCACCCTTTGGGCTCCTTCTGCTAATTTCGTGTTAGTAGAAGTTTGGTGAGAGACGATTTGCGCTTTTCAGATCGTTACTGCTCTTCAGTTTGTGCTTGTGGGTTCGTATCTGGTTTTCAGTGCGTGTAGTCAGTTTGCATTTGTTTTTCAGTGCGTATTTTATAGTATGTATTTGATTTTGCAGTGCGTTCTTGTCCGCTCCTTTCTGATTTTCAGCTCGCTCTCCTCAGGCCTTCCTGTTTTTCAGTGCGTTCTGTTAGTTCGTTCTGACTAGCTGACCGTTTTTAAGCCATGTTGCGGTTACGTACTCATCGTAGAGTTTGTGCTGTGCAGGGGCTTGGTGTTGGGGTTCTTATTACTTTGACCCAAGCCCAGTCCATGAACAGGGCGGGGAGGAGTTCATGGACCAAGAATTGGTTGCTCCAGTGTGACCAATTCTCGCACAAGCCTTTGTTGCGGGAGATCCAGGAGAATAATCCTGTTGATTTCAGGAATTATCTCCGGATGACGGACCCGTTTTTCACCGTCTGTTGGCTTTGCTGTCCCCTTATATTACCAAGCAGGACACCTGCATGCGGCAAGCCATCACTCCCGAACAGAGGCTAGTCGCCACGTTGCGGTACTTGACGACAGGGAGAAGTCTGCAGGACATCAAGTTCTCGACAGGCATCTCGCCCCAGGCTCTGGGGATCATTATTCCAGAGACCTGTTCTGCCATCATTCAGGTCCTGCAGAAGGACTATATTAAGGTAACATCACATTATATGTATTTAATTTTTTCTAATGTATTGTATTTCTTTCATCATTCCCTAATTACCATGATTGCAATATGGTGCGAATGTCCCCTTTGTCCTCATACATGCTGGAATTTTTTTAAGTTCCTTTTCTGTCCTTTATGCATATTTGCCTTCACTTACCCCCCCCCCCCCCAGCATGATATCCTGGGCCCATACACACCTAGCCTAGTCACTTAACAATGTATTTTATCAGCTCCATTGTAGCGCTTAACCCTAAACACCCCCTAAAATGTGTACAAATGTTATTCGTGTCCTTAAATTCATGCAGAGTGCCTGAGGTTTTTTTGGGGGGTCCCAAACTCATTTGGAACCCTCCCTCCCCCCAACCGCTAATTCAACCGATACCAATCCTCTATGTGCTGACTTTGCCCAACCCATACACACTATACCTACCTCTTTTGTGGTCATATTTATGGATGAATTCACCAAAGCATGTAGTCCAAGGGCCTGCCTGAATACTTTCAAATGGTACTGTTTAAAGTTTTGTTCTCTTATTATCTTAATAGGTAATTGCAGAATGAAAAAAATGTGCTTCAGTTTGTACAGTGTGTATTCATATTTTTTTATTATGATACTTCTTACCTGTCCAGTGGGCTGCCAATAGTGTAAGGAGGGGCTGGCCAAATTTAAATACAGTATTTATGCATTCAGCTCTCATGGAAGTGGAGAGGGTTACCTGTCAAAAACATCCCCCCCCCTATAATTTTTACAATGGGCCATCAGAGAGGGCGAGGAATCTAATAAGTGTACTTTATATATTTGTATTTAAATACTCCTTCAAATCAATGTTATACTGATGTTGGCCAAGAATGTTTGTGTTTAATCTGCTTGCAATGTTTATGTGCAAAATTCAGGGGCGGCGCCAGGTGGGTGCTTGGGTGTGCTGAAGCCCCCCAAAAAATTTTTCAAGCACCCTCATAGCACCCCCAAAAATTCCACTGAGGTATTGGCATAAAATTCACACTATTTTTTTTAAATAATATTGTACCTGCTGTGAATCTTGTCTGCTACTTGGCTGGGGACTCTTTTTGAAGAGGAGGGATACAGCCGCATAAGCCGCTGATGTTTAGTTAGTCCCGGCTGAGAGGTGGGCGGATTGATTCAGAATGCTGTGCAGAGGTGCTACCTTTTAAAATCCTCTGTGTCACATGGTGCCTCTGCATCTGGCGCGAGAAAGATGAAAGAAGAGGGGTGGAGCAGAGAGAGCCCAGAAGCAATGAAGATATGATGACTGCTGAGTTGATGGCTGTTTTCTAGATAGACCGCTGGGGAGGGAGCAGAGCTGCTGTAGGCAGAGAGCTGAGTGAGTCTGCAGTGCTCCTCATCTGACAGGAGAAGGGGGAAGGGGGAAGAAGGTGGGTTTCCTGTTATGCAGGCTGTGGTCCGAGGAGGAATTAGGATGGTTGATGGCTGTTCTTTTTATAAGGGAGCTGCTGCTGATTGCTGAGCCTGGGGAGGGGGAGGGAGACTCCACTCTGTAGTCCTGTTATTTGATTTATGTCAGCAGCAGGCAGTCTGATCTGCTGCAAGAGGAATCCTGTCCTGTGATCTTGGCACTCTGATTTGCCTTGGGCAATGGCACTGCAATCATTAGACTACCCCTCCCCCAGATCAGGAGTGCCTGATTTAGAATACCCAAACAGAGCCAGTGCTCCATCCCTCTGTCCCCCTGTCCATCCCTCTGTCCCCTTGTCCATCCCACTGTCCCCTTGTCCGTCCCTCTGTCCCCTTGTCCGTCCCTCTGTCCCCTTGTCCGTCCCCCTGTCCGTCCCTCTGTCCCCCTGTCCGTCCCTCTGTCCGTCCCCCTGTCCATTCCACCGTCCCCCTGTCCATCTGTCCATCCCACCGTCCCCCTGTCCATCTCACGGTCCCCCTGTCCATCCCTCTGCCCCCCTGTTACACTCACAGCACACTCCTGAATAGGAGGTGGCTACAGCGGCCATGGATAGATTCATGCAATGCATGAATCTATCCATAGTACACGGCGGGGGGGGCGGCGCCCGAGCACCCCTAATGGACGCACCGCCACTGGAGCCCAGGTTGGCAACCCGTGGACCACGATCTACCAGTCGATCACATCCAGGTGACTGGTAGGTCCTGGGCTTGCCGACTTTCTGTCACTGATTGTGGATAAAGGCTGCAGCCGGCCACAGATCAAGAGAAGCAGGGCTGGAGGTTGCAGATGGCCGTGGGGACATCAAGCCTGCCTCATGAGCCAATTCCTTGTCCATAGTTCAGGTGGAGTGATACCAATAGCACTCCGCCTCTCATTCTTGGTAGCGGAATCCACAACAGCTGGAAGTGCTGCAAGAAGTTAAGGTCAGTGGGCATAATAGGGCACAGTAAAAGCTATGTGGGCACAATAGCAGCTATATACTGTAGGCACAATAGCATAAAGATGCTATTGAGCCCATATAGATGCACAATACCAGCTATATGGGCACAACATGGCATGTGTACACCTTTGGCTGCTGCCTCTGCAGCTAAAGGCGGTAGGGATTGGGGAAGGTAAAAGTGTGACTCGACCACCGGGTTTTACCAACCCCAATCTCATGTATAAAGAAGCCCTAAGGGTACCACAGCCAAATGCAGCTAAGGGCTGTTTTACAAGTGGAACAGGCACCACTGTTCCTCTAAAAAGTGATCTAAGATTGTTTGACAGGTTGTGAAAAGGCTGATTTAAAGCTCTAACTGCTATGCATGCAATTGCGGTTTGAAAGTACAACCATTGTAGGTGTAAACCAGGCGGTAAAGAAGTAATATATCGCCTCCTCACCACCTGCCAAACACCTCTGAAAAGCAAAATGCGCGTGAATCAGTTTTCAAAGCAGCTTGCTCCAAGTTTCTGTGCAATTCAGTGTGGTGCGATTTTGCAGCCTATTATTTGAATGGCTACAAATTGCACCAGACTGCACAAAAAATAGTGCATGCACTACTTTTCAAAAATGCACTGTGCCAAATAACATGATGCTGCACTACCTTACCTTAACCTCTGGTGAGTTTTCACCCAGTGGGTGATGGTGCACGGAAGTAGCTGCTAATAGCTTGCAGAGGATTCAATATGCTTGTAGACAATTCTAATGAACTTTGTTGATGTGAAATTCTAATAGGGGTCACTTGTGTTGCACAGTGCACTTTATATGCATGCACAGATTACACTTTTATTGTTTTTAGCACATATTTAATGTATATATTTATTGATACTTTTAATGCTTTTACTACTTTCTTTGAATTATTGTGGCGTATATTGAGGTGATTACCTTTAGGACATTTTGTAGTTTTTTTTTGGGTATGGGACAACGTGCCCGACTGCATGGCCTGTTATCAATGTGTAACTGAGTTTTTAGATGGTTCTCTGGCTTCTTTGTGGCTGTTGAATTTTAATACCCAACTACTACCCACTGACTTGAGGTTATTGTTGGCCCTGACATATGCTGGGGGGTATAATTGTCGGCCTCAATTGAGCTTATTTTACTTCACAATCTCTTGAGTGTACCTCCAGGCTCTTTTTAGCCTATACAAAGAGGGAAAGGTGGCACACTACAAGCTATAGATTGGGAAGAATCACTGACATTTGGCCACACTCAATTTAGCCACATCCACACACACACACACATTTTGCGGAGCGCTTCGCGCGCCAGGTCAGCTATTTTTGTTACAGCACCTGCACAGCACCCCCAAAAATTTTGGCCTGGAGCCACCCCTGGCAAAATTACTAATTTTTTTTTCTTGTTTGGCTCCACAGTTTCCTTCAACGCCACAGGAATGGCAGACTGTGGCATCCCAGGTTGCCCAGCGGTGGGACTTTCCCAACTGCGGAGGGGCAATAGATTGGAAACACGTCCACTTCGTACCACCCCCAACTCGGGGTCATACTGTTATAATTACAAGGAGCTTAATAGTATAGTGTTGGCGGTGGTGTCAAGGACTTACGAGTTTCTGTATGTGGACGTGGGGAAAAATGGTTGGTTGGTGGCGTCATCACCCAGATGGAGTTTTACAGACAGCTGCAGAATGGCAGCTTGGGCTTTTCACCTCCGGAAGACAATGTGGCGGGACTCCCGTTTGTCTTCGTCGCGGATGAAGCTTTTGTGCTGGGGGACCATCTTCTGTGGCCATTCCCGATGAGGACCCTCACCCTAGACCAGAGGGTTTTTAATTACCGGCTGGCCAGAGCCAGAAGAGTGGTTGAAAATACCTTTGGAATAATGGCCAGCTATTATTCGCCTATTTCTGACAGCGATCCATATGGCGGAATATAAACTGAATCATATTGTCCTTGCATGTTGCATTCTCCACAATTTCCTATGGAAAAATGCTATAAACTATGTGGCCTCATTTGGGACTGCGGCCGGTGTTCCAAATCCAACTACCTTAACCACACTTAAACTTAGTCGTCCTGGCTCCCCCCCCCCAAAGCGCCCGTAAAGTTAGACAGAAGTATCTCGAGTACTTTGCGGGTAGGGGGCCATTGATATGCTAGACAATGTGTGAAACTTTTCTCAAATATTTTTGGTATAAACTGAACTCATATTTCATTTGATTTACTGCTTGTGTTTCTTTTAGCTGTCTCCTAGGTTCTCCAATGGCCTTTTTTTATGGCCATTTTCTTCAATAGTGCAAACATAATTTATTTGATACATAAGGTGACAATCTCTTCTGCAAAATATTATGTTGTGGGTCTGCTACACACACACACCTTTTTTTTGTTGTTAATGTATGTAATGTATTAATGATAAAAAGATTCATCATTTTCAGCACCGTGAATGAATTTTGGGGAGTCACGAAAATGGCATGATTGTGGCAAATTATAAAACACTGTGGGAGTTATTTACCAAAGGAAAATCCCCCCCATTTGTCACTGTAAACAACAACTTCCTTCCTCTTTATTTTATTATGACCCATAATAAATGGCTATTTCTTTTTCACAAATACTTGCCTATGTGTTTTACTTCAAAAAGGACAGTTTGTGAGTAGGCAGGTACATTTCCAAAATACAATGTCAAATTAACAAGGGAAACCAACACAAACCAACCTCCTTGAGGTTAAAAAAATACAAGATAATAATGGTGTTGTGGTAACTTGACACACAAAAACAAAAAACAATATTATGGAGAGCACTAGAAAAAAAACACAAAAAAAACAAGGAGATCTTGAGATATATATATATATATATATATATATATATATATATATATATATATATATATATATATACCGTATTTATCGGCGTATAACACGCACTTTTTTCCCCTTAAAATCAGGGGAAAGTCGCAGGTGCGTGTTATACGCCGATACCCTGCGATCCCGAGCTGTCAAAATTTCAAAATCGCCGACCGCGATCCTACTCGGATAGCTCCGCTCGGGACTACGAGTGGAGCCGAAAGTAAACGAGAGCCGCCGGAAAGAGCCGAGGACCGGCTCTGTGTATTTCGGCGCCGGCGGCGCCATTTTCAAATCGCGGTCGGCGATTTTGAAGCCCAGGAAGCAGGGACCGTTGATCGAAGGCTGCACTGGGGAAGGCTGCACTGACATGGCTGCACTGACATGGCTGCAATGATGGGCATTTAAATGTAAGTTTTTTTCCCTTCAACTTCCCTCCTAAAAGTTTTTTTTCCTTAAAATTCCCTCCTAAATTGGGGTGCGTGTTATACGCCGATAAATACGGTGTATATGTATATATATATATATATATATATATATATATATATATATATTATAAAAAAAACACTATAAACAAAAATTAAATACATTATTATGGAGATTTGATGAAAACCAAAAAATAAAATATTCATGAGATCACGAGAAATAATAAAGAAATCATTTTTTCAGAAATCTGTGTGAATATCAGCAGCAAAACAACTTCATTATTCTAGCATTCTTAAGAAGAAGAGAATGTGCTGCATTAAAAGATTTTTTAAAATTGCAGCATGACGAATGTGCTATCTCCATTATGAACGCTAGTTTTACTAGATCGAGCGCTTCCGCCTCGTACTTGATTCTGAGCATGCGTGGAACTTTGTGCATCGGAATTGTCTATACACGATCGGAATTTACAAGAACAGATTTTGTTGTCGGAAAATTTGAGATCCAGATCTCAAATTTTGTGTGACGGAAATTCCGATGGAAAATGTCCGATGGAGCCTACACACGGTCGGAATTTCCGACAACAAGCCCCCATTGAACATTTTCTGTCGAAAAATCCAACCGTGTGTACGGGGCATAAGACTTACCATACTTGCAAAGCAAATACAATAAAACATAGCAATCTGTGCATAAAAAATATATGCCGAAGGATGGGGCAAATCGCTCCTTCACCCCTGCCCCCATGCTTCGGCATATATGCTCTTTTTTTTAACTGTGGTGGTGAAATCACCTCCGACAGCGCTGGAATCATGGCTTTACGTATCGTGGGAGCAAACGCCGTTGCTGTCAAGATAAATAAACCCGTGCTGCAGCTGAATGGCATACCTGCTAAGCAAATGATGGTTAGCAATAAAACAAAGTAACATTACAGTATAACATACCATACCTGCAAAGCAAATACAATAAAACAGTAAAAATAAAACAGAGAGAGAACAATAGTGAGCGGACAGTATAAAGCGAACATAAGAGAGAACAATAGAGAGAGAGAAGAAAAATAAAACCACAACTATTTTTGGATTTTTTATTTTATTTTTTTGTGTGTGTTTTTTTTTTTTTTTTTTTCACTTTTATAAACTGAACGTTGCAGATTAGGGTCTCTCAAAATGTCATGGCCATCCAGGTTGGTCAGGACAGGAGGGACAATAAAAGCGGGTGTCACGCCTAAATCCGCGTTTTCTGCAGACACTACATCTTCCTTTGGGTGTTCTTTGGGTAGGGATACCAGGGAGGACATACGGAAAAATGCCTCTCATGCACCGGCTCACTGCATTTGCGTTGGGAAGGTGGGCCATAGCACTATCTCGAAACAGAAGGGCTGTGACAATCTCTTCCTGGAATTTAAGGAAGGATCCAGTCCGTCCTGAAGCTTTTTATAGCACAAAAGCGTTCAGCAGAGCCAAATGAAATAAATATACAAACACTTTTTCGTACCAGCGTCTGGCCTTTACCCACAATTAGGTACGGTGCCAACAACTGGTTGTTGAGGTCCACCCCTCCCATATTAAGGTTGTATTCATGGACACAGAGGGGTTTCTCCACAACACCAGTCGCCATAGAAATTTGAACAGTCGTATCTGCATAAAGGGCGGACAGAACAAAAACATTCCGTGAATCCCTCCACTTCACTGCTAACAAATGATTACACTTCAAGCAGGTTCTCTCCCCCTGTCTAAGTTGGGATTCTACAAGCCGTTGGGGGAAGCTCCAGCGATTAGATCGCACGGTGCCACATGCGCCAATTCCATAATCTAAAAGGTCACTAAAAAGTGGCACGCTCATGTAATAATTATCCACGTACAAGTGGTACCCCTTTCCAAATAAGGGTGACACCAAGTCCCAAACAATCTTACCAGCACTCCCTATGTAGTCTGGGCAATTCTCCGGATCTACGTGACTATCTTTTCCCTCGTAAACCATAAAACTATATGTATAGCCTGTTGCCCTTTCACAGAGCTTATACATCTTGACCCCATATCTGGCTCGCTTGCTGGGAAGATACTGTTTGATAGACAAGCGGCCAGAAAACGTAATCAGGGACTCATCAATGCAGACAACTTGATCGGACGTAAACAAGGCTGCAAACTGTTGGTTGAAGTGGTTTACGAGGGGCCGAATTTTGTAGAGCCGATCAAATCCAGGGTCATCCCGAGGACGACAGAGTTCATTATCATTGAAGTGCATGAACCGCAAGATCTGCTTGTATCGTGTCCTGGTCATGGAGGCAGAGAACACGGCATGTGGTGAATTAGGTCAGTGGACCAATATGACCGCAACTCACTTTTTTTAGTTATGCCCATGAGGAGGGATAGGCCCAGGAAGGTCTTTAAATTCGGAGCCGTAATAGGTCTCCAGTCTCTGGCAAGGCTCAACTGGGGATTAGCAGCGATGAATTGACCAGCACACAAATTGCTGTGGTCCACAATAGTTCTATTGAGATCTTCTGTGAAAAACAGCGAATAAAAATAAAGTGATGTAAAATCAACTGTTTCCACCTGAATTCTGGGTTGGCCAGTGAATGGGGGAAGTATGGGTGCTGCAGAAGTGGTGGGCTCCCAATTAGGATTGGCGAATGCAGCAGGAAGGGCACTATGGGCTTGACGGGTCTGTGTTTGTCTTCTTCTTGGTGGCAGCGGGACACTGCTCGTGCTAGCCACCTCACCAGCTTGAACTGCACTTATGGGACTCGCCACATCACCACGTGTTACTGAAGTACTGGATGTACGACCAGGATGTACTAGGCCGCTGGTGCTTGCCAGTTCACCAGAAGAATGAGCAGCACTAGTACTGGCTTTCTGCTCCATACTAGAGCCCTGCGGTTCTTGCACCTCAACGACAGCAGAATGGGATCGGGTACGCCTGACCTTGGCAGGGACCACAACTCCATCGTCAGAGCTATCTGTCAGTGTGCCGCTGCTACCGGTTCGTATTCTGAGCCTGGATCTGACAGATGAGTGGCTTCCTCTTCACTATCTGTTATGTTCAGAAACGTGTAGGCGTCTTCACTACCGTACCTTCGATTTGACATTTTGGTCTCTAAATTTACTGGTACAGTAGTGAGACTCACAGGAAAAAAAGCTCCTAACTGTCAGCGACTGCTTCAAACGCTACAAAAAAAAACTTAGCGTTTGCAGGGATCAGGCCGGACTCTGCGAACGCTGCAGTTGTGTGTTGTGTTTTGTGACAGTGATTGATTGATACTGCACTTGGGCTGGGCTGGGCGGAGGGGCTAAACGCAGGTGCTAGCAGGTATTTGGGCTGATCCCGCTAACACTGCTTTTTTGGGAACCCTAAACTGTTGGGGACACTAGTATAGATCTGATCAGATATCAATCCATTCAGACACTATACTACTAAGGGAGGTGTATGATGCGTATGTGGGTGTTAGCGCTACTGGCACTAATCTGACGCTGCCTGGGGCAACGCAAACCCTATCTGACACTAAAACCACTAAAAAACTGATATCACCGCCGGGTGATCAGGGGGTTAAACCTTTATTTAGGTAAAATACGGTGAGTGCCCTGATGCTATAAAAAATAAACTAGCTAACCAGCGTTACCCGTGACACTTATACAGTGATCACTGGTGACAGGGGATGATCAAGGGGTTAAACCTTTATTGGGGGCTGATTTTTGTCACTAATGACACCAGTACAGTGATCAAAAAATATATGAACACTGCATTGGGTGACACAGTAACAGGGGGCGAAGGGGTTAACTGGGGGGGTGTTCGGGGGCCAAGTGCACCTACGTGAATTGGTGTCAGTGTAACGTTGGTGCACCTACTCTGAGATGTCTTCTCTCCTCGCTCCTGGAACGAAAAGACTTCCACAAGGATAGATGGCATCATTTCCCCTGCTGTGTTTACACTTACACATGCAGGGGAAGGATCTCATTCGCCAGAAGCGATCACCAGGTCCAGGCCAGATACCATTGGCCTAGGCCTGGGGATTGATCAGTTTTGGATCAAATCCGATCATCTCGGCTGCACGCGTGTTGTATAGCTACCATGCTAGCCAGGCCAACCTGCCGCAGTATAACTGCAGCGGCTGGTCCTGAACCGGTTAAGGGAACAGGATCTATTTTTCTTTTTAGGGTAACAAACATTATAACATTCACTTTAAAGCTTCGTTTGGCTGAGTTGGAGAGCATGACATCAGCCCCCTCTCCAGCCAGATGAAGCTTTGCTGACAGACTATAAAGCTGCCTAAGAATGGCTGAGTACCGCTCAGCCTGACGCTATTTTGTTCTGTATTCCGGGTGTGAGACAGAAAAGTCTTGTCTCACTCCTGGAACACAGTGCTGTATACTGTATGTAGCTGGGGCTACATAAAGTTTATACAGCAGGCGCACATATTAGTGAAGAAAAGTTTGTTTGGGCCAGCTTGGCCTCACCTAACTATTTAAAGTGAAAGCAAACCTGGACATCAGCTTTAACCCCTTCAGGACCAGAGTCCTTGTATTCAGGGTTTGGCGGTTCTTCCCTCCCAAATTTGAACCTCTGAAATTCCGGGTCCCTTAGAAGGACTTATCAACTAAGAGAGTACTGGAAGTCTGTCCTCTTTAGCCAGACTACCCGGGGCACCTCACTCTGCCTAGCTGAGAACCCCTGAGTGATAAACAGTCTTCAAAACTGTCCCCCACAAATACTGGGGAAATATACCTGCCATCCAGGACACATTCCTGTGTCCTGTACACCACCTACTGAGGAAGTACCAGTTAAGTTATCATGCTTTCAGTGCAGAGTGGTGAGCAATCTATCTATGGGAGCTGAGTGTTATCAGCGGAGTATGCCTTATTATAAGCAAGTTTTCTTTCTTTCTTTGTGAGTATCTTTATTGCTATGTTTAATTTTATATAAACCATCAAGTTCCCTTCTTTATATATGTCTAACCTGGTGGCATGAGTTGGAGAGCCGTAGGTGGAGTGAGAGAGACCAGTTTACCATCACTGACATCCCTGTTTTCATCACTGCTCTCCCTGGAGAGCATGCTGTTTTGACCTCCTGTAATATTGAGATCAGAATCTGGAGGTGAGCAGATTTATTTGTCACCTGTTGGAGTGTGTTCATTATTGCACAGTGGGATTCACAGAAAGAAGACTGCAGATATATCACTTTATTTGGGATTTGTACACTGTGGACTTATTTGCACCTTTGGACTTTCTTTATCTGGTTCTGATATTTACCTTAAGAATGGATTATCACATTATTTCGTTTTGGAGATTGTTAATTGCATGTTGCACACTTTCACATTTACTGTATGTTATGAGATGTAAGTTATTTGATATTTTGTATGTGTAAGATCTATTGTCTTTTTTGGGTAGTGCTACACCGTTTTGTATGATACCGAAAAAACAAACCGACACAAGCGTAGTAGTGTAGCATGTGACTAAAAACTATTTAAATAAGAACTCTGCATGGGTTAACTGCTCATTTTGTCTAGGTGCACAAGAGAAAGCTGTATTCACTCGTTCCTTCGATCCTCTGGAAAAACACGCTCCCCCATGTCCAGTGGTAAACTGTTCCTGCAGTCCTCACATCCAGAGCTGGTCTGTGGGCATGATGATGTCAGGAACAGTCCATTCACTAGAACGCTAGTGTGCGGGGGGGGGAGGGACCAGTCTTGCGGTTTAGGTAAGTATATCTCCACTCCACAATCCCGTAGATGAAAACGAGCAGTTAAGCCATGGAGTGCGGGCACAGCCCCACTGCATGGGAATTTTTTGTTTTTTTCCCCAGAGTTCTTCTTTAATGGATGAATAAATTTGCACTCACAAAAACAATATGTGCTGAGCGTGACATCGCGGGTGATAGATTTTTATACAGTATCTCACAAAAGTGAGTACACCCCTCACATTTTTGTAAATATTTTATTTTACCTTTTCATGTGAGAACACTGAAGAAATGACACTTTGCGACAATGTAAAGTAGTGAGTACACCTCTAAGTGAAAATGTCCAAATTGGGCCCAAAGTTTCAATATTTTGTGTGGCCTCCGTTATTTTCCAGCACTGCCTTAACCCTCTTCCACTCCTTCCAGTTCTCCCACTCCTCCATGACGACATCACAGAGCTGGTGATTGTTAGAGACCTTGTGCTCCTCCACCTTCCATTTGAGGATGCCTCACAGATGCTCAATAGGGTTTAGGTCTGGAGACATGCTTGGCCAGTCCATCACCTTTACCCTCAGCTTCTTTAGCAAGGCAGTGGTCATCTTGGAGGTGTGTTTGGGGTCATTATCATGTTGGAATACTGCCCTGCGGCCCAGTCTCCGAAGAGAGGGGATCATACTCTGCTTTGGTATGTCACAGTACATATTGGCATTCATGGTTCCCTCGATGAACTGTAGCTCCCCAGAGGGAACTGGGTGATGGGCTGCAATGTAAGGGCTACAGGGTGATATGGAGGTGCAAGAGAGATACGATAAGTTGCAGGTGACAAGGGGGTATGGGATGAGGAAGCTGGCTGAAAGGTGCATAGTGTAAAGTTTACAGGGTGACTTGAGGGTGATGGGTGAGGGAGTTAAGGAACAGGGGTGCAGTGTAAGGGTGATATGGGAGTGAGGGAGTTGGGTAAAAAGTAGTGCAGGGTGAGGGAGCTGGGGTGTGGAGTGAGGATGTTTGATTACAGGAGTGTGGTGTAAGAGTAACAGGGTGAAAGGGGTTCTGAGTGAAGGAGTGTGGTGATGAGGGGTAATGTTAGGGTTACAGGGTGAGGGAGCTGGTTAAGAGATGGTGCAGGATTTCAGAGATACATAATTAATCAGGTTAAAAAAAAAGACACAAGTCCATCTAGTTCAACCAATAGAAAAAAAAGAAAACCTCCATATACATAATCCTGTACCCACAATTGACGCAGAGGAAAAAAAAACTATGAAATATGGGCCAATTTGCTCCAGCAGGGCAAAGAAATGTCCTTCTTTATTCCCCAGGAAGCAATTGGATATTCCCTAGATCAACAATCTACAGTTGTGCTCATAAGTTTACATAGAAAAGAAGAAAGGTGACAACGCTCTCTGCAGGGACAACTCAATCCATACACCAGGTCCACTCACAGGTGCCGAGGCTCGATGTGTCCCAACACACTCCAATGCAACAGTAATAAGGAGAGCTGGCAATACTGTAATCCTTGAAGTGTCGTTTATTGGTACAACAGAGTGACAAAACAATAAAGCTGATGCGTTCCGGCAATAGCCTTAGTCGTAACTAGTGACTAAGGCTCTCCTTATTACTGCTTTCCTTATTACTGTTGCATAAGTTTACATATCCTGGCAGAAGTTATGATTTCTTGGCCATTTTTCAGAGAATATGAATGATATCACAAAAACTTTTCTTTCACTCCTGGTTAGTGTTTGGCTGAAGCTATTTATTAATCAGCTGTGTTTACTCTTTTCTTTTCCAATATTTTTATTCAGAAATTTTTAAACAAGTACAAGATCAACATTTACCATTGTTGTATGAAGTAATGGTGCAGTTAACAAATCGGTTATGAGTAGGTTACATCGCAAATTACCTTATATTTATGGGAGGTCTTGTGTATCATTGTATTTCTATTCTAGGTACATATAGTATGGTCAGACCTAGACCGAAAAAAACAAAAAAAACAAAATAATACAAAAGAAAACCTCCTCTAGGTGGTGCACAGGCAGAGGCGGCTCTAGACTTTGTGAGGCCTTAGGCAAAACTTAGACATGAGGCCCCACTAACTCCCATAATGGGAAAAATAATATAGGTGATAAAAATTAACTGTATAAATGCATATATTAACAGCCTTAAATCCTACAAACTCACAGTTTCTATAATTTTCTCTGACCAATTATTCTTTATTCAAATATCATTAAACATAGGATATCTCTCATATACACACACACACACACACACACACACACACACACGCACTTACTCATTATCCTCGGTGCTGTCTCTTAAATGTGAAATAAATTTGTCAACAAAGTATAAAACAAAAAGAAAATCATTTTACAACATATTCTTGCACATAACCTGTTTAATGTAACAACAAGCATGCAACAAGTGATTTTTCTTTACAAAAATGTAAAACATAAATATGTAACTTTGTATATTTGCTCAGTAGTGCATGGAACATAAGGAGGTATAAAGTGCAATATTTTTCAAGTAACATAACATAACTTAGCTTCTTGCACTCTCCAGAAAAACTTCAATAAAAAATAAATAAATAAATTTGAACTTTAGTCAGAAAATGAAGTCCTGCTAGATCCCTTCAGGCCCCTTTTGCAGGTATATAGCTATGAATTTTTTTTACAAATGAGTGTCTATACTGTTTAAAATTTAGTAGTACTCACCCCGCTTTGCACATGCTTAGTTGATCTCCATTTTTAGACACTGCCAAGTTTGTAGAGGCAAATCTGCCGACAGTCTTAAAGTGGAATTAAACTCTTCTATCCTTTACAGCCAAGGAAGCTGCTTCTGTTTGATCTGCAACTACCATGGTGCTGCACCAACAAATGCCTGTCCATTCTGAACAGGTGTTTGTTTAGGGTGCCTGCAGGAAAACAGCCTGGTGTAAGGGTGTCCTATTAGCATAGACTTATGCCTGGGTCCTTTCTCAGGCCCTTACTGAAAGCCAACCAAAACAAAAAAACAAACCCTTTGTTTCAAAATACAACAATATTAATACAATACCACAATATATGTGCTAACTGTAGTTGAGGCTTATACACAACCCTCCTGGGAGGTTTTAACAGTAGTAAACTTTGTTAATGTTTCAGTATCAGAACAGTATCATACGTTTAATTCAGCAAAAGTTGGAGTTTCAAAACATTCGCCTACATTTTGCAGTTGTAAATTCATCTATCACAGATGAATAATTTAATTTTGAAGCCAGATCACGTTCAATGGACAAAACTGCTAAGGCAGATAATCTCTCTTGGCTCATAGTCGATCTTAAGTATGTTTTTATTAATTTTAGTTTTGAAAAGCTCCTCTCAGCTGATGCAACAGTAACTGGAATTGTTAAGATGATTCTTAATGCAACATAGATGTTTGGATAAACGTCAGTTAAATTGTTATCAATGAGGTATTTCAAGGAACCGGACATATCCAATTTTGGAGGAACAGTACGCATACACATTCGTAGCTCTTCATACAATTCCAGACCTCTTATGTCAGAATCACAAGAATTGGGTAAAGTAAGTAGGGCTTCAAGTTCTTTGCAGTTTTGTAATAGGTCTTTTTCAGATTTCATGCATAAAGAGGAGATATCATATAAAAATCCAAAATTGCTGACATAGCTTTTTAAACCTTCAAAGCGAGGCTCAGCACTAGCATGAATCTTGTCGGCAATAACATTGAAATATTCTGCTCTAAACCTGTCTACAGGGTTAACAACTGCTTCATCTGGACACTCATAATCAAACATTCTTTTGGTCCTGCGTATCCTGAACTGTCGAAATTCCCTTGGAATGTCCATTTCTTCAGCAATTTCTCTGGCAGTAGCAATGGCAGAACTAAAGCCATTTTGTCGATATTCTTTCAGCCAGCACAGGAATGCCTCCAAATGTTTTACTGCAGTGTCCAGCTGCATACAAGACTTTTGCCACACCTTGCTGATAATGTTGATTTTTACTAAAATCTCATACCATACAATCAATGACAGAACAAACTCGTATGACAAAATTTCTTCTTTTAGTGAATTACATTCACTACAGAAAGCAGGATCAGCATTCTTCTGTGTCATCTCTTCCAGGCACTCGGCGATTTCTTTAAGTTGGTAACGGACAGCCTTTACACTCTCAACTCTGCACTCCCATCTGGTTTCTGACAATGGCTTGAGGGTAATATTTACCTTCTCTTTTAAAATTGCCCATCTATTGGATGAGCCAGAAAATAATGTGTAAAGTCTTTGCAAAACCCCAAAAAATAATTTGGCTTTTGCACAAGATGCTGCTGCATCACCCAGAACCAAATTCCAACTATGACAACCACAGGGAGTAAAAAAAGCTAAAGGATTGATATTTAATATCCTAGTTTTTACACCACTTTTCTCCCCTCGCATGTTTGCTCCATTGTCATATCCTTGACCACGGCAATTTTTGATGTCTATACCTGATTCCTCAATTTCCAGCAGTATGGTTTTAGTTAATTCTTCAGCTGTCGTTTTGTCAACTGGTAAAAATCCAATAAAATGCTCTTCAACATCTCCTGATTTTTCATCAACATGTCGTAATACCACAGTCATCTGTTCAACGTGGCTCACATCCCTAGTGCAGTCAATAATTATGGAATAATATTTTGCTTGAAGAATTTTTTCAATAACTTTCTGTTTGACAAGTTTGGCCATCAATGAAATTAGTTCATTTTGTATGTTTTTTCCCAAGTAATGGTTGTGAATACGTTTCTCTTCAAATCGTTGCAAGTGTTGACGAAGAACAGGATCAAACCTTGCACAAAGCTTTATTAGATCAATAAAATTTCCACTATTCTCTTCCTCTAAATTATCTCTGTGCCCTCGAAATGGTAAGTTATGGCTTGATAAAAATTGAACAGTGGCTATAAGCCTTTCCAGAATTTCATGCCAACGTTGCTTTTCCAGGAGTATCTGCTTTTGCACCGACGCATCAATAGTTTTCCCACATCTAAATCTTTTCTCAGTTTCCATCCATGTGATGATGTTCTCTAAGTGGTCAGAACTATGTTCATGAAGACCAAGTCGATTGCTCAGGTTCTTCCAGTCATTGCAGCCATCAGACACTAAAGCACTCCGTAGTGGTGAGAACAAACGACAGGCAAAACAGAAAACACAGTCCTTGCTTCTGGAATAAACTAACCAGCGCCTATCTTGTGTTTCCTTGTTACTTAGAACCCTGGTGTAATGAAAGTTAGAAAAATGTCTTTTCCCATTGTCTAATGGGTAAGTTACCCTTTCTTCCCTTACTGGTCCTTTCTGAATAAAACATATTCTGTCTTTATCTTCCACTAGGAAAATCCATTCTCCAGGATCATAACTTAGAGGCTGATATGAACACTCTGGTTGCTCAGAACTTGAAACATGAGGCTTTTCTTGAGTTCCTTCTTCTGTGCTACACAAAATGGTACACAATTCAGGGTCAGCAGAAGTGCTTGGCTGTGAATCATCTTCTCTTTCAGTCAAAACTGATTCCATCGTCTCATGTTCACGCTCAGGCACCTCTTCACTTGTACTTATCTTGCCTGTCTTCAAAAACTTATGCATAGAGCCACGCAATTCCTGTTTGCATTCCTCAAAAGCAATATTCTTTTTTCTTTTTTGGTGACCAGATTCAAATTTTCGCCCTTTGTCACGTTCTCTTCCACTTTTATGCATATTTGTTTAAAATTATGGAAAACTAAGGTAAATTCTGCTAATCTAGTAATTACACAGTGTGGTAACACACACAATTTTAGAACAAAATAAACAAAATGTAAAAAAGATAAATGCAGGAACAGAATTGAGTTGATCAAAGTGGTTTCTGCTTCTGGTCTCTCAATTGGTCAGACTGTTTTCATGCACTTCCTTGCTGTTGTCACGCCCTTTATAAGAAAATAAATACACTGATTAACAAGTGTACTTGTATAATGAGTTTTTCAGTGTGTATCTGACACAAAGCTAAGAGGCAGTCCAATCCAGTTAAGAGGTAGTCCAATCTGTGGGACAGTCAAACCCAGCTGAGAGACAGTCAAACCCAGCTATGGGAGTGTGACAGTTCAATCCAGCTATAGTACTGTGACAATCCAATCCACCTAAGAGACAGTCCAAAGCAGATAAGGGACAGTCCCAGATAAAGGACAGTCCAACCCAGCTGAGGGACAGGCCAACCCGGCTGAGGGACAGGCCAACCCGGCTGAGGGACAGGCCAACCCAGCTGAGGGACAGGCCAACCCAGCTGAGGGGCAGCGCAACCCAGCTGAGGGGCAGCGCAACCCAGCTGAGGGGCAGCGCAACCCGGCTAAGAGGCAGGGCAACCCAGCTAAGAGGCAGGGCAACCCAGCTAGCTAAGAGGCAGGGCAACCCAGCTAGCTAAGAGGCAGCGCAACCCAGCTAAGAGGCAGCGCAACCCAGCTAAGAGGCAGCGCAACCCAGCTAAGAGGCAGCGCAACCCAGCTAAGAGGCAGGGCAACCCAGCTAGCTAAGAGGCAGGGCAACCCAGCTAGCTAAGAGGCAGCGCAACCCAGCTAAGAGGCAGCGCAACCCAGCTAAGAGGCAGGGCAACCCAGCTAGCTAAGAGGCAGCGCAACCCAGCTAGCTAAGAGGCAGGGCAACCCAGCTAAGAGGCAGCGCAACCCAGCTAAGAGGCAGCGCAACCCAGCTAAGAGGCAGGGCAACCCAGCTAGCTAAGAGGCAGGGCAACCCAGCTAGCTAAGAGGCAGCGCAACCCAGCTAGCTAAGAGGCAGCGCAACCCAGCTAGCTAAGAGGCAGCGCAACCCAGCTAGCTAAGAGGCAGCGCAACCCAGCTAGCTAAGAGGCAGCGCAACCCAGCTAGCTAAGAGGCAGCGCAACCCAGCTAGCTAAGAGGCAGCGCAACCCAGCTAGCTAAGAGGCAGCGCAACCCAGCTAGCTAAGAGGCAGGGCAACCCAGCTAGCTAAGAGGCAGGGCAACCCAGCTAGCTAAGAGGCAGGGCCACCCAGCTAAGAGGCAGCGCAACCCAGCTAAGGGACAGTCCAGCCCACCTGAGGGACAGTCCAGCCCACCTGAGGGACAGTCCAATCCAGCTAAGAAACACAGTCACAGACCTCACATCCATGAAACAAGAGATGGTCAGAGACTGTGCGGACAATGATACAGGAGATGGTCAGAGACTGTGTGTGTGGACAATGATACAGGAGATGGTCAGACTGTGTGCGAACAATGATACAGGCAATGGTCAGAGACTGTGCAGACAATGATACAGGAGATAGTTTTTTATTTTGGTAATGACAAGCAAACTCTTACCTGGCTGACACGGTAACAAACGTTGGAGCTGACAGACAATCACACCACAAAGATGCAGGAGATGGTCAGAGACTGTACGGAAAATGATACAGGAGATGGTCAGACAATAATACAGGAGATGGTCAAAGACTGTGCAGAAAATGATACAGGAGATGGTCAGACAATGATACAGGAGACGGTCAAAGACTGTGCAGACAATGATACAGAAGACGGTCAGAGACTGTGCAGACAATGATACAGGAGATGGTCAGAGACTGTGCAGACAATGATACAGGAGACGGTCAGAGACTGTGCAGACAATGATACAGGAAACGGTCAGAGACTGTGCAGACAATGATACAGGAGACGGTCAGAGACTGTGCAGACAATGATACAGGAGACGGTCAGAGACTGTGCAGACAATGATACAGGAGACGGTCAGAGACTGTGCAGACAATGATACAGGAGACGGTCAGAGACTGTGCAGACAATGATACAGGAGACGGTCAGACTGTGCAGACAATGATACAGGAGACGGTCAGAGACTGTGTGTGTGTGGACAATGATACAGGAGATGGTCAGACTGTGTGCAGACAATAATACAGGCAATGGTCAGAGACTGTGCAGACAATGATACAGGAGATGGTTTTATTTTGGTAATGACAAGCAAACTCTTACCTGGCTGACACGGTAACAAACGTTGGAGCCACAGACAGGGTGCAGACAGACAATCACACCACAAAGATGCAGGAGATAGTCAGAGATTGTGCGGAAAATGATACAGGAGACGGTCAGACAATGATACAGGAGACGGTCAAAGACTGTGCAGACAATGATACAGGAGACGGTCAGAGACTGTGCAGACAATGATACAGGAGACGGTCAGAGACTGTGCAGACAATGATACAGGAGACGGTCAGAGACTGTGCAGACAATGATACAGGAGACGGTCAGAGACTGTGCAGACAATGATACAGGAGACGGTCAGAGACTGTGCAGACAATGATACAGGAGACGGTCAGAGACTGTGCAGACAATGATACAGGAGACGGTCAGAGACTGTGTGCGGACAATGATACAGGAGACGGTCAGAGACTGTGCAGACAATGATACAGGAAATGGTCAGAAACTGTGTGCGGACAATGATACAGGAAATGGTCAGAGACTGTGTGCGAACAATGATACAGGAAATGGTCAGAGACTGCACAGACAGTAATAGAGTAATATGAATCACAAAATGGGTGCACAGAATTATAAATTTTTTGGTAGATGAAAAATTTCACACATATGTGTGTGAATAGCTGTTTGCCTGACGTTCATTTTGAAAGCAGAACTGCAGCAAGATAAAAAAAAAAAAAAAAAAAAACACATTAAAAATAAAATTTCATTCAACGGCCTTCCTCAAAGCCCACACTGGAATGTACATGCCCTCAGCCTGTCATTCAAGTAAGGAGAAGTAGCACAATGATGATCCCATCCAGTGGCGGCTGGTGCTCAAAATTTTTGGAGGGGCGCAAAAAAAAAAAAGAAAAAAAAACATCAAATGCAGCCACTGTGCCATCAAATGCAGCCTCACTGTGTCCCATCAAATGCAGCCTCACTGTCCCCATCAAATGCAGCCTCACTGTCCCAATCAAATGCCGCCACTGTGCCCAAATGCCACCACTGTGCCCCATCAAATGCAGCCTCACTGTCCCCATCAAATGCCGCCACTGTGCCCAATCAAATGCAGCCTCACTAGGCCCAATCAAATGCAGCCTCACTAGGCCCAATCAAATGCAGCCTCACCCCTCAAATGTTGCCAGGGGACAAATTACGTGCAGCCGGTCTGGAGAGTCACCGGCCGCTTATGGTGGCGCCAGTCCCCCCGGCCAAGCATGCCCATAATATTTACAAGTGCATACTACATACAACTACATACAGCAAGCCGGCTTCCCGCCTGCCTACCTGGGCTGTATTTGTGCAGGAGGCGACAGGACTCGGGATGATGGGTCAGGGGGGACTTTTTTGTGCGACCAAGACACAGCACTGAGACAGGGTACAGACCATGAGACAGACAGGGCACTGGGGACAGACAGGGCACTGGGGACAGACCGTGAGACAGACGGGGTGCTGGGGACAGACCGTGAGACAGACGGGGCGCTGGGGACAGACCGTGAGACAGACGGGGCGCTGGGGACAGACCGTGAGACAGACGGGGCGCTGGGGACAGACCGTGAGACAGACGGGGCGCTGGGGACAGACCGTGAGACAGACGGGGCGCTGGGGACAGACCGTGAGACAGACGGGGCGCTGGGGCAGACCGTGAGACAGACGGGGCGCTGGGGACAGACTGTGAGACAGACGGGGCGCTGGGGACAGACCGTGAGACAGACGGGGTGCTGGGGACAGACCGTGAGACATACGGGGTGCTGGGGACAGACGGGGTGCTGGGGACAGACCGTGAGACAGACGGGGTGCTGGGGACAGACCGTGAGACAGACGGGGTGCTGGGGACAGACCGTGAGACAGACGGGGCGCTGGGGACAGACCGTGAGACAGACGGGGCGCTGGGGACAGACCGTGAGACAGACGGGGAGCTGGGGACAGACCGTGAGACAGACGGGGCGCTGGGGACAGATCGTGAGACAGACGGGGCGCTGGGGACAGACCGTGAGACAGACGGGGCGCTGGGGACAGACCGTGAGACAGACGGGGTGCTGGGGACAGACGGGGTGCTGGGGACAGACCGTGAGACAGACGGGGTGCTGGGGACAGACAGTGAGACAGACGGGGTGCTGGGGACAGACAGTGAGACAGACGGGGTGCTGGGGACAGACAGTGAGACAGACGGGGTGCTGGGGACAGACAGTGAGACAGACGGGGTGCTGGGGACAGACAGTGAGACAGACGGGGTGCTGGGGACAGACAGTGAGATAGACGGGGTGCTGGGGACAGACAGTGAGACAGACGGGGTGCTGGGGACAGACGGGGTGCTGGGGACAGACCGTGAGACAGACGGGGCGCTGGGGACAGACCGTGAGACAGACGGGGTGCTGGGGACAGACGGGGTGCTGGGGACAGACCGTGAGACAGACGGGGTGCTGGGGACAGACCGTGAGACAGACGGGGTGCTGGGGACAGACAGTGAGACAGACGGGGTGCTGGGGACAGACAGTGAGACAGACGGGGTGCTGGGGACAGACAGTGAGACAGACGGGGTGCTGGGGACAGACAGTGAGATAGACGGGGTGCTGGGGACAGACAGTGAGACAGACGGGGTGCTGGGGACAGACGGGGTGCTGGGGACAGACCGTGAGACAGACGGGGTGCTGGGGACAGACCGTGAGACAGACAGGGTGCTGGGGACAGACGGGGTGCTGGGGACAGACGGGGTGCTGGGGACAGACCGTGAGACAGACGGGGTGCTGGGGACAGACCGTGAGACAGACGGGGTGCTGGGGACAGACCGTGAGACAGACGGGGTGCTGGGGACAGACAGTGAGACAGACGGGGTGCTGGGGACAGACAGTGAGACAGACGGGGTGCTGGGGACAGACAGTGAGACAGACGGGGTGCTGGGGACAGACAGTGAGACAGACGGGGTGCTGGGGACAGACGGGGTGCTGGGGACAGACCGTGAGACAGACGGGGTGCTGGGGACAGACCGTGAGACAGACGGGGTGCT
Source organism: Aquarana catesbeiana (assembly GCF_042186555.1). Lineage (NCBI taxonomy): Eukaryota > Metazoa > Chordata > Amphibia > Anura > Ranidae > Aquarana > Aquarana catesbeiana. The sequence goes on along the minus strand of NC_133324.1, from coordinate 523,813,549 downwards.
GGGGACAGACCGTGAGACAGACGGGGTGCTGGGGACAGACCGTGAGACAGACGGGGTGCTGGGGACAGACGGGGTGCTGGGGACAGACCGTGAGACAGACTGGGTGCTGGGGACAGACAGTGAGACAGACGGGGTGCTGGGGACAGACCGTGAGACAGACGGGGTGCTGGGGACAGACCGTGAGACAGACGGGGTGCTGGGGACAGACCGTGAGACAGACGGGGTGCTGGGGACAGACCGTGAGACAGACGGGGTGCTGGGGACAGACCGTGAGACAGACGGGGTGCTGGGGACAGACGGGGTGCTGGGGACAGACCGTGAGACAGACTGGGTGCTGGGGACAGACAGTGAGACAGACGGGGTGCTGGGGACAGACCGTGAGACAGACGGGGTGCTGGGGACAGACCGTGAGACAGACGGGGTGCTGGGGACAGACCATGAGACAGACTGGGTGCTGGGGACAGACCGTGAGACAGACGGGGTGCTGGGGACAGACCGTGAGACAGACTGGGTGCTGGGGACAGACCGTGAGACAGACGGGGTGCTGGGGACAGACCGTGAGACAGACGGGGTGCTGGGGACAGACGGGGTGCTGGGGACAGACAGTGAGACAGACGGGGTGCTGGGGACAGACAGTGAGACAGACGGGGTGCTGGGGACAGACAGTGAGACAGACGGGGTGCTGGGGACAGACAGTGAGACAGACGGGGTGCTGGGGACAGACAGTGAGACAGACGGGGTGCTGGGGACAGACCGTGAGACAGACGGGGTGCTGGGGACAGACCGTGAGACAGACGGGGTGCTGGGGACAGACGGGGTGCTGGGGACAGACGGGGTGCTGGGGACAGACCGTGAGACAGACGGGGTGCTGGGGACAGACCGTGAGACAGACGGGGTGCTGGGGACAGACCGTGAGACAGACGGGGTGCTGGGGACAGACCGTGAGACAGACGGGGTGCTGGGGACAGACAGTGAGACAGACGGGGTGCTGGGGACAGACAGTGAGACAGACGGGGTGCTGTGGACAGACAGTGAGACAGACGGGGTGCTGGGGACAGACGGGGTGCTGGGGACAGACCGTGAGACAGACGGGGTGCTGGGGACAGACCGTGAGACAGACGGGGTGCTGGGGACAGACCGTGAGACAGACGGGGTGCTGGGGACAGACCGTGAGACAGACGGGGTGCTGGGGACAGACGGGGTGCTGGGGACAGACCGTGAGACAGACTGGGTGCTGGGGACAGACAGTGAGACAGACGGGGTGCTGGGGACAGACCGTGAGACAGACGGGGTGCTGGGGACAGACCGTGAGACAGACGGGGTGCTGGGGACAGACCGTGAGACAGACGGGGTGCTGGGGACAGACCGTGAGACAGACGGGGTGCTGGGGACAGACCGTGAGACAGACGGGGTGCTGGGGACAGACGGGGTGCTGGGGACAGACCGTGAGACAGACTGGGTGCTGGGGACAGACAGTGAGACAGACGGGGTGCTGGGGACAGACAGTGAGACAGACGGGGTGCTGGGGACAGACGGGGTGCTGGGGACAGACCGTGAGACAGACGGGGTGCTGGGGACAGACCGTGAGACAGACGGGGTGCTGGGGACAGACCGTGAGACAGACGGGGTGCTGGGGACAGACGGGGTGCTGGGGACAGACCGTGAGACAGACTGGGTGCTGGGGACAGACAGTGAGACAGACGGGGTGCTGGGGACAGACAGTGAGACAGACGGGGTGCTGGGGACAGACGGGGTGCTGGGGACAGACCGTGAGACAGACGGGGTGCTGGGGACAGACCGTGAGACAGACGGGGTGCTGGGGACAGACCGTGAGACAGACGGGGTGCTGGGGACAGACCGTGAGACAGACGGGGTGCTGGGGACAGACGGGGTGCTGGGGACAGACCGTGAGACAGACTGGGTGCTGGGGACAGACAGTGAGACAGACGGGGTGCTGGGGACAGACCGTGAGACAGACGGGGTGCTGGGGACAGACCGTGAGACAGACGGGGTGCTGGGGACAGACCGTGAGACAGACGGGGTGCTGGGGACAGACCGTGAGACAGACGGGGTGCTGGGGACAGACGGGGTGCTGGGGACAGACCGTGAGACAGACTGGGTGCTGGGGACAGACAGTGAGACAGACGGGGTGCTGGGGACAGACCGTGAGACAGACGGGGTGCTGGGGACAGACCGTGAGACAGACGGGGTGCTGGGGACAGACCATGAGACAGACTGGGTGCTGGGGACAGACCGTGAGACAGACGGGGTGCTGGGGACAGACCGTGAGACAGACGGGGTGCTGGGGACAGACCGTGAGACAGACTGGGTGCTGGGGACAGACCGTGAGACAGACTGGGTGCTGGGGACAGACCGTGAGACAGACTGGGTGCTGGGGACAGACCGTGAGACAGACGGGGTGCTGGGGACAGACCGTGAGACAGACGGGGTGCTGGGGACAGATGGGGTGCTGGGGACAGACAGTGAGACAGACGGGGTGCTGGGGACAGACAGTGAGACAGACGGGGTGCTGGGGACAGACAGTGAGACAGACGGGGTGCTGGGGACAGACCGTGAGACAGACGGGGTGCTGGGGACAGACCGTGAGACAGACGGGGTGCTGGGGACAGACCGTGAGACAGACGGGGTGCTGGGGACAGACCGTGAGACAGACGGGGTGCTGGGGACAGACCGTGAGACAGACGGGGTGCTGGGGACAGACCGTGAGACAGACGGGGTGCTGGGGACAGACCGTGAGACAGACGGGGTGCTGGGGACAGACCGTGAGACAGACAGGGTACTGGGGACAGACAGGGTACTGGGTAGTGGGGATAGACAGGGTAAAGACCATGACCATGAGACCATAGAAGACAGGGTAATGTACAAACAGCATTTAGTAGAGATGTGAGTGTGTACAATACACTATACCTGCTCCTCGGTCCCCTATCCTTCTAAAGGCACTAGGCAGCATGAGAAGCTGGACACTGGACAGGTGATGTTTCTTCAAGCTCCTCCCTGCAGGCTGCAGTGCAATCTGGGAGTTGTAGCCTCTGCACAGCACAGGCACCAGAGAGCCAAGTCTGTTCTGTGCTGTGAAAAACTACAACTCCCACCGCCATGCACTAGGGGGGACAGGCTAAAAGGACGGCGCCGCGGCGGTGGAGCATGCTATTGGAGGATGCTGCAGCGGCAGCCTGAGCCGACTGAGCCGAGAGCCGTCTGCGGAGCCTGGCTCAGCCTCAGCCTCAGAGTCATCATCAGCTCACACAGGCGGCGCCGGCGGCGGCGTCATTCGTGCAGACAGACAGTGCTCGGCTCGCTCACTCACCCCACACTGCCGGCTTCAGTTCTATTATTCACAAGTTCACAACACGTTCACGTCATGATGGGGGGTTATTTCCTGCATTCCCGATTCCTGTCCCATCCATCCATCTTGTCAGAATGTCAGGGCCCGCGAGGCCCTGAAGGGGGCGAGGCCTAAGGCAATTGCCTAATTTGCCTAATTAAAGAGCCGCCTCTGTGCACAGGTGTGCTCCAACATGAAAGCACGGGGAACCTCATCCTCTGTCACCACCACTAGGTGTGATCTTCTAGGTTAACTTTCAAGTGAACCCAGGGGCCATAATCAGTCCATGGGCTCTTATGCCACGTACACACGATCAGAATTTCGGCCCGCAAAAGACTGATGAGAGTTTTTCGTCAGAAAATGTGACTGTGTGTATGCTCCATCGGTCTTTTGCTGGCGGAATTCCAGCCAGCAAAAGACTGAGAGCATGCTCTCAATTTTTGGGTCGGGAAAAGTTCCTATCCGAAAATGCGATCGTCTGTGGCAATTCCAACGTGCAAAATTCCTATGCATGCTCGGAAACAATTCGACGCATGCCCGGAAGCATTGAACTTAATTTTCCCGGCTCGTCGTAGTGTTGTACGTCACCACGTTCTTGACGATCGTAATTTCAGCGAACTTTTGCATGACCGTGTGTATGCAAGGCACCCTTGAACGGAATCACATCGGAAAAGCCGTCATATCTTTTTCCGACGAGAAATCCGATCGTGTGTACGCGGCATTAGAGGCCAATTCAAGTTGAAAGAAAAGAGAGAAAGGAAAGGAATGAGAGAAAGAAGAGTAGAGGATAGTGGAGGGGGGTGCACTCTGGCCCTGGAGAATAGTACTCCGAAGCCAATCCCATTTCATTATGTAGCCAAGAGGTAGTTAATCCCATATTTTGTCAAACAAAGCTATCTTATCATTTAAAATTGCAGAGAGGCAATCATTCACCATTATCCATGATAGTTTCGATTTTAGCAAGTGAAAAGGGATCGATGGTGATTTCCAAGATTTGGCAATCAATATTCTTGCTGCTACAAATATGAAGGCAATGAGTCTCTTCATACGGTTTGATGTCCCCTCCACTGGACGTCCCAACAGTGCCTGTAGGGGTGATTAGTGAGATTCACTTGAGTCAGTGAATATATGAAATTATATGTTCGCATCCAGAACCTTTGCTTTTTTGGGCATGTCCACCATGTGTGGAGCATGGTGCCGTCTATGTTACATCCCCTGAAGCACTGTGGGGAGGCCCCCGGGGCAAAAGCTGCTATCCTCGCTGGGACCATATACCACCTCATCAAGACTTTATAGTTTGCCTCTATCAGCGAGGTATTGATATATGATCTGGATGCACATTGTGTTATGCCCCGTACATGCGGTCGGATTTTCCGATGGAAAATGTCCGATCGGAGCGTGTTGTTGGAAATTCCGACCCGTGTGTGGGCTCCATCGGACATTTTCCATCGGATTTTCCGACACACAAAGTTGGAGAGCAGGAGATAAAATTTTCCGACAACAAAATCCGTTGTCGGAAATTCCAATCGTGTGTACACAAATCCGATGGACAAAGTGCCACGCATGCTCAGAATAAATAAAGAGATAAAAGCTATTGGCCACTGCCCCGTTTATAGTCCCGACGTACATGTTTTACGTCACCGCGTTTAGAACGATCGGATTTTCCGACAACTTTGTGTGACCGTGTGTATGCCAGACAAGTTTGAGCCAACATCCGTCGGAAAAAATCCTAGGATTTTGTTGTCGGAATGTCCGAACAAAGTCCGACCGTGTGTATACCCTATTAGTTTGTTCCATTCTTCAGCTTCTAAGCTGATTTCTATATCTTGCTCCCATTTTTGCATGTAAAACAGTTTTTGAAAAGTCGAGGTTAAAATACTGTAAATCTGCGATATATGCGGTGTGTCTGTCAAGATTCCTGCAAAAATTTCCCATTGGAAGTGGTTAGATCCGAAATGTTTTTACTCTTTTTAAATGTTAATGACAACACAAACTACCCAAATGACCCTGATCAAAAGTTTACATACCCTGGTGATTTTGGCCTGATAACATGCACACGAGTTGACACAAAGGGGTTTGAATGGCTATTAAAGGTAACCATCCTCACCAGCGATCTGTTTGCTTGTAATTAGTGTTTGTGTATATAAAAGGTCAATGAGTTTCTGGACTCCTGACAGACCCTTGCATCTTTCATCCAGTGCTGCACTGACGTTTCTGGAGTCTGAGTAATGGGGAAAGCAAAAGAGTTATCAAAGGATCTGTGGGAAAAGGTAGTTAAACTGTAAAAAAAAAAAAGGAAAGCAATATAAAAGGATATCCAAGGAATTGAGAATGCCAATCAGCAGTGTTTAAACTCTAATCAAAAAGTGGAAAATTAGGGGTTCTGTTGAAACCAAACCATGGTCAGGTAGACAAACTAAAATTTCAGCCATAACCGCCAGGATTTTTTTTTTCGGGATGCAAAGAAAAACCCACAAATAACCTCAGGTGAAATGCAGGGTTCTCTGAAAACATGTAGTGTGGCGTTTTTCAAGATGCAAAATAAGGTGGCACTTGAAGAAAGGTGGGCTGCATGGTCGAGTCGCCAGAAGAAAGCCATTGCTATGCAAATGCCACAAAGTATCCCGCTTACAGTACGCCAAACAGCACAGAGAAAAGCCGCAAGCCTTCTGACACAGTCAGTTGGAGTGATAAGACCAAAATTGAGCTTTTTGGCCACAACCATAAACTATGGTGAAAGGTATGCCATTCCTACTGTGAAACACGGAGGTGGGTCGCTGATGTTTTGGGGATGTGTGAGCTACAAAGGCACAGGAAATTTGGTCAAAATTAATGGCAAGATGGATGCAGTATGTTATCAAAAAATACTGGAGGAACATTTGCATTCATCAGCCAGGAAGCTGCGCATGGGACGTACTTGGACATTCCAACATGACAATGATCCAAAACGCAAGGCCAAGTCGACTTGGCTACAGCAGAATAAAGTGAAGGTTCTAGAGTGGCCATCTCAGTCTCCTGACCTTAATACCATTGAGCCACTCAATGGGGGAATCTCAAACGTGCAGTTCATGCAAGACGGCCCAAAAATTTACAGGAACTGGCATTTTGCTAAGAGGAATGGGCAGTATCTGAAGATAAAGAGCCTCATCCACAAATACCACAAAAGACTTCAAGCTGTCATTGATGTTAAAAGGGGCAATGCGCAGTATTAAGAACTGGGGTATGTAAACTTATGATCAGGGTCATTTGGGTAGTTTCTGTTGCCATTATTATTTAAAAAGAGTAAACACAGTTGATTGATAATAAATGGCTTCAGCCAAACACTAACCATGAGTGAAAAATGTTTTTGTGTTATCATTCATATTCTCTGAAAAATGGCCAATAAATCAAATTCTGCCAGGGTATGTAAACTTATGAGCACAACTGTATGTTAAAAAGTAAGGGTCCCAACACTGAACCTTGGGTTACACAAAGAACCTTAGACCATTCAGACTATCCATCTATCCATTTTGCAAACTGAAAATTCTTAGCCTATAGACCAGGGATATGCAATTAGCGGACCTCCAGCTGTTGCAGAACTACAAGTCCCGTGAGGCATAGCAAGACTCTGACAGCCCCAAGCATGACACCCAGTGGCAGAGGCATGATGGGACTTGTAGTTTTGCAACAGCTGAAGGTCCGCTGATTGCAGATCCCTGCTATAGACTTTAACCAGTACAGGACCGCTCACCGTACATATACTGCAGCAGGGCGGCCCGGCTGCACGAAACAACGTAGCTGTACATTGTGCGCGCCCGCGGAGATTGGATTAGCTACAGAACCGATCAGTTGTCAGGACCAGTCCAATTATTTATGGCCTCAACCTGCTGATCGGTTCTGGTGAATGACAGAATGCCCTGTGCCTGTGTAATGTAAACACAGGCACAGAAAATGATGTAATCTGCCCTCCTGGAGCTCTTTTGGTTCCAGCGTATGAGGAGAGAGCATCTACTGTAAGTACACAAGCACTACACTGATACCAGGACACTTGGGTACATATTTCACCCCCAGTTAACCCTTTCACTCCCTGTCACACTGTCACCAAGTACAGTGAACAGATTTTTTTACTGATCACTAGGGATGAGCTGAACAATTGTGCAAACACCATTAAAGGCTATGCTCATTTCAAGGGCTTAGATGCAAGTTATTGCCATAAAAAGTGTTTGGGGACCCGGGTCCTGCCCCAAGGGACATGTTTCAATGCAAAACAAAGTTTTAAAAATGGTTTTTATTTTTTTTAATAGTGCTTAAAGTGAACATAAAAATGAAATATTGTGCCCGGGGGGGGGGGGGGGTGTCCTTTAGTCTGCCTGTAAAGTAGCGCATCTTTCCCGTGTTTAGAACAGTACCACAGCACAGTGGCATTTCTAAAGGAAAACATTTAAAACTGTTTGTGGCTGTAATGTATTGTCGGGTCTCGGCAATATAGATAAAAATCATTGAAATAAACCCCATGGGTTCCCCTCCCCAGTCCATTACCAGGCCCTTTGGTTCTGGTATGAATATTAAGGGGAACCCCGCACCAAAATAAAAAAAATGGCTTGGGGGTCTCCCCCACAAATCCATATCAGACCCTTATCCGAGCATGCAACCTGGCAGGCCATGGGAAAAGGGGAGACGAGTGAGCACCCCCCCCCCCCCCCGAACCGTACCAAGCCACATGCCCTCAACATAGGGAGGGTGTTTTTGGGTCCCCCCCCAAAAAAACCTTGTTCCCATGTTGATGAGGACAAGGGCCTCTTCCCCACAATCCTTGCCCGGTGGTTGTGGGGGTCTGCAGGTTTAGTCCACCTGAAAGGGGGGCCATTGGCTATGCCTCTAATTAGCAGCTGAATACATTTTGTTTAAGACAAGAGTTGGTAGGAAGCCATTTTAGCTGCTGGAGTTGTTGTTTCTTTTTTTTTTTTCTTTTCATTGACGTGGAAAGCGTTCCAAAAGGTGTAGGCGTTCACCTGAAAGGGGGGTTAGTGCGTAGGTCTTAAGGTATAGATAAATGCATTGTTTTTAGTGTTTAAAATTAGATTTTTGGAAAGCAACATTGACGTTCGTTTTTCCCTTCCCGTCTTTCAGGACAGCCACATTGAGAGACCTTGGCTCCTCCTCTTCCTGGGAAACACTGCGCCAGCCCCCATAAATTTTCACCTCCCCCTGCCAGCCTCAGTTGTTTGTGTTTCCCCTGGGTGGGGAGACACTGCGTCTGGAACCAGGCCTAAGCAGTCAGGGAGACTGGGGGCTATATTACTAAAATCCCTAACTAAAGAGACAGGGGTCTCTGGGTCAGCGGCAGGCTACATACCGGCCGCATCTCGTCCGCCTCCTCCACTTTACCGAGCGCTGGTGGAAGTCTGGGGGGGCCCTCTTTCACAGCCACAGGGCTGTTAGCAGGATACACCTCTGTTCCCCCTGTACAGGGTACAGGCCGCAGTGGAGCCGAGCGGGCCGGACGGCGGGTGACGTCATTTCCGGCGGGGGGGGGGGCGGAAGTGTGTCCTTTGACCCGCGGCTTCCGGTTCCGGGTCGTGCGGCGCTGATAGAGGGCCGGGCACAGGCTGGAGAGGAGTTGTTCACTGCACAGGCAGTGTAAAGACTCCACAGGCCGCCCACCAGCATGTCGGAAGCAGATGCTCAGACGGCGCTCAGCGATGCCAGCTCCAGCCAGCCTAAGGTAAGGGTACCCTGGGGAAGGGTTCCCCCTCTACCTAGGCTTCCCATCCCCCCTTAGGGTTCCTGTATGGGGGGGTGGGGAAGAAACCCCTCTAGGTGGGCAGAGGGGGGGGAGACCAGGTCCCTCAGTAAAGGAGGGACTTGAATCTCCCCAGGATTGTATTGCTGTGTCAGGCTGTGTGGGGATATTGATTGGTATTTGGTTTTTTTCTATGTTTTTCAGAAAGCTTCTGAGAAAAAGCCCCCACATAGCTCTAAGAGAAAGTGTGCCTCCTGTAGGGACACCCTGGGGGAGGCTTGGAAAAAGGTCTTATGTAAAAACTGTATAGATGCTCTTGTTGACGAAAGAACTTCTGAACAGGAGTCAGGGTTAGCAGCATCAGTTAAGGAATTATCTTCAACCTTCCAATCATTTAAGACCCTGTTTGAAGGGTTACAGGTTCCCCCTAAACCCTCACCTGCATCGCAGAATACAATCCCATGTTTAGCACAGGACTCTGCATCTTCCCAACCAGGGACCGCCACCTCAGCTGAAGTGGCAGGCACTTCCAGAGAGGAAGCAAGGGAGGAACCTGACAGTGCTACCTCCGGGTCTCAGGACGACTCGGAGGAGGAGAGTAGGGAGGGGGAGTGCAGGAATCCCTCAAGGTACAAGTTGTCCCTTGATGAGGTAGAGGACCTCTTAGGGGCTATCCACACTACCCTGGGTATCCAGGAGGATAAAAAGACCCTATCTCTCCATGACCAAATGTATAGGGGCTTGAAAGAACAGAAAAGAAAGGTATTTCCTGTTCATGAGGTCCTAGTAGAAACGGTCAAAAAAGAATGGCAGGATCCCGAACGTAAACCCTTCTTTTCTGGGGCCCTAAAAAGAAGGTTCCCTTTTTCGGACGATCCTGCCTCAGTCTGGAACAAAAACCCCAGATTGGACGCAGCATTCTCGCAGGTGTCCAGACACACAGATCTGGCCTTCGAGGATCTGGGAGCTCTGACAGATACCATGGACAAGAGAATAGATTCCCTGTTAAAAAAGACCTGGGAATCAACTCTAGGTAATCTGAAACCAGAGATGGCAGTCACGGTGGTGGCCCGAAACCTCGAGCACTGGCTTACGCAAATCCAGGCTCATATTGAGGCAGGTACGGCTAAGGAGCCTATTTTAGCGTCCTTTCCAACTATACTGAGAGGCGTAGCATACATAGCGGATGCTTCGGCAGAGTCAGTGCGCATGTCAGCCAGGACTGCGGCACTTGCCAACTCAGCCAGAAGAGCTCTCTGGCTCAAAACGTGGCCAGGCGACAATGCATCAAAGGTCAAGCTGTGTGGCATCCCGCTGACCGGTGATCTGCTCTTCGGCCCAGGTCTAGAGACAGTATTAGACCGTACCGCTGATAAAAAGAAAGCATTCCCAGTTAAACGGAAATCCCCAAATCAACCCAGGAAAGGGTTTCGTCCACAAAAGAGTAGGCCTCCCAAGTCACAGGGGAAAAAGACTTGGAGCCAAAGGGGTAAGGGCAAAGGAGGTGCGATTTTTCGCCCTCCTGAACAGCCCAATAAGACCCAGTGACTCAGGGGTCACAGTGGGGGGAAGATTGGGAGCCTTCCTTCCACAATGGGAAGTAATCTCCCCCAATCAATTTATTCTGGGGATCATACGAAGGGGGTATTGTCTGGAATTTACAAAGCCCCCTCCACGTCGAAGCTTAATAACGCTTCTCCCCAAGTGTTTGGCAAAAGCAGAGGCCCTCCTAGGGGCATTAAGGGAACTAGAACATCAGAATGTGCTGTGCAGAGTTCCAAAGGAAGAAGAAGGGACAGGCTTTTATTCACACGTTTTCGTGGTGAGAAAGCCTTCGGGGAGTTGCAGGTTAATTCTAAACCTGAAACCTCTGAACAAAGTGATTGTTTACAAAAGATTCCGGATGGAATCAATATTCACTGTCAGGGCGTTACTTCCCCAGGACTGTTACATGGTGTCGCTAGATTTGAAGGACGCCTACCTCCACATCCCCATTGCGGAGGCCTTTCAAAAATTCCTACGCCTGGCAGTAAAGGTGGAAGTCAAAACTATTCACCTACAGTTTCAGGCGCTGCCATTTGGCCTATCCTCGTCACCCCGAGTATTTACGAAAGTCATGGTGGAGGCCATGGCCTTTTTGCGAATCAGGGGGGTATCAATTATTGCCTACCTAGACGATCTTCTTCTCTTCGCACCATCCTCAGAACAACTAATCAGGGATTTGGAACTCACAAAGACAACCCTGAAAGAGCTAGGATGGCTGCTAAATCTGGAAAAGTCCAGCCTTATTCCAGCTCAACAGATTTCCTATCTGGGATACCTGCTGGATTCTACTCGGCTAAGAGTTTTTCTCCCACCAGAAAAAATTCTGAAGCTAGATCAAGCAGTAGCATGCCTTCAGAGCAGTCAGCAGGTAACAATACGGGTGGCTATGTCAACCCTCGGCCTGCTGACTTCTGCCATCCCGGCAGTCCAGTGGGCAGGCCTTCACTTCCGTCCCCTGCAGGCACTGATTCTAAAGGTGTGGGACCACAGCCAGCAGTCTTTTTTTTTTTTTTTTAAAGATATTTTTATTGGTTTTAGGTTCTACACGAACCAACAGACACAAAACAGTCACAAAAAAAAAGACAAAAAAAACAAAACACACATGAATATCTGATCCATTCAGTATACACAGGCGATATACAATCAGTGGGTAGATCACACAGGTCATTGTAGGCATGTTATTTCGTTTCAAAAGAGTTAGGAAATTGGTAATCGCAACAGTCAGATATATGCATTTTTACACAGCATTACCATAGTAATGGACCTGGCACTTGGGGTCCCTGTGGCACGGCCTATCAATGATCAATTGTATTCAATTTTTGGAAAGAGTTAGTGGACTATCCAACCACTTCCCCCAGATTTTATAAAAGGTTTTATTTCTTTTACGAATTTCAAAGGTTAGTTTGTATAATGGAATAGAGTCATTGATAAGTTTTAGCCAGATGGACTTCAAAGAGGCCTGTGCACCTTTCCAGGACAGTAGAATAGATTTTTTAACATAAAAATAAAGAATACGGAGCAGTCTCTTGGCATGTGATGGTATGTGTAAATCTCCAAATACTCCCAATAAGCAGTTCTTAGGGTGTATTATATTGGGAAGGCCCAACACAGTTGAAATAAAACCACCCACTTCTTCCCAGAAGTCACTAACTATTGGGCATGACCAGAAGCAATGTAAAAAGTCTGCCTCTTGGCCGCAGCCTCGGAAACAGACAGCTGATGGCAATAGACCCATCCTATGCAGTCTGGCCGGGGTGAGGTGAGTTTGATGAAAAATTTTAATTTGTATAATACGGTCTCGGGAGGAAATGACAGAGGTTTTATATGTGTCACTAAATTCTGTCCAATCGTCGTTTGCCATATCAATATCTAATGTCTCCCACTTCTCCTGTGCTCTGTGAAACCTAGGGTTTGAGTCAGTCACTAAAGCTGCGTAATAGGTGGAAACTAATTTAGAGGGTTCTGGTTGCCTAAGTAGTTTTTCCAGTGGAGGCAGATCAGTGACATCATCTAGGGTACCGAATTGGGTATGTATGGCATGTCTAAGTTGATAATAATAAAATAAATGAGATTTTGGTAGATCAAAGTCTGTACTCAACTGAGAGAAGGTTTTAAAGCCCTGCGTAGTATATAAATGGCATAGATATTTAACTCCTTTTGAATACCGATTGGCATCTGGAAAAGAGTATAGTTCTTGCAGATTGGGATTGAACCACAAGGGGTTATTAGGGGATTTTGTCCAAGAATGTTTCGATATTTTTGTAGTAATGTGTTTAAACAGTGAGAGGGAGACTGAGAGCAGAGAGGTTCCAGGGCGGTCTGGGACCTGACCTCTATATATTATGTTATGTAAGGTTTCATGGGAGGATGCGATAGCCCCCTCTGTGGCTGTACAGGCATTAGCTGGATCTGGATTCATCCAGTCATGTATGTGCACCAGCTGAGATGCCATGTAGTAAAGGAAAAAGTTAGGGAATGCTAGGCCTGCCAGATGGGCTGGTAACCTCAAGGTCTCCAGTGCCACTTTGGGGGATCCGCCCCTCCACAGGAAAGAAGTACACATCGTATCCATGCGTTTGAAAGTAGCTTTGGATATTTTACATGGGGAGTTAGAGAGGATATAGAGTAGTCTAGGTAAATAAATCATTTTAAGTATATTGGCCCTCCCCATGAGGTCTAACGGTAGATCCATCCATTGTTTAGTTTGCTCCTGGAGGCGGGTCAGCAAAGGGTCAAGATTATTAGTGGCATACAAAGATAAAAGAGCCTGAACCAACACCCCAAGATATCTAAAAGAAGACACCACTTGAAGCTTAGAGTCTGGGTGCACCTGAGGGGGGTCACTCACATCTAAAGGGAAAAGACTGGACTTATCCCAGTTAACTCGGAATCCTGAGTAGTCCCCGAAGGTGTTGACCTCTTCCAGTAACGCCCCCAAAGACTCATCAGCATCTGCCAGATACACCAGTGTATCGTCTGCGTAAAGAGAAATGCGCTCTTCTATATTTTCAATTGGGAGGCCTTTAATTATAGGGGAGGAGCGAATGCGAACTGCAAGCGGTTCCATAGCCAGAGCAAATAAAAGAGGTGACAATGGGCACCCCTGTCGAGTGCCCCTAGTAATTGGGAAGGAGTCAGTAATAAATGAATTAACCCTTATCTTAGCCGTTGGGGAGGTGTATAGAATTTTTATCCATTTTATCACTCGGGGACCAAAACCATACTTCTGCAACACCCGAAAGAGGTACGGCCATTCCACACTGTCAAATGCTTTACAGGTGTCCAGTGACACAATGACACGTGTAGAAGGGCAGTCATGTGGATACTGCAAGTTATGGAACAATCTGCGTATGTTCATTCTGGTAGACCTGCCCGGGATAAATCCACCCTGATCGCTATTGACCAAAGATGTGACCACAGTATTTAAACGATTTGCTAATATCTTGGCCAGAATCTTAATGTCCACGTTTATAAGTGAAATTGGACGGTAAGATTCACAGTGAAGTGGGTCCTTGCGGGGCTTCAGCAGAAGAACTATCAAAGCCTCCCTCATTGATGGAGGAAGGATCCCAGCCTCCAGGGCTTTGTTATAGGTTCGGAGAAGGAAGGGGGATAGGAGATCCTTGAACTTAGCATACCATTCAGTCGGGAAACCATCAGGTCCGGGGGTTTTATGTGCCGGCATTTGGGAGATAGCTGCTGCAATCTCTTCTACCGTGATAGGTTCCTCTAACATGTCTCGTCCCTCATCTGACAGGGAGGGAAGGGATATGTCAGCCAGATAGTCAGACAACTGGGAGTCGTCATAGTCAACCCTGGAAGTGTACAATTTACTGTAAAAATTTAGAAAGGAGTCTAGGATATCCCGTGGGCTGTCACTGATCGTACCTTGAGCAGTCAGGATTCGTGGTATAGAAATGGGGGTATGCTCAGGTTTGGTCAGATATGCCAAGAGACGTCCTGCTTTATTACCATATTCAAACGATTTTTGTGAGACATACAACATGCGTTTTTGTGTGAGATCCAGCAAACGAATTTCATATTCCCTACGGCACTGTAGCCATGTCTCTCTAGTGTCAGAGACAGGGTTAGAGGCATAGGCAGATTCTGCACTTAACATAGCATTTTCTAATTCCTCAGTGCGCATCTTGTTATTTTTACGTAGAATTCCTGTAATAGACATAAAGGTACCTCTTAATGTGGACTTAAACGCATCCCACTCCGTGGGGGGGTCTACTTTGTCTAAGTTTTGCTTCCAGTAGTTAGAAATACTCGTCCTACACTCACCCTGCACTATCTCGTCTTCCAGCCAGTATGAATTCAGGCGCCACAAAACAGGTCCCGAACCTGGAAGGATGAGAAGGGACACAGACAAGGGGGCATGATCGGAAACCCCCCTGGGCAGGTATGAGACGGCGGAGACGACCGGAAGGGTCTCCGTCGACGCAAAAGCCATATCTAGCCTAGACATAGTATGGAATGAATCCGAATGGCAGGAAAATTGGCGTTTCTCCGGATGTTTCCATCGCCACACCTCCGTCAGTCCATGAACCTGAGCCCAGTCTACAAAGGAGGGAAAAGATCTGCCTCCCCCACCCAAGCGATCCACCGTTGGGTCCAGGACTGCATTAAAATCCCCTATATAAAGCAGAGGGCCCAAGGGTCTATTCAGTAAGTGCAGGGATAATTTAGAGAGTACTTCCACTGAGAATGGAGGGGGAACATAGACGTTCACCAATGTAAAGATTATAGTAGAAATTCGTAATATAAGAACAATATACCTCTCCTCTGGGTCTGTTTTAACACTAATTAATTCAGCTGGAAGGGATTTAGCCAGGAGTATAGATACACCTCTTGAGTAGTTAGTGTGGGTGGCATGATATAGCTTAGAGAGCCAGGGACGTTTTAGAGCCCGTACCTTAGAACCTACAGCCAGCAGTCTTTAGACACGCTGCTTTCTATCCCTCCTCGGGTCAAGAGGTCCCTCTGGTGGTGGAGGAAGCAGATAAATCTGTCTCAGGGGCGCCTGTAGATGATTACAGTCTCCAGAGTGATTACTACGGACGCAAGTGGCAGAGGCTGGGGGGCACATCTGGGATCCCAGTTGGCGCAGGGGACATGGAAGGAAGAGGAGCTCAAAAGGTCCTCCAACTGGAAAGAACTAAAAGCAGTAGGACTGGCACTCACAGCTTTCAGGGAAGACCTACTGGGACAACATATCCAGGTACGGTCCGACAACTCTTCGGCCATTGCTTATATAAACAAGCAAGGTGGCACGAGAAGCGGGGGGCTGTTAAGCCTAGCCACAGAGGTTCTGGGCTGGGCAGAGGCCAATGCTCTGTCCCTTTCAGCAGTGTTCTTAAAGGGGAAAGAGAATGTAGTGGCCGATTTTCTCAGCCGAACACAGCTGAGAGAGGCGGACTGGGTACTCAATCAGGAGGTGTTCGACCTCATAGTCAGGAGATGGGGCCTCCCAGAGGTAGACCTATTTGCCTCAGGAAGCAATACAAAGTCCCCATACTTCTTTTCTCTCAGCAGATGGGAGAACGCGTTAGGAGTAGACGCTCTGACACAAAGTTGGCACTTCAGAGTTTGCTACGCCTTCCCACCCCCGGTGCTTCTGCCAGCAGTTCTAAGAAAATTCCAGGTAGAAAACACCACACTAATTTTAGTGGCTCCGTACTGGCCCAAGAGAGCTTGGTTCTCGATTCTCGGGCAGTATGCGGCGGAACCGCCCTGGCTCCTTCCGTCCAGGAGGGATCTCCTGTCGCAGGGCCCAGTTCTCTGCCCCCAGGTAGCCCGCTGGAACTTAGCTGCTTGGCTTCTGAAGAAGAGATTCTAAGAAGCAAGGGCTTTTCAGATCAACTGGTAGCCACCCTCCTCGATAGTAAAAAGGAGGAGACGCGCCAAATCTACCAAAAGGTTTGGGGGCGTTTTAAGGCTTGGTGCCTAGAAAACTCCTTTAAGGTGCAGAGCCCTATAGCAGTCCTGGAGTTTCTGCAGTGCGGGGCTGTTAAGGGGTTAGCCATCAGTACCCTTAAGAGCCAGGTTTCAGCACTTAGCACATATCTTGAAAAATCCCTGGCCACCAGCGCTTGGGTGGTCAGGTTTTTCAGAGCCCTGGCAAGACAAAGACCAGTGCAGGGTCCTTCCTTCCCTAAGTGGGACCTTTCCCTGGTCTTGCAGGTTTTGACTGAACCCCCGTTCGAACCTTTAGAGGAGTGTACTCTAAAGGACCTAACATATAAAGCTGTTTTTTTGGTGGCTGTAACCACAGCCAGGAGGGTCAGTGAGTTAGAGGCTCTTTCAATTAGACCCCCCTTTTGTGTTGTATTTCCGGATAGAGTCGTTTTTAAGACTGACCCGGCTTTTCTACCGAAGGTGGCTTCAAAATACCATAGAAGCCAAGAGGTAACATTACCAACCTTTTGTCCTAATCCCTCAAGTGAAAGGGAATTCAGGTTTCACACTTTAGATGTCAGGAGATGTATCCTACGTTATTTGGAACTGACAAAGAATTTTAGAAAGTCAGATTCTCTCTTTATTTCTTTTTGCGGAGCAAGAAAGGGACAGAAGGCGTCTAGACGCACCATTGCCAGGTGGCTCAGAATAGCTATTAGTCAGGCCTACAGGCTAGTGGGTAGAGAGGCCCCCATGGGAATTAAAGCACACTCTACCAGAGCTATGGCGGCTTCACAGGCGGAAAGAGCTGGAGCAACGCCAGAGCAGATTTGCAAAGCAGCCGTATGGTCTAGTTTCACTACTTTTGTGAAGCACTACAGAGTGGATCTGGTATCAGCAAGTGAGCAATCCTTTGGGCGAAAGGTATTGCAAGCTGTTGTCCCACCCTAACTGGTAAGTGCTCGTCTATCCTCTCAATGTGGCTGTCCTGAAAGACGGGAAGGGAAAATTAAAGTTACGCTTACCGGTAACGTCTTTTCCAGTAGTCTTTCAGGACAGCCCTAGTACCCACCCGAGGTTTTGGGGGGTCTTGAGGAAGACCTAAAAGAAAAAAGGGCACAATAGTAATATGTGATAGTATGTTATTAATGTGTGCTTGTATCTCCCCAGCTATCCAGAGGTGCTCTAGAAAAAACAGGCTGGCAGGGGGAGGTGAAAATTTATGGGGGCTGGCGCAGTGTTTCCCAGGAAGAGGAGGAGCCAAGGTCTCTCAATGTGGCTGTCCTGAAAGACTACTGGAAAAGACGTTACCGGTAAGCGTAACTTTAATTTTTTTTTAATATTTGATCATACCATGGGGATCCATTTTGGAGTGGGTTCATCCTAAAGAAATCATGGTTGTATTGATAATTTGTTTTGAGTTGCAGAAGCCAGGAATACTAAGTTCCTTGTTTCCAAGGAAGGAATTATAAATAAACGTAGCAAGCATGCAGATATTATGGATAAGATATGGATAAGAAGAAGAAAAGTTTTTAAAGTATGACATGTAGTGACATAACAGAATTAATATGGTGCAGGTACCCAGGAGGCTGGCACTTATACATAATGAGGTGTCGGTTGGCCAGACTAGAGGGTGCCAGGTGACACATCAATGGGGTGAAAACTTCCTTGTAGGGGTGGTGTCTCAATCTTAGCAGTCCTGTAGAGAAGCTCTCAGTTACTGGACATGTGGGATACCAGAACTGGACATGGGGGAGATACGCCTGGTTGATGTCTCACCTGAGAGGTTGAAACCCTGCACGGGTAATGCCAGTGACCACACACACAGAAGCATGCTTCGTTAAATAAGTAAAACAAACGCTGGCTACCAGGGTACAGTATGCCTTCACCACATGGCGCTTCAACATCTCATAGTGGTTGATAAAAACCTATTGCCTTATATGTACTGAGTATACACTGAATCAAATGCGGTCATTGTACCAGTGACTTACTCCCAGAGATGTGCGGACACAGAATGAGGTTCATGCAGGACGCTTATTTCTGTGGAGTAACCCGAAAGAGGAGGGATGTATTCAGCACTATATTGGGGGGAATAGGAGCTGGGATGGGTGTTGTTAATGGAGTGGACATCAGTATCCTGAGGAACAAACTCTCAGCCATAGCTTGAGTGGGG
Source organism: Aquarana catesbeiana (assembly GCF_042186555.1). NCBI lineage: Eukaryota > Metazoa > Chordata > Amphibia > Anura > Ranidae > Aquarana > Aquarana catesbeiana. The sequence continues at coordinate 523,794,862 of NC_133324.1, read as the reverse complement.
CTTTTGTTAGTCAGAGAGATTGGTGGCATCCTTAATAACATTCAACAAAGTCACATAAATACCCAGTGTAAAGTGGTTCCAGATTTTCTCAACCATGTTGAGAGGTTGCTATAGAATGTGATGGTATAGGACAGAAATATGTCATTGGCTCTGGCGTACACGCAGCAGCAGGTGAAGGTATCAAGCTGATTGTACAGTCCCTGTATGGGGGGCAGTGGCCTGATGAGTTAGCATCACCGCTCAGTAAGAATTTGCTAAAACACGTCGCTTACACTAATCCAAAGTGGTGGTCGAATGCCTGGATGGGCTGTACTAGTTTGGATTGTGAAAGGTGTTATGCTGTATGATCCCATATACAGAAGTGCAGACTCGGTCTGTATATTTGGCATCAATGGGCTTACTGACTGGGGATTCTATCTTGTTGCATTTGAGGCTAAATTACCCACATGTGATCAGAAAAGATGGAAGCTGGAGGCAGGTTGATACTTCCCTTGGTCGGAAGCATGACCATGATGTCCCTTGTATGCCAGGTCAATACATGGTGGTGAACGAAAAATGTTGGGAAGATATTTCACTCTGTGTTCTGGATGGAGAAATCATTGCTGGGAAGGAAGCACCTGGGTATAATTTGGGACATAGTAGAGTTTGTTTCTTTGTCCTAAAGGATACTAACGTAATTTTAGTCATGGAACTAGAATGTTCTGTGAACCTGACAATAGCTAGAGGAGCATGGTGTACCCTTGGCGGTGTCTCTGAAATCCAGACACAGGAATGGAATTATGTGGTACTGCATATTGCCAATCTGTCTGCGGATGTCAACCATAACCGCCCTGTTAATCTGAGTGCACTGAACCTTGGTATGGGAAGGAAGATACAGGAATAGATAACAGATTGGGATAGAGATAAGAGCCTTATGAGGATGCTGCAGCAAGAGAGAGCTAATGCTACTATAGCCATCTACCATGATCAGAATGAAATAAAGGAGGTAGTGCATCAACTAGAAAATGATGTGGGAGGGTCTTGGTGGGAGGTAATATTCGGACATTCCAGTAAGGCCAACAGTATTTTGAATTATTTGAATACATCCCATTGTATTACTACTCATTATTGCTGCAGTTTTGTCATTGGTTCAAGTTGGTATGTGTTGTTGGACTCGACATTTATATAGGAAGGTCTCCCACTTATCTATACAAGCTGGGGGACGAATTGACGGTAAGGTCTCTTCGTACAAGTTAGAGGCTTTGCTGCCAATTTAGAGCCCTGAGGTACCGCAGACATGCCAAGTTGCGGTAGGAAAGACCACTGTGAGCAAGCCTGCCTAATCCCGGCCTGTATTTATAGTAAAGGGTTATAGGAGATGAGGAGCAGAATGCGTAATTGGATGGGACACATATATATGTATATATTATGGTAATGGGTTGATTCATGTTATGGTATAGTGTGACCTATGTGTATTGTAGGTTAGTAATATGGGTGAGTAAGGCCCTCCTCGAGACTCTGTATCTGAAAGCTGGTTGATATGTTGCTCTGAATGTGTGCTGGTGAATGGTGAGTGAATGGGCACCTTGCCTGTACTGCACCCCATCCTGAAGACATCGGAAAGGAGAAGATACAGAAGACACAGAATGGTGACGTGGAAGCTGTTACGGAAGAGTGATGTTGGTGTGTCACCCAGTAACAAAGCGGCACATATGGGGAAGCGCAACAGGGTAAGACAGTTATGGACTGTTCCATAGGAGCTGTTTCTGAAGCACATGTTGGAAAAACGCAACACAGTAATACAGTTAAGGACTGTTCCATAGATACTGGTTCGGAAACACAGGTTGGGAAGCAACACGCGTTAAGACGTTTAAGGACTGTTCAATGTCTGAAGAAGGGTGATATGCGCCCTTTAGGCGCAAAGCGGTAATATATATGTTGGAAGTCGTCATGGTCCAATGTCATTTTTCTGGATTTTGTACATATGTTTTTATTCCCAAAATCAGCCAGGCATATAAATGTATTCTCACTCCCTGAAGGACAGGATACCCCCCCAGGTTGGAATGTAGACAATTAATTAAAGGTAAAAATTATGTGGCGCTAATCAAAATTTACCACTTGATATAAATCTCAAACTAAAGAAATCTCAATGCTTCCTTACTGCTCAATATTCAAAAACTCTCTTGATGGACAATACTTACTTCTCCCATTAGGGGGCAACCAAATCAACAAAAATATTAAATACTGGTAAATAAACCAAAATAAAATAAAATAAAATATATATATATCATCCAATAACTCAAGTGTTCCTCAATCAGACTGTGTAAAACTGTGACCAAAGGCGCTTTTAAACACCGACACAATTGATGAAAATAAACAGTTCCTCAAAGTGTGTCATACATTGTGCATAATTTTCTCCAGCTTAATAAATAAAAATAAAATTTCCTACACAAAATAAATATTGCTGATGGATAGATGATACCAGAGCAACTGTGATGCAATAATAAATATAAAAGTGCAACTCTATATCACATATATATATATATACAAAGTGATCAAGTGCAAAAAAGTGACATTAGTGCAGAGCCGTGCATATATACAGATCTGACTCTGAAATAGACTCCCAAAATCCAACTTCTCTATCCCCCTAAAAATATATAATAATGAAGATACAAAAAAAGAAAAAAAGAAAAAAAGGAAAAACTGTGACAGTAAACTGTGATCAAGTCCAAAATTAATGCTTCATGCAATGTGATTCATAATGTCCATACAGATGGTTAATATTAACATGCCAGTAGCGTGACTTTGTGCTGGATTCATTCACTTGAAAAGTAGGTGCAGCACACAGGTGTTTCCCCCAGCCTCTCACCTCTATCAGCGGCCCCCAATGGGCCAAGTCAGGCAGATAGTTAATATTCCTCTGTCAGGGATGATGCTCCAACAGCCGTCCCCCTCTTCCAAAGGGTATGCGTGGGTCAGACTCTCTAACTAGTCACCAGCGCTCCCACCGACCCCAGAATAACAATGAAGAAGGAGATGCTTCCATAGTGAAGTAATTCCAATACAAGTTTATTGATAAAAAGTAGTAACTTACATTAAAAACTGAAACTGTCAGCGAAATTGCAGCAGAAACAATCAGGCTTCCGGGTACGGCCGTCCCCGGGAAGCGTCGGCACCTGGCTCCTCCTACCCTGACGCGTTGCGTCACACCACGTGACTTTATCAAAGGGACCCCTTTTTTTTTCTCACTTTTTACACAAAGTTGTCACTAAATGATATATTGCTCACACATGGCATGGATATATGTGAAATTACACCCCAAAATACTGCTTCTGCTGCTTCTCCTGAGTACGGGGATACCACACATGTTTTGGGAGCCTAGCCGCGTACAGGACCCCAAAAACCAATCACCACCTTCAGGATTTCTAAGGGCGCAAATTGCTCATTTCACTTCCTCACTACCTATCAGTTTCAGCACAAACCCTTCAAATTACCCCATTTTGGAAAGTAGACACCCCAAGCTATTTGCTAAGAGGCATGTGGAGTCCATGGAATATTTTATATTTTGCCACAAGTTTCGGGGAAAATTACATTTTTTAATTTAATTTTTTTTTTTTACACAAAGTTGTCACTAAATGATATATTGCTCACTCATGGCATGGGTATATGTGAAATTACACCCCAAAATACATTCTGCTGCTTTTCCTGAGTACAGGGATACCACATGTATACTGCGTAGAGGGTACTTTACTGTAAGAGTGACAAGGATGTTGAATTCCCTTGCACAGGCGGTGGGGGAACATCGATAGTTTCAAAAAACTATTAGCTAAGCACCTGAACGACCGCAACATCCAGGGATATACAATGTAATACTGACGTATAATCACACACATAGGTTGGACTTGATGGACTTGTGTCTTTTTTTTCAACCTACTATGTAACTATGTAACATGTGTTTGGGAGCCTAACCGTGTACAGGATCCCAAAAACCAATCACCGCCTTCAGGATCTCTAAGGGCGTAATCTGCTCATTTCACTTCCTCACCATCTATCACAGTTTCGGAGGCCCTGAAATGTTAAGATGGCCCCCCCCCCCCCCCCCCCCAAATGACCCCATTTCGGAAAGTAGACAACCCAAGGTCTTTGCTAAGAGGCATGGTGAGTATTTTGCAGCTCTCAATTGTTTTGGAAAATGAAGAAAGTAAAAGAAATTGTGACCAAAAAGCAAAATTTGCAATATACTCAACATGCCTCTCAGAAAATAGCTTGGGGTGTCTACTTTCCAAAATGGGGTAATTTTGGGGGGGGGGGGTTGTGCTATCTTGGCATTTCATGGCCTCCGAAACTGTGATAGGTAGTGAGGAGTGAAATCAAAAATGTACACCCTAAGAAATGCTGAAGGTGGTGACTGGTTTTCAGGGTCCTGTACGTGGCTAGGCTCCCAAAAAGTCTCACACATGTGGTATCCCCATATACCCATGGCATGTGTTTTTTTTCTGTTATTTTTCAGTCACTTGTGACAAAAAATAAAATATTCAATGAGCTCAACATGCCTCTCAGCAATTTCCTTGGGGTGTCTTCTTTCCAAAATGGGGTCATTTGGGGGGGATTGTACTGCCCTGCCATTTTAGCACCTCAAGAAATGAGATGGGCAGTCATAAACTAAAAGCTGCGTAAATTCCAGAAACTTTACCATAGTTTGTGGATGCTATAACTTTTGCGCAAACAATAAATATACGCTTATTGAAAAAAAATTTACCCAAGACATGTGGCTGAATACATTTTGGCCTAAATGTATGACAAAAATTTTGTTTATTGGATTTTTTAATAACAAAAAGTAGAAATTTTAAATTTTTTTTCTAAATTTTCTGTCTTTTTTCGTTTATATTGCAAAAAATAAAAATCCCAGGTGATCAAATACCACCAAAAGAAAGCTCTATTTGTGGGGAAAAAAAGGATGCAAATTTTGTTTGGGTACAGCATTGCATGACCGTGCAATTACCAGTTAAAGCAGCGCAGTGCCAAATTGTAAAAAGTGCTCTGGTCATTAAGGGGGTAAATCCTTCTGGTCCCTAAGTGGTTAATAGGTAAGCAGAGGGACTAGCAGGAACCAAAACCGTGCTCTTGCGCACAAGTGGCTCAGGCTCTGATGGGGAAGGGTTACCTTCGAAACGCGTTAGCCAGCAGTAATCCGTATGCCGCCTTCCTGGAACCTGGAAAACTGCTACCACTGAATTAATTGCCTCTGCGCCATTGTTATGCGAATTTGTCTTCGACCTTTGTGAGTAGTTTTTATTTTTGCTTTTAATTAAATAAATCTGTCAAGGATAATGCACTAGGCTGGTGCGCTCTCTTTTTTCTTTTTCGTTTAGGACTAGCAGGAACACCAGGGATTTCACACAAAAGAAACAATACAGAGAATAATAACAATAAAGAGAACAGGATAATTTTTCATACAAGTACAGCAGACACATATTAGGAATATGAAGTTTTGGGGTAACAAACGCTTTATCTTCCCCCTTAAATTCAGCACAGGGATTTCCACACATAGGATCAAATTTCCATAGGATGTAGAAATGGTTGAAGATGCATTGGGATGGTGGCAGACCATTGTGCATCTCTACTTCTTGATATTTAAAACATTTCATGAACTGTAATTTGGTTTTGTATAGGTAAGGATATTTGTTGTGGACCTTTGGGACTTTGGGGTCTTATGGGACACAAGGAATTTCCCCCAATTTATGCTGTCCAAATTATTCCATTATTTGATAAGAGTAAGTGAATGAAGATTCCAAGCCATCTTTATAATCAGTGCATTACTCCAAAATATGGGTATGTTTTCCTCCAGAGGATCCTACTTAAATCCACTTGCTACAATGTATGATTACCTAATTGTATTAGCAGGTGGTTCCATGGCTATGGTAAATGGAAGGGGGAGGGAAAATGCCAGAGATTGGGCTAGTTAAACATGAGTACTCAGGAATATCTTTGCAAAACTGCAATTGTAACTGACAGGAGTATATAGAATATATCGAACACTAAATATTTGATTAGGCATAGGTTTTATACCAACGTGGCATTTGATGGTACAGACATTGCTTTGTCAAACATAGGATCTAAAACTAGATTGAAACTCCTGTAATCTACAGTATTTTGGTGCTTGAGGTAAACTACAAATCTACATACACCCTGCAACAGCTTTTACTCAGCATATAGATACAAACTCCATTTCTATGGATGGGGTAACTCTCTGCTTGAGGGTCCTACTTCTAACAGCAATTAGACTTGCAGCATTGCCATTGGTACAAAGCACCTTCAAAACATAAGAATGCCCTTACTATACTTACTATTATATTCTCCTGTAATTGAATAAAGCTGCTTTCTAAATTTGTTTTCAAGTCAAAAAAAAAAAAAAAGAACAACAGTTTGGGAACATCTACAACTTACTGTGGATATACATGCTGTGGACTGACTCAGAAGGTAAATACTGAGAGAAACTGCCAGCAGAGAAGCATTTAAAAAGTTTGATTATCTTTAGCCACCTTGCAATTAAAAGTGACTCCATTGTGGGACTGTTTTATGTAAAAATGAGCCCTGGCAATTACAGGGTTAATATAACTAATCTGTTCGGCTCTTGATGTACTTATGTGACACTTGGCCAATCCTATTAAAGAAAAGCTGTTTTTAACCATGACAGCCGTTACTAAATCATCTCTTCTATCCGCTTTTATTCCAGAAAAGGATTACATTAGATGTAAAAAAAGAACTGTTGTTAGGACATGCAACGAAGGCAACCATCCACTACTACAATATTCTCATCTCCTATTTAAACAATTTTTTGCTGTGCCATATAGGTTTTGACCATGAAGGATGCATGCATCAGACGAAAAGGCCCATATGCTAATGTAAAGATTGGAGATCACACTCACAGTCTGATTGATATATACACTGGAACTTGTTGCTTCACTGTTCCAGAGAGGAATTCTGACCAAGAAAAACCCAGCTTTGTGTATTCAACAACAAAAACGAATTACCTTTTCCTTAACCTCAATGTTGGAGGAAAACAGTTTCAGATCAACTGCCATGCAGCAGCACGATACCCTGTTACTAGAATTGGAAGAATGGCAACTTGTGTTGACCCAATCAAGAGGCTGGACTTTTGTGATGACTTCTCGGTGCAGAGGAATGAATATTTTTTTGATCGGGATCCATCTGTTTTTTGCTATATTTTCCATTTCTACCACAGTGGTATTCTATGGATAATGGATGAGTTGTGCCCAGCTAATTTTCTTGAGGAAATAGAATATTGGGGCATTAATTTAAACTACACACAGAAATGTTGCAGAAGTCTTTTTGAAGAACATCAGGATGAGATGAATGAGCATCTTAAAATACAGAGGGAACTTGAAGCCGAAATTGATTATCTTGACCACGAAAAGTACTTTGAAGGGAAGTGGTTTGGTGGTGTACGGAAAAAAATGTGGAATCTAGTAGAAAACCCCTACTCATCCATTCCAGCCAAAATCGTTGCCATAGTATCCAGCATTTTTGTTTTAGTCTCTGTTGTTACCATGTGTCTAAGCACAGTAGAGGAACTGAAACACATGAATGTTTATGGTAAATCTTATATGGAACATGTGGAAGTTATCTGTGTCATTTTTTTCACCACGGAATATATTATGAGATTATTTTCAGCTTCAGATACAAAACGTTTCCTGAAAACAGTGTTGAATATCGTTGACCTTATTGCTATTTTGCCATTTTACATTCAGGTCATATTTGAAAGGTTCTCAGCAGAAGCAGACATACATGTGCACCGTGATGATATTGAAAAAATGGAACAAGTGGGACAGTTCGGAAAGGTGCTAAAAATTATCTGTCTAATGCGCATATTTCGAATACTAAAACTGGCACGTCATTCCACAGGGCTCAGAGCCTTTGGTTTCACCATCCGCCAATGCTATCAACAAGTTTGTTGTTTATTCTTGTTTATTGCCATGGGGGTGTTTACATTCTCTGCTCTTATGTATTCTGTGGAGCATGATATACCTGGGACCAATTTTACCAGCATTCCTGATGCTTGGTGGTGGGCAGCGGTAAGCTTTTTCCTGTTATTTCTATTTTGGTATTTACTATTGCTATAACTATAATATAACTCAAGAGACTCAGAGCTCAAAAACAGCAAAAACACATATACTTCACTTTTACTGACTTTTACTGTGGTAGTATGTAGGCAAGTGAATCCCAATATGTGGTAAAAGTACTCTTGGAGATACTTCTGAGTAATGTAAGGTATACCTATTATACAAGTCTAAAATGTAAATCTTATGTAAACAAATTATTTTGAAGGCATAAGACATTGTTTTGAAATAGAAGATACACATTTATCGGGTACATGCAAAACTGTATATGCTTTAGGAGAATTAAATTGTAATTTAACACACACCAGGGGTACATAGTAAATATTTTACACAATATGTACCTAATAGAGTTAAGAAACCCAAGTGTAGAGCTATCACTCCATGTTATTATTCAGTAAGGTGAAGACAAGCATTCAGTATGTCTTTCTCTAGTGACATATTGAGAACTACAGATAATAATGCACCTCTGGCACATGTTTAATATTGTGGTGAGATTTTTTTTGTATCAGATTTAATTTGTCATTATTTGGGTTCATTGTTATATTTTACTATATATACAAAAGCTACTTGCTTAGGGGAGCAAAATGAATATTAAATATAGATCTTTGATACCTAAATACATTTCAGAAAGTCAGTTGCCTTTTGCCATTTGCAGTTAAACCTTTTCTTTATTTTTAGCAAGAATGTCAGAGTTTCAGTGAACTTTAAATAGTTTGCTTGGACCAAGCTGGTCCAAATTAACTATTACCTTCAATAACAGATGCAGTTGCTGTGAGCGCTTTATAAACATTATGTAGCCTCAGTTACATACAGTATGCAAAGCTGTGTTCCAGCAGTGGGACGGGAAGTTTCCATCCCACTTCTAGTACAAAATGGAGTCGGGCTGAAGGATGCTCAGTCCTCTGATTGGCTGAGGTTGAGAGGCAGGAGGATGATGTCACTTCAGCTAATCAGAGAAAGTTTAGTATTCATTCATAGAATATAAAGCTTTCTGTGAATGGCTGAACAGCCTGACTTGATCTTATGTCGGGAGTAGGATGGAACACAGTGCTGTATACTGTATGTAACTGAGGCCATATACAGTTTATACAGTGCTCACAGCTGCTGCATATGTTAGTAAAGCAAATAGTTCACTTGGAGCAGCTTGGTCCAGATGAACTACTTAAACTTTACTAAAGCGTGAGATCAGCTTTTATTTTCAATAATTATTATTCAATTTTTTGACAGTACAGATTAAAGTCGGTCTAACATACAGTATAGGGACAATTAACCCCCTACTATCGCGAGGCCATTTATCAATGGCTCTATTATCAACGTTGCCTGCGTTGATTTATAGCAGACTATATGGTGGATCCTCCACCTTACTCATTACACCATGCTCTGCATCCCTACATCAATTTCTCATTATAGGGCTCAGAGTACGTCCCCCACTTCAGGAGACACCTGCCTCCCAACTAACTTCGGGGAGGCCGTCCCCATATCATGGAGGGGCGCAATTCAGACCTTTCTTTGCCAGGGTCTCAGAGGAGAGAAAAGGACAGAGTGAAAAGAGGAAAGGAAAAGGGAATCGGTGGGATTAGGTGGCAAGGTTGGGGGGGCAGGGGGGAGAGGGGGCGGGGGTAGAGAGGACTCCACTCTCCTAATTATGGCACTCCGGAAAGGTTTTAGTGATTGTCCAGGGGATCATTGGTTAAATATCTGATCCAAGGATCCCATACTTTATTAAACAACTTCATTTTATCTTGCATAATTGCTGATAATCCTTCGTTTAGCATAAACCAAGACAGTTTGTGTTTAAGTTGGTCAAATGGTAGGGCAGCTGACTTCCAGTTCCTAGCTATCGTAATTTTGGCTGCTGTGAATATGAATGTTAGAAGTCATCTATGGGCTTTGGAAGCTTCTGCTACCCTGCTACCCAGGAGTGCGTGCTTTGCGGATTTGGTCAGGTTGATCTGGGTAAGAGTGTACTCAAAGTTGTAGACCCTAATCTAGAACCTCTGTACCTTGGGAAATAGCCGAAAGATATGGTACGCTGTTCCCACCTGGCTGCAGCCCCGAAAGCACTCCGGAGTAGCACCGGGCACAAATGTGGCCAGTCTAGCTGGTACCATATACCACCTTAATAAAACTTTATAATTCGCTTCAATAATTGAGGTGTTGATAAGTGATCTAGAGGCTGCCATTGCTATCGAGTGCCATTCTTCGAGGTCCAGAGTTTCTTGTAGATCATGTACCCATTGTGTCATGCAGGACAGTTTTACTGGGACATATGTTAAAATAGTATATATTGCAGATATGTGACCCATAAGTTTATCATAATGTCGACACGTGTTCCATAGGGGTCATTGTCACAAGGTCACCCTTACGTGATAGAGTTTGCATATAATGATGTATTTGGGTGAATCTATAGAGTTCAGAATTCGGTAGTTGGTATTTTTCTATCAGCAATCTTTTGGATAGCATGCCTTTTAGATCACAAAGATCTGCAATCCGTAGCCCTAGTTGGACCACCATTCAAAAGCGGGAGGGGTGAGGCCCGGGCTTAACTCTGTTTCTCAAGAGGGGTGCTAGCGGGTTGTGGGGCGATTTAAATTTGTGAGTCCTCGCGAGTCTGTCCCAAATGTCTAGTGAGAAGGAAAGAGAGGGGCATAAAATAGTTGGCCTCTCTTTCGTTGGTAGCCACATGATATGCAAAATTGGATTGGGATGACAGGAATAAGATTCCATGGTCATCCATAGTGCCTGAGGTTGTTGAGAGTAGAATTTAGTAAGTTGGGCCGCATAAAAATATTTCTGCAGATCAGGCAGCCCGAGCCCTCCCTTCTGTTTTGTGGTGAATAGAGTGCATTTATTCACCCTGGGCCTCTTGTCTCCCCATATAAACTTGAGAATCTTTTTTTTAAATTATATCAGGTCAGATCTGTCTAATGCCACTGGTAAGGTGCGAAACAAGTACAATATTTTTGGAAAAGTATTCATTTTTATAGAGTGAAGTCTGCCGAACCACGATGGAGGATGGATTTGCCACCTAGCTAGGGCCCCTGACAGGCGTCTGTATAGAGCAGGGTACTTGTGTGCGTATAGAGTGTGTAGGGAAGGGGTCAACCGTATTCCTAGGTAAAGTAGGGCTTCTGACTCCCATTTAAATTGGTGTGATTGTTCGAGAGCTTCCTGTGTAGAGCTCTGCAAGGAGATATTTAGTGCCCTTGATTTGTAGTGGTTAATTTTAAGGCCTGAGATTTCTGAGATTGGTTGTAGGATTGCATATAGGTTGGGGAGGAAGGTGATAGGCAAGGACAATGCCAGCAAAGAGGTCATCCGCAAAAAGTAAGCACTTGTGTTCTCTATCTCCACATTCTATACCCCTAACATCTGGACAGGAACAGATCCTTATCTCCAGTGGTTCCATCGCTAGAACGAATAGCAGTGGGGATAAGGGGCATCCCTGCTGAGTTCCTCCCCTAATGTCCAGGGAGCGGGAGGAGTATCCCCTGAGCATCAAGGATGCCGTTGGTGTATTATATAGCGTTCGAAGGAGCACCAGAAAGCGTTTGCCAAACCCAAAGCGGGATAAAACGTCCAGTAAGTACTCCCATAATAGGGTATCAAACACCTTCTCGATGTCCAACGAAAGCAACATGCCCTGTCTAGGTCCCTTGTGGTCCCAGTCTGACTGAATGGCTATAATAGTGACCCGAGAAGCCATCAGGGCCCGGGGCCTTAGAGGGATGCATAGTTTTTATGGCCATTCTTATTTTTAATTCCGCTAATTCTTTATCCATATGTTCTGCATGGGCGTGTGAAAGCTGGGGTAGTTGGATATCTCGAAAGAAAGATTCGGCTTTTGTATGGGAGAATTTATCTGGCGTATTATACAGTTTGGCGTAAATTTTATGTAATTCCTGAATTATCAGTTTGGGGTTCTGTGTGGGGTGGCCCGGTGGTAATCGCAATTTGGGCAAAGTGGGAGTGTGTGTTCCCTGACTCTTTTGGCCCTGGCTGCTATTTGTATAAGTGTACCCCGTATAGTGGCCTTGTGGGCTGCCCAGTTTATCGCGGGGGACATGGCCGATGATGAGTAGACCCGAAAATAGTTCTTTAACTCTCTCGATTTCGGCATATATTATAGGGTGATTCAGTAGGCCTACATCAAATTGCCATGGGTAGGGGTGTGGTTTAGTCCAGAGACCCGATAATGAAAGTTTAATCAGGGAATGGTCTGACCAGGGGGTGGACAGATTGTTCACTGAGAGTAAGGAAGTATGGACTAGAAAGTGGTCTATACGCGAGTAAGTGTGATGTACCTGTGAAAAATGTGTATAGTCCCTTGTGGAAGGATTTGTCTCCCGCCAGGCGTCAATCAGGTCATACAAATAAAGTAAGCATGCTATTTTATTACTTCCACTGGGTGGTCGTTTGAGTAGTGTTTTAGTGGGGTCAGATTTAACCATTATTCGATTTAATGGAATATTACTATCACTACCTATGATTACCTGTCCCTGTACTTTGGGCATCAATATTTCTAGCATCTTGCCAAAGAACTCTACCTGTCCAGCATTAGGGGCATAATATGATATAAATGAGACCAGTTGGTAATGGAGGCTTCCAACCATCATGATATATCGGCCATTTTTGTTCTTGTCTATGGTGATGGGTGTGAAGGGGGTTCACTTAGAAAAGCAAACTGCCACCCTCCCTTTTTTCCGTGCCCGAGGATAGATAAAATTGAGGATATTTGGTGTTCAGGTATCTAGGAGGTTTTAGGTCCTGTAATAGGAGTACATCGGCTCTCTGAGCGTGGTAAAATTGGAAAGCTTAGGTTCTTTTGGTTGGGGAATTAAAGCCAAGTACATTGTGGGTTACTATGGAATAATTCGTAGAATATACCTTAGCCATCGTGGTAAGGCAGAGCACTCTTACCTCACATCATATAGTTAAATGGTGGAGCTTCTGAGTCAAGTGGTATCAATTCCCATACCAGCCCAGACCGAATTGTGAGATCGAAGCGTGGAGTCAGGAACCGGTATGGGGGCAGGGAAGGGGAAAGAAGGGGAAGAAAAAAGAAAGTAAATAAAGGAAAGTTGAACACTTGGCCTTAGGCCCATGGTAACTCGCATAATATACATTATATAGTTATCGTTAGTTCGGGTGTAAACCCCGACCAGAAGCAATGTCCGGGCATGTATGTGCGAGGGTACCTTCATCCGCAGGGAGGTAGTCTCGCTAGTGGTGTATGTCCACCCCGACCCAAAAGTAAAAAAACAGATAAATGAACAGGAACTACACTTTAACGAGTCAAACCTTGTGAAACAATGATTGTTTTGAACATATCTCCTGTTCCCATGGCCCAGAGGTCCAGAGCAGGCCGGTGCCTACTGCCTGGTGTGCTCTGGGACCGCGGGCCTGGGGGGGGTCCTATGAACGTCCACCCAGGAGACAGGCATCATAAATTATTGCAGTACAGCAGTGCAGACACTTAAATTAATCAATTAATAAACCAAACATAATGTTAAACTGTGCAGCTAATGTGCAGCAGGGACGACTGTGGTGGATCGACTGTGGTGGATCGACTGTGACAGGTATCATCCAGTCCAACTGGGGGGGAACTTTATCAACCCCTTATGAGGGGGGAGTAGAGTTCAGCTGGATTCAGGTGATTGGGGAGGACCGCCTAGCTGATGTTGTTTTATGATCTTGCCACAATGGGGAGAGAGGGCGATTCACTTGTCAGGAGGGGGAAGCAGCGTGGGAGTCCCGTGTAATGATCCCCAGTTCTAATAATAAATCTTCGCCGTCTTGGAACGTAGAAAATGAGTGGGATCTGCCCTTGTATGAAAATGACAATTTGAATGGGAATGCCCATCTGTACTTTATTTGTCTGTTCATGAGCTGTTGCAGTAAGGGCTTCATATTCCTCCGTTTTTGTACTGTAGAAGGGGCTAAGTCTGTGAAAAGCTGAATAGGTGCTCCAAATAGTGACAAATCTGGTCTACTGTGGGCGGCTAACATCAGCTTCTCTTTTATGCGGTAATAGTGCGGTTTTACTATTATATCGCGTGGTAGGCCATCCGACCTAGGGGCTGTGAGTTCACAGTGGATTCTATCGATCTCCATTTGGTGTGCGTTTATGTTGGGAATCAGTTCTGTCATCAGCTCCTTCATGGCTCCTTCTAAATCAGTGTGAACTTCAGGAAGTCCTCTTATGCGCACATTGTATATGCGGGACCGGTTTTCCAAATCCTCGATTTTGGTATATGCCTCATCCAGTCTGTCCTGAAGATCAGTAATCATATTAGAATTCTGGTTAACCTTAGTAACTGTACTGTCCATCTTGGACTCAATCGTCTCAAACCGTTCTCCTATGCCCTGGATGTCACGTTTAAGGTCTGTGGTGATTATAGAACAGGCTTTGGATAATTCTTGCTGCAGCATTGCAGAAAAACGTGCCAGCAGCACAGCATCTCCAGCATAGTGTGTTGGTTGGGTTGTGGACAGCTCCCTATCTGGGCTGGGTTGGCTGAGGATTAAGTCTGTCATTTCTGCCATGTTCCTGTCCAAAGAAGACATGGGGGAGTCTACAGACTCTTGCATGTCCTTGTATGTGGCAGGTGATGGGGCTGTGATAAGGACTCACCCTGCTGCTCTGCATCCAGGTCCCCAGAGGATTGGGAGGAGAAGGGGTCTCTGTTATGTTCAGGTTGGAGCTGCTTGGCTGCCTTCCTCTGCGACCTGGATGTCTCTGGGTTGAGGCAGCCTTGTGGATCTCCTCGGACCGGCGCCATCTTAGATAGAGGCTTCTGACCGGGGGAGGGCCCTGCTGCTCCGTTCTGCTGCTGCTGCTTGTATGGCCTTTTTTTGGGCTGTCCCGTTGCCCGCCGTTGCATTACCGGCTCGGGATGTAAGCCGGTAAGTCTCCGATGCGCGTTCCCGTGGATGACGCTGTTTGTAGCTTCTTTTGGGCCGTCGGTGTGCATAGCTCACTCAGACACGTCCGCTCCTGAGTTCCCGCACATGTGCACTCTGAGATCAGCTTTTAAAGGGTGACTCCGCTTTCATGGGAAAAAAGAAAAAAATGCAAATAAAAAAAAATAAATATAATATAGCATATTTGTATATGCTATATTATTTTTTTTTTATTTGCTATTTTTTTTTCCCCCATGAAAGTAGAGTTACCCTTTAAAAGCTGATCTCACGCTTTAGTAAAGTTGTAAAGCAAGTCATATTATAAATTAATTTTATTAAAAAATACCTTTCATTTTCAGTCTGCACGTGCTGTAGTTTTCAGTAAAATGCAATGCAATATGGCTGAATAAAGAAAAAAGTATATATACAGTTGTGCTCATAAGTTTACATACCCTGGCAGAATTTATGATTTCTTGGCCATTTTTCAGAGAATATGAATGATGACACAAAAACCTTATTTCACTCATGGTTAGTGTTTGGCCAACGCCATTTATTATCAGTCAACTGTGTTTACTTTTTTTAAATCATATTGGCAACAGAAAATTCCCAAATTACCCTGTTAAAAAGTTTACATACCCCAGTTCTTAATACCGTGTATTGCCCCCTTTAGCATCAATGACAGCTTGAAGTCTTTTGTGGTATTTGTGGATGAGGCTCTTTATCTTCTCAGATGGTAAAGCTGCCCATTCCTCTTGGCAAAAAGCCTCCAGTTCCTGTAACTTCTTGGGCTGTCTTGCATGAACTGCACGTTGCGATCTCCCCAGAGTGGCTCAACGTAATTTTGGTCAGGAGACTGAGATGGCCACTCCAAAACCTTCACTTTATTCTGCTGTGGATAATGTAAGTAGCCAATGACAGGTCGACTTGGCCTTGTGTTTTGGATCATTGTCATGTTGGAATGTCCAAGTACGTCCCATGTGCAGCTTCCTGGCTGATGAATGCAAATGTTCCTCCAGTATTTTTTGATAACATACTGCATTCATCTTGCCAACAATTTTGACCAAATTTCCTGTTCCTTTTGTAGCTCACACATCCCCAAAACATCAGCGATCCACCTCTGGACCTTTTCATCATAGGCCTTGTTGACTCCTCTCTAAATGTAGCATTTATTGTTGTGGCCAAAAAGCTAAATTTTGGTCTCAACACTCCAAATAACTTTGTGCCAGAAGGTTTGAGGTTTGAAGGTCTCTGTGCTGTTTGGTGTATATTAAGTGGGATACTTTGTGGCATTTACGTAGTATTGGCTTTCTTCTGGGACTCGACCCCGCAGCCCATCTTTCTTCAAGTGCCTCCTTATTTTGCACCTTGAAACAGCCACACCACATGTTTTCAGAGAGCCCTGTATTTCACCTAAAGCTTTGTGGGTTTTTCTTTGCATCCCAAACAATTTTCCTGGTAGTTGTGGCTGAAATTTTAGTTGGTCTACCTGACCGTGGTTTGGTTTCAACAGAACCCCTTATTTTACACTTCTTGATTAGAGTTTGAACACTGATGATTGGCATTCTCATTTCCTTGGAATTCTTTTTATATCCCTTTCCTGTTTTATACAGTTCAACTACCTTTTCCTGCAGATCCTTTGACAATTCTTTTGCTTTTCCCATGTCTCAGAATTCAGAAACGTCAGTGCAGCACTGGATGAAAGATGCAAGGGTCTGTCAGGAGTCCAGAAACACATTGACCTTTTATGCACACACACTAATTACAAGCAAACAGATCACAGGTGAGGATGGTTACCTTTTAATAGCCATTCAAACCCCTTTGTGGCAACTTGTGTGCATGTTATCAGCTAAATTCACCTGGGTATGTAAACTTTTGATCAGGGTCATTTGGGTAGTTTTTATAACAGCTTACATGTAAAATCCTTTTCTTTGAAGTACATCACGGGACAGAGAGCCATAGTAGTTACTATGTGGGTTATAGGCCACCTTCAGGTGATGGACACTGGCACGCCCTAAGACAAAAAGTGCACTCCCTATATAACCCCTCCCACTACTGGGAGTACCTCAGTTTTGTAGCAAAGCAATACACGTGTATACCAAGAAGGGAGGGACCTCTGTGTCCAGTGATGTACTTCAAAGAAAAGGATTTTACAGGTAAGCTGTTATAAAAATCCTATTTTCTTATCGTACATCAGGGGACACAGAGCCATAGTAGTTACTATGTGGGATGTCCCATAGCAATGCCAACTGAAGGGAGGGAGACACAACAAAAGTAGGGCACAAAGAGACTAGAGGACTTATACTGCAGCCTGCAGTACACTGCGCCCAAAGGCGATATCCTCATGACCTTTTACATCTACTTGTAGAATCTGGTAAATGTATGGACTGAAGACCAAGTTGCGGCCTTGCAGATCTGAGCCATGAAGGCTTGGTGATGCACTGCCCAAGAAGCACTAACAGCCCTGGTGGAGAGCACTTTAATATAAAAAGGAGGAATTTTCCATTTTTAACCATAAGCTTGAACAATCACTTGGAAAATCCATTTAGAAATAGTAGATTTCGATGCTGCCTGCCTTCTTTTAGGACCTTCTGGCAATACAAACAAAACATCTGTTTTACGAATCTGAGCGGTCACTTTTAAATAGACCTTGACCGCTCTCACCACATCAAGAGAATGTAGTGACTTTTCTTCCACAGAACGAGGTTCTGGAAAAAATGAAGGCAGAACAATATCCTGGTTTAAATGAAAACCTGACACTACCCTCGGTAGGAAATTAGGATGAGGCCGCAATACAACCTTATCCTTATGAATAATCAAATATGGCTCTTTACAAGAAAGAGCAGCCAACTCCGATACTCTTCTTGCAGAAGATATGGCAACCAAGAATATTATTTTCCTCGTCAAGAGGACCAAGGGAATATCTCGAATTGTCTCAAAAGGCTGTTTTTGTAAAGCTGACAGGACTAAATTTAAGTCCCAAGGGTTCAGGGGTGACCTACCTGGGGGATTAATCCGTGTTACCCCCTGAATAAAATTACGAACCAGAGAGTGTGAAGCAAGTGGTCATTGAAAAAACACGGATAAGGCTGACACCTGGCCCTTGATTGTACTTAAGGCCAGCTTCATTTCTAATCCCATCTGTAGGAATTCAAGGATCCTACCTATGACATATTTTCTGGGGTGCCAACCCCTGGATTCACACCAGGAGACATATGCCTTCCAGACTCTATAGTATATGACTCTGGAGGCCGGCTTGTTTGCATTACCCAAAGTAGAAACTACTGGAGCTGACAGCCCACGGTCCTTTATAATGTGGGTCTCAATAGCCAAACTGTTAAATTTAGCGTTTGTAAGGTAGGATGGAATATCGGACCTTGCGAGAGAAGGTCTGGCCACTGTGGTAGGGTCCAAGGGTCCCCTACCGCCATCTTTATGATCTCGGCAAACTAAGATCTCCTGGGCCATGCTGGGGCCACCAGAATCACCTCCTTCCCTTCGTGCTTGATCCTGCAAACAAGACACGGGAGCAGCAGAACAGGAGGGAACACATAGATCAGTGAAAACTGATCCCACGGAAAGACCAAGGCATCTGTTCCGTATGCCATCGGATCCCTTGTCCTTGACACAAAGTTGTTGATCTTGTTGTTGAACCTGGACGCAAACAGATCCTTGTCCGGAACGCCCTATTTTTGACATATTGACAGAAAGATGTCGGGATGAAGGGACCATTCTCCCGGGAACAATTGTTGGTGACTCAAGTAGTCTGCCTGCTAATTCTCTATTCCTGGAATGAAAATTGCTGATAGGCAAGGAATGTTGTTTTCTGCCAAGAAAAAATATGATTCACCTCTTTCTGGGCCGCATGACTTCTCGTGCCCTCTTGGTGATTGATATTGGCCACCGCTGTGGCATTGTCGGATTGGATTCTGACAGGACAATTCCGTAGTCTGGACGTCCAGGCCTCCAGGGCCAGGCTTACTATCCGAATCTCTAGAATAGTGATGGGCATCTCTGATTTGGACCATTTCCCTTGGACAGATGCTTCTTCCAGGACTGCTCCCCAGCCCAGAAGGCTGGCATCTGTTGTTACCACCTTCCAGATAACTGGTAGAAAGGATTTCCCTTTCTGAAGATTCTTGGATATCAACCACCAATTGAGGCTCTGACGCACATTGGGGGATAAACGCATTGGGAAGTCCAGAGCTTGGACCTTCTTGTTCCAAGTTGACAGGATACTGTTTTGCAGCAGTCTTGAATGAAACTGTGCATAAGAAACGGCCTCGAAAGAAGCCACCGTCTTTCCCAACAATTTCATGCAAAGTCAAATAGAAGGATTCTTCTTTGTCTTGACCAACTGAATCAGTTCCTTTTATGGAACTGATCCTTTCCTGGGGCAAGCAAAAACACCCTCTTCTGAGCTGTATCTATGATCAGCCCCAAGTACTGCAATCTGCTTGATGGTTTTAAGGAGGATTTCTCTAGGTTGAGAATCCAACCTAAGTATTCCAGGTAGCTGACTGGGGTGACCAAAGTTTGGTTTAAGCAGGCTACTGATTGATCTATCAAGAGTAGATTGTCTAAGTAGGCAGGTATCGTTATACCTTGAGCCCTTAGCCTGGCTAAAGGAGGAGCCATGACCTTTGTAAATACTCTAGGTGCAGTAGCTAGACTAAAAGGCAGAGCTACCAACTGGAAATGAAGATTTTCTACCTCGAAGCATAGAAATTTCTGGTGAGCGGGGAAAATCGGCACATAGAGCTAAGCATCCTTGATATTTATTGACACCAGAAGTTCTCCCCCTTGTAGGATGGAGATGGAGATACTTAGATTTTTGAGATCTAAAATAGGTCTGACATCCCCGTTTGGTTTTGGAACCGTGAACAGGTTTGAATAAAACACCAAACCTTGCTCTTCCAATAGGACCACCGATATCATTCTTTGAGACAAGAGATGATCCAAAGCTAGAAAGAGCGACTTCTTTTTCACTGGATCTGTGGGAATGTTTGATCTGAGAAAACGAGGAGATGGGAACTCTTGGAACTCTAGATTGTAACCTAGAAAAATTGAGGAAGCCACCCATCTGTCTTGACATTGTTCCTGCTAGACCTTTGAAAACTGTAAAAGCCTTCCCCCCACTCGAGCGAGCGGGGGCGCACCTTCATAAGGAGGCTTTAGTATTCTGTTTTGTGGGTTTCTTCCCCCTGGAGGCTGATGTCTCTGGTACTGGAAAAGAAGCACGTTTAAAAGAAAAATGCTTAAACTTCTTTTTAACTGGTAAAAGGGAACTTTTCTCGTTAGAAATTCTTTGGATATACTTAACCAGATCGTCTCCAAACAACCGTTCCCCATGAAAAGGGAAACTGGCCAAGAGCTTTTTGCATGGCGCTTGGGCTGACCAAACCATAGGATTCTACGCACATGTACCAGCCCTAGCATGAGGTCTGGAGAATAGAATCTTTCATAGCGTCTACTGTAAAACACAACGCTTCTGATATCCCGGCCAACTCCTGGGCCTGCTGATCAGGAATAACTTTGAGTACCTCTATAAACTGGTCCTTTAAGGACTGAGATACTCCAATTGCTGCCCGTGCAGGTTGAACGACTGAACCTGCCAGCGCAATATAGTTTTTAAAAAGGAACTCCAACTTCTTATCCGTTGGATTCTTTAGCATATGAGCATTGTCTTCTGGACAAGTCAGGTTTTTATTTACAGATGATATAGCAGCGTCAATTGCTGGAATTCCCCATTTCTTATAAAACTTTTCCTTCATAGGACAATGTATTGAAAACTTTTTTGGAGGAAAAAACTGTTTCTCTGGGTGCTCCCACTCAGAATACATTAGCTTCCTTAGCCATGAATGGATAGGAAAAGAATGAACAGATTGGGGAGGCTTTAGTGAACCCAAACCAGAAGTGGGCTCATCGACCGACTGCGTTATTGGCAGTAAAAATGTGGAGCGGACCAATTCAGTGAGAGACTGTACCAACAATCTTTCCTGCGAACCTGATACTTCTGTATCAGGTTCTTCAGAAGAGGAGACTTCAGCCTCTTCCTGGTCCTTTGAAAGAAATTCGTCATCTCTTGCTCCTTGTTCCTCAGCAAGAGGGTCCTGAGCAATGGATGGGGACCTGCTGCGCTTAGTCCTACTCTGGAATACAGCATCAATTTTTTGCTCCAAGCTTAAAATAGTTGAAGAAAAAAACCTCCTTTGTAATATACACAGGGGCTGCGGTGTTAAGAGCAGCTGCAAAACTTGCCCCTCGTGATGGCTCACTCTGACCAGCCATATTACTCTCAGGGGAGGATGCCATCTTTTTTGCGATGGTTCTAGGCTTCCGTGTGACTGTAGCAGTCCATTTAGAGCCCTTTTTTGAGGTGCTTTTCACCCCCCTTCTGACCATAGCCCGATGCACAAAGCAGAGGTACTACCAGAAGGAATGCATTCACTGCTTGAGCAATAGTCCAGCCCTGTTGCTGCTAATAAATCTCAGCCTGATGCAGTAGTAAATGTGTCAAAAGGAATGCCTGTGTCACCAAACCTCCCATATGTCACCTTTGCTCTTGTGTCCCTCCTGCAGCATGTAACAGCACAAATGGTGCCTTTTAAAACATACCTTCCTGCGCTGGATGTTGGAGGACGCCAATGCCATGCTAAGCCCCGCCCCCCGTCGCCTACAGCCCTTCCCCTCTTTTTTTTTTTTTTTTTTTTTTTTTTTTTTTTAAAGAGCTTTTTCCCGCGCGAGCATGGGCTCCTGATCCTATGGGAACCACATGGAGGAAGGAGAAATGGTGAGGGGGGTCTGGAAGCCGGCGAGCAGCGTGCCGTTCGCGCCAGTTTTTAAATTTTATTTTATTTTTTGTGGCACTCTTTCCCCAGGAAGAGGGGAAGAAAAAACAACATAGGGGGTGTCTGGTGGGGAGAGTAAACCCTCCCAGACTTACCGGAGGTCTGCTGCTTGGCTGGAGGAAGAAGAACTGCTGCTTCTTAGACACAACGTGGGCTTTCTGAGAAGCATGAGGCGGTAAGTGCTCAATACAGCCCCCAGTGGTGGCACAAAGGCATGACAACACTTAATTTACAGGAGACATTTCATAAGAAAATGTTCAAAATTTCTTAGAAAACTCCACTTACCTTTCCTGCTGCAGGGTTTTCTGTGGTAGACCAACAGACCCAATCTTCACCCTTCACGGTGGGTTCCGTTAAACCATCAGGAGCTGAGGATCCTCGAGGAAACCCACAATCCTGGACCTGTAATAGCACCACCGCCAGTAAAAACTTTATGGCCTTAATACCAAAAAGTACTGGATCCCGGGGTCCAGCTCTCTAAAAAGAGAAGTACCATTCAATTCGGCCAAAAAGACACTTTGAATGGATCCGGCTACATGGCTAGCCCCAGCAAGGATTGCTCCAGAGGAGCTCAGCACAGCACATCTTTACTCGTGACCAACACCTTAGACACTGGCGAAAAAACTGAGGTACACCCAGTAGTGGGAGGGGTTATATAGGGAGTGCACTTTTTGTCTTAGGACGTGCCAGTGTCCATCACCTGAAGGTGGCCTATAACCTACATAGTAACTACTATGGCTCTGTGTCCCGTGATGTATGATAAGAAATGAAAAGGGACACTGACAATTAAAGAAAAGCTGCTAAAGCCAGAAAAAAAATGAATCTCTTGACCCTAAATATGGTCACATATTGCGTTTGTAAGGTTGAATGAAGGCCGCACCAGACCTTCAAGGTAGCCCTTACCTATATCTTCTAGTCAAATAGGCTTACAATTGTTTCAGAGCAGAAAGGCATACTTCCTGCATGCCAATCTAATCACCCTGGTAACCCAAGAGTGGATAACTCTTGAGGGCCTGATGGCTAAATGAAAAGATTGTACACGTTACTTTTTTGACCAAGTGCACTGTTGGTAACTTAATCATGTGTAAGAAAACTGAAGTCTTCCTGCTGTGCACTCTACTACTTTCCATTTTTTCTGGAAACTGGATACCACTTTAAAACTGAACTTTGGAGATAGATGTGGTATACCTATCTCTGGTTAAAAAAAGAAAAGAAAAAAAAAAATGGCACCAAAGGGCCCTTGCAGGAAAGTGTTGCAATCTTCAACATCCTTCTGTCTGAAGTAGTTGCTGTCAGGAGAACTAGTTTTACCGTGGGGTACTCCAATTGTAATGAAACCTATTGGAGCAAAGGGTGCTCTAAGATCCAAGCCTTAGGGCTCCTTCACACGGACGTGTCCGTGTACGGAGCCCGCTGTGCTCAGCGGGGGATCGCTCCGCCGATCCCCGCTGAGCAGGAACATGACAGGTCCGTCGCTGCACAGCGAGCAGTGACGGACCTGTCAGAGCGCCGCTCTCCCCTATGGGGGATCGGATGATGAGGGACCGTAGAGTCCGTCGTCACCCGATCTGATCCGAAAACAGATGGAAAAGTAGGTTTTTCCTCTGTTACACTTTTTCGGATCGGAGCGGGTCGGATGTCAGCGGACATGTCACCGTTGACATCGGACGCTCCATAGAGATCTATGGAGGGGTCCGTTCAGGTCCGCCTAAAAAACTGACAGGCGGACCTGAACGGATCGTCAGTGTGAAAGAGGCCTAAGTCCCACAGAGGAAACAAGGATTTCCCTCAAGGTCATATATAGATTGTTATCTGGAAGAAGTATCTGGTCACTGGCTTTTGCACCCATCTGCAGTCTGTGAAAAGATAAAGTAGAGGTCTGTACCTTAAATGGAGTTGTATGCCAGACCAACCTCTAGCGCTGACTGTAACATTTCAAGGATATTGGCTAGAGCAGGGAACACAGGAGAGAAAGCTTTTGCTGAGCAAACAAAACAAACTTATTTCATATCCTCTCATATGTAGCGTTCATGGATGATCTTCTGGTCACCAAGGTCTGAAAAGCCTCAGATGGGAATCCCTGCACCCCTAGTGTAGCCTATTCAATAGTCAAGCTGTTTAAAAGTAGTCTCATTAGATTGGGGTGCTGTTACTGACCTTGCCATAAAAGATTTAATTCGACCAGAGACAAAAATCAAACAGAAAATTCCATGGCACTGTGAACCTATCTTATATGATGGAATCTTTGCATTGGTATTCTGTTTCAAATAGCAGAAGCTGCATGTTCAGTGAAGTCTTCCTGAGAACTACTGCCAACAAGATGTTCAAAAAAGATTCCAGGGCTGTGCCAATTCTGTAAAAGGCAGACACTTGAACTGGAAGTGACATCTGGCCACCGCAAATCTCACACACCTCTGGTGCTCGGCATTGATCGGTACATGGAAGTATGAGTCGGCTGATACCAACTGGTCCTCCTGCTGAACTGTCACTATGACTGTAATGGCATGGACTCCATCTTGAACCTCTTGGTGTGTATGAACACATTCGATTCCTTCAAACCGAAACAGGGCAGAAGGCTCCTGCCTTAAGTACTAGAAAAACTGGGGAGAAAAGCAGGGCCGATCCTAGGGTCACAGACACCTGGGTGCAGAAATATTTTTGGCACCCCCACATGGGCATTGTCATCTTACCAATCCTCCCCTTTACAAATGTTTCTATGGCAACGACTCAAACACAGAGATGCACCCTTAAGAAGTCTTCGTTACCCTGGGATCCTCCCATGATCTTTTAACAATAAAGAAAATACAGGAAAAGCATACACTAATGAGACCTGGAGGGATGCACACAGAGAGGGCTTCTGTTAAAGAGTCTGTTAGAAAGAGCCCCCAGACATAGTACAGGAGATAGCCAGAGACTGCAGACATAGTACAGGACATGGCCAGAGACTGCAGACATAGTACAGGACATGGCCAGAGACTGCAGACATAGTACAGGACATGGTCAGAGACTGCAGACATAGTATAGGAGATGGTCAGAGACTGCAGACATAGTACAGGAGATGGTCAGAGACTGCAGATATAATACAGGAGATTGTCAGAGACTGCAGTTCCTATGGACGATAGTAGATAATGGCCGATCGGTCCTCTCACCTGACCCAGCAATACAGCAACAACGGTTCCTCTGATCAGGAGTCAGCTCACTCTGAATTGCCTGCGGCGACCTTGCTGGGTAGCGCCCAGATCTTGTATTCTGGCAACGACTCCGTACCTTTCTCCACCAGGGATGGCGCTAGGCTGTGTGACTTTCCCTCTGGTGGCACAGGGCAGCAGGGTTCTCTCTCTGATGGTGTTCTGTCAGCACTGTCCTCTCCCTGGAGTCCTGGGTGCACTTCCCTGAAAGGCTCCCTCTCTCTCCCATTCAGCTGGGCATGCTGTGTGGGCTGCAGTTTCTGTATTACAGTGGGACCGCCAGTCCTCGGGACTACATGTCCCACGATCCTCTTCTCCTTTTTTATTCTATTTCTTCCCTAGCTGATATGAAGGCGGGAAAAGAAACATAGTTGGCGGCTGTTTTGGCAAACGTCGCTCACCAGTACAGCAGCGCAGTGGCGTCACTAGGGTTGGTGTCACCCGGTGTTGAAAAAATTGGTGTCACCCCCTCCACTAACTATAGCTCCCCCAATGCAGACCCTCCTCTATCAGTATAGACCCCCTCCATCAGTGCAGACCTACCCCCTGCATCAGTGCAGACCCCCCTCTATCAGTGCAGATCCCCTTCCCTCCTTCAGTGCAGACCCCCTCTCCCCTCCCATAGCTCCCCCCCAGCACAGGTCCATTTGTATTGCATTAAACTACAGACCTCAGAACAGCGCGGGATAGGCACGAGGCACCGCTGTGTGTCACTCGGACTCCCTCCTCCCTCTCACACAGCGGAGCAGACCAAAGTTGACTTCCCCTCCTGTGTAGATGTAAATAGAGAGGAGGGAGAGGCGGCTTCTTTCCGCTCTGCTGTGTGAGACAGCAGGCGGGTGAGGACAGTGAGTCGTTAGCGGTGCCGCTGCCCACAGGTCTCATCTCTGGTGGGTGTCACCCGGTGCGGCTCGCACCCCCCCACCCCCCCTAGCGATGCCACTCCATCAGTGCGCGAGGAGGAGAGGGTAGGGGGAAAGAAGAGCCTGCGGCTGGTCTCTCTCCACACAGAGACAGCCGCTTCGATCTCCGGCTGCTTCGCTCTCCTCCTCTGATCCGCTCCTGTCAGTTGCTGGCAGCTCTGGACACAGAGCCACCTCTGGACACAGACAAAGAGAGGAGGAGGGAGGGGAGCACTTTGGCACCCCACCTCTGGGGCGCCCGGGTGCGCTGCAACCCGTGCACCCACCCAGGATCGGCCCTGGAGAAAGGCCCCCAGATGATTCTATGTTTTCGCCATCACTGGCATGACGGCCTTGTAGCAGTATAAAAATCTTGCAAACATTTTCTCTTCTGAGATCTGTTGAACATAAATGAATTCAGTGGTCAACTTTGGAATTCTCCCTTGTACTCCCACCTGTCTTCTGGACCCACTGGTCTTTGATGATTGTTGTCCAAACCCTCCAGGAGGGAGGCTACAATCATCACTTCACTCAGGCCCCCTGGCCCCAACTGGAAGAGGCTGGTTGAACGCACCTTCAAAAAGACTTTCCAGCCATCTAAGCAGTTTGCTCTGGACTTGATTTCAAGTCAAAAGCAACTGAGACACCCCCACTGTAATCTGCAGCCTGTCCTATAAGATTTGGCCTCCTGCACCCTCTGCAGTTCAGTAGACTTGAATGAAGAATGTCAGCTTCCTCTTATTAGTCTGTGGCCACAGTCCAGACATTTTCTCCTGTAATTCACTTAATTGCTTTGTTCAGCGTTTGGCCAAACAATAACCTCCCATTATAGGAAATGTCGAAGGCTTGTGTAGAAGTTCTGTCTGCCCTCCCAGTGGCATAACCACAATGCTCTCATAGCATTTTAGGTCTATCTAAAGCATCAACCAATAGTCAGTTGCCAGGTTCCACTGTTTCCATAAACTGTGCCAAATCTTGTAGTTTCCAGTGTTGAATGGAATGCCATTTCTGAAGTTTATATAGCAAAGTTAACTCTATTGCTGATTGGCAGGCAAAATCTGTCACTGTATAAATTCTGTGCAAGCCTGATGGCCAGATCACCACAATTTCTGCGTTCCAGATGTATTTCTGCATGAGTGTTTTTGATGCATTCTCAATGCGTTTTGCCACTTTCCAGATGTGTTCCATACAAAAACTATGCAAAATTCTACTTTTGTTGACTGCACTAGAATGCGCTGTACTGGTGTGAACTAGGCCATTAGAATCGAAGTTAGACACTGTCCATGTGTTCTTGATGCAGAAAAAATGCACTGGACTGCATCTGGTGTGAACAAGTCCACTTTCTCATCCATAGGATCTCTGAAGGCAACTGAGTTATAAAAAGGCAAAGACACTTGCTGCCCCAGAGGGCAGCATTCACCCCTAGAAATGCATAAACATACATCAGCCATCCTATCTGGATAAAGCTTAGGGAACCTGTTACTGTATTGGTCTTCTGACGAGGTCTCTGTCATCCTTCATCAACCAGCGATTTACGCTCTATCATTATGGGTGTTGCTTGTGGAGTGGATATTTGCGGCATATTTTCTGCTATAGCTGCCTTAATAGGGCTTACAAGTTTGCACAAACACATCCTTGTGAGGCAACCTGTACAATTTAATTTCTCTGCCTCTGCAGACTGTATGCAGGCCCAAAATGCACCCCGAGTTTAGCGAGGCATTTTCTATCATCCTGGCATAAACGTATGTTACGCATGTGCCAATTTCCTGGATTCTGTCCCTTCGCAGGGTAAGTGGAAATAACTCCTTTGGAGTGTATTGACCACATGCTTAAGACTGTCAAACCCATAGAAGTACACAGCATAGCAAGGGAGCCAGGACAGCGCATCCAGAGGCAGACAGGAAACTCAGAATTTGAGGTAAGTCCTTTACCTGGCAGGACTGCGGAGAGAGAGGGAGAGAAGCCATCTCCACTGCAGACCTCCAAGATCATTTACACCATTGCTTGGCGACTGGCCCATCCTGTACTGCCCATCTCCCTGCAACCTGGGACCTGATTCACAGCTGCTCTCACGGACAATAAAGCCCGGAGAACAGTGCGGTGCGCTGCATATAAAAAGACAGGTTAAAAAACCCAAAGGGAGAGGCAATGATGACATTGCAGAGCTCTTATAATACCACACCTGTACAATATCAGTGGTGTTTAAGCATCATTTGGCCCGCAGCCTTTGCACAAAAGGCACCCAGTTTTTAGAAGGATTTACCTTCAGCATTCAGGGTCTTCCAACTCCATGAGAGGCTGAACATGGAGGGGTAGGTTCGGCAGGGGGGATACAGCAAACAAATTACTTACCAACTGCAATCAACAGGTGGCCTGGAGCAGACCAAAAAAGAAGTACATCTTAGTTGGGGGAGGGGCTTTTATTCAGCTTGGAACAGGTGGTCATGTGGGGTACAGAGGAGGTGTTAACCCGTTGTTTGCTGACGTGAGGATGGGCAAGGAAATATATATACACGCACAGTAAATAACAAAAGTTAGTACACCCCTCACATTTTTGTAAATATTTTATTATATCTTTTCATGTGACAACACTGAAGAAATTACACTTTGCTACAATGTAAAGTAGTGAGTGTACAGCTTGTATAACAGCGTAAATTTGCTGTCCCATCAAAATAACTCAACACACAGCCATTAATGTCTAAACTGCTGCCAACAAAAGTGAGTACACCACTAAGTGAAAACGTCCAAATTGGGCCAAATTAGCCATTTTCCCTCGATGTAATGTGACTTGTTAGTGTTACAAGGTCTCAGGTGTGGTAAATTTGGTGTTATCGCTCTCACTCTCTCATGTTGGTCACTGGAAGTTCAACATGGCACCTCATGGCAAAGAACTCTCTGATGATCTGAAAAAAAGAATTGTTGCTCTAAATAAAGATGGTCTATGGCTATAAGAAGATTGCCAAGACCCTGAAACTGAGCTGCAGCACGGTGGCCAAGACCATACAGCAGTTTAAGAGGACTGGTTCCACTCAGAACAGGCCTCGCCATGGTCGACCAAAGAAGTCGAGTGCATGTGCTCAGCGCCCTATTCAGAGGTTTTCTTTGGCAAATAGAAGTATGAGTGCTGCAGCATTGCTGCAGAGATTGAAGGGGTGGGGGATCAGCCTGTCAGTGCTCAGACCATACGCCACACACTTCTTCAAATTGGTCTGCATGGCTGTCATCCCAGAAGGAAGCATCTTCTAAAGATGATGCACAAGAAAGCCCGCAAACGGTTTGCTGAAGACAAGCAGACTAAGGACATACAGTTGTGCTCATAAGTTTACATACCCTGGCAGAATTTATGATTTCTTGGCCATTTTTCTGAGAATATGAATGATAACACAAAAACTTTTCTTTCACTCATGGTTAGTGTTTGGCTGAATCAATTTATTATCAATCAACTGTGTTTACTCTTTTTAAAATCTCAATGACAATAGAAACTAGCCAAATGACTCTGATCAAAAGTTTACATACCCCAGTTCTCAATACCGTGTATTGCCCCCTTTAACATCAATGACAGCTTGAATTCTTTTGTGCCATTTGTGGATGAGGCTCTTTATCTTCTCAGATGGTAAAGCTGCCCATTCATCTTGGCAAAAAGCCTCCAGTTCCTGGAAATTCTTAGGCTGTCTTGCATGAACTGCACGTTTGAGATCTCCCCAGAGTGGCTCAATGATATTGAGGTCAGGAGACTGAGATAGCCACTCCAGAACCTTCAATTTATTCTGCTGTAGCCAATGACAGGTCGACTTGGCCTTGTGTTTTGGATCATTGTCATGTTGGAATGTCCAAGTACGTCCCATGTGCAGCTTCCTGGCTGTTGAATGCAAATGTTCCTCCAGTATTTTTTGATAACGTACTGCATTCATCTTGCCCACAATTTTGACCAAATTTCCTGTGCCTTTGTAGCTCACACATCCCCAAAACATAACCAATCCACCTCTGTTTTTCACAGTAGGGATTGTGTACCTTTTCATCATAGGCCTTATTGACTCCTCTCCAAATGAAGCATTTATGGTTGTGGCCAAAAAGGTCAATTTTGGTCATGTCACTCCAAATGACTTTGTGCCAAAAGGTTTGAGGCTTGTCTTTGTGCTGTTTGGCATATTGTAAGCGGGATACTTTGTGGCATTTGCGTAGTAATGGCTTTCTTCTGGCGACTCAACCATGCAGCCCATCTTTCTTCAAGTGCCTCCTTATTGTGCATCTTGTAACAGCCACACCACATGTTTATAGAGAGTCCTGTATTTCACCTGAAGTTATTTGTGGGTTTTTCTTTGCATCCCGAACAATTTTCCAGGCAGCTGTGGCTGAAATTTTAGTTGGTCTACCTGACTGTGGTTTGGTTTCAACAGAACCCCTCATTTTCCACTTCTTGATTAGAGTTTGAACAATGCTGATTGGCATTTTCAATACCTTGGATATCTTTTTATATCCCTTTCCTGTTTTATACAGTTCAACTACCTTTTCCCGCAGATCCTTTGACAATTCGTTTGCTTTCCCCATGACTCAGAATACAGAAACGTCAGTGGAGATACAAAAAACACAGTCACTTCCAGCGCTAATAGGTCTTCCAAGGTGTGTAGTAACAGATGTCAGATAAAATGGTGGTGTGAAAGGCATAAATGGTATCCCAAAACTAGGTGGATGCTGCCTTCCTCAGATGGGGTAATCAGAAAGGAACTATAAGAAAAACAGAAATGGAATAGGCCGATTGGCTCAGCAATGCCAAGCTGCTGCTAACAAAGCAAACAGAATATAGACATGCTTTAAAAATGGGATCAACTCCAGAGATGAAAAGATAATTCTCCCGCTCTACCAGACTCTGCTCCGGCCACACCTAGAGTATGCTGTCCAGTTCTGGGCACCAGTCCTCAGGAAGGATGTACTGGAAATGGAGCGAGTACAAAGAAGGACAACTAAGGCTAATAAAGGGTCTGGAGGATATTGGTTATGAGGAAAGGTTGCAAGCACTGAACTCATTCTCTCTGGAGAAGAGACGCTTGAGAGGGGATATGATTTCAATTGATAAATACCGTACAGGTGACCTCACAATAGGGATAAAGCTTTTTTGCGGAAGGGAGTTTAAGAAGACACGTGTCCACTCATTACAATTAGAAGAAAAGAAGTTTAACCTTAAACTACGTAGAGGGTTCTTTACTGTAGGAGCTGCAAGGGTGTGGAATTCCCTTCCACAGGCGGTGGTCTCAGCGGGGAGCATCGATAGTTTCAAAAAACTATTAGATAAGCACCTGAATGACCGCAACATACAGGATATACAATGTAATACTGATATATAATCACACACATAGGTTGGACTGGATTGACTTGTGTCTTTTTTCAACCTCACCTACTATGTAACTATGGAAGGTGTGCACACCTAGTGCATTACCAAAGATAATTTAATAAGAAGAAATTTTGTATAAAAGTGGGTACAACTGACAAAAGGCCATAAACACAGTGCATCGACATGCACAGAACACGGGGTACAGCTAACGCATTTTGGGGGTGCACCCCCTTCCTCAGAGCTAGGCTGAAGCCTAGTTACAAGCAAACAGCTCACAGGTGAGGATGGTTACCTTTAATAGCCATTCAAACCCCTTTGTATCAACTTGTGTGCATGTTATCAGGCCAAAATCACCAGGTTATGTAAACTTTTGATCAGGGTCATTTGGGTAGTTTCAGTTTTGATCATGTTTTAAAAAGAGTAAACACATTTGATTGATAATAAATGGCTTCAGCCAAACACTAACAAAGAGTGAACGGAAAGTTTTTGTGTTATCATTCATATTCATATGAAAAAAGGCCAAGAAATCAAAAAACTCTGCCAGGGTATGTAAACTTATGAGCACAACTGATGGTGTCAAGTGTGTGTTGCAGCAACCAGGTTAGGAGTACAAAGACAAGTGTGTCTTGCCTGAAAGTCAAGCATGGTGATGGGAGTGTCATGGTCTGGGGCTACATAATTGCTGCCGATACTGGGGAGCTACAGTTCATTGAGGGAACCATGAATGTCAACATATATTGTGACGTACTGAAGCAGAGTATGATCCTCTCCCTTCTGAGACTGGGGATCCCGCAGGGCGGTATTCTAACATGATAATGATCCCCAAACACATCTCCAAACACACTTCCAAGGTGACCACTGCCTTGCTAAAGAAGCTGAGGGTAAAGGTGATGGGCTGGCCAAGCATGTCTCCAGACCTAAACCCTATTGAGCATCTGTGGGGCATCCTCAAATGGAAGGTGGAGGAGTGCAAGGTCTCTAACATCCACCAGCTTCGTGATGTCTTCATGGAGGAGTGGAAGAGGACTCCAGTGGCAACCTGTGAAGCTCTGGTGAACTCCATGCCCAAGAGGGTTAAGGCAGTACTGTAAATTAATGGTGGCCACACAAAATATTGACACTTTGGGCCCAATTTGGACATTTTCACTTGGGGGTGTACTCACTTTTGTTGTCAGCGTTTTAGACAGTAATGGCTGTGTGTTGAGTTATTTTGAGGGGACAGCAAATTTACACTGTTATACAAGCTGTACACTCACTATTTTAAATTGTAGCAAAGTTTCATTTCTTCAGTGTTGTCACATGAAAACATATAATAAAATATTTACAAAAATGTGAGGGGTGTACTGTGTGTGTGTATAAATATACATATACGTGTGTGTATACCACTTTCATATACAGTCAGGTCCATAAATATTGGGACATCGACACAATTCTAATCTTTTTGGCTCTATACACCACCACAATGGATTTGAAATGAAACAAACAAGATGTGCTTTAACTGCAGGCTTTCAGCTTTAATTTGAGGGTATTTACATCCAAATCAGGTGAACGGTGTAGGAATTACAACAGTTTGTATATGTGCCTCCCACTTTAAGGGACCAAAAGTAATGGGACAATTGGCTGCTCAGCTGTTCCATGGCCAGGTGTGTGTTATTCCCTCATTATCCCATTTACAAGGAGCAGATAAAAGGTCCAGAGTTCATTTCAAATGTGCTATTTGCATTTGGAATCTGTTGCTGTCAACTCTCAATCTGAGATCCAAAGAGCTGTCACTATCAGTAAAGCAAGCCATCATTAGGCTGAAAAAAACAAAACAAAACCATTAGAGAGATAGCAAAAACATAAGATGTGGCCAAATCAACAGTTTGGAACATCCTTAAAAAGAAAGAACGCACCGGTGAGCTCAGCAACACCAAAAGACCCGGAAGACCACGGAAAACAACTGTGGTGGATGACCGAAGAATTCTTTCCCTTGTGAAGAAAACACCCTTCACAACAGTTGGCCAGATCAAGAATACTCTCCAGGAGGTAAGTGTATGTGTGTCAAAGTCAACAATCAAGAGAAGACTTCACCAGAGTGAATACAGAGGGTTCACCACAAGATGTAAACCATTGGTGAGCCTCAAACACAGGAAGGGCAGATTAGAGTCTGCCAAACAACAAAAGCCTTCACAGTTCTGGAACAACATCCTATGGGCAGATGAGACCAAGATCAACTTGTACCAGAGTGATGGGAAGAGAAGAGTATGGAGAAGGAAAGGAACTGCTTATGATCCAAAGCATACCACCTCATCAGTGAAGCATGGTGGTAGTGTCATGGTGTGGGCGCGTATGGCTGCCAATGGAACTGGTTCTCTTGTATTTACTGATGATGTGACTGCTGACAAAAGCAGCAGGATGAATTCTGAAGTGTTTCGGGCAATATTATCTGCTCATATTCAGCAAAATGCTTCAGAACTCATTGGACGGCGCTTCACAGTGCAGATGGACAATGACCCGAAGCATACTGCGAAAGCAACCAAAGAGTTTTTTAAGGGAAAGAAGTGGAATGTTATGCAATGGCCAAGTCAATCACTTGACCTGAATCCGATTGAGCATGCATTTCACTTGCTGAAGACAAAACTGAAGGGAAAATGCCCCACGAACAAGCAGGAACTGAAGACAGTTGCAGTGGAGGCCTGGCAGAGCATCACCAGGGATGAAACCCAGCATCTGGTGATGTCTATGCGTTCCAGACTTCAGGCTGTAATTGACTGCAAAGGATTTGCAACCAAGTATTAAGTGAAAGTTTGATGGATGATTGTTAAACTGTCCCATTACTTTTGGTCCCTTAAAAAGTGGGAGGCACATATACAAACTGTTGTAATTCCTAAACCGTTCACCTGATTTGGATCTAAATACCCTCAAATTAAAGCTGAAAGTCTGCAGTTAAAGCACATCTTGTTAGTTTCCTTTCAAATCCAGCTTAGAATTGTGTCGATGTCCCAATATCTACTTGACTGTACGTTCTCATGCTTATGGTGTAAGTAAAAAAAAAATAAAAAAAATAAATATATATATATATATATATATATATATCGAGTGGTGTGAGTGCACGTGGACTGTGAGTGCACGTGGACTGTGAGTACACGAGGGCTGTGAGTGCACGAGGGCTGTGGGTGCACATGTGTTGCGAGTACCTGTGTATTGTCTTGTTGGGAACCTGTGTATTGTTGAGTATTAGTGTTAAGATGCTAGTTAATTTGTACAGAGTATAAACCCCAATCTCCATTAAATTAGTGGGTACAATGCCTGGCGGGTGTGGAGATGCGACTCGGTGTACATCTTGGAAAGGTTTATGTTTGAGGCTAATCGACTTTAATGGTACTGTAACAATTAAGATAAACAATTAAAGAAAACAAGTAGAGTTTTATTGAATTAACATCAACATATTTAAAACATACAGATTTAAGAAAGCAGCTCTGTCTATCTAAACATAAAAAGGTGCAACTGAAAGAGGTGGTAATACCAGTTCACCAAGTCTCAATTATGCTGGCATTCTCGACATGTTTTGCGGAAGTTCACCACTTCTTCGGGAGATTTTGTTTGCATAATAATGTATTAAAGGAACAGAGACAGTGTATAATACTATAGAAAAGAAAAAGAGAATACATTAATAATGATAAACAAGGTACAACATCACAAAAGATGATAACATAGTAACAGTGTAATGGTGAGCATGGTGTCCCTCCCCAAAGGTAATCATGGCCCTTGCCCAAAGCAGTGACATAGGTTGTGGTCCAAAGAAGTGGGCTCGCCCCGGCGGGCGCGGAAGCCCCCGCAGGCATAAAATGGAAGAAGGAGAGAAGTCTGTCCAAAGAGTATAATGAATATGATTTAAGATGCTGAAATGCTTTCCAAGTATTTTTCATAGTGCTAACTCAATGTACATCATAATGAATAAACATACCAGGATATATAGCTTAAATGTGCATATGAAGATCATTTCAACATCACAGCCATCACAAACTGTAGGGAAACAAGGGGAATATATATACCTCAATCTTCACAACATATAGAATAATAATACTCCTTTTAGAAAGGTATGTATAGGGCAGCATGGATAGAACAGAGTGTCCTTTTTACCTTAAATTCCTTTGAGTGCCAGATGTCAGTAGCAGAGGGAGGTAGTTATGCACGGTAGTTAAAAGTATAAATTCACCCAGCTGTGTCCAGTTAACATGTGGACATTGGATTCAATCAGGCGTTGGCCGAGACGTTCGATGTTAATCTGTTAAGTGTTAAAAACACTGGTCACTATAGATAGACAAAAATTCTCAGGGTAAACATTAAAATCCAGGGGTCTCACCTTATATTCTAAAGCTGGGTAAAGTACTTCAAATTCATTGGCTGAACAGTCAGTATATAGCCATTCCATCTCACGAAAAGACAGGAGGGATCCCTACAAAAGAGCACAGATACAGTCTGTGCTTAATGCCTTCAAAACTAGTAGTAAAATGTATCCCAAGCCTGTACTCACCAGTCCCAAAAGGGAGCAGCACTAGCCCATCCACGCTGCAGCAGCATAATGCTGTGCTCTGAGCATCCCATCCTTATCCGTATAAGGCTCCTGCCCAGCGCCGCCCCCACGACAATTGGCATAGAACATCAAAGGGCCTGGCCCCACAGAGCGCATGCTCCAGATCGGTGCATGCGCAATGTCCAAAATCGGTCTGTCTGATTTTCTCTGCAGGGCCGGACCTGGTGGCTGGCGGGTGGTGACCAGTCAGGGACCAGCACTGCTGGAGCTGAGTGACTCCCCTAAGCTGCCAGGGGAACAACTTTTCCAGTGACTGGGAGTAAAGCCAAGGGAAAGGAAAGACAGATTCTGGTGGTAGGGGACTCAATTCTTAGAAGGACAAAGAGAGCAATTTGTCACAAAGACCTGAAGCGCAAAACTGTATGTTGTTTACCGGGAGCACGGGTTTGGCATATCACGAATCTGGTGGACAGATTACTAGGAGGGGCTGGGGAAGACCTGGCTGTCATGGTGCACATTGGCATCAATGACAAAGTCAGAGAAAGATGGAGTGTCCTAAAAAAGGATTTTAGGGACTTAAGAGCTAAATTGAGGAAAAGGACCTCCAAGGTAGTATTCTCAGAAATACTACCGGTACCTTGAGCCACACTAGAAAGGCAGAGGGAGATTAGGGAAGTAAACAAGTGGCTGAGGAGCTGGTGTAGAAAGGAGGGGTTTGGGTTCCTGGAGAACTGGGGCGACTTCTCAGTCGATTACCATCTCTATAGAAGGGACAGACTGCACCTAAATGGGGAAGGTGCAGATCTGCTGGGAGTGAAGATGGACGAAAAGTTAGAGGGGCTTTTAAACTAGGTGACGGGGGAGGGTCCAGAGGTAGAGATAGTCAGCACGGAACATATTCCAGGGTAGTATTAGGGGCATTACTGGTAGGTTGACTAAAGCACCTAAACCTGAGGTAAGTACAATAACAAGTCCTATTTGCAACCTCAGAACACCCAATAAGGAGATAGTATGCGACTGGTCTAAACTACGTGGCATGTTCACCAATGCCAGGAGTCTGGTGGACAAGAGGAGAGAACTAGAGCTACTGTTGTACAAGGAGGATTTAGATTTTGTAGGAATTACAGAAACTTGGTTCAACAGCTCTCATGATTGGCTGGCAACCATTCATGGGTATACCCTTTATCGCAGGGATAGAGGGTAAAACAGGGGGAGGGGTATGTATATATATCAAGAATAATGTAGAAGTGAATGTGAGACATGACATCACTAAGGGAGCTGGGGAAGAGGTGGAGTCCTTATGGGTAAAGCTCCTGAGGGATGA
Organism: Aquarana catesbeiana; assembly: GCF_042186555.1. Taxonomy (NCBI): domain Eukaryota; kingdom Metazoa; phylum Chordata; class Amphibia; order Anura; family Ranidae; genus Aquarana; species Aquarana catesbeiana. The sequence goes on along the minus strand of NC_133324.1, from coordinate 523,757,729 downwards.
AGCTAAGTGGAGTCCTTAATGGGAACCCCACTTTAAGTTTCCCAAGTCTAATTTTAATTCTGTCCTCTGTTAACCATGGAGGTGCTTCCTGTGATGTGTCATGAGGATAAACACTGCAGTTTTGGTTACTGAAGCCCCCCGATTCCCTCGTGAAGACTGTATGTTGTCTACCGGGTGCTTGGGTTCGGCACATCTCAGATCTGGTGGACAGATTACTGTGAGGGACTGGGGAAGACCCAGCTGTCATGGTGCACGTTGGCACTAATGACAAAGTCAGAGGCAGATGGAGTGTCCCAAAGAATGATTTTAGGGACTTAGGAGCTAAGTTGAGGAAAAGGACCTCCAAAGTAGTATTCTCAGGAATACTACTGGTACATCGAGTCACACCAGAAAGGCAGAGGGAGATTAGCGAAGTAAACAAGTGGCTGAAGAGCTGGTGTAGTAAGGAGGGGTTTGGGTTCCTGGAGGACTGGGCCGACTTCTCAGTCGATAACCAGTACTATAGAAGGGATGGACTGCAACTAAATGAGGAGGGTACAGATCAGCTGGGAATGAAGATGGTCAAAAAGTTAGAAGGATTTTTAAACTAGGCGATGGGGGGGGATCCAGAGGTAGAGATAGTCGGCGCAGAACATATTCCAGAGGGGTAGTATTGGGGGCATTAGTGGTAGGTTGACCAAAGCACATAAACCCAAGGTAAGTATAGTAGCAAGTCCTAGTTGCAATATCGAAACACCCAATAAGAGGATCATATGCAATCGGTCTAAACTACGTGGCGTGTTCACCAATGCCAGGAGCCTGCCGGTCAAGATGGGTGAACTAGAGATACTGCTGTACGAGGTGGATTTGGATTTTGTGGGAGTTTCAGAAACCTGGTTCAACAGCTCTCATGATTGGCTGGCAACCATTTAAGGGTATTCCCTATATCACATGGATAGAGAGGGTAAAAAAGGCGGAGGGGTATGCCTGTATATCAAAAATGATGTACAAGTGAATGTGAGAGATGACATCACTAAGGGAGCAAGGAAGGAGGTAGAATCCCTATGGGTAGAGCTACAAAAGGGGGAAACTAAGGGGAGAGTAGTACTGGGAGTATGTTGTAGGCCCCCTAACCAGAGGGAGGAGGCGGACCTCCTATCACAATTTGGATTAGCGGAAAGAATGGGAAGTGTCATTATAATGGAGGATTTTAATTATCCAGTCATAGACTGGGTGGAAGGAACCACGCATTCATCTAAGGCTCGCCAGTTCCTAAATATCTTGCAGGACAATTTCATGGGTAAATTGGTAAATGTACCAACTAGAAACAAAGGGTTACTAGACCTACTAATTACCAACAATACAGACCTGATCACGGAAGTGGAAATACGGGGCAATTTAGGAAACAGCGATCCGAAATTGCTATAAATCACACAAATAGGAAGCCTAAGGGGAATACAAAGAAACTGAATTTCAAAAGCCAACTTCCCTAAAGTACAATCCTTGCTAGAAGATAATAATTGGGATAAAGTCTTAGGAACAAAGAACACAGAGAAAAAATGGATATGCTTCTAGAGCATATTAAAGTAAGGGCATTAGCCAATGCATCCCAATGGGAAATAAATTTAAAAGAGCTAATAAAAGTCCTGGGTGGCTTAACTCCAACATAAAAATGCATATAAAAGCAAAGGAGAATGCCTTCAAAAAATACAAGGCTGAGGGATCTTCATCAGCATTCCAACTTTACAAAGAATGCAAACAAGAAATGTAAGGGTGCAATCAGGGCGGCTAAGATAGAACACGAAAAGCACATAGCGGAGGAGAGTAAAAAAAATCCCAAGAAATCCTTTAAGTACATAAATAGTAAGAAAGGGAGGTCAGATCATATTGGTCCCACAAATAACGATGAAGGGAATATGATTACTAAGGATGGAGAGATAGCAAAGGTGTTGAATTTATTCTTCTCCTCAGTCTTCACGAGGAAAACGGGGGGCTTCAGTAACCAAAACTGCAATGTTTATCCTCATGACACGTCACAGGAAGCACCCTCATGGCTAACAAAGGACAGAATTAGAAATTGACTTGAAAAACTTAACATTAATAACTGGAATGGTATCAGCTGATTGAAGAAAAGCCAATGTAGCACCAATATTTAAAGAAGGGCCACGATACATCCCTGGGAATTACAGACCAGTTAGCCTAACATCAATTGTATGCAAGCTCTTGGAGAGGATGATAAGGGACTATATACAAGATTTTAGTACATTAGCAGTAATTAGCATGGATTCATGAAGAATCATTCTTGCTAAACCAACCTATTAACCTTATATGAGGAGGCGAGCTGCCATCTAGATAAAGGAAGGCCCAGAGACATGGTGTATCTGGATTTTGCAAAAGCATTTAATATAGTTCCCCATAAACTTTTACTGTACAAAGTAAGGACCGTTGGCATGGACCATAGGGTGAGTACATTGATCGAAAAGTGGCTACAGGGGCAAGTTCAGAGGGTAGTAATAAATGGGGAATACTCGGAATGGTCTGGGGTGGAAAGTGGGGTCCCTCAGTGTTTAGTCCTGGGATCAATTCTATTTCATTTATTCATAAACGACCTGGAGGATGGGACAAACAGCTCAATCTCTGTATTTGTGGACAATACTAAGCTAAGCAGGGCAATAAGTTCTCCACAGGATGTCGAAACCTTGCAAGAAGATTTGAACAAATTAATGGGGTGGGCACCTACATGGCAAATGAGGTTTAATGTAGAAAAATGTAAAATGATGCATTTGGGTGGCAAAAATATGAATGCAATCTACTTCACTAGGGGGAGAACCTCTGGGGGAATCTAGGGTGGAAAAGGACCTGGGAATCCTAGTAGATGACAGGCTCAGCAATGGCATGCAGTGCCAAGCTGCTGCAAGCAAAGCAAGCAGAATATTGGCATGCATTAAAAAGGGGATTAACTCCAGAGGTAAAATGATAATTCTCCCACTCTTCAAGACTCTGGTCCGGCCGCACCTGGAGTATGCTGTCCAGTTCTGAGCATCAGGATGTGCTGGAACCGGAGAGAGTCCAGAGAAGGGCCACGTCACATGACGTCTGGTCAGGATATCGCAACCACTTTGCCAATGTCATTTTGCTATGTGGCGGGCGGCAAGTGGTTAAGTTGTAGCAAAGTTGCATTTCTTCAGTGTTGTCACATTGAAAGATATAATAACATATTTACAAAAAAGTGAGGGGTGTACTCACTTCTGTGAGATACTGTATATACATATATACTGTACATATTGCGCAAACATCAACCAAAGATCCATTTATGCCCATATAAGGGCCAGTATAAACTGGCTCTGATATTGGTAGAACTGCGTTATTGTATAACCTCTAAGCGTCAACATGGAAAGTTGTTATATGCTGAAATCGTATACTCACTACCAGTGGCGGCCGGTGCTTAATATATTGGTGGGGGGCAGCAAACTAACACAACCCCCCCCCCACCGGAGACGGCCGGGAATGTGGCAATCGCACACACCCCTGCTACCCGCGGGAGACGGACGGGAATGCGGCGATTGACCCCCCACAGTGCTGTGCGCCCCGAGCCCACCCTTTCTTTAAGCCAATTAGAACCCCAGGCTCTAATCATGTGCTTAAAAAAACAAAACCCCCATTTAAATCCATGCGTCCAGCACCCCGCATTTAGATTAGGGGGCGGGACACATGGATGGGGGGGCAGCGCCCGTGTGCCCTGCATGAGTGGCTGCCACTGCTCATTACTGCACATTTCAAATGCAGTTCCATCATAGGAGTAATACTCACTCTTACCATCTGTCTTGGAGATATGATATCATTGTTAAGCAAAAATCCATTTCCCAGCTTGCCTCAGTAGTAGTATAGGCAGTGTGTGCATTTATACATTGGCATCCCAGGTGTTAGTTACACAGCGGTGACCAAAAGGGCCAGAACTTCTGGATCAAGGCAGTCTACCCATTTCATTCATTGACTGGTAGACTTGAGGGAAGACAGAATCTACATTGCTAGGTTTAAATAGGATAGCCAGTCCATGGAACATTAACCCTTTTCTGGCTCCTTACTGCTATTGAGTGTTAACTATTTTTTTTTCTTGTCAAATTTGTTTATTGAATTTTAACAATTAATATACATAGGTACATATGGTGGCAGCAAAAGAAAATATCACATATATGGTAATAATATTGAGTTCCAACATAAACTAAAAGTAGTTTACCTAAAACAATTTTAGCATGGATCTAACTACTCAAAAGATTGCGTCATACTTTGTATAAGAGAGGATAAAACCAACTTAGACCAGATTACTATAAGATGACCTCAGATAATTATTATCAAGAATATAGTTTTTAAATAAAAAAAAAATTAATAATAATTCATTATAGAATCTAAAATCTTATGCCATGTACACACAGGCGGACTTTTTTGACCGGACTGTGTGGGCTTCATCGGACCCTCAGCGGACTTTTTCTGTCAAAAATCAGACGGACTTTAGATTTGAAACATGTTTCATATCTTTCCAACGGACTCAAGTCCGGTCGAAAAATCCGTTCGTCTGTATGCTAGTCCGACGGAAAAAAAAGGGACGCAAGGACAGCTATTGGCTACTGGCTATGAACTTCCTCATTCTAGTCCCTTCGTACGTCATCATGTTCAAAGGAACGGACTTTAGTCCCTTCGTGTGTGGGCAAGTCTGGTCGTTCGAGAGTCCGTCGTAACTCTGACGAAAGTCCGTTGGATGTTTGATGCTGAAAAGTCTGCCCGTGTGTACACGGCATTATACTACATATTGGAACTATGTACAATTGGTATAATGATAACCAAGGAAATAAAAGTTCTGCTACCAGAACTATACAAAGATTAAATTGAAAGAGGAGAGAGAGAATAGGGAGAAAAAGTAGAAGAGAGAAAGAAGATAAAAGAAAAAGTAATCCTAGGTAGGAGAAAAAATAGATAGGGAAGAAAGAAATGAGAGGTAGTAGGGGTCCCTATATATTTATGGCATTTTTATTATTTTTTTTTTTTTTTTACTAGTAATGGCGGTGATCAGGGATTTTTTAGCGGGATTGCGACATTGCGGTGGACTAGTCGGACACTTTTTTGGGACCAGTGACATTTATACAGCGATCAGTGCTATAAAAATGCACTGATTACTGTATGACACTGGCAGGGAAGGGGTTAACACTAGATGGCGATCAAGGGGTTAAATGTGTTCCCTAGGAGGTCTAACTGTGGGGGGTGGGACTGACTGGGAGTACAGAGAGATCGCTGTTCCTAATCACTAGGAACAGATGATCACCCTGTACTTCCCTGTCAGTACGGGGATCTGTTTGTTTACATTGACAGACCCCATTCTGGCTCTCTGTGGAGCAATCACCGGTGGCCATCGCGGCCACGTGCATCAGCTCCCCCGCCGCGCCGACCTACCGGCACGGTGATTCACAATAACAAGCCGACCTGCCGCAGTATAATGACAGCGGCTGGTCGGCAAGCGGTTAAAGTAGATTGTATAATCAAAGAGCTTTTTCCTTATATTATTCAGGCATAATCTAGCAGCACTTCTAGTATACCGCAGTTTCCAAAAGTTTTGAGAATGACACAAATATTAAATTTCACATCAGTTTTTATGATGGCAGTTTGTATATACTCCAGAATGTTATGAAGAGCGATCAGATGAATTGCAATTAATTCCCTCTTTGTCATGAAAATGAGCTTAATCCCATAAGAAACATTTCCACTGCATTTGTGAAGAAGGCTTCAGAGCATCCAAGAAAGTCCATCAAGCGCCAGGACCATCTCCTACAGTTGATTCAGCTGCGGGATTGGGGCACCACCAGTGCAGAGCTTGCTGGGGAATGGCAGCAGGCAGGTGTGAGTAAATCAGCACGCACAGTGAGGTGAAGATGTTTGGAGGATGGCCTGGGGTCAAGAAGGGCAGCAAAGAAGCCACTTCTCTCCAGGAAAAATATCAGGGACAGACTGATATTCTGCAAAAGGTACAGGGATTGGACTGTTGAGGACTAGGGTAAAGTCATATTCTCTATAATGAATCCCCTCCTATTGTTTGGAGCATCTGGAAGAAACCTTGTCCACAGAAGAAAAAGTGAGCACTACCATCAGTCCTGTGTCATGCCAACAGTAAAGCATCCTGAGACCGTTCATGTGTTGGATTGCTTCTCAGCCAACGAAGTGGGCTCACTCACAATATTGCCTACGAACACAACCATGAATAAAGAATGGTACAAAAACTTTCTCAGAGAGCAACTTCTTCCAACCATCCAAGAACAGTTTGGTGAGGAACAATGCTTTTTCCAGCATGATGGAGCACCTTGCCATTATGGCAAAAGTGATAACTAAGTGGCTTGGGGAACAAAATATCAACATTTTGGGTCCATGGCCAGGAAACTCCCCCGACCTTAATGCCATTGAGAACTTGTGGTCAATCCTCAAGAGGCGGGTGAACAAAAAAATCCCCCACACATTCTGACAAGCTCGAAGCATTGATTATGCAAGAATGGGCTGCCATCAGTCAGGATGTGGCCCAGAAGATGATTGACAGCATGCCCGGATCAATTGCAGAGGTCTTGAAAAAGAAGGGTCAACATTGCAAATATTGACTCTTTTGCATAAACTTCATGTAATTGTCAATAAAAGCCTTTGACACTTATGAAATGCTTGTAATTATACTTCAGTATACCACAGTAACATCTTACAAAAAGATCTAAAAACACCGAAGCAGCAGACTTTGTGAAAATGTATATTTGAGTCATTCTTAAAACTTTTGCCCACGGCTGCACATATCCGTATATCAGATCTTTTTACTATTACTTAATGTAGATTAAAACAAAATAATGAGATGGGCAACTACATAGCAAATGAGGTTTAATGTGGAGAAATGTAAACTAATGCACTTGGGGCAAAAAACAAACGCAAACTACTCACTAGGGGGAGAACCCAGAATGGAGAAGGACCTGGGGGTCCTAGCAGAAGACAGACTGTGCAATAGCATGCAATGTCAAGCTGCAGCTACCAAAGCCAGCAGAATTTTAGCATGCATAAAAAGGGGGCTATACACCAGGGATAAAACTATAATTCTGCCACTTTATAAAACTCTGGTTAGACCACATCTGGAGTATTCCATGCAGTTCTGGTCACCAGTCCTCAGAAGGGATGTGCTGGAGGTGGAGAGATTCCAAAGAAGGGCAACAAAATTAATAAGGGGACTCGAGGACCTCAATTGCGAGGAACGACTACAAGCACTAAATTTAGCCTCGCTGGGGAAGAGACGCTTGAGGGGGGACATGATAGCGATTTACAAATACCTCAATGGTGATTCCAGCATAGGAAAAATACTAGTCAGTCTCAGGGAGTGTAAAGGCCCATACACACTATTAGATTTTCTGCAGATTTTTGTCTTTTACCAAAACCGTGTAGTGCAAGGGCCTGCCTGATTGCATACAAATTGAAACTCTTAAGGTTTGACCTCATATTGTATGGTTTTGGTAAATCTGAAGACAAAAATCTGCAGAAAATCTAATAGTGTGTATGGGGTCTAAGAGTACACAGGGCCACACAATGAGATTGGAGGAGAAGCAGCTTAACCTTAGACTGCGCAGGGGGAGGCTACCCCCTACTCTCTGAACCTTTGGTATATCTCTTTTGCTCCCTATCTATAGTCCTCCAAATTAGGATGGATTCTAAGAAATTGCACTGTTGCAAAGCTTTTTATTATCTATTTCAGATGGTGACTTGTGTCATGTAGAAGGGTGCTGGCCACCGTTTCCTTTCTAAATGTTTTCATGCATAGTCTATTCCCCTCTATGTCCAATTTTAAATTCCAAAATTAAACTCCCTGGTGTCAGCCACAAATGTCAGTCTGATGTTTCTACTGTTTGTATTTAGGTCACCAATGAATTCCTTTAGAGCCTGTTTGGACCCTTTCGAAAGAAGTAACATGCCATTATTACATCTGGTGGAGGTCATACAGATACATGTACTACAATTCTTAGTATTCTAAAAGGAGGCATGGATACATTGGTGCCCACTTGGAAGTCCCATGGATTGGCTGTCACCAAGAAACTGGAAGAAGCTGTGATGGAGAGCAAATCACAACTCCAGCACAAACTCATTGTGTGCACCAGCCAACTTTTTGTCAAAGAAAAAGCCATCTGTGAAAGGGTCCACTAGTGGGGAATGACTACACATCTATCCCCACTTGAAGGGTACCAGCCTCCACAATCAACCCCCCTATCTTTTGCAGTACATCCAGGGGGTCCTTTACAAACGTCTGTAGTCCTTACACTATGACCGTTAACTTATTGTTTACATATTTACCCACCATTTCTAGAGGACCATTAATTTTTGACACTATAGGTCTTCTGGGTGGGTTTGAGTTTTTTTGAAATTATATAAAATATCGGGATGTGGTATTGTTCCACTCTCAGATATTTATATCTGTTACTAGTAATACCCAGTAACATCTGATTCTTTAGCTAAATGCAGTTTCAAATTTAGAGTAGATGCCAAACTTGGAAATTGATTGGCCTCCTGTCTCACAAAGGGGTATCCTGCTCTCTCTAGAGCTTATCAAACTAAAAAAACATTTCTTCTGAGAGTAAAACAACATTACCTCCCTTATCATTCATCTTTATGACTACACTGAGAGCTGCCTTTGAAGCAGTATTAACCCCAAAAGCAAACAATATTTATTATATTGTAGCTTGACAATTTTTAGATCCCAAAGGGATCAAAACTGTTGCTGTAACTGCTTGTGTAACAGCAGTGTGAGCTGGAGTTTGGCTTGGATTTGTTAGTGTATCTAAATCTGCTAGTACATCTAACACTCCCCTCCCTTCAGACTGGCAATGTTGCTGTCCAAAGGTGCTCCTGTGCTTCTTCACCCAGAGTGGGGGCTCTAGTACAGGAGTACAGGAGGTGCGTTACTGGCCAGCTCACTAGGTGAAGACAGGAAAACTGTAAAAAAAAAAAAAAAAAAAAAAAAAAGCAGCAGCAGCCACCCCATCTAATGATTGGTAGCTGCAATACATAAAAATGTTGGTTTAATACTCTTTAAATCTTCTCATTCCCTTATTTCTTCTGGAGTTAGGTGTTTTCAGTAGTTCTTGGGCACCTAACCATATTAAGGTTTTTATTTATACCAATTCTAAAAATAAAACAAATGATTACATTTTTGGAAAAGCATTGTCCTAGATTTTGGTTTACAATTAGCTGCTAATGATTTGTCAGGAGGGGAACAGACTTTCAAGTGCTTTTTGCTCTTACTGTGTAGGGCCTTCCTCCTTAGGGTCGGTTCACAAAACAACGACTTGGGATCCGACTTTCCAGCCCTCAAGTCACCCCAAGTCGCTTGACATTGGGAATTGCATTAAAGTCAATGAGAGCCGTCTTAATGTACATTACTGGAGTCGCTCCGACTTCAGAATAGGTTCCTGTACTATTCAAGGCGACTTCTAGGTGACCTGTACCCATAGAATTCAATGGAAGTCGCCTCCAAGTCGGATCCTCATCTATAGTGAAGCGACTTTACAGGAAAAAGATGAGAGGGAACTCCACGTAAAATTTAAATAAAAAAAGGGCATGGGTTCCCCCTCCAGGGGTATACCAGGCCCTTAGGTCTGGTATGGGATTTAAGGGGAATCCCCATGCCAAAAAAAAACGACGTGAGGGTGCCCCCCCAAAATCCATACCAGACCCTTATCCGAGCATGCAGCCCGGCCGGTCAGGAAAGGGGGTGGGGACGAGCTAACGCCCCCCCCTGAACCGAACCAGGCCGCATGCCCTCAGCATGGGGGGGTGGGTGCTTTGGGGAAGGGGAGCACCCTGCGGCCCCCCCCACCCCAAAGCACCTTGTCCCCATGTTGATGAGGACAAGGGCCTCTTCCCGACAACCCTGGCCATTGGTTGCCAGGGTCTGCGAGCAGGGGGCTTACCGGAATCCGGGAGCCCCCTTAGATAAGGGGGCCCCTGGATCCCGGCCCCCCACCCTATGTGAATGAATATGGGGTACATCGAACCCCCTACCCATTCACCTGGGAGAAAAAAGTGTCAATAAAAAAAACACTACACAGGTTTTTAAAGTAATTTATTAGGCAGCTCCGGGGTCTTCTTCCGACTTCGGGGGTCTTCTTCCGACTTCTCCGCTCTCTCCGGCCTCTTCTCCCAGTGTCCGGTTCTTCTCCCGCTCTCTGGCCTCTTCTCCCACTCTCCGGTTCTTCTGCCGGGCTCCTCCGCTATCTTCTGCTCTTTTGCTAGCGGTGGCCCTGTCTTCTTCCCTCTTCATTTCTTCAAATGTTGACACAACGCTCTCTCCCGCTGTAATGCTGTGTACGCGCGTGCGCATTGACTTATATAGGCATGGGCCGTGGTCACCGGGTGATGTCACCCGGTGACCCCGCCCCTTACGACGTCACAGTCCCATCATGCCATCAAGTCTGAAGAGACCCCCGAAGTCAGAAGAAGACCCCCGGAGCTGCCTAATAAATTACTTTAAAAACCTAGGTAGTGTTTTTTTATTGACGCTTTTTTTCCCCCAGGTGAATGGGTAGGGGTATGATGTACCCCATACTCATTCACATGGGGTGGGGGGCCAGGATCTGGGCCCCCCTTATTAAAGGGGGCTCCCAGATTCTGATAAGCCCCCCACCCGCAGACCCCAACAACAAACAGCTAGGGTTGTCGGGAAGAGGCCCTTGTCCTCATCAACATGGGGACAAGGTGCTCTGGGGTAGGGGGGGCATGCAGCCTGGTATGGTTCAGGAGGGGGGTGCTCGCTTGTCCCCACCCCCTTTCCAAACTGGCCGGGCTGCGTGCTCGGATAAGGGTCTGGTATGGATTTTGAGGGGGACCCCCACGCCGTTCTTTTGGCATAAGGGGTTCCCCTTAACATCCATACCAGACCTAAGAGCCTGTTCCTGGAGGGGAATTCCCTCTCGCGCTCACTGCAATAGGAAAATGTGTTTTTCCTATTGCAGCGAGCGCCAGATGCACAGTACCCTGTCGCCGAGAAACACATTCTCGTGGGCAGGTATTGTATGTCATAAGAGCTGATTAGCCCTGATTGGCCACAGGCAAAGTCGCCTGTCCTGGGGCGACTTGAAGTCGTGTTGTAAGTCGCCCAAAGTCACGTCGTAGTCGTGTAAAAGTTGCCTTGCAAAGTTGCGCTGAAGTCGTGTTGTCCCTGTGTGAATCGGCACTTAGGGTTATCATTCATTCTTAAATTCCTATTTATTCCCTGATATACAGTGCCTTGCAAAAGTATTCACCCCCTTGGCTTTTTACCTATTTTGTTACATTACAGCCTTTAGTTCAATGTTTTTTTAATCTGAATTATATGTGATGGATCACAACACAATAGTCTAAGTCGGTGAAGTAAAATTAGAAAAATATATATATAAGACTATTTTTCAGAAATAAAAAACTGATAATTGGCATGTGCGTATGTATTTACCCCCTTTGTTATGAAGCCCATAAAAAGCTCCGGTGCAACCAATTACCTTCAGAAGTTACATAATTAGTGAAATGATGTCCACCTGTGTGCAATCTAATTGTCACATGATCTGTCACTACATATGCACACCTTTTTGAAAGGCTCCAGAGGCTGCAACACCTAAGCAAGAGGCACCACTAACCAAACACTGCCATGAAGACCAAGGAACTCTCTAAACAAGTGACAATGTTGTTGAGAAGTGCAAGTCAGGGTTAGGTTATAAAAAAATATCCAAATCTTTGATGATCCCTAGGAGCACCATCAAATCTATCATAACCAAATGGAAAGAACATGGCACAACAGCAAACCTGGCAAGAGACGGTCGCACACCAAAACTCACGGACCGGGCAAGGAGGGCATTAACCAGAGGAGCAGCAGAGACCTAAGGTAACCCTGGAGGAACTGCAGAGTTCCACAGCAGAGACTGGAATATCTGTACATAGGACGACAATAAGCCGTACGCTCCATAGAGTTGGGCTTTATGGCAGAGTGGCCAGAAGAAAGCCATTACTTTCAGCAAAAAACAAAATGGCACATTTTGAGTTTGTGAAAAGGCATGTGGGAGACTCCCAAAATGTATGGAGGAAGGTACTCTGGTCTGATGAAACTAAAATTGAACTTTTTGTCCATCAAAGAAAACGCAATAACAATAACCCCAAACGCACTGCTAAAACACTTGAGCAGTTTAAGGGGAAACATGTAAATGTGTTGGAATGGCCTAGTCAAAGCCCAGACCTCAATCTAATAGAAAATCGGTGGTCAGACTTAAAGATTGCTGTTCACAAGCGCAAACCATCCAACTTGAAGGAGCTGGAGCAGTTTTGCAAGGAGGAATGGGCAAAAATCCCAGTGCTAAGACGTGGCAAGCTCATAGAGACTTATCCAAAGCGACTTGCAGCTGTGATAGCTGCAAAAGGTGGCTCTACAAAGTATTGACCTTAGGGGGGTAAATAGTTATGCACATTGACTTTTTCTGTTATTTTGTCCTATTTGTTGTTTGCTTCACAATAAAAATAAAAACATCTTCAAAGTTGTGGGCATGTTCTGTCAATTATATGATGCAAATCCTCAAACAATCAATGTTAATTCCAGGTTGTGAGGCAACAAAACACGAAAAATGCCAAGGGGGTGAATACTTTTGCAAGACACTGTAGGAATCTCAGATACATTCATCTAAGGAAGAGGTGCCATCCTTATATACTGTAAATTAATCCATTCTTTCTACTGAGAAAGGTAAACCTATGTTCAGTAGTGCAATATGAGGTATATTGAGAGGAAATTCAGATAAATGAATTACATTATTCTTAGTTCTATGCAGATTAACTGCCCCTGTATCTTTTGATCATTTATTGTGTTTTGTTTTTTTTCTCTCTGCTGTTTCGCTTAGTCTTTCTGTAGTTTCTCCAAGTGTTCTTTTCTACCATCTGTTTACACTTTGCAACTACTTGTATTATGTGGGCTGCCAATGAATGAATACATGAACTGTTCATTCTGCTACTGAGACAGGCTGGGAGATGGATTTTTGTACAACAATGACAGCGGTCGCGTCCATGGTGAATATGCATTCCCAACCTGCTAATATCGTCTGTAGCAGTAAGAGTACAATGATTTCAGCATATAGTGACAGTCTCATGCTGGTACTTAGATGTTATACAATACTGTAGTTCTTCCAATAATGGAGCTGATGTACACTGGACAATATAGGAGTTGAAAAGGTTCTTGATGCATGCTATTTGTGCAGCATGCAAACAGGTGGCTAGTGACTGTATTGTAATGGCTTGTAAATTGGCCTAAGGTATAGCAGCTGAAGGAAGGTATCTAACTGTGAACCTATTAATAATTTATTTCCAATAGATAACATATCTAAGCAGTTGATTGTGATGTACCATATTGACAGATGAACATGAATCTTGAAATTTACCCTTCCTCTGGTTATTTCTAAGAGACATTTTATATAAGGGAAGACAATTTCAGTATGTCCAGAGACATACTGACTCTGGACAAGAGAGCCCTAAAGACAACAATGTCATTTAAAACTGTGCAATGGACTTATGATTCTGCTGTGTTTATTTTATATTTTTCTCATTTTATGCTTTTATTGAAGGAATGTTTTTTAATACACACGAGCGGACTTCTCGTTCGACTGAACTCCGAAGGACTTTTAAGTTTTCAACAGAGTTCCGACAAAACGAACTTGTCTACACACGATCCCACTAAAGTCCGATTGTTTCGAACGTGATGACGTGCAACCGGACTAGAAAAGGAAGTTCAATAGCTAGTAGCCAATAGCTGCCCTTGCGTCGTTTTCGGTCCATCGGACTAGCATACAGACGAACGTTTTTTTCAATAGGAATCAAGTCCGTCAGAAAGATTTGAAACATGTTCTATTTCTAAGGTCCGTCAGATTTTTCGACAGAAAAGGTCCGATGAAGCCCACACACGATTGGAATGTCCGACGGATTCATTCTGTCTGACTTTTTCTGCCGGAAAGTCCGCTCGTGTGTACACAACATAAACGTTACAAATATTAAAGAGGGGCTACCATGCTTGGAAACATTATCCCAGTGACTTCTTCTGATCATGCGCTGATTTGTTGAAAAAACTAAAGGGAACATGGTTATTAATATGGTTATTAACATTAACATGGTTATTGCAGTCCTTTTAGGTCCATGTAGCATAGCCTAACAGGAAACCATATTTCGGGGGGGGGGGGGGGGGGGGGGGACGAGTAGCATCTGGTGCACGAAAACACCCAGCAATTCCTATTTGAAATGGCATGGTAATCACCTAGTTTTTTAAACCTAGGCATGCTATATAATAGTTTAGTTTATCAATTAAAAAAAATTCCCAATGACGTCTGGATATTTGCATAAACACACACCACATAGGTTGGACTTGTGTCTTTTTTCAACCTCACCTACTATGTAACTATGGGTTGACTTGGATGGACCAGTATCTTTATTCAGCCTTACCAACTATGCAACCATGACCGAACTTCCACCAAGTAAGCGAAATAGAGAGCTATGCTTTCACAATAGTTTGTTTTGCGGCTGTTAAAACATTGCAATGAAATGATGCTTCATAGGGCCTGCTGAATTTTCGATGGATTCACCAGTTTCCTGGTGAATCATATTTTGGGAAATTCCCTCATCACTAAAACCATTAAAAATGCATGCAGATTGATATTCTTCCTAAATATAGCCACATGATCTTTCTGTACATATTTCTGCATGGCATTTTTTTCAGTATTTTTCTTCTTTTTTGCGAACAGTGCTATTTTATCTAAAGGGTGCCTATATAACCTTTATGTCTAATTTTGTTTCATTTGTTGGAGACCCACCCAAATAATATATACAGTTAATGCATAATTACATTTTGGATCTAGTTACCCCATTGCTTACTTTCAGACTGTTGCTTGAAAAACGTTCAACGTAGCCCTTTTATATTATTGTTTTTATATCATTGAAATGTATGTGTTAGATTATAGTGTTGATTTAATATTTTCCATTTTTTAGGTAAGCATTTCCACGGTAGGATATGGAGATACAGTTCCTGATACCGCTTTGGGACGTATTGTAGCTTTCCTCTGCATATCTTTTGGGATCATCCTAAATGGCATGCCAATATCCATACTCTACAACAGATTTTCTGACTTCTATGCAAAGCTGAAAGCACATGAAACTACCAGTGTCTGGAACCCTGGAACAGAAATCAGGCTGAAAGAGAGAATTCTTAAGAAGATTACAACATGCTTTGCCCCAGAGCAAAGAAACAGTTAGGGCCTATTCAGATCTTGGCACCCTGGTGCATTGCATTAACGCATTTTTTTTTTTTAAAGTTACATGATGGAACCTGACAATGCACCAAAATTATCAAAAGAAAGACCCGCATCAATTTTGGCATGCAAACCATAACACAAAGTAGTACATTACCATGTGTTGTGGTGCGCTGCAATGCATGTGCATTGGCGCTGCATTGACTTGATATATTGGGGTGATGAATGGCACTGTAATGTGTTAACGCATTTAACATTTACTAATGTAATACGCACATTACCATGACACACCGCTCTAGATGTCACATGTGTCAATCATAATTCTGATCCCATGAACATCTATTTACCAGTATAGGTAAACTGGGGCTCTACTCTATCTCCAGATTAAAAGCAACTATCTTTATATTAGTGAATACATGATGCAGTACTAAAATTTGTAGTATTAAAATAACTGGATAACATTTTTACAGGTGCAGTAAAGAGAGATAGGTTTTGAGGTACAAGCAAGGATCTAAGAAGTAGTGAAGAAAATATCCCTTGAGCCGCACATCGCTGCAAATCCAATATAAGAGAATACGTGGCAGTCTTGGCCCGAGCTCCAGCCAGGCCACACCCCCCAAACTTGTTTAGCTCTGCCCCAGTGATCGCACCACACATGTGAGATATCACCATGAAAGTCACTGTGAGGACAATAATTCTATTAGCAGGCCTCCTGTTCTTTTAAAGTGTCGCCTCTGGATAATTTAATTTACCATTGTTCATTGCCATTCTACAGGCATGACATTCTAATAATAGGTTGGCATCTGTTTACTTGACACAACTTGATCTTTTATATACAGTGGAACCTTGGATTACGAGCATTCCAGGAGAATGCTTGTAATCCAGGAGAATGCTTGTAATCCAGAGAACTTGCATATCAAAGCGAGTTTCCCCATAGAAGTAAATGGAAACGAAGATAATTTGTTCCGCATTGACTTCTATTTCATGCAATACCGCATGTGGCCAGAGGTGGGGGGGGGGGCACCGGAGAGCCTCGGAAATACTCAGGGACAGCTCGGCTGAACTCGGAGACCCTCGGAAACGGAGTATTTACGAATGGCTCCGAACCGTTCCAAGTGTCACCGGCGCCTCCGCACCTCTGGCTAAATGCGGTACTGCACACCCCATTGGCTTAAATCCTATTCGTTTTGCAAGACAACACTCGCAAACCAAGTCAGGATTTAAAAAAAAAAAAAAAGTTGCTAGTCTTTCAAAACACTCGTTAACCGCGTTACTCGTAACCCAAGGTACCACTGTATTACCAAAATTGAGTATTACAGTAAACCTAAAAGCAAAATGAATCACTAATCCAGCGCTTATGGAAAATAAATTGCCATAGATAAAAACATATAAGCAGCTGCTATATATACACAAAACATTCAATATCACATAGGCTTAAAATGATAACAGTTTTAATCAAAAAAGCAAAAGCAGCGCTCATTCAGTGTATTGCACACCTTGCTTCCAAACAGTTCAAAGTAATTACACCCTGTGATAGGCGAGTCCATATAACACTTTCTCCACATGTGCGGTGCGAATTCCAGCTCTGTTTTCTTTGCGAAGAGAAAAAACAGCTGTTCAGCGCTTCCTCTCCGTTGTAGGTGAGGATCAGCTGAGCAGGGAGAGGGGGAGATGTAGTGAGGAGGGTGAGAGAATGCCTGCTCACAACGGAACGCATCTGCAAATCAGATGCGTTCCCATAGAAGAATATGTGCCTGCAATTCGCACCGCACTGCCTAGAAAATGCACACGTTTTTTGGGCAATGCGGAGTCCGAATACAACGCACATATGTGAACCAGATGCATTTAAACTAATAGATTTTAAAATGTTATGCGAATTGGATGCAGTGTAAGCCACATCCAATTAGCATAGGTGTGAACCCAGACTGAGTGTTTCTTTGGGGATTATTCAGGTAGAGATAGATAGATAGATAGATAGATAGATAGATAGATAGATAGATAGATAGATAGATATAAACCTTCACTACACCTCGTGATACTCGAGATCAGGATCTTCCACCAGTCTCCATATCTCATAACAAAGGGAAAGAGACCTCATAAGGTAATCATGTTAATGGGGGGGTTCTCCTTTTGCTTTAATCATTACAACTGTGTTAATTTTTTATCACATTTGCTTAAAACAATGAGTATTAAATATTGAATTTGTGCTCAGTAACATTCATTAAAGTGTATTTTTTCCAAAAAAATGTGCATTTAAATAAAACGTTGTATGAACTTTGTGTGACATAAAAAATTGCAACACTCACCAATTACTTCTCTAGGGCCTCTGCTTTAAAAAAAAAAACGGAAAATTGTATCATACTTACCGTAATTTTCCTTTCCTGGTGCCTATCTATGACAGCATACCTGTGATAAGCTCCGCCCCAGACTCCTACCCTCAGGATAGTGAATCAATTATAAAAGAGAGAACCACACCCCCCTAGCATTCTCCCGTTACATCGAATACCAAGGGAGGGCATGTATGATGCCATGGATAGGCACCAGGAAAGGAAAATTACGGTAAGTATGATACAATTTTCCATTTTCCTGGTGCCTCCATGGCAGCATACCTGTGATAAAATAAATAGCTACAAAAACTGGGTGGGAAATGCTTATAACGAAAAAAAAATATATATTAAGGAATCGAGAGAGCCGACTCAATTGTCCCCCTTCCGAACTCCACTGAGGAGAGCCCCCTGGATCAAATGCTATAACGTCGCATTAACGTGAACTGAGATTTTCCAAGTAGCCGCTCTGCCCATTGTTTCCAGAGAGACGTTGTCGCCCAGGACGAAGAAGCTGCCCTTGATGAGTCGGTTCTAACCACTGGAGGATCCAACCCTCTAGCCCTATACGCCCTTGAACCAGCTTACAAATCCAGGATGCAATCGTTCTTGAGGCTGTTTCCTTCCTTCTGTTCTCACCCCAAGGGAGTGTGAACAAAATGCTTGATGCACCAAAGGGTGCTGTAGGCTGTAGACTACATCTTAGGACTCTGGAAATGTTCAAACCTTGCAAAGACCCTGATCGTGGAACTGGAAGGGTAAGACCCAAACTTCCAAGAGCGCTACCTCCTTGTCTTTCTTAATGTCAGTTTGCTGTAAATCCACTTGCTTATACTGCCAAGCCATGACTGTCAACTCTTCCTGGTAGCCGGACGCTACCAAGGAAACAATGGGCACCGTTCAGGTAAGGTTTTCCTTACAGGTGTATGAGAATTTAACTATGGGCTTTTACCATTTAGTCCCTCTGGTTTGGCCGCCATCAAGCATTGGCTTAAATTGGTACCGTGACACTTATCCCTTAGCAGGCAAAGCCCCGAATGTATGCGGTAAACACCATCTTGGGCAGCGTTTCCATTGGTGTGACTCCAAAGCCGCATCAAAGAAGTGTAGGCACCTTTTCAAAGTCGCTGCATTTCAAAGACGCACAGATGGGAACGAATGACATTGAGATCAATGGGCTGTGACCGAGAGAGTAGCCCGGGAAGGTACCTTGGGGTCAAAATCTTGCACTGTCTGCAGTTCTCTTAACCGGAAAAGGATATGTGTACATCTTCTGCCTCCAAAGGCTTGTACTTCTGAAGCCTTCCTACCAGAAGTTACCGCAACTGAAAGGTAGTCTTGTGTGTCAGGTTCCATTGATGGGAGGATTCTGTTGGGGCGAAAGGCTGAGCCATCTGACAGCCCAAGACAAAGAGCAGATTCCCAAGAAGGAAAAGAAAACCTCACAGGTGGTCGAAACTGCTTTGAAGAATTGGATGAAAGGCAAGTCTTCTCCCCCATCTCTCTTGCGTCACTATAGAAATAGCTGCTACCTGGGCCTCCAGAGAACGAACTTGGTCTGAGACGAGGGTATGGCCTGGTTGTACAAAAAATTAAGAGGAGTGAGGAAGAAGGGACCGCTGGATCCGAACACCTGTAAGTTGCAAACAATTTGAATCCATTCCAGACTTTTGCGTACTCAGAATTCGTGGAAGGTTTTCTGGCCTCCACAAGTGTTGACATTACTTTCACTGAGCAGCCTAGGGCTTTGGAAATTTCTCCCTCTCAGTATCCAACCATGCCAGATCAATTTGTGAGGTGCTGAGTAAATGAACCTCACTTGAGAGAGAAGATAAGGTAGAATCGGAATCTTGACGAGTCGACAGGCCCCGAGATACAATGGCCGGGAACCGTGGCCTCTTTGGCCAGAAGGGGAGTGTTGCCACCACTTCGACCGGCTCCTTCAACAATTTGAGGAAAAACCTTGAGATTACAGGTTTGGAGGAAATGCCAAAGGCTGACCTGCACCGCCAAGGACTCGAGAGGGTATCCACCGCATTCGCTTGAGGGTGAGGCAGGCGCAAAATTAAACTTGGTAACTTGGCCTCCATCAATGAGGCAAAGAGAATGACTTCCGGAGGACCCTGGAGAGTCATGACCCAGCTGAATATCGAGGGGCGAAGAGACCACTCGCTGCTGTCTTGCCGATTCCAGGACAGATAAACTGCCTCCTCGTGTTGGTGACCCGGAAGGTAAACTGCCCCCAATACCAGCAGGTTCCACCACTAAACTCAATAATGGGATTTTGTGAGTACCTGTTTCATATATGGCACTGCCGCCCTATTGTCCAAGCGAAACAGGACCAGCCTCTGTTGTAGATGAACTCCCAGGCCCACTAAGGCTAGATAGGCCACCCACATCTTCCGGGGGTCCGAGGCTATTTTCGTAGTGGGAAAGTCCTATCTTCCTAGTACCGTCTCTTCCATTGCGACAAGAAGCCTCCTTGAAAAAAAACAAAAAAGTTCAGGAGCCAATGAGCCCAAGGCAGCATCGGGATGCAGGATGACATGGTCCCGAATCAACTTAAACAGCCTGACGTCGCAGTGAGAGAGCGAGCTGACGCAACTGATCTTCTGAAAAATAGTTGCTCCCCTCTGGGTAGGCAGACACACCGTTCTGGTTGAGGTGATGAGAAGAGCACTTAGGTAAATGAATGAGTGGGATGGGATGAGAAGACTCTTTCCCCCCCCATTTACTAGCCACCCGAATTCTGAAAGGGAGGAAAGCAGGACTTCTCTTGTGAAGCAGAGGCTGCTGCAGGTTGGGAAAGCAATAACATGCCGACCAAGAAGTGAAATACTCTCATACCTCTCCCCCTGAGAGGTGCTAGGCCTGAGAACACTATACAGGGGTCTGAATCTTTGTAGCCTGGGTTAGAACATCATCCTCTTTTTGGTATGTCCAAACTAAAGTACTTTTAAAGTACTACAAGCATTGAAAAATAGGATCAAAGTTGAATAGAGACCTAGAATTAGCCCTTCTTCAAGGAGAAAACTATAGGCTCAGTAGGCCTAATGGCATCTTGGATGATCTTAGTAAGGATTCCAACTTGCAAATATTTAAGTGAATGAGAGAAATAGAGGATTCAAATCCACTCCTGGTCTTCATTCCCCAGAGCCCTTTGAGTCTCCTGCCCTTGCAGGGAGACTGGAACTTTGCCCTGGAAAAAAAAAAAAAAAACTTACGGGGATGGACTGAGAAGTCTAGAAATGCCCAAAATGGACGGTGGATACCATTCAGGAATCCTTGCAATGGCTGGACCAGACCCCAGGAAATCGAATCAACCTGGCCCCGACCGGAAATGCTTGAGGTGGCCCTGCATCAAAACGGTTTTGCCCCATCCTGGGAATTGGGGAGATTCTATTGCTTACTAGATTTCCAGACAGTGGCTTGAGTGTTTCTCCAAATCTTTTTTAGGCTATCTGTTCTGCCGGAACCGTGAGACATTCCTGTTCCTGGAGGAATGATTTTTGAAGGAAAAACTCGAGAATGTCTGACCTCCTCCGTCTTGAGGAAGAAAACCCCGACTTCCCTCGAGTCATCCGGAAGCATTCCTTCTCAACTAAGACGTTCTCGTGACAGGGGACTTTGCTTTTAGAGGATGCATATACAGCCCAAGGCTTCAGCCATAGGTCCTGCTTGGCCATGATCTTATGCAACATAGCCCTAGCTGCATATCTTACTGAACTGACTGCTGTCTCTCCCACAAAGTCTGCTGATATCTTGAGCTCCCCCAGTGCCTCTATATCATCATCCTTTGGCACAACTTGCCGAATGGCCACCTCGATGTCTTCAGTCCAGACCCCTATGGCGTTTGTGACTGACATAAATGCCACCGAGTCCCTGACGACTTTCTTGATTAAACCTGTCACTTGAGCCTCAGCTTCCTCTAGTGTGAGATGACTCCGAAACAGTCCTTGCAGACCAGCATATCTGCCATAGGGATGGCTCCGCAAGCTTGAAACCTCTCAGAGCTTTCCCGACTGGGAGAATTTGATGAACGGTGTCTTTTAGATGTGGACCTTTCACCAGAAGGGCTGTGTTTGGAGCTTGGCTGGGAATTACTGCTGCAGCGACCAGAAGTCTTGTTAGACTTGTATTGGCGCATAGGGCTGAAACAAAAGTAACAGCGTAAGGCACTCTTAATTCCAAAAAATAAGAAGTTCAAAAAAGGAAAAAAATAATTTTTTTTATTTTTTTTTCTTCTTCAGGAACACGAGATTAAAGTGTATGTCCTTACCTAAGAAAGCGAGGGTAGATAGGCAGCAGAGAACGTGGAAACAGACTACAAGAGAGATAATAACAGAAAAAAAGGAAAGGTAAAAGAGAAAATCTTTCCCTTTTAAAACATACACACTTCTAAAGCTCCAGAAAACTATAATAATAAACCTTATACTACTTCCTTTCAAAAATATATTTTTTTAAAATAACATTTTTACAACAAAGAAGCTACTCACCAGAGAAAACGTTTTTAGGGAACCAGGAGCACTCAGAGAAAGGACCTGCTAGATCAAATGCAGAGTGCTCCACTAACTTCCTCTCATTCTAAAGTAGGACAAGGGGAGGAGGGGAAGACACAGATCCCACCTAAGAACCCATCCCCTTCAATACCTGCAGTGAGGGAAAAATGGCAAGGTTTTTCCCTCAAGCAAAATGGCACCCGAGGTCAGGCTCCTGCGCATGTGCCGTAAGGCAGATGGCACCGCTCCGGACCCATCCATGATTTCCGGAAACACGGTGACCAGTCAAAGGGAGACGTCGGTGGCGCGTTCGCCGCCGCACAAGGAACACCACTGGACCCAAAGGAAGCCATCAAGGATAGAGATAAATAAAATACCAAAAGAGAAGTTTTGTTTTTTTAAGAACCTATAAAAGGCAAAATATGGCAGCAGTAAGTTTCAGATAGGAAAAGAAACTTGCCTTACCTGCCCCCATAGCGTGGTACTAGCCAGAACCGATAAGCAGAACTAATGCTCCATGATGGGAGACAGCTGCCACCCCAAAAGACCTTCAGAAGGGGCTCCCCACCTTATCAGCGCTTTTAGCAGCCCAAGGATAGGGACAGCATTTGGGAGATGCATGAACCCAGACGAAAGCTGCATGAGGCAGAGGCAAGGACACACATCACCACTATCCATCAGGTATGAGGAAAAAAGAATGCTAGGGGGGGTGTGGTTCTCTCTTTTATAATTGATTCACTATCCTGAGGGGGGGGGAGTCTGGGGCGGAGCTCATCACAGGTATGCTGCCATGGAGGCACCAGGAAAAAAAAAAAAAAATAATAATGTTTGGGGGTTTCAAGTAATTTTCTAGCAAAAAAAAATTGCATATTTTTACATTTATGAGAGAAATGTCAGAATTGGCCTGGTTATGAAGTAGGCAATTACTGGCAACGCTGTGCATCTGCTAAAGGGCAGAACATTTGTGTGTGTCCGGAAAATGCACTATTTTGCATACGTTCCCAACTTGCACAGGAGTGACTCCACAGCAACTGTTGCCGAGGAGGTTTGCTGCAGCCTGCATCACTATGGCTTTGCCTCTCCATCCCACAGAAATTTCAGCTACAAATAATTACCTTGTTATAGAATGTAATAGTAATACATTGCTGTATTAAAGAAAAATGTTGATCTTTTTATCAAACTCCTAGAGCTGCCGTTTCTAAAGCAAGTAAAATAGGTTATTGTATTAAAAGCTTTATATACTTCAGAAATAGAGAGACATAATTTTGCCCCTGCACAAAGAATAAGTAGGACGTCATCTTGAATATGTAGTTCAGTTTTGGGCAACAATACACAAAAAGGAGATTGGGGAACGTGAAAACTTGCAAAGGGCAACTAAACTGATAGGAGACATGAGGAAAAATTAAACTGGACAAAATTTTTTTCTCTCTTGTGAATAGGCAATTAAGGGGTCTATGATCACCATGTATAAACGCATAAGTGGGCCATATAGTGAACTTGACGTATAGTTCATTACAAAGGACAACAGAAGATCAACGGGGCACTCTATGTTTGGAGGGAAAGAGATTTCATTTCCACATACATAAAAGGCTTTTTCACAGTAAGAGCAGTGAAAGTGTAGAATAGACTCCCTCAAGTACTAGTTCTGGCCAGCTCAGTAGATTTTTTTTTTAAGTAACAGCTGGAGGCTGTTAGGAAGGACAGTATTACGAAAAATAATTTTAAATAAAAAAAAAAAAAAAAAATGTAAAGTGCCTCCCCATGTGCAAATGTAGGTCCCGCATGCAAAAGTAAACGGTGATCGCATCACACATGAGGTATCGCCACAAATGTCAGAAGGAAAGCAATAAATTTAAGCACCAGACATCCTGTACAACTTTAAACTGGTAACATGTAAAGGGTTTTAAAGTGTTGCCTATGGAGATTTTTTTTTTTTTTTTTTTTAGGTACCATAGTTTGTTGCCATTCCATTGGCGTGCACATTTTTAGATCTTTTATACGTTACGAAAAACTGGGTATTATATTGTGTTTGTGTGCACTAAAATTCATTTAAAGTCTTTTTTTTTTCCCCCTATAAAAATAACAAACATGTTGGTTTTGCACAGAGCAGTCCGGATCCTCCTCTTCTCGGGTCCCTCTTCTGTGATACTGGCCCCTCGCTCCTGTTCAGTGCCCCCACAGCAAGCAGCTTGCAATGGGGCACCCGAGCCGAGGCATAGCTCCCTGTGTCCATTCAGACACGGACCCCCACCCCCTCAGTCTACCGCTTGGCTAGCTGACTTTTATTGACAGCAGCAGCAGCTAATGGCGCCACTGCTGTGTCTCAGCCAAATCAGGAGGGAGAATCTCGTATGGCTGAGACACTCGTGGATATCTGGACAGAGAGGAACCTCAGGTAAGCATTAGGGGGTTGAGGGGGGCTGCTGCACACAGAGGGCTTTTTATCTTAATGCATAGCATGCATTACAATAAAAAAAACCCTTCTGCCTTTACAACCCCCTTTAAGTGTATTTATTTTTTTTTTACAAAAAAATTGCATTTGAAAAACTGCTGCACAAATATTGTGAGGCATAACAAAATAGGATCAACTTTTTTTTTTCTCCAGAGCCTGTGCTTTCAGGAAAGTAATTGCTGTACATACAAATCTACTTCCTTTTTTTTTTTTTTTTTCTATGTGAGAAGTGTCAGAATTGACATGGGCTCAAGTAGTTAAACAATTAGAAGGAAATCAATCACAAAAAAACCAAAAACAAAAACACCATCAATGTAGTATAAGCCAAAAAACATATTTTGAAGGTACTGGATGGAGATATTCACTGGGCTTACATATTCGGCAAAAAAATATGACAAGTTTAAAGTTGGATGTAGCGTGATAAAAGGTGAAAAAAGAACCATAATTTTAAATCTGATGTTAATGCTTCGAGTATGCAATGCTACTGTATATCTTACGATTGTTATGTATTATGAAAAAAAAAAAAAAAAAAGAAACCTACTTTCAGAGTTTATTTATTTTACAGTACAGCTAATTAATATTGGGTTTAATAGGATTAATATGAAAAATCTTCCATGAAGCGTTGTGTTCACAGGTATGGTTGATCACTTGACAATTTCCATTTAGGAGGGCAGATTCCAGGCGTCACTGGCTTTTTTGTAGCTTTTGAAACTGCTGAATCTGAGCTACAAGAGAATAATATTTACAATTAAAAACCATTTAAAATTATGCACAACATGAACACTGAAGAGGAATGTACTTAATTTAAAAGAACACTTTAATGGCTCATGTATTGCAGTTCAGAATTGGAGATTTTCACTATTCTTCCAATCACAGGAAACCAAACTAGTTTGATGGGCTATGCTTGATGAGCGACAAGCTCACTCATGTTCTACAAGCAAAGCCTTAGTTGCAGTGCGAATATTTTTTTTTTTTTTTACGCCCTGCAATTGTTTTGCTGATGTCCACTGAGGAATACAATTCTTCTTTATTAAAGTGTAATTAGTGCACGGTCTTGGATCATGTACCAAAAAATGTATTACATTGCAGGGTAATAAAAAACAATTGTGATAAAATCCAAAAATCTAGCATATAATTAACTAAAATAATTATAGCAATACATATACACCGCTTGGATCTTATAGACATACAATCAAGTGTACGATGCAAAGAAAAATTCTTAACAAACATAAAATTAATATAAAAAAGGGACTGGTGCATTAAATCCAAAATAAATTAAAACTAATTTATGAACTTTTTGTCATATCATTGAAGTATCGTGACCCACTAATGCCCCGTACACACGTTCGGAATGTGATAGGACCTTGTTGTCGGAAATTCCGACCGTGTGTAGGCTCCATCACACATTTTCCATCGGATTTTCCGACACACAAAGTTTGAGAGCAGGATATAAAATTTTCCGACAACAAAATCCGTTGTCGGAAATTCCGATCACGTGTACACAAATCAGACGGACAAAGTGCCACGCATGCTCAGAATAAATAAAGAGATGAAAGCTATTGGCCACTGCCCCGTTTATAGTCCCGACGTACGTGTTTTACGTCACCGCGTTCAGAGCGATCGGATTTTCCGACAACTTTGTGTGACCGTGTGTATGAAAGACAAGTTTGAGCCAACATCCGTCGGAAAAAATCCTAAATTTTCGGAATGTCCGATCAATTTCCGACCGGGTGTACGGGGCATAAGAGTGTCCATCCATCTCTCTTACACAATAGGGTAGTGCAGTATTACTTAAAAGTGCTAGTGCATAATCATCATAAGCAATCAACCGTGCCATAAGTATAATGGATGGCCGCTTACCAGAGCCATAGATCCCCAAGGGATCTTATGAGCATATAGGATATCCTGGTAAGATAAACTCTGCTCCTTACAGACCACTCACTGGGACTTGAGGTGAATATAGGCTCCCGATTCACAGATGATTGGATCATTGCATGATCCTTAAAGTGGTTGTAAACGCTTACACACCACTTTTAACTACAGGTAAGCCTATAATAAGGCTTACCTGTAGGAACCGTGAATATCTCCTAAACTTGCACCGTATAGGAGATATTTACTGTATCAGCATGTGCCGTCATGGGCACACACGCACTGAAGAAGCTGCTCGCTTGTGCAGTTTCTTCAGCTGCTGTCTTGTTACCAGCGGCTCACGCGCCCATGTGCGGGAGTGACGTCATCGCGGCTCCAGCCAATCACAGTGCTGGAGCCCGCGATTCCCATAAATAATTTCGGGAGACATGTCGCTGGCCACCGCGGTGTACTGGGACCGCTGTGGGGGCTTCGATCTAAGGTATTTCATAATGAGCTAGTATGCTATGCATACTAGCTCATTATGCCTGTGTCTTGCTTGTTTTTTTTTTTTTTTTTTGGCGTGGGTTTACAACTAAAATGTTTAATGAAAAACTTGCACCTACAGGGTATCGTTTAAACGTAAGCAAATAATGTTGTGTCGGCCCGGCAACCTGCAGTATTGTCCGTGCATCTTAACGTCACACCGGTAGCTCCTGACCGATGTGTTTTCCCTCAGAAGGCGTCAACTGGGATTGCAGCAGTCTCTTTACCATAGTGGCCAAGTGCAAAACTCAGGAATAAATTCTGCTTTATTCCATACAGTACACTGCTGCCTACAGGAGAAATGGACACCAAGCACACAATTTAAGGGCCAGCATTAAAAAGGCGAAGTTCACCTTTGTTCACTTTTTTTTTCTAAATTCCAGCTCTCCTATGTACCAACATAGCATTAAAGGAGTTGTAAAGGCAGGTTTTTTTTCCTGTACGGACATTTATACATTTTAGCTTCATTTGTGGATTTTTTTTTTTATTAGTATGGTAATTGTCTAATAAAAAGTTGGTTCAAATAAACCTTGTTAGAGGCTTATTCCTACAATGCTAATAAGCATTGTAAGTGTGTTATAATTTTAAATTAGCTGTCTTTAAAACATTCAGATGGATCTTGATGTAGCATTGAGAGAGATGTGTGTGTATGAAAAATGACAAGCACTATATAAATATGTGCAATTTACAGGGCTGCCTTACAGGGCTACAGGGGGTATCACTGGGGCTCCAGTAGGGGGCCCGGCCGGGAAGCTTCAGACTTCATGTAGGATGTCATGTCACGCTGTACAGGCATTTAGTTACAACATACTGTTCCCCGCCAGAGTCCTGGGCAATTATTCTACCTGCTGAGCTGAGGGGGGGCACCAACTGTTCACTTCTGAAGACTGGAGCATGGACACTAGATCGCAGATGTCCGGGCTTTTTCTTCACTTTGGGGAGCCCCCATCGCCAGCGGATATACACTATCCTGTGATGAGAAGTCCCCTGCTGCTGGTTCAGCAGGGAGCAGCTATGGGCAGGCTGATTATATCCAAGTCAATTGTATGACTTGGGTACAACCAGCATGTCGGATTTTCCATGCGATTATTCCTTGCGGCTATTATAGCTGCTAGCTGTATTCACTGTGTTCCCCACCCTTCCCACCCGCCATTAGAATACAATGGCTCTGCAGAATGGATTCCCCCCATTAACAGTGACTGTGTTGATGGGGAAATCAAGCGATTTTCTTTCCCCAGTCATCTTCCAGGACAGCCTACAGAGAGATAGGCTCCTCCCACCTAGCACAGGAAACACATGATGATCCACATCATAAAAGACAGACCACAGGCAGTAGCCCCTCAGTATTTGTGTTTCCTCTAGCCAGACAGGAACGCTGAAGAAATTTGTTGTTTTTCTCTGGCCTTCGTGCTAGATGGCAGGGGCCTCCCGGCTACAGCATTCCAGAACAGGGGCAGTGAACCTGGGGAGGCAGGTAGCTCGGGCTGCCCTGGAAAGGGAGTCTTGAATTTTTACTTCAGGGGACCCCCCAATTTCCACAGGAGTCTGGTCAGCAGCATGCCAGTAGATTCAGGTAAACTGGCAGTGTGGAATTTTGACTCGGGTGAGTCTTCTGGGGGACAGTGCGGACTTATGGTGCCCTGATGCTCGGTGCTCAGCTCAATAGCGTAGTGGACTGCGCTCCTAACTTGAAAGCAGACTGGTTGTTGGTATCTACACGCTCCATGCACTGTTCCAGGGGAGGCGTCCGATCCACAGCACCAGACCGGGATCCTCACTGCTCGACCTTTCAGGGCTACAGAGAAGATGGTGAAAGCCATTTTGTCCTGTGCTGGTAAGTCACCAGGGAGGGGACTAAGCAGGGAAGCAGGTCTGGGACACCTGAAGACTCTGACCCTAAGGTAAGAAATAGGCAAATGGGAGTTCATCTTTTCTTGCTCCCTGGTGAAGGGGGCACCAGGGGTTTTGAGATGATTCTCTGTACTACCTACAGACGAGCAGGGCTGGTCTGGGGAGTCTGGCTGTGTGCGTATCCCTTTTTCCCTACTAGTGTTGTGACTTCATTTGGGTCTCCCTAGGTGGATGGGTGCTGGTCACAGGGCGATTGTCTGCACCTTGTCTCGCTTTGCAAAAGGCTCATTCCGCCTTGTGTCCTCTCCCTTTAGGACAGAGGATGGGAGCAAAAAGGGGAACCACCTAATGCACAGATGCACAGCCAGCAAGTACAGGTTATCTACTGCCTGGATACCAGCTCCAGTGCTGCAATGCTCTTTGAAATAGTCCAAATTAAGGGATTCCTAAAGAGCATTGAAAAAAGAAATGTCAAACTTGATTTTCACAAAGGCTCTTTCTCTGTTGGAGGAGATACAGCTATCCTTGTGGGCACTGAGGCCCTAGGGGAGCCCTCCCTTACTCACATTTGGTCAAGCACCATATCCTCTGTTGCTGGCTGAAATCCTGATGTTTGCTGATTAATATGGATGGATCACGGCCGCTGGCTTCTCCAAATCTTTGGAAGAGAGTACTGCATGGCTGGAGCAGAGGCATCCAGACTCCCTCCAGATGGGGGGAGGGGCGCATGGCTGCAGAGGCAGGTGAACTATGTTGGTATACCAGGACATTATGCAGCCTGTTATGCTGCAGGTCCCCCTGAATGGACAGCTAAAGGGTGGTTTTGTGAGTATTCCCTGGTGCCATCATCAATATACACCAAGGGAGAGCGCGCAATCAGGGAAGCAGTAGGCGAACTTCCTAGGACAGGCATGTCCAAAGTCCGGCACGCGGGCCAATCGCGGCCCGTGTTCCGGATTTGAATGGCCAGTCTGGTTATCTGGAGAGATAGAGATCTCTCTCTATAATAACACACACACACACACACACACACACACACACATATAGAGAGAGAGAGAAGGATAATATATATATTTTGTGGCCCCCAACGATCTCCCAGTGCCGGGGCCACAAAAAATATATGCTGGCTGCCTTGGAGGGGACAGGGAGGAGGCAGGACGAGTGCCGTACACACAGGAGTATTTCCGGTTTACACAGCAGCCTCTGTAATAGGAAGTCCCGTCTCCGGCGCTGCCATTGGACGACTGTTCTGTCCATCAAAGGAGGCGGGGCGTTCTATTAAAGAGGCCGCAAAGAAAACCAGAGTTTTTCCTGTATGTAATCTTTTGGCGCTTGTCCCGCCCCCTCCCTGTCCCCTCCAAGGCTGCAGATGGATGGGCATCAATCAGGCTGCACTGACTGCAATGGTGGGTGCTACATTCCTGGCACTTGTGAGGCTGCAGATGGGCACTGACACTTATTTTGCTTTACAGTTCTTTATTTAAAATTTATGGTTTTTTTTTCCCCCTGAAACTTCCCTCTTAAAGTGAAAGTGCGCGTTATATACCAATAAATATGGTATATCCAAATTAACATGCCCACACTCCTCTCCTTACTCACACATAGCCACAAAGGCAAGAGAATTCTTGTTGGGCAGTGTATTAGTGCTCGAATGAATTCACTTAGACCAAATTTTAATGGTTCAAAGAATGTCAGGCAAAATGGTCGGCCCTAGTGCACGTTCACTTCATCAAATCTGGCCCTCTTTGATAAAAGTTTGGACACCCTTGTCCTAGGAGTATTTCAGCAGACTTCATCTGGTTTGCAAAGCTACACCATGTACTCTGGTTCCACATGACACCTGTTTTAATTTTGGTAGATGGCCACATGGTGGTTACCCTTGGGAGGATGCGCTCACTTTGGGTACTGGTTGCTGTGGGTGTTTTCATACCTCCTACAAACACAGGGTGAATGTGCTTTGTGTGACAGGAGTCCACCATTAGTGTGGTCATTTAGAGGCAGGAGGCCCTAACAACTACAATCAGCAGAGCTGGGGCTGGCAATCTCAGATCAGCAGAAGCTGCAACCAGTTAACTCCTTCCTACTCCACGTTTACCATCAATTACACTCTTTGCTTTCAGCAATTAAACCACAGCTAGTGGGGTGTGGTTTAATCAGGACTTTTTGTACTAGGATTTGGGCAATAGCTGCCCCCCCCCGAACTAGAAACATACATAAATTATGGACTCTGCAACATTCAATTGACAGGCTCTTGGGCGTAACCTCCATGCAGGGATTGCATGGGCAAACCCGTGTTTAATGATTGCTTGTTAATACCTGCAGGTGTTGGCCTTCTGATCTGCTCCTGTTGCACACTTCAGGGCTTATCCAAAAGGTGTCAGAAGCTTTTATTTATCACTAGATTTGGACATGGTATAAGTTGGGTGGCTTTGTCTGTCTCCCACCCTAGTGTGGGCTATATAAAGCAAGTTAAGTGTACAGCAATCTGTTAACATACATTGTTTAAATATGTAGTTTAACCACTTCAATACCAGGCACTTACCTCCCTTCCTGCCCAAGCCAATTTTCAGCTTTCAGCGCTCTCACTTTTTAAATGACAATTGCGCAGTCATTCTACACTGTACCCAAACAAAATTTTTATCATTTTGTTCCCACAAATAGAGCTTTCTTTTGGTGGTATTTAATCATATCTGCGGTTTTTATATTTTGCTAAACAAATAAAAAAAGACTGAAAATTTTGAAGAAAAAAAAAAAAAAAAAAAAAAAAAAAGTTCGTTTCGGCTCTAAAATTTTGTAAAAAAAAATAAGCTGCACCGATGAGGTGGCACGGACGATGGGCACTGATATGCAGCACTGATGGGCACTGATAGGCAGCACTGGCACGCATTAATGGGCACTGATTGGCAGCTGCCTGGGCACTGATTGGCATCCCTGGTGGTCTAGGGTGGCATACCTGATGGTCCTGGGCGGGCATCCATGGGGGGACAGTGCTGATAAACAATCAGCACAGACCCCCCGTCAGGAGAGCAGCCGATGAGCTCTCCTCTACTCGCGTCTGTCAGACGTAAGTGAGGAAAAGCCGATAAACGGCTCTTCCTGTTTACAACGTGACCAGCCGTGATTGGACACTGCTGATCACGTGGTAAAGAGCCTCTGTCAGAGGCTCTTTACCAAGATCGGTGATGCGGTGTGTCAGACTGACATACCACACCACCGATTGCCGGGCGCGCAATCGCGGGTTATCCGGCTGGACGTCATATGACACCCAGTCATTGAATAAACATTCTGGAGCTAAGTGACATAATGTACAGAATGCATGAAGGTAAAAACCTTCAGCCTTTAGAACCACTTTAAAGGCTAGAAGTTTTTTACTTTCAGTATGCAGCGCCAGCCCCCCCCTCCCATACTTATCTGAGCCCGATCTCGATCCAGCGATGTGCATGAGAGCAGAGATGCTCTAGGCTCTTATTCCCCTCAGACACAGCAGCATGAGCTGGTGGAGTGTGGAGGGAGGAGCAGCTTACTATGGGAGCACTTGAGGCAGGGGACCCGGGAGGAGGAGGATCAGAGCTGCTCTGTGCTTTTGATGGCAACAGCATAATAAGGAACATTAATTTCATTTTTATGTCACCTACCTCATCGTATCCCTATCAGACTGCTTAGCTAGTTTAGAAGTACTTTATACAATCAATTTTTACTAAACTCTAAAACCATTGCTGTACAACTTTTCACATTTAGCAGCCACTTTGAGGCCACTTCATGTTTTGTGTGCTTTAGCCTGAGCAGATGTTATAGATGCACAGGGGTAGGCTGTGAGTGACCAGCAATCCAGGGGCTGTGCTGAGCCAGCAGAGTAATGGTCAGTAGTCAGCAATTATCGCTAAGGAAAACAGATTGGTGTCAAAATCACTTCGCATTACAGCAAAACCTGATAGAGATTCTAACCCAGCCTTCCCCACTCTATGCAAAACTAAAAGTTAAACTTAGACCATAAATCTTTGCTTCAACCCTGTGTAATAGGTTAAATCACTTACCTGACTAAGGTTTCTCCAGCAGCTAGAACCTTATGGGAAGACATAATAATTGAAGGAGGCATAGCTTCTCTGCGTCCATCACGTGAACAATAATAGTTGTTGGCAAATTTATGACTTGGACCCACGGGTAGAGCAGGAGGTGGCGGAGTCCTGAAAATGAAAGATAAAAATATGAGTCCAAGTAGCCTTAAAAGGGGTTGTAAACCCTCATGTTTTTTTGCCTTAATTCATCCTATGCATTAAGGTGAAAAAAAAAAACTTCTGTCTATGGACGCCGAATGCTGGACTCGGGAGCGTGCCCGCAAGGTAACACCCCCGGGGGAGCGCTTCTCCTAGGGGTTATAAGATGCAGGGAGGAGCTACCAGCGCTGTCGGTGGACCCCAGAAGTCGAAGATTGGGGCCACTCTGTGCAAAACGAACTGCACAGTGGAGGTAAGTATGACATGTTTGTTATTTAAAAAAAAATTAAAAACTAAGCCTTACAATCAATTTAAAGCCTAACTCAGGGCTCCGACTCCTTGTCATCCATTCCCCCGGCAACCACACTTCCATAAAATTTATTTATTTTTTTTCTAGAGGCTTTTCACAGCTGGTTTTGTGATATGCATGATCCTCTTAGGCAGTGATGACATCATGGCTTTTTGCATCATTTCACACTGAGTGAAAGATGCTGTGAAGATGCCCACTTAGGAAGCAGGTCCATGGACACCTACATTCATTTAATAGCCATGGCTGATCGGATGGCAGTTGGGTGTAAATGGACAGGCAGGCCACTTACATCCGATTGCCCATAGAGGAGAGTGGGCAGTGTCTGTGTCCACTCTGCCTACTCAGCGGGAATCAGCAGACAGATTCCCCACTGAACAGGCAGACTCCAGCAGAGCCCTCCCCATGTGTAGGGGGTCTTATGCCGGACTGATAGGGTTCACCTGTTTCGGACCTTCTATTGCCCTCTTTGGAGCAGCAGGTGTCAACAGCCTGCCAACATCTGATCCTGCCTGCTAAAGACAGATGGGGATCCGTTACCCATCCATCTAGCGCAGCCTTTCTCAACCTTTTCAAAACAGAGGAACCCTTGAAATAACATTTCAGTCTCAGAAACCCCTGCTAAAATTTACTAGATCTACAACTCATTAGTGAGATGGTCAGATGGAAGAAGGCTCCTTACGTTTGTGGTCATTGGGAAGAATTACTCCCTTATAGGGCTGGGAAAAAAATCGATTTGAATCTTGAATCGAGTTGAGAGGTCAAATCGATTCAAATCGATTTTTTTTAGATTTTTTTTTTTTTTTTTTTTAACAGCACTGCGCCGGGCCTGAGGAGCTGCAGGCACGATTTTTCAGGCGAGGCCGCGGCTTCGGCCTAGTCCGCGAGGCCCGACTCTGTGCATGGGTGGGTGGGTGTGTAGGCGGGGTAATGGGCGAGGCTGTTGGTGGAACACTACTGTGTATTGGAGGGCTGTGATATCAGAAGGAGGAGGGGGTGGGGGGATCACAGGGACATTCCCGGGCTGCAGAGAGAGCGAGAGAGAGAGAGAGAGAGAGAGAGAGAGAGAGAGAGAGAAGGGAGGGTGAGTCAGAGCTGCCTGTATGGTGTATTTCATGAGATACTGATAGCCATGTGATCACTGCCAGAAAGAATAATACCTCAGAGGAGAGAAGTCACATCACATCCCATTCTATATATTCACCCTTCTTAAATTTCATTACACAGCACTGTGCTCAATATATGACAATACCCCCATATGACATCACACAGCAATGTGCTCATCACTGTATACTGACATGCTACATCACTGAATACTGACACACTACATCCCTGAGTGATGTAGCGTGTCAGTATACGGTGATGTAGCGGCGTGTCAGTATACGGTGATGTAGCGGCGTGTCAGTATACGGTGATGTAGTGTCACCTGTCACCACCGAGCTTGCCTCAACCTGCTGTTGTTGATAGGTACATTTTCCTTGCAAAGAATGTTTAAAATGCACTTAAATTTTTTTTTGAAATTTTGTTTGTTGATGCACTTTAAGATAAAAAAAAAAAAAAATAAAAATAAAAAAACGGATTCGAATCGTGAATCGAGTTTTTTATAAAAAAAAAAAAAAAAAAAAATTGCAGATTTTTTTGGGGGGGGGAAAATCTCCCAGCCCTACTCCCTTATAGATAGCCAAAAAGATCAATGGCGTTAGTGGAAACCTATTTAAGAGCCAGAAATCGCTCATTGGAACCTCTGGAGTAACCCTAGGGTTCCATGTGAATTTGTTGACATTTAAAGTATTTCACAGAAGGTGCTACAATCAGGCTGTCGTGGCTTATTTATTAACGAAGCCTCCAGCCTACATGTCAGCACAGTGATCCGCATAATCATTTGTGGGATCTAGAGCTATCCGCAACCGCTTAGTTTGACAGGTAGCACAGCCTTGTACCTGTAAAGTGTTCTGAGGCAACTCACACATTACACAAAATTATAGTGCAGCGCTGTGTGTCTTTAAATACAAAATGATTATACGATCTCTATTTCCATACAATGATAAACATCGCAGTGCAACTATTCTATGTGAAAATCAAAAATTAAATAAAAATTATGAAAGAACTCCTATTCTTTGGTGAAGAAACAGTTTGTGTATATCCGTCCTCTCTGAGATCAATAACATGTGCACACGATCACCAGCCAAATTGCCTGCTCACCTAACAAATGAGTTAAAAACTCAGGAAAAGAGCTCTCTTTAATTCCTCCACGTCTCAAGAGCAGGAACTCCTATATTCCCAGGCTGCACGTTTGTACTGGTAACTTCACTTCCAGGAAACACCCTCCTTCTCTCCCTCCTTACAGCTCGGCTTTGCTTTTCTTAATACGATTATTGACGATGACTGCGTGACATCATGGGCTTGGCTCCTCCCCTCTAAATGTGTCGCCCTCTCATTGGGCTTCATCAGTAGATGGGCGGGCCGCTTCCCCTGAGCCTTTAATTACTAAAAAGTGCGTCACCAGAGCAGGATAACCAATTTATGTAACTCAAAAGTGTTCTCCACAACCTCAATTGCTGACCCCCACGGCGACCCCCCGTTACAATCTAAAACAGGAATATAAAATTATTATATATTATTATAATTATTATAAAATTATTATATATTATTATATTATTTTATGCCTAAAATTACAATACAAACCTATAATGTTTATTACTCCTAAGCACCTCCCAAACGCATAAAAGCTTGTTAGAAAAGGAGTCGATGGGGGTTATTTACTAAAGGCAAATCCACTTTGCACTTCCAAGTGCACTTGTAGTGCAGTCACTGTAGATCTGAGGGGGACATGCAAGGAAAATAAAAAACAGCATTTTAGCTTGCACATGATTGGATGATAAAATCAGCTTCCCCTCATTTCAGAACTACCCCTCAGATTTAAAGCGACTGCACTTCCAAGTGCACTTGTAGTGCAAAGTGGATTTGCCTTTCATAAATAACCCCCAATGTTCCTATTTTCCTACTGGGGGGGGGTCTAACACTCCAGGAGCTAGTATATTTCTTAAGTTTGGTGCTCTTTTATATACGAATGGGGGGGTGGGGGAAACCCCTTAGAACTTTATCCCTCAGCAGTACATGCCAATGCTTTCTGAATATATTTTCCACCTTATTCTTTTGAATATTATAGAGCCCAATACAATCCTATATTCATTCCTTCCAACCTTTTCTTTTGTTACCAGTAACTCTTTCCTTTCCATATTCTTAACCGTCTCCAGCTGTTTGACAAAACTCCTGTCATAGCCTTTTGTATAAACTTCTCAAACGGTGCTGCCTGTTCCTCGAATTCTTACTTCCTTGTACAGTGCCTTCTCAGTCTAACAAACTGCCCTCCTGGGATGTTCAAGAACCAGGGTTTATGGTGGCAGCT
Organism: Aquarana catesbeiana; assembly: GCF_042186555.1. Classification (NCBI taxonomy): domain Eukaryota; kingdom Metazoa; phylum Chordata; class Amphibia; order Anura; family Ranidae; genus Aquarana; species Aquarana catesbeiana. Next base: position 523,721,001 of record NC_133324.1, on the reverse strand, counting down.
GTCTATAGCAATATATTCATTCCTATGTGTAGGTTTACAATAATTTTTAGTAAAGATCTCCCCTTCATGTACATACATCTCTACATCCAAGAACACCATCTTCTGTTTAAATCAAAATACTAAAACATAAACTAACATGGAATTATGGTAACCTGTCCATGAAGGAGAGGAGACTGGCCTCATCTCCCCTCCATATCAAGAACAGGTCATCTATAAATCTATGGTAGCTGACTAACTCATCTGGTCTATGTTCGAAGACCACCTCTGACTCCCAGTGAGACAAAAATAAATTGGCCACACTGGGAGCAAATCGGGCCCCCATAGCTACACCAGTCGTCTGTAGATAACACCCATCGTACCAAAAGTAGTCGTGCAGGAATCCAAATTCCAGACACTGCAAGAGGTATCTACGTTGTTTCTTATCCACAGTAGAATTCTTTAATGCCCATTTGACAACTTTCTTGGCATCTGTGTGTTCAATAATGGTATACAGAGAGCCCACGTCTGCTGTTACCAGAAAAACTGGGAGGAGAGTTGTCAATTTTTATGTTCTCTAAAATCTGCGGTAAGTGTTTGGTGTTCTTTAAATACGCTGGAGTTGATGTTACTAAAAGGTTGTAAGAATAAGTCGAGATATTGGCCAAGTCTAGTAGTAAGGGAATCTACCCCATTGACTATAGGCCTCCCTGGTGGATTCTGATGATCCTTATGTATTTTTGGAAGAAAATATATTATTGGGGTACTACATGAGGAAGGATTTAAATACTCAGCTTCTTTCTTACATAAGATGTTTTTCTTTGATCCTTTTGCTACCAATTTTGAAAGTTGTTCTTTATATTGCTTAACTGGATTGGACCACAGTGGTGTATATGTGTCAACGTCTCCTAATAGGCTTGGGACATCAAAACAATACCCCCCCCCCCCCTTTATCTGCCAGGCTAATAACCACCTCTCTTGTCTCTTCCAGAGACCGAATTTCTCCCTTTTTTTTTTTTTTAATACTTTATTTTTTGCAAAGGAGAAAGACACACGGTATAATACAGAGAGGGAACTAAACAGAGTGGGATCAAAACACTTACACAACGATGCAACAGAGGTTATCATTACAACAGAGTTAATATGCATACAATCTTCATTTTTCCCAAAGATGCAATCGCTCGATGCCTGAGTCAAGGCGTCTCAGCACCCCGTGTGCCGCATCTCCTCCTGTGGGAAGAAAGAGAAGAAGGAGAGAGAAAAAAAAAAAAAAAAAGGGAGGGGGGGTTGTCCAGCCGTCTAACACAACACCCAGGCAAACGAGTTCACCGGATGTGTCCACTCTTCATGGGGGATTTAGAGTTAGGCCTGCGTACTCCTCGGAGTACATGAATTTGCGCCAGTAGAACCATTTCTTAGTATATTTCTCATGCAGGCCTTTTTCAGTAGCCAAGTCTTCCATCGCACTTATATCAGCCACCTTTTTCAACCAGGTGGCAATTGACGGAGGCTGCGTCCGTTTCCAGTATAGTGGGATGCATCCCCTGGCAGCCGTGATCAGGAGGGGAGGATAGACTTTCTATAAGCCTTACTGGGGATGTTGTGGTGATGCAGGAGGAAGAAGGTCGGGTCCCTTGTAATCTCCCTGTCGGTAAACTTTTGGACGATTCTATGGACTGCAGTCCAATAGGGCTGCAAGAGACGGCAGGACCAAAAGATGTGGAGGAGAGAACCGATCTCCTCCCCACACCTCCAGCATAAGTTCGAGCTTTGGGGAAACACTTTGTGGATCTTTACGGGGGTGTGACACCACCAGGTTAGTACTTTGAACCTCGCCTCTTGGTGTTTAGCAGAAATCGAAGTCTTGGAGGCGAATAGGTAGATTCTGTCCACCTGTTCTTCAGTCAGTTCTAACCCCAACTCCCTCTCCCATCCTGTGATATATGGGGGTGTGTTCTGCTGGTGGTGATGTCAGAAGTTGATACGCTGGAGAAACTGCATGGGAGAGTGTAGATTGATCCAGGCAGAGCTGCTCAAAATTAGTGAGAGGCAAAGAAAGTGCAATAGTTGGACTCTCTGCCAGAAAGATAATCCCAACAGGCCTGAGTCAGTCATAATTTGTTGTCTCGTCATCCAACGTCCCCCTGAAATGTAGTTTTGAGCCCGTGACCGCTCTGTTTTTAAATCCAGAAATCTGTGGTCGTGGAGTCCAGGGGTAAAAGCTGGATTCCCCACTATGGGCAAGAGTGGCAACGGGAGGGGCGCTATCGAGAAGTCACAAAAAGCTTTCAGGCTTAACCTCTTAGTCTCCCCCACCATGGCAAATTCCTTTCTTGATATATTCTGGACCATATCCCTTCTTGATCTTTAGTTGTTCTAGATCATTCACAACCAAATTTTTAAATACTTCAATGAATTATTTTCTGGGTCGGCAGGTTAAGTTTTGATCTATTACTGAGTCTAGTACCTGATATGTTATTCTGAGTGGTCCTATCTGTAGTAATAGAGATGAAATATTTTTTGATATTTAAACTTCTTCATATACTTCTGAGGCCACCCATATTTTTCTGAATGTTGGCATAGGTTTCAAATGTATTAAGGTTCTTGGTAGGGGCAAATTTTAATCCCTTATTAAGTTAGTAGATAAGGGATTAAAATTTGCCCCTACCAAGAACCTTAACACATTTAAAACTTGTGTCAACATTCAGAAGTATATGAGGAAGTTAAATATCAAAAAATATTTAATCTCTAATACTACAGATAGGACCACTCAGAATAATATATATCAGGTACTGGACTCAGTAATAGATCAAAATTTAACCCGCCGGCCCCAGATAATAAATTCACTGAAGTATTTAAAAATTTGGTTTTGAATGATCTAGAACAACTAAAGATCAAGAAGGGATATGATCCAGAATATATCAAGAAAGGAATTCGGTCTCTGGAAGAGAAAAAGGGGGTGGTTATTAGCCCGGCAGATATTGTTTGATGTCCTGAGCCTATTAGGAGACATTGACACATACACACACCACTGTTGTCCAATCCAGTTACGCAATATAAGGAAAAACTTTAAAAATTAGTAGCAAAAGGATCAAAGAAAAACATCTTATGTAAGAAAGAAGCTGAATATTTAAATCCTTCCTCATGTAGTACCCCAATAATATATTTTCTGCCAAAAATAAATAAGGATCATTAGAATCCACCAGGGAGGGCTATAGCCAATGGGGTAGAGTCCCTTACTTCTAGACTTGGCCAATACCGTGACATTTTCTTACAACCTTTAGTAACATCAACTCCAGCGTATTTAAAAGGACAAAAAACACCCACTGCAGATTTTAGAGAACATAAAAATTGACAACTCTCCCGTTTTTCTGGTAACAGCAGACGTGGGCTCTCTTTATATCATAATGAAAACACAGATGCCAAGAAAGTTGTCAAATGGGCATTAAAGAATTCTACTGTGGATAAGAAACAACGTAGATACCTCTTGCAGTGTCTGGAATTTGGAATACTGCACAACTACTTTTGGTACGATGGGGGTTATTATCTACAGAAGACTGGTGTAGCTATGGGGGCCCGATTTGCTCCCAGTGTGGCCAATTTTTGGCTCACTGGGAGTCAGAGGTGGTCTTCGAACATGGACCAGATGAGTTAGTCAGCTAACATAGATTTATAGATGACCTGTTCATGATATGGAGGGGGGATGAGGCCAGTCTCCTCTCCTTCATGGACAGGTAAATCAAAATGATAAAAACATAGAACATTGAATTATGATAAACAGAAGATGGTGTTCTTGGATGTAGAGATGTATGTACATGAAGGGGAGAGCTTTACCAAAAATTATTGTAAACATACAGATAGGAATGGATATATTGCTATAGACAGCTGCCACCATAAACCCTGGTTATTGAACATCCCAAGAGGGCAGCTTGTTAGACTAAGGAACTGTACAAGGAAGGAAGAATTTGAGGAACAGGCAGTACCGTTTGAGAAGTTTATACAAAAAGGCTATAACAGGAGTTGTTAATAAACAGCTGGAGACAGTTAAGAATATGGAAAGGAAAGAGTTACTGGAAAACAAAAGAAAAGGTTGGAAGGAATGAAAGAGAGGATTATAGGATTGTATTGGGCAAAAGAATAAGGTAGAAAATATAATCAGAAAGCATTGGAATGTACTGCTGAGGGGCCCAATGAGAGGGCGCAGTCATCGTCAATAATCGTATTGAGAAAAACAAAGCCAAGCTGTAAGGAGTGAGAGAAGGAGGGCGTTTCCTGGAAGTTACCCAAGTAAAGTTACCAGTACAAACGTGCAGCCTGGGGAATATAGGAGTTCCTGCTATTGAGACGTGGAGGAATTAAAGAGAGATCATTTCCTGAGTTTTTAACTCATCTGTGAGGTGAGCAGGCAATTTGGCTGGTGATAGTGTGCACGTGTTATTGATCTCAGAGAGGACAGATATACACAGCGGTGATTGTGTTTCATGCACCAAGATATATGAACTGTTTCCTCACCAAGAAAAAGGAGTTCTTTCATAATTTTTATTACATTTTTGATTTTTCACATAGACTGGTTGCACTGTCATATTTATCATTGTATGGAAAATTCAAGTTAGACTTACCGGTAACTTGTTTTCCAGGAGTCTTTCAGGACAGCACCTGAGAGTGTGGCTCCTCCCCTTGCCAACAGGAAACACCTCTTCCACCGAACTTTAAAAAGGAGGCTCCTTCCCACAGGTTGATAGTAGTAGTAGTAGTAGTAGTGAACCTCCGGCCTCAAGCTGGAACACATAATCAAGATATGGTTAGTCGCAGCATACAAAAAAAATAATAGGGAGAGTTGTTGCTGTCCTGAAAGACTCCTGGAAAACAAGTTACCGGTAAGTCTAACTTGAATTTTCCCTTACAGTCTTTCAGGACAGCACCTGAGAGGATAAAAAGAGACTTACCCCCTAGGGAGGGACCATGGCCTGCAGAACCTTTCTGCCAAAAGCCTGATCACCTGCTGACAGAAGATCCAGTCTGTAATGACAGACAAACGTTAAGTAACTTGACCACGTAGCCACCTTACAAATTTGATATGGGGTGGCACCAGCTCTTTCTGCCCATGTAGCAGCTTGAGCCCTTGAGTGAGCTCTAATTCCCAGCGGGGGAGATTGACCCGTCAGAGTAGGCTACCAGGATAGCTTATTAAAGCCATATAGCAATTGACTTCTTCGCTGCTTGGTGGCCTTTTTTGTTTCCAGAAAAAAGAACAAATAAAGAGTCTGAGGACCTGAAGTCTTTTGTTACTTCCAAGTAATGTAATGGGGTTCGTCTCACATCTAGTTTGTGAAAATGACCTTCCTTTCCTTCTGAAGGATTTGAGCAAAAGGTTGGCAGGATGATCTCCTGTGACCTGTTCTGAAATGTTACCACTTTTGGCAAAAAACCTGGATCAGTCTTAGGTACAAGCCTATCTGGATAAATGGACAAAAAAGGTAACTGTGCAGTTCACCAATTCTTCTTGCAGATGTGATTGCAACTAAAAATACAGTTTTGAAAGTCAAATTCTTTAGGAGAGACTGTCTGTTGTGGTTCAAAAGGTTCCTTTGAGAGGGCTTGCAGAACTACTGAGAGGTCCCATTTGGGAAAATGCTTAGCTGGAGCTGGTCTGGATCTGGTAAGTGCCTTGAAAAACCTTGTAACCAGGAGTTTCTGAAGAAATTGATCTTTCAAGAAACACTAAAGCGGCCACTTGCACTTTAAGAGTGCTGACTGCAAGCCCCTTGTCTGCCCCCTTTTGTAAGAATTCTAATATTGAAACAATGTCTTTCACATCTCTATTTTCTGAATGACACCAAGAAATGTAGACCTTCCATACTTTAGCATAAATAGCTCTAGTTACCTTCTTTCTACTGGAAAGTAATGTGGTTATTAAAAGTTCTGAAAAACCTTTGTTTCTAAGCATCTGCTCTTCAGATACCAGGCAGCGAGACTTAACCTGGCTACATCCGGGTGATGCACTGGACCTTGTAGAAGTAAATTCTGTCTGAGGGGAAGCTGCCAAAATGGTTTGATTGCCATTTGCAGAACGGTGGAAAACCAAGCTCTTTGCCCAGAATGGAGTAATCAGAATTAATCAACACTCTTTCTTTCTGTATTTTCCTCAATACAAGAGGAATCAACTGTAATGGGGGAAAAGCATACTCCAGGTGAAAATTCCAAGGGTGCGCCAAAGCGTCTATTCCCTGAGAACCTGTGAAGGGAAAAGAATTGCGGGAGCTGTGTGTTTTGCCTTGATGCAAACAGGTCCACTTGTGGATGGCTCCAGGTCCCGGTGATTAACGCAGAAAAACTTCAGAATTCAGGCTCCACTCTGCCTCCTGAACCTTCTGCCTGCTCAGTAAATCTGCCACTTCGTTTAATGTGCCTTTGAGATGGACTACGGATAAGGACAGTAAATGTTTTTTCTGCCCACTCCAGAAATTTTCCTCATAGTAACTGAAGAGTTTTGCTTCTCGTGCCTCCGTTTGTTCAGGTAGGTTACTGTAGTGGCATTGTCCGATAGAATCTGGACATGGGAACCTAGGAGGTTTAGAGAGATGGCAGCCAACGCTAAGGCGACTGCTTTTAACTCACTCCAGTTTGAGGAATTTCCTGCCTCGGTCTGAGACCATGTTCCCTGTGCCTAATCTTGACCCATGTGTGCCCCCCCCCCCCCCCCCATCCCCACATACTGGCATCTGTCATCACAATTTTTTCGGTTGGGAAGGACCAAAGTAAACCTTTTTTCAGCATTGATTGATTTTGTCACCACCAACGTGTTCATTTGACTCTGGTGGGGATCTTTACCCTTGTATCTAGAGTTTCTGTCCTGTGGTTCCATACTTGTAGAAGGAACCTCTGGAGTGGCCTGAAATGGATTCTTGACCATTGGATGGCTGGCATAGTTGAGGTTAAACATTCCCAAGGCTGACATAACCTTTCAGACCGACATCTGCCGATTCGATTGTAGTACAGTTACTACATTCTGGACGTTGATTTTTTCTCTCTTCTGGGAGAAAAATTCTTTGTTCCACAGAATTTATTTGGTACCCAAGAAATTATACCTGTTGAGCCGGATTGAAGTTTGATTTCTGAATGTTCACTATCCAACCCAGGGACTCCAAAATTACTGTGGGCCTTGACAAGATCTTCTTGCAACCTCCTTCCTCTGGACGGGGCAAAGAAGAGGAGGTTGTCCAGATATGAGATTACCGCAATCCCCTGAAGGTGAAGAAGGTGAAGAGGGGTGAGGGCTTCTGCCATAACTCTTGTAAAGACTTGCGAAGCTGATGAAAGGCCGAAGGGAAGGGCCCAGAATTGCAGGTGTAGCACCTCCCTCCCCATAATGACCGCCAACCTCAAGAATTTTTGGGACTGAGGTGTTATAGGAATATGTAGGCAAGCATCTCTCAGGTCGATCCATGCCATAAAGCATTCCTTGGTCAGCATATTTTTGACCGTGAAGATCGAGTCCATACAAAACTTCTTGTACAGGACTGACTTGTTCAAAGGTTTCATGTGGAGAAACAAACGGAACTTTCTGGATGCCTTTTTTATCAGGAATATGTGAGAATAGAATCCCTGATAACATTCCTCTGGAGATACAGGTGTCACAACCCTTTGATGCATCAGATCCTTTAACAGGTTCTTCATAGCCAGGGCCTTTGTTGAGTCCCTTGGCAGGTTTGTTATAAAGTATCTTTCTGGAGGAAGATACGAAAACGCTATTTTGTAACCTTGGGACAGCATGCTCAGAATATATTGACTTTTTGTTATGCTGGCCCAAAGAGGGAGGAAATTCTGAAGCCTTCCTCCCACTGGCAGGGACAAGTCATTGCGTTTTGTTGGTTGGCGCAGGAGGATAGAAAAGGACATTTCCTTTGCCCTTTCCCTTCTGCGACGACCAATTTCTTCTCTTGGGTTTTGGCATTTTGTTCTTGAGCCCTTTGAGATTGAAAAAAAAAAAAAAAAAAAAAAAAGCTTAACTTGCAGGAACAGGAAATGACTTATTTTTATGTGCTGTCCTTTCTAGGACTGAATCCAAGTCAGGACCAAATAATAAATCTTCCAAGAACGGTTCCCCCCAACAAAGCTTATTTTTGGATGCCGCATCCCCCGGGCAAGGTCTTTAGCCACAGTGCCCTCCTGGCCGAGTTAGGGCTGCAAATCTTGCTGTCATTCTAATAGATTCTGCTGAAGTATCTGAAATAAAGGCTACAGCGGCTGACAAAGTCGAATTTCTTGCTTTGGTGAGTCTGCCATAATATGGGCTTTGAGTTGATTCACCCAATATTCCATATTTCTGGAGACACAAGTAGTCGCCATAGCTGGTTTAAGATTGCCCATAATGGATTGCCAAGTCCTTTTAAGTTGCTGATTCATCCTTTTATCCATGTGATCTCTTAATACACCCATATACTCGAATGCCAAGTCAGTTGACCTGGAGACTTGGGAAAAAGCTGCATCTAGTTTTGTTTTTTTATTGCAAAGTACCGCTGGATCTTCGTCAAAAGGAAAGAGCCTTTTAAAGGCTTTAGAAAAGAAAGGCTTTCTTTCTGGCTCTGCTCATTCCTTCTTAATAGCCACAGAAATTACTGAGTGCACAGGAAAAGTACGATTTTTAGACTCACAGAGACCTGCGTACAGCCCGTCATGCAGTGATAATTATCTTCTTAGCTCTTCCAGACCCAGCGTAGTATAAATTGTTTTTAACAGGCCATCTACCTGTTCTAAAGACAGTTTGTATTTAGAAGGTGCATTCTCCATACCTTCCTCCTCCTCATCTAATTCTTCCTTAGAATGGGAGGGGGAATGTCCCTCTTGGGTAGGAAATGCCATTGAATGGTGGCATCCAGCTTTTCAATGGATGCAATCAAATCGCTGAATGCGGAAGAAGCTTCTTCTTTAACTAGCGAATCAATACACATTTGACACAAGGTCTTCTTCCAGCCTTCAGGTAGTTTTGCTTTACATGAAGACACTTCCTCCGGAATCGGCAGATATGCACATGCCCCGTTCCTCCCTTCTCCCCCTGCAACTTCCGGTGGAAATTACGCCATGCACCTGCTTAGTGGGCGCCACCCCTTCCGGATACCTCACTTCAGGCAGATGCAGTCACTGAATGCCATCCCCAAGATGGCGGCGGCGTTAGGGGAGGCAGGTGGAGCAAAGGAAAAAAACAAAAATGATGTCCGCTTGTACTTCACCGCCACCCAGGAGTGACGCTCACAGCAGCCCAGGCTCTCCCTGAGCACTTCAGAGAGGGAGAAGGAGCCCATCCAGCAGCACCCTGTGGAATGGGAGGAACCAGCTCTCCGAGGTAAAAAGAGAAAAAACGGTGGAGCAGGAAGCCTGGCCTCTCAGGACAGCACCAAAGAGTTCCTGACTCCCCACCATGTGTTCCTTAAAGGGGAAAAACTGGCAACATGTAGGAAGGAGCCTCCTTTTAAAGTTCGGTGGAAGAGGTGTTTCCTATTGGCAAGGGGAGGAGCCACTCTCTCTCAGGTGCTGTCTTAAAAGACATTAAGGGAAAATAGAAATAGTATAATCATTTTGTATTTAAAGACACACAGCGCTGCACTATAAGGAAATTATCGTTTTTATTAAGTGTGGTGAATCACTGAGAGTGTTATAGCAGCTATGGAGATATTTGTATTGTATTTACACTGGTATTTAGATTAATTTTAATTTTTGGCACCGATTGTCTCTTCACACTTTACATTACACAAATTGTCTAGGAGAGCCAGAAGGGCTGTCCCTACTTCTTCATTGTGGAATCCAGGTATGACCTTCATAGTTATGCTGATCCAGTTATGCTGTTATGTCTATTATGCTAGTTATGCTGATCATGTCTATTGCTCTTAGCCTCCTTCAAATTGCTGCTGTGATCGGACTTCCTGTGGCTACGTTCATTGTCCATGGTCCTACTAAGTAGCCACCCTCACCTGCTTGCATCTGAGATAGACTAGGGAATATGGACCATGGACAAAAAGGTATTTGTAGTGTGCATACAGTAGTGCACGTTAGGGTTGCAACTAACAATTATTTTCATAATCGATTAGTTGGCAGATTGTTTCGATTAATCGGTTAAAAAACCTTAAAAAGTGTGGTGTATAATTTGGTTAAGTTTAAAAAAAAAGGGAATTTATTCTTAAAATATCTATATGAAGTGGTAAAATATAAATAACCAACTACAGTATATGGTTAGGGAGCAAAATCTCGAATCCACTCTGAGAACAACAGACAGAAGAGATATATACTGTATATACTATTAGAGGTTAAATCTGGTAAATATCAGACTCAGATCAAATTTTTTTTTTTTTTTTTTTTTTTAAATAAAAGTTAGACTGTTTTGCAGATTTTCAAACAGAACTGTAATATATTATAATGGGGCCATACAAAAACAAGGTCTTCCTTCCGAAATTTTTTTTTTGTTTTTAAGAACGTTCGATTTTCCAATCGTTAGTGGGGTGAAATCGACCTTAGTTTTCAACCACAGTGACGGGAAAATTTATAAATAGAAAACTTTTTGGTGAAAGGAATTTTTAGACAGTGTATGTGGTTTTTGTTCAGAAATGACATTCACTTTAAAACAGAATGTTAAAAGTAATTGAAAATTTCAAATAACATTCTTTCATTCAGCGAATGTACAAAGATTTTTCGTATGAATATTCTCTTCTGAAAATTGATCCGTGCGGCCAGCATAAGGCTCGGTACACAACTATGCAGTTTGCTTTTGATCTGTTTTTGCAGTGCTTTTTCCTGTGCGTTTTGACTTTTGCGCACGTGATTTTGCTGCGATTTGCGTTTGATTTTTTTTTTGTCAATTTGTTGTTGGGCAGATTAAAAAACAGAAATTGCTGCAAAAACACATTACATGCTTTTCTGCAGCTTCTCCATTGAAGTATATTGAACCAAAAAACGCACAGTTTTGCGTTGCAAAAAGTCCTTGACCCTTTCCAAATACGCAGCAGCTGAAAAAAGCACAGATGTGAATGTGTCCCATAGGAAACCATGTTAACCACTTCAGCCCTGGAAGATTTGGCTGCTCAATGACCAGGCCATTTTTTGCGATACAGCATTGTCGCATTAGCTGCACAGTCATGAGACGTTGTACCCAAACAAATTTGATGTCCTTTTTTTCCCCATAAAGGGAGCTTTCTTTTGGTGGTATTTATTCGCGCTCGCCCCTAGTGGCCAAAAAGACGAAGCTACGTAAGGCAACGTCGTTTCGCCCAGCCGTGGCCATTCTGCTGCAGTAAAACTGTGGCGGCTGGTCAGCAAGCAGTTAAATGAACTGTAGTGTGTTTCTGCAAAAAGCACCAAAAAATGCATAAGTGTGAACCAGGCCTAAGACGTTTAGTGACAATGGGGTTAAAAAAACCTAAAAACCCAAAAAAACAAAATTAGCCCTAGTACAAAAAGAGCAGATAATCGCTACTGTAAAGGGTTCATTTTTTTACAGTAGCGATTTGCTCTTTTTGTACTATAAAAGGACTAATTTTTTTTTTTAAACCCCATTAAGTTACTGGTCATTTAATCGATTATGAAAATAGTAATCGATTAATTTCATAATCGATTAGTTGTTTTGGCCCTAGTGCACGTTTCCACCAACAACCAACTAATGTGCAATAGTCATTCCAAACAAATGGAAGTGAGAGGGTTGGTACTTCACAAAAGACATTAGAAAGGAGGCTTAACCCCCTTCCACCAAGCGTACGCAGATGTGCGGCCTCGGCTTTCGGGGGTTATACCGGGATGATGCCCGCAGCTGCAGGCATCATCCCAGTACCATTTTTGTTTAGAGCCGGCGATCGGCTTTCCAGGTATAACAACAACCCATGCGGCTAAAAGCCGCTCGGCTGTTATCCCGGAGGAGCGGGAGTGGACGCTCCCCCCTTCCCGCCGATTTGAATGGGCCTGCCGATTCACGAACGGACCTGATTCACGATCCGCCACTTCCAGAGGCTAGCCACAGACAGCTTTGTTCCAGTCTCCTGATTGTAAACACGGAAGTGACATCACAACGTCACTTCCTGTTTACTCGGCTGCCAATGGCGCCGGTTTAAAAAAAAAAAATATACATTTAAAGCGTCGCCTATGGAGATTTTTAGGTACCGTAGTTTGACGCCATTCCACGAGTGCGTGCAATTATAAAGCGTTTGGTATCTATTTACTTGGCGTAACATCTTTCACATTATACAAAAAAATTGGGCTAACTTGACTGTTTTTTTTTTTAAATACATGAAAATGCCCCTTTTCCCAAAAAGTTGCGTTTAAAATACCGCTGCACAAACATCGTGTGACATAAAATATTGCAACAATCGCCGTTTTATTCTCTAGATACTCTGCTAAAAAATATATATAATGTTTGGGGGCTCTAAGTAATTTTCTAGCAAAAAATACGGATTTTAACTTGTAAACATCAAATGTCAGAAATGGGCTTAGTCATGAAAATAAAAAGATAAAAGCACAATAAGGAATGATTTACAGGATAATTAAGCAGTGTATGGATGATTTTTGGAGAATATGGATATCATTTAGTGTCACTTTACGTATGTGGCTGTCTTCTTAACAATGTTCAAAATCATAACCTAGCAGCCCTTCATAGAATGTCTGCAGGGGGCTGACAGAGAAGATCCTGATTGCTGTCATTTGGTGGAGGGCTGCCAAGTTACGATCTTGAGCGTTGATGACCTTCTGTAATTAAAAGGTCTTTTCTCCTTGGTGAGTTTGGATTACCCATTTGGTGGTGGATATCAACATCACAGAGAATATTGTTGGAGTGGTGTTTGAAGTGGTTTCACAAAAAAAGGATCAGTGGTTTGATTTGAGGCTTCTTTTATGTTTTATTTTTAGCCCTGGTTCACCCTTATGCGATTCGGGAAACGTAGTGAATCCTGTGCGTTTCCCCGCATCGCAATCGCATAGCGTCCATGTGATCTGCTGGGGGTGTCACCCCAAAACAGATTGCAAAACGCAGTGTGATTGCCAGAATCGCATTGAATGGGCATGACCCCCCATGAAATGTGATTCATGTGCGGGGGGGGAATTGCTGCACCATTTTGGCGCAGATGCAATAAGATTTCAGCCATACAAAATGTATGGCTGAAATCCCACCGTACAGACGTCTTATGGGATATGCACAGGAATGCAGTATGATTCCTGTGCGGATCTGATCGCATAAATGTAAACCCAGGCTTAGTCTTTTATATTTTGGACTGTGTTAAAGTGAAGTTCCACCCAGAAATGGAACTTCCGCTTATCCCGTTTTTCCCTCCCTCCGGTATCACATCTGGCACCTTTCAGGGGGGGAGCAGATACCCGTCTAATACAGGTATTTGCTCCCTCTTCAGGCGAAAGATCACAGCAGTATCCACGGCGACCTATGCCATGTCCGGACCCTCCTCTGTCCCCCCCCCCCCCCCCCTGTCTTCTGGTAGAGACACAGGTCCCAGAAGACAGCAGGGACCAGTCAAAACGTGCAGCACGATTCGGGCATGCATAGTAGGGAAACAGGCTGTGAAGCCGCAAGGCTTCACTTCGTGAGTCCCTTACTTAAGATGCCGGGGGACAGGTCAGCTTCAGGTGAGGACATCGCAGGCGCTCTGGACAGGGAAGTGTCCTTATTTTAAGTCAGCAGCTGGAGTATTTGTAGCTGCTGACTTTAAATTTTTTTTTTGCAGGAGGAACTTTGCTTTAACAGGTTATGTTTTTTAAAGGATAAGTTTACCTTTCATTACATGTTACACCCATATTCAGGGTGTAACATGTTATGAAGGGACTGGCTACAGCAACCCCCCTGCTCCCCGATCTAGCAGCTAGCAGGGGATCTTATCCCTCCCCTCCCTGCTAGCTGTCACAATAAAAAAAATAATAAATAAATAAAAACGTATTCAGTGTCCTGTGTATGGAAAACTACAAGGCGCGGCTGTCAGCTTGTAGTTTTTTAATGATCTACTGAACTACTACGGTGCTGTGGTAGTTAATTTATTCTTCCTGTCGTACGAGCAAGCCGATACACTGACAGATCTGCAGGCGACCTGCATGGCATCAGCAATCTGCTGATTGCTGGTGCAATGCTTTACAGGCTCCTGCAACAAAAAATAATAAAATGCACATTTATTTACCAGAAAAAAAAAAAAAAAAAAGTTAAATTTATTATTTTTTAGTGAACTTATCCTTTAAGTGCAAGTTCTGTTATAGGGCAAAATAGGTTAAACAAAAAACTTATTCTGGTATAGTATGGGGCCTACAAACTATGCTTAATCAGGTCAAAGTGCCTCCACTGCACCTCAGTAGTAAAGTTTCAAGGAAAGGGTAAAAGAAACAAAGGGGTTGATTTACTATACTGGAGAGTGTATCTAGCGCAGCTGTGCATAGTAGCCAATCAGCTTCTAACTTCAGTTTGTTCAATTAACAGCTTCAGCCCCGGAAAATTTGGCTGCTGAATGACCAGGCCATTTTTGTGATTCGGCACTGCGTCGCTTTAACTGACAATTGTGCAGTCGTGCGATGTTGCACCCAAACAAAATAGACATCCTTTTTTTCCACAAATAGAACTTTCTTTTGGTGGTATCTGATCATCTCTGCGGTTTTTTTTTGCACTATGAATGAAAAAAGAGCAACAATTTTGAAAAAAAAAAAAAAGCACATTTTTTCCATATATTATTAAGTTCCACGTCTTGCGTCACCTCCAGAGACCAGTACTACCGATTACCGCGGACTGCGTTTTACTATATGCTTACCAGTATCATTAAAAATGTGAGTATAAACTTAATATATGGCACAATAAAAGCTTTTTAAACGGGTTCACGCTATGGACATTCCCTCTATTCCATGGTGGACATATCCTAAGCCGGCATAGCAACACTCACAGTACGGACCTGAGACATCCAAGTGCTACACAGGGGCAAACACTGTGACCGCTCATACCCCTGTAGGGGTGTCCCTATTTGATGAGTGCAAGCACAATAAGACCTCGGCTAAGGAGTACCATCACAAGACCATTACTTGAATAAGGAATGGTTTTTACAAACACCATCTTCTAATGAGAATTAACCCTCTCCAAACCACAACTCAAACAAAAACTTTCTGAACCACTGAATTATTCAAAAGACTTTTTTCACCATAATAACATACCTTTATAGCAAGTACTGGGCTTATGAGGCACAAATCACTCGTTTACAGTACAAGCACCAGTCACTTTATAATCTAGCAAAAATAGCACTTTGTTGCACTTAAATTAAATGATATACAACATAAGTATTCACATATGTGTAACCACTAAGTAGTTTTTATTTTTGGTAAAAGTGATACCCATTTATGGTTTTACTGTATTTTTATTTATTTTCTTGTTGCATAATCTTGCATACCTCTGTATATTTCTATATATTTAATTAGTTTCACCCACATTCTCAACCTTTTTTCAAACCACAAACAACATTTAAAGGAATAATTTATATTAATTTTCTAATATTTACACCAGAGGATGTAATAAAATTGAATAACAAGCACCAAGTGGAAAATAAGTATTCACCGGCCTTTCAGGCCACATCACATATAAAAAATCTTTTGATTTTCAATAGTGGAATTGGGTTCAAGTTATGCTTCCTGCAAAATAGTTATTCCATTTATGAAGTTTTCATTGCAACATATGCAGCCAGTAATTTCTAACCACGAAAAATCGCATTACAGCAGAGCAGCGCGCCCCTAGTGGCCACAGGGCGAAGCGACATAACAACGTCATTTCGCCCAGCCGTGCCATTCTGCCACAGTAAAACTGCGGCGGCTGATCGGCAAGTGGTTAAAGTGATTGTAAGGGCTCTTTTTATAAATTTTTTTTTAAACAACAAAAACATATCATACTTACCTCCACTGTGCAGTTGCACAAAGTGGCCCCGATCCTTGACTTCTTGGGTTCCCCGGCGGCTCCTCCTCTTATCAGATAACCCCCCCAGGAGAAGCATTCGGGGGGGGGCTCCCGAGTCCAGCATTCGGCATCCATAGACACGAATGTCAGACTCAGCCCCGCCCCCACATCATTGGATTTGATTGACAGCAGCGGGAGCCAATGGCTGCGCTGCCATCAATCTATCCAATCAAGAGCCGGGACCCCTTGCAGAGAGGGACAGCACGTCTCCGGTAAGTAAAACAGGGGGGCTGCTATCCTGCTTAAGGGGACCGACGTACAGCTACGACAGTTCACAGGATCGTGCCGACCTGCCGCAGTATAATGACGCGACTGGTAGGCAAGCAAAAAAAAAAAAAAAAAAAAAAAACCACCACACCTGGAAGCTGATTGGGTTCTATGCGGAGCTGCACCACATTTGCACTCTCCAGTTTTTAGAAATAAAAACTGGAGAGTTTCCAGCCCATTAGAAAAAAACTGTCCTGGGACTTCAGCATCTCAGCGCCTCTCCGATTCCTTAAAATACAATGAATTAACCTCCGATTTACTGGCTGTGTGTGAATTCTTCCTATGTGTACCCTTCCTGCAATGGTATACGATCATAGTAGGTAAGGTCGAATAAAGGCAATAGTCCACCCAGTTCAACCTGTGTAGGTGTCAGTGTCTAATTATTTCCCATATCCCTGTATGTTGTGTTCCTCAAGATGCACATCTAAGAGTCTCTTAAAACTATCAATACTCCCTGCTGCCACCACCAATTGTGGAAGAGAGTTCCACATCCTTATTGCCCCGACAGTGAAAAACCCCCTGCTGCAGTTTAAAGGTTAAACCGCTTCTCCTCCAAAATCATTGTGTGGCCCCCGCATCCTCATACTCCTCGAGATTGAATAGTTTTTTTCTTATGCATTAAGGTATTTGTAAATCGCTATATCTCCTCTCAAGCGTCTTTTCTCCAGTGAGAATAAATTTAGTGTTTGCAGTCTTTCCTCATGATTTAGGTCCTCCAGTCCCTTCTTTGGACTCTCTCCAGTTCCAGCACATCCCTTCTGAGGACTGGTGACCAGAACTAGACAGATGTGGTCTAACCAATATTTTATAAAGTGGTAGGATTATTGATCTATCTCTGGAGTATATCCCTTTTTTTATGCATGCTAATATTCTGCCAGCTTTGACATTGCATGCTTTTGCTCAATCTGTCTTCTACTAGGATCGCCAGATCTTTCTCCATCCTTGATTCCCCCAGCGGTTCTCCCCCCTAGTGAGTAGTTTGCATGTATGTTTTTAGCCCCCAAGTGCATTACTTTACATTAAACCTGAATCACACACATAGGTGGGACTTGATGGACTTGTGTCTTTTTTCAAACTCACCTACTATGTATGTAACTATGTAAACTTCAAGACCTGAACAAATTAATGTAGTTGCCTACTACCATTAATTTGTTCAGGTCTTGCTGTAAAATTTCTATATCTTGATGTGAAGTTATTGCCCTGCTTAAAAGCGGAGTTCCACACAAAAATGGAACTTCCGCTTTTCGGAACCCTCCCCCCCTCTGGTGTCACATTTGGCACCTTTCAGGGGGGAGGGGGGGTGCAGATACGAGCGGTTCTCGGCGTCGCCTGCCGACATCGCTGGACCCTGGGACAGGTAAGTGGCCATGTATTAAAAGTCAGCAGCTGCAGTATTTGTAGCTGCTGGCTTTTAATATTTTTTTTTTTAGCTGATGTAGGTGGACCCCCGCTTTAATTTTGTGTCATCTGCAAAAACTGAGATTGAGTTATTTATCCCATCCTCTATTATTTATGAATAAACTGAATAGAATTGGTCCCAAGACAGAACCCTGGGGCACCCCACTTACCACTCCAGACCAGTCTGAGTACACGTTACTTATCACCGCCCTTTGGACACGCCCCTGTAACCAGTTTTTAACCCAAGAACAAATCTTATGGTCCATGCCTGCAGACCTCAGCTTGTAGATTAAGCGCTTATGGAGGGCTGTATCGAATGCCTTTGCAAAATCCAGTAGACTAAATCCACGGGCCTTCCCCTGTCTAGATGGCAGCGCACTTCCTCGTAGAATATTAACAGATTAGTCTGGCAAGAATGACCTTTCGTAAACCTATGCTGATGACTACTTAAGATATTTTTTTCCTCAGTAAATTCTTGGATATAGTCCCCTATTATCCCCTCCAAAAATTTAACAAGGATTGATGTTAGGCTGACTGGCCTGTAATTTCCAGGGATTTGTCTCTGTCCTTTTTTGAATAAACCTTTGCTCTTCTGGCATCTGTGTAAAACTCATCCTATGTTCAAAGTGGTATTAAACCCAAAAACGTAATACTACTATGCGGATTACCAATTCTTAAAGAGATAAGCCCTCAGTGTGTTTTTTTTCCCAGCACCGGATTTAATCACTTATTGACTATGCAGCTTCTTTATATGTTGTTTTAATTCTTGCCCATATTTAGGCTGGTGCCAAGACCGATGCCCTGGGTTTCCTGATCCGGGTTTTCTCTTGCTGTAACCTATGGAGCCACCCCTGTATGCAGGGACTAGAGTTGTGCCTCCTTATGCCTGCATACACCAATAGAAACACATAGCCCCATAGCACAGGATGGAAAGGCACTCCCCTGCTCCTTTCTCTTCCTACCTTCCCCAAATTAAACAGACTGGCTGGAGACTGCACTATCCACTCTTTCCCACGAAGACCACAGGTTCAGGTAAGCAGCACAGAATGCAAGAGGTTGTAAACGGCAAGTGCTGGTACAAGAATTTTATCATGCATTAGTCTCCCACATATTTGCAGCCACTAGACTAACAATAGCTAGGCAATGGAAAACATCCACTGTAAATTGTGAAGCAGTGTATAATAGAGTACAGACATTTTGATAAATGAGAAACTCACAGCCATTTTAGCTGAAACGCAATCAAAATTTACCTAAATTTAGCAACCCTGGATCTTATACTCTTACCTCATACCTTCAACATGACATCTTTAGTGATATTAAATTGATAGCCCCCTGGGATTCCTCTCTCTTTCTTCTCCCACTTTGACCCCTTTCACACTGGGGGCGGTTTGCAGGCGGTATTGCGCTAAAAATACCGCCTGCAAACTGCCCCTAAACAGCCTCCGCTGTTTGCTGTTTGTTCAGTGTGAAAGCCCGAGGGCTTTCACACAGAAGCGGTGCGCAGGCAGGACGGTGATAAAAGTCCTGCAAACCGCTTTTTTGGAGCGGTGTATTCACCGCTCCTGCCCATTGAAATCAATGGGACAGCGCGGCTATACCGCGGCAATGTACGAGGGATTTTAACCCTTTTTCGGCCGCCAGCGGGGGTTAAAACCGCACCGCTAGCGGCCGAATACCACTGCAAGAACGACGGTACAGCAGCGCTAAAAATAGCGCTGTTGTACCGCCGACGCCCCCACCGCCCCAGTGTGAAAGGGGCCTTAGTCGTACTTCTTTTCTCTTTATATACCTAAACTGTATTCTCCCCCTAGTTTTACATTTTAAGTCTACTGATGCTCCTCTATGTACATTTCTGCAACATCTATTCACCACAGTTGCGGTGCAGTGGCACCGTCTTTCCAGGGTTAAAACGTGGTGATGAGGCAACATATCACCTCCCAGCCACCTGTCAATTGCTCTCTGAAAAGCGACCTTGCCGTGCACACTCCTGGGTTTATATGGGGCCTCCACTGTTGCAACCCATGATATTCAGCTTGAACCAGAGGATCACATCAAGATCAGATCATTATTTATTTATTTATTTCAGGTACTTATATAGCGCCGTCAATTTACGCAGCGCTTTACATATATATATTATACATTCACATCAGTCCCTATACCCTCAAGGAGCTTACAATCTAAGGTCCCTAACTCACATTCATATCTATACTAGGGCCGATTTAGACAGGATCCAATTAACCTACCAGCATGTCTTTGGAGTGTGGGAGGAAACCGGAGTGCCCGGAGGAAACCCACGCAGACACAGGGAGAACATGCAAACTCCAGGCAGGTAGTGTCGTGGTCGGGATTCGAACCAGCGACCCTTCTTACTGCTAGGCGAGAGTGCTACCCACTGCCCCACTGTGCCGCCACAGAACTATTTAGTGGGCAAAGCCCAGAGCATTTACCCAAAACGTAGATACAGCATGCAGAGCATAAAATATTATTTGGATTACAAAACGGTATTATATTTTATCAGTAAAAGTAATATTTTAAAAATCAGCCCAAGTTTGTCTTTTTTTCCTTTTTTTTTTCTTCTAAGAGTTACATTACCTGCTAGCAATTTCTGTATACCGTAGCTGTAGTTTTTCTTGAAGATTATGCTGCAAAATTAAAAAGAAGTGCATTTTAAGATCCACCCCCAAAAAAAAAAAAAAAAAAAAAAAAGATCTTACATGCAAATATTTTGACATTATGCTCTACAATGTACCCTCAACTGCAAATTGAAAAACACACAAATAAGCATTCACGTTTCTGGATATAGAAAGAAGCTGCTGGCAAACATCAATCTCTTTGTAAGCTGGTTGGAGCCATCTCTAGCCTTCAATTCCCTCATCTATACATTCACCTTGAGCTTTACCATTACACCATGTTACACAAAGGTTGCACTAAAGTGAAATTTTAAAGCGGTTGTATACCCGCAGATGAAAAAAAAAAAAAAAAACACCTGTAAGGTAAAAAGGCATAATGAGCTAGTATGCGCTGCATGCTAGCTCATTATGAAATACTTACCTGAGAACGAGGCGTTGGTATCTAATCCCGGTTCACGCCAGCGGCTGCATGCAAAGTGAATATCTCCTAAATCGTACAGGTTTAGGAGATATTCATTGTTCCTAAAGGTAAGCCGTATTATAGGCTTACCTGTAGGGGGAAAGAAAAAAAAAAAAAAAAAAAAAAAAAAAAAAGCGTATACAACCGCTTTAAATCTGTAGACTTTATGTCTGACTTTTTCTAAATGTATTGCTATTTGTTCCCTACTAAAACCAAGGAGATATAAAAAACACGTATTCATAATTCAGACCAAATTAAAGCCATATTTGTTCCAAGGAAAGGGATATAAAATGTTAGGGCAGACTAAGAAATGCTAAAATGTACATTATAATCTCTTAAGATGAGAAGAGGGGTTTACCATAGAGGTTTTGCATGGGCAGACACTGAGGCAGGGGCATCTCAATCCCGCCTTATGTATGTATGTATGTATGTATATACACAGCTTCGTATTGAGGTGGTTACACTGAAACCATAGTTGAGGCTACAACCATGATCCTGATGCCATTTATTTTCAGGAGGCAATTCCCTATTTTGTAATGCTAATTAATAGTTTTGTGGGCCTCCAGGTGGTTGACCAAATCATGTCTCCAAAGTAGTGTATCTTACAAATGATCAGCTGCTAACATTACGCATGTCTCATATACCATGCAAGATAATCAAATCAAGTTATAAAACGATGCGCTATCAAAATGATAAATATAAATATATAAATTAATAAAGTGGTATTGTGCTCTCTCGTGACACGTTTAAAATGTCCAAAATACTATACATTAATGTGCAATAAACTTCAATAAATAAATGAATAAGAGTGCTTCAAATAAGCCTGTGAAAATATATATATATATATATATATATATATATATATATATATATATATATATATATATATATATATATATATATATATATATATATATATATATATATATATATATATACATACACACACACACACACACACACACACACACACACACACACACACACACACATATATACATACATACACACACACACTACCGTTCGAAAGTTTGGGGTCACATTGAAATGTCCTTATTTTTGAAGGAAAAGCACTGTACTTTTAAATGAAGCTAACTTTAAACTAGTCCTAACTTTAAACAAATATACTCTATACATTGCTAATGTGGTAAATGACTATTCTAACTGCAAATGTCTAGTTTTTGGTGCAATATCTACATAGGTGTATAGAGGCCCATTTCCAGCAACTATCACTCCAGTGTTCTAATGGTACAATGTGTTTGCTCATTGGCTCAGAAGGCTAATTGAGGATTAGCAAACCCTTGTGCAATCATGTTCACACATCTAAAAACAGTCTAGCTCCTTCCAGAAGCTACAAAACTGACCTTCCTGTGAGCAGATTGAGTTTCTGGAGCATCACATTTGTGGGGTCAATTAAACGCTCAAAATGGCCAGAAAAAGAGAACTTTCATCTGAAACTCGACAGTCTATTCTTGTTCTTAGAAATGAAGGCTATTCCATGCGAGAAATTGCAAAGAAATTGAAGATTTCCTACAACGGTGTGTACTACTCCCTTCAGAGGACAGCACAAACAGGCTCTAACCAGAGTAGAAAAAGTAGTGAGAGGCCGCGTTGCACAACTAAGCAAGAAGATAAGCACATTAGAGTCTCTAGTTTGAGAAACAGACGCCTCACAGGTCCCCAACTGGCATCTTCATTAAATAGTACCCGCAAAACACCAGTGTCAACATCTACAGTGAAGAGGCGGCTGCGGGATTTTGGGCTTCAGGGCAGAGTGGCAAAGAAAAAGCCATATCTGAGACTGGCCAATAAAAGAAAAAGATTAAGATGGGCAAAAGAACACAGACATTGGACAGAGGAAGACTGGAAAAAAGTGTTGTGGACGGATGCCAAAGGTGTGCAATGCTGTAATTGCTGCAAAAGGAGGATTCTTTGATGAAAGCAAAGTTTGATGTAAAAACAATGTTATTTCAAATACAAATCATTATTTCTAACCTTGTCAATGTCTTGACTCTATTTTCTATTCATTTCACAACGTATGGTGCTGAATAAGTGTGACTTTTCATGGAAAACACAAAATTGTTTGGGTGACCCCAAACTTTTGAACGGTAGTATATATATATATATCTATCTATATCTATATCCAAAATATTTGTGCAATATTAAAACAAATAAATATTTCAAGAAAAAAAAATCATCAATGCGATTCAGTGTTGCATCCATGCAATGCAGTGCTGTATCTCTGTAATTCAGTGATAGTGCAATGTTCAAACAATATTAAATACAAAATTCCAAAGAAATATCATCCATGCGTTCCAGTGCTACATCCTTGTAATTCAGTGTTGCATCTGTGCGAATCGGTACTGTGTAGCTTAGTGCTATGATCAAATTAACAGTCCATAAACATTCCAAAATCCATCCATCCATGTGTTTCAGTGAACACAAACTAAAGTGCTGTGTGCTCATATAAGTGCTCCCCCCCGAAGGTGATAGCCCCTCACCTTAGGGTGTGTGACCTTGCGATTAAGCTTGGTCAAAATGCGCCTTAGAACCTCTGAGTTCAGTATTGTATGCTGGATCCTGGATAGGTTACACTTGTGCCTCTGTTCCTCACAGCAGTCCAGTTTATACCTTGGCATATCAATATAAAGAGAACTTCATGGTGCAGTATGTATTACCCTTTATTTAAAATCACAATAAAAACCCACAGTGGGTACTCACAATTTCAAGGCGCTTACAGTGCACCACTCTAAAACAGCGGTAACGATCGAGTGACGGCGGTCGGTATTGGGGTGGCGTACTAATCGTTCCCAACAGATGGTGTGTGTGTGTGTGTGTAGCGTTCCGTCCTGTCCCCTTTCCCTACGCATGTCGATACAAGGGGTATTTTGTATCTTCATCAGGGGTTGATTTAATTGGAGGAGGATGAACCTGTCAGTTAAGCTATGCCATCCGCGGCCATTTTGTTGTGGCCTGGAGACACTCTAGTGCACAACTCATGTAATGCTATGGAAGGAACACCTATATGCCGAAATAGACGGATACAAACGGTGAAGGATAATAGCTATGGATTCCCCATTTTGCCTGTTACATATAATGAAAAACATTTAACGCTGACAGTGCTGCATTAAACTACTCAGGACGAACGTGGGAAGATCAGACCGGCACCCCATACTTAAACCGGCTAACATGAGACATAGAACTATATAAGTATACAATATATCAATACAATTAGAAGTGAATATATTAAAAATAGATAAATACATAACATAGTTACCAAGAATATTGGTGTATGTGTATAAAATTACATAGTCACACCTAAATATATATGCACTTAAAACCACATCTAGGAACATAAAAAAAAAAAAAAAAAAAAATAATAATTACTATACATTAATGTGCAATAAACTTCAATAAATAAATGACTTAATAAGAGTGCTTCAATAAGCCTGTGAAAAAACTAATATATATATATATATATACACACACACACACATATACACACACACACATACATACACACACACACTGTATTGTAGGCACTAAAATGTACCTCCACTGTAAACATAAATATAATTTCTTGTATGACTGACTATTTTTTTAATTTATTTCTCTTCGCTCTGTACCATTTTTTTATTGTACCTAATAAAGTTTGTAAACAAAAAAAAAAATAAAAAAAAAATGTATATTTAAAATACGGCAAAAACCACCAAAACCGATGAGATAGTAATATCATATTTAATATTATCGGGGTATGCTCATACTCAAACGGATTTAATCAATAAGGGGCGGTGTATACCCATTACTCACATCATTCATTTATGTATAGTCATATTAATGTGACATTGTGTTAGGATATATCTAAAATTAAACTACTGTATGTACTCAATGATTACTTAAAAAACATCTAAGATCAAAATCTTTGTATAACCTTCCAGGGGCTAGGGAACCCAACTGGTGTATCCACCGTGATTCTCTTCTACTGATTTCCCTCACATAATTTGAACCCCTCCAATGGCGTTTGGGTGCCTCAAAGCCCCAAAATTGCATACCTACTGTGCTCTTACTGTGTACGTCTCTAAAATGTACAGATAAAAAATTATTATCAAACCCTTTAATGTTCCTCACATGCTCTTCAATACGTTCTTTTAATGCCCTTACAGTTCTGCCAACATAAATTAAAATTTAACCCAGTACACTACACCAACTGTTTCGCAAGAGATGAAGTCCCTGATGGTGTATGTATGGTGGTTATGAGGATTGACAAAATCTTTTACTTTCCTAACGTTATTAGGAACTCTGGTGCAACTATAGCAGCGACCACAACTGTGGAAACCTTTCATATCCCAAAACAGCTTAGGTTTGGGAGGGGGAGATTCTACCACATTATGCACCAGTAGGTCACGTAGATTTGGTGCTCTTTTTTTTTTTTATATACTATCCTGGGCTTCTCAGACAAACTTCTTTTTAAGTGGACATCTTGTTTCAGGATGTTCCAGTATTTATAGATAATTCGCTCGACAGCCTTATTCTGTAGATTGTAGTCCAGAATACAGGTACCCATATCATTGTTGGTACTAGTTTGTTTGATGCTGTCCTTAAGTAGATCCTCCCTATTAAGATTCTTAACTTTCTCGTTCTTTTCCAGAAAATTCTCATGGTATCCTTTCTGTTTCAGCATAGTGGTTAACATTTTGGATTGTAATTCAAAGTCAACTTCCTGTGTGCAATTCTTCTTTATTCTCATGTATTGACCCCGTGGAATGTTGTTCAACCAAGGTCTGAAATGACAACTCATAATGGGGATATATGAATTGCGATCAGTCGCCTTCAAGTATGTTTTTGTTTCAATTCCTTGAGGTGTGCTGCAAATTTCCAAATCTAGGAAGTGTACCATGCTTTTACTGATGTTCCATGTCAGATTGATATTCTGATCGTTGTTATTCATTATTTCAAGCTTTTCTACCAAAAGGTCCTCGTTTCCCTTCCATATGATTAGAAGATCATCTATGAAACACCTGTAGGAGTAAAATATTGGGGTCTCTGTTGTGTAAAATGCCTTCAGACTCCCATCTGGCCATATATAGATTAGCGACGCTTGGGGCGAATTTTACGTCCATCGCGACGCCTTTAATCCGTAAATAAAAAGTATTCTTTTACCAGAAAAAGTTATGTTCCAAACAGAAACTTAAACATCTTAATATGACATTCCGTAGCTTCTTTTCCATCCCATCCTTGTTCTTTAGGGCCCATTTCACTGCTCTCATGGCCCCCCGGTGGTCAATACTGGTATAGAGAGATGCCACGTCACCGGTTGCCATTACCAAATTTTCATTAGAGGTGCACTCATTTAATAACTGTACTGTATGTTTGGTGTCCTTTAGATACGCATGAGTTTCCTTAACAAGGGGGTGGAGATATATGTCTATATATTCTCCTAATCGGGAAGTTAGGGAGTCATTCCCACTAACTATAGGTCTACCCGGGGGATTGCGTCTATCCTTATGTATTTTTGGAATATAATATATAACAGGAATCCTACTTGCTGTAGGGACCAAATATTCTTCCTCATGCTTGTTAAGAAGACCTTTCTCCACCCCATAGAGTATAACCGATTTCAGTTCCTGTTTGTATATTTTCGAAGGATCTGATCTTAATATTTGGTAGATACGCCTGTCTTCCAGAATCCTTTCCATCTCCTTCTTATATTGTTCCAGGGATAATACCACAATGCCTCCTCCCTTATCCGCTGGACGATGTCTTTTCTTTCTTCTAGGCTTCTAAGGCCTTTCTTTATATCCTTCTGTTCATAAATGTTCTTAACCGGGAGTTGTTCCAAATCAGTTGTGACCAATTTCTTAAAAAGATCAATGTATTTATTATTAGCTATATGTGGGTTAAAAACAAGAGTTGTTCCTTAATGGAGTAAAACTATTATCCATTGCTATCTTTTCTACTGGATTTTGAGCATAATACTTCTTTATATTCAACTTGCGAATAAACTTCTGAATACCAATATAAGTTTCAAATTTATTCAGACCCTTTTTTGGGGCAAATGTAATGCCCTGATCCAAGGTTAATGTTTCTTCTCTGGTAAGGCTTGCACCGCTTAAATTGTAGCTACCCTCCCCTAATCCTGATCTTCGCGTCTTTTCTTGCTTCCTTTGTCCGGCCCGTCCTCCCCTTTTCCTATATTTCTTCCATCTTTGGGGGGATGGTGGTCTGTTCGGCCCTTCTCTAAAAAAGAAGAGTCCACTGGGGTTGCCGGTACATCTTCATAAAAGGGGTTATAGCTGTTACAAACTGGTATATGATATTGGTCTGCTGTGGTTCTATCATATCTCACTCTTTGGGGTTTGGGTGAATAGTATTGTCCTTCAACGTAATTAGGACCTCTATACACTTGATTGTTCTTGGGAGTAATAATCTCCTTGTGGTGGGTCCCTATGGTGTTATGGACCCCGTGTTGTGAACCCCTCTGAGGTGTTCTATGTTGGTAGTTTGAATGTTGTGGTGGGCCCCTATATTGTGGGCCCCTTCTTTGAGGTGTTCTGTATTGGTGATAGGATTGTTGCTGCTGGTATTGAGGATACTACTGGTTTTGTGGGCTCTGACCATAATGTTGTGGTTCCTTAAAATAAGGAGCATCCCCTGGTTGATTTTTTTTCTCCATTTCTCCATTGGGGATTATGCCCTTGTGCCCTATTCCAGTTGCCTCGATTGTGTGGATATCCATACTGGGTGGGTTTTGCATCATGTTGGTTGCATCCCCTATTGTTATGTTGGGCGTACTGTCTATTACCACTGTAATCCTGGTGCGGTATCTTACTGTAGTAGGGTTGTTCTGATGGGCCCAAGTGATCTCTATCAACAGGATAATTTATGGGATATTCTTTATTCAAATATGCACTATGCGGTGGTGGTGCGTTTTGTGTTCTGTAGGTTTGAGGTGTTTTGGGGCGCCCTGCCCCCTCGTTGGTAGTGCCAGAACCCTGGGTACCTCCATTATTGGTATTCAGAAGTTTATTCGCAAGTTGAATATAAAGAAGTATTATGCTCAAAATCCGATAGAAAAGATAGGAATGGATAATCGTTTTACTCCATTAAGGAACAACTCTGTTTTTAACCCACATATAGCAAATAATAAATACATTGATCTTTTTAAGAAATTGGTCACAACTGATTTGCAACAACTCCCGGTTAAGAAAATGTATGAACAGAAGGATATAAAGAAAGGCCCTAGAAGAAAGAAAAAAGACATCGTCATCCGTCCAGCGGATAAGGGAGGAGGCATTGCGGTATTATCCCTGGAACAATATAAGAAGGAGATGGAAAGGCTTCTGGAAGATAGGAGTACCTACCAAATATTAAGATCAGATCCTTCGAAAATATACAAACAGGAACTGAAATCGGTTATACTCTATGGGGTGGAGAAAGGGCTTCTCAAAAAGCATGAGGAAGAATATTCGGTCCCTACAGCAAGTAGGATTCCTGTTATATATTATATTCCAAAAATACATAAGGATAGACACAATTCCCCCTGGTAGAGCTATAGTTAGTGGGATCGACTCCCTAACTTCCCGATTAGGAGAACATATAGACATACATCTCCAAACCCTTGTTAAGGAAACTCATACATATCTAAAAAAGGACACCAAACATACATTACAGTTATTAAATGAGTGCACCTCTAATGAAGATTTGATAATGGCAACCGATGACGTGGCATCTCTCTATACCAGTACTGACCACCAGGGGGCCATGAGAGCAGTGAAATGGGCCCTAAAGAACAAAGATGGGATGGAAAAGAAGCTACAGAAATTCAGATTAAGATGTTTAAGTTTCTGTTTGGAACATAGCTTTTTCTGGTAAAAGAATACTTTTTATTTACAGATTAAAGGCGTCGCGATGGACGTAAAATTCGCCCCAAGCGTCGCTAATCTATATATGGCCAGATGGGAGTCTGAAGGCATTTTACACAACAGATCCCAATATTTTACTCTACAGGTGTTTCATAGATCTTCTAATCATATGGAAGGGAAACAAGGACCTTTTGGTAAAAAATCTTGAAATAATGAATAACAACGATCAGAATATCAATCTGACATGGAACATCAGTAAAAGCATGGTACACTTCCTAGATTTGGAAATTTGCAGCACACCTCAAGGAATTGAAACAAAAACAAACATACTTCAAGGCAACGGATCGCAATTCATATATCCCCATTATGAGTTGTCATTTCAGACCTAGGTTGGACAACATTCCACGGGGTCAATACATGAGAATAAAGAAGAATTGCACACAGGAAGTTGACTTTGAATTACAATCCAAAATGTTAACCACTATGTTCAAACATAAAGGATACCATTAGAATTTCCTGGAAAAGGAGAAAGAAAGTTAAGAATCTTAATAGGGAGGATCTACTTAAGGACAGTATCAAACAAACTAGTACCAACAATGATATGGGTACCTGTATTATTCTGGACTACTATCTACAGAATAAGGCTGTAGAGCGAATTATCTATAAATACTGGAACATCCTGAAACAAGATGTCCACTTAAAAGGAAGTTTGTCAGAGAAGCCCAGGATAGTATAAAAAAAAAAAAAAAAAAAAAAAAAAAAAAAAGCACCAAATCTACGTGACCTACTGGTGCATAATGTGGTAGAACCTCCCCCTCCTAAACCTAAGCTGTTCTGGGATATGAAAGGTTTCCTCAGTTGTGGTCGCTGCTATAGTTGCACCAGAGTTCCTAATAACGTTAGGAAAGTAAAAGATTTTGTCAATCCTCATAACCACCATACATTACACCATCAGGGACTTCATCTCTTGCGAAACAGTTGGTGTAGTGTACGTGGTTAAATGCCAATTTAATTTATGTTGGCAGAACTGTAAGGGCATTAAAAGAACGTATTGAAGAGCACGTGAGGAACATTAAAAAAGGGTTTGATAAGCATTTTTTCTGTACATTTTAGAGACATACATGGTAAGAGCACAGTAGGTATGCAATTTTGGGGCTTTGAGGCACCCAAACGCCATTGGAGGGGTTCAAATTATGTGAGGGAAATCAGTAGAAGAGAATCACGGTGGATGCACCAGTTGGGTTCCCTAGCCCCTGGAGGGTTAAACAAAGATTTTGATCTTAGATGTTTTTTAAGTAATCATTGAGTACACACAGTAGTTTAATTTTAGATATATCCCAACACAATGTCACAATAATATGACTATACAATGAATGATGTGAGTAATGGGTATACACCACCCCTTATTGATTAAATCCATTCGAGTATGAGCATACCCCGATAATATTAAACACGATATTACTATCTCATCGGTTTTGGTGCTTTTTGCCTTATTTTAAATATAAAATAAAATTTTAAGTAAGGGTTTGCTAGTAATATATAATTTTGTTTATGTTCCTAGATGTGGTTTTAAGTGCATATATATTTAGGTATGACTATGTAATTTTATACACATCCACCAATATTCTTGGTAACTATGTTATGTATTTATCTATTTTTAATATATTCACTTCTAATTGTATTGATATATTGTATACTTATATAGTTCTATGTCTCATGTTAGCCGGTTTAAGTATGGGGTGCCGGTCTGATCTTCCCACGTTCGTCCTGAGTAGTTTAATGCAGCACTGTCAGCGTTAAATGTTTTTCATTATATGTAACAGGCAAAATGGGGAATCCATAGCTATTATCCTTCACCATTTGTATCCGTCTATTTCGGCATATAGACGTTTCTTCCATAGCATTACATGAGTTGTGCACTAGAGTGTCTCCAGGCCACAACAAAATGGCCGCGGATGGCATAGCTTAACTGACAGGTTCATCCTCCAATTAAATCACCCCCTGATGAAGATACAAAATACCCTTTGTATCGACATGCTTAGGGGAAGGGGACAAGACGGAACGCCACACACACACACACACACACACACACACACCCCATCTGTTGGGGACCCCCCATTACTGGCCGCCGTCACCCGATCGTTACCGCTGTTTTAGAGTGGCGCACTGTAAGCGCCTTGACATTGTGAGTATCCACTGTGGGTTTTTATTGTGATTTTAAATAAAGGTAATACATACTGAACCATGAAGTTCTCTTTATATTGATATACCGAGGTATAAACTGGACTGCTGTGAGGAACAGAGGCAGAAGTGTAACCTATCCAGGATCCAGCATACAATACCGAACGCATAGAAGTTCTAAGGCGCATTTTGACCAAGCTTAATCGCAAGGTCACAGGCCCTAAAGTGAGGGGCTATCACCTGGGGGGGAGCACTTATATGAGCACACAGCACTTTAGTTTGTGTTCACTGAAACACATGGATGGATTTTGGAATGTTTATGGACGGTTAATTTGATCATAGCACTAAGCTACACAGCACCGAATCGCACAGATGCAACACTGAATTACATGGATGTAGCACTGGATCGCATGGATGATATTTCTTTGGAATTTTTTTTATCTAATATTGTTTGAACATTGCACTAATCACTGAATTACAGAGTTACAGCACTGCATTGCATGGATGCAACACAATCGCATTGATGATTTTTTTTCTTGAAATATTTATTATTTGTTTTAATATTGCACAAATATTTTGGATAGAAAATATATATATATATATATATATATATATATATATATATATATATATATATAATATTTTTTTTATTATTTTTTTTCACAGGCCTATTGAAGCACTCTTATTAATTCATTTATTTATTGAAGTTTATTGCACATTAATGTATAGTATTTTGGACATTTTATACGTGTCACGAGAGAGCACAATACCACTTTATTAATTATATATTTATATTTATCATTTTGATAGGCAAATCAAGTTATAAAACGCTGCGCTATTTTGTAAAAGTGATGAGCAGCTATACAGCTGCTCAGTCACTTTTACAAGCAGCAGAAGGGGGTGCTCCGGCTCCATTTTCCAGGTTCTTCTGTCCCACTGGGGAGCCCAGGACTGACCCAACCGGCAGCATCAGGTGCACAGAGAAGAGTGGAAGGACGGAAGTTCCTTCACCTCTTTACAAAGTCAGGAACTGGAGGCAACAAGGATTTTGTTACTTCCGGTTTGTTTGTTTACAAGCAGTTGACGGCTTGTAAAGCATCTGATGTAAATTTGACAGTCCCATCCAGCCACAGCCTGCAAGTCTTTGATAGGGTGCAAGCAGCAGGGCTGGATTCTGCACCTGCCCTTCCACTAAAATGCCGGCAGGTATGCACTGCAGCTTAGACACGCCTTGTGCAACTGGCCTTATGGTGACCATACATGCTCTTGATAAATGTTCAATTTTCTTTCCCAACAGGACTACAGGTGCACTAGATG
This sequence comes from Aquarana catesbeiana, assembly GCF_042186555.1. Lineage (NCBI taxonomy): Eukaryota > Metazoa > Chordata > Amphibia > Anura > Ranidae > Aquarana > Aquarana catesbeiana. The sequence goes on along the minus strand of NC_133324.1, from coordinate 523,688,955 downwards.
GGCAACAATGAGACAACCTCCAAAACAGGAACAGTTTTACAGGTGGAGGCTACTTAAATTTTTTCCCCCTACTCATCTTCTCTGTTTTTCATTAGTTTTGCATTTGGTTAAAGTCAGTGTCACTACTGGTAGCATGAGGCGATACCTGGACCCTATAGAGGTTGCACAGGCAGTCCAACTCCTCTAGGATGGCACATCAATACATGCCATTGCCAGAAGGTTTGCCGTGTCTCCCAGCACAGTCTCAAGAGCATGGAGGAGATTCCAGGAGACAGGCAGTTACTCTAGGAGAGCTGGACAGGGCTCAACCCATCAGCAGGACCAGTTTCTGCTCCTTTGTGCAAGGAGGAGCAGGTTGAGCACTGCCAGAGTCCTACAAAATGACCTCCAGCAGGCCACTGGTGTGAAGGTCATTGACCAAACAACCAGAAACAGACTTCACGAGGGTGGCCTGAGGGCCCGAAGTACTCTAGTGGGGCCTGTGCTCACTGTCCAGCACTGTGGAGCTCAATTGGCATTTGCCATTGAACACCAGAATTGGCAGGTCTGCCACAGGTGTCCTGTACTTTTCACAGATGAGAACAGGTTCACCCTGACCACATGCGACAGACGTGACAGGGTCTGGAGAAGCCGCGGAGAAGGTTATGCTGCCTGTAACATCGTTCAGCATGACCGGTTTATGGGTGGGTCAGTGATGGTCTGGGGAGGCATATCCATGGAGGGACGCACAGACCTCTACAGGCTAGACAATGGCACCCAGACTGCCATTAGGTATCGGGATGAAATCCTTGGACCCATTGTCAGACCCTACGCTGGTGCAGTGGGTCCTGGGTTCCTCCTTGTGCGCAACAATGCCCGGCCTCACGTGGCGAGTATGCAGCCAGTTCCTGGAGGATGAAGAAATCGATACCATTGAATGGCCCCCACGCTTGCTTGACATAAATCCAATAGAACACCTCTGGGACATTATGTTTCGCTCCACCCGATGCCAGGTTGCACTTCAGTCTGTTCAGGAGCTCAGTGATGCCCTGGTGCCGATCTGAGAAGAAATACCCCAGGACACCACCCATCGTTAGAAGCATGCCCCAACATTGTCGGGCATGCACACAAGTACGTGGGGGCCATACGCGAGTTCCATTTTGAGTTGCTGCAATGAAATTTCAGCAAAATGGACTAGCCTGCTGCATCATTTTTTCAATTTGATTTTTGGGGTGTCTTTGAATTCAGCCCTCTCTATGTTGATAATTTTCATTTCCATCAAACGATGTGGCATCCTTTCGTTCCTAACACATTACCCAGTCCATATCAGTGTAGATATCCAGCATGTGTTTCCCCATTGAGTACTGATGTGCTCCAAGTGTTCCTTTAACCACTTCAGCCCCGGAAGGATTCACCCCCTTAATGACTAGGTCATTTTTTGTGATAAGGCACTGCGTTGCTTTAACTGACAATTGTGTGGTCGTGCAAAATTGATGTCCTTTTTTTTTGATGAGCGTTTTTTGGTGGTATTTAATCACCTCTGCGTTTTTGTTTTTTTTTTGCGCTATAAACAAAAAAAATGACCGACATTTTTGAAGAAAAAAAAAAATTTATAAATATACATTATATATATACTTTTATAATAAATATCCCCCCCCCCGAAAAAAAACCTTGGTTAGACTTACCGGTAATGGTATTTCTACGAGTCTTTCAGGACAGCACCTGGAGAGAGCGTAGCTCCACCCACTTTCCCAGGAAACACTGCAGTCAGTTTTCTTTATAGACCGGACACTTCCACCATGGCCTCATTTGTTTAAGAGTACATCCAGCCATGCTGAAATTAGATAAGCAGAACATAGTAATAACACCACATTTTATAATACTTTATAATGCTTTAGGGCGGGTCATCGGTGCTGTCCTGAAAGACTCGTAGAAATACCGTTACTGGTAAGTCTAACTAATGTTTTCTCACCTCGTCTTTCAGGACAGCACCTGGAGATTATAAAAGAGTACTTACTCTAGGGTGGGACCACCGCCTGTAGGACTTTTCTGCCAAAGGACTGCTCTGATGCAGAGAGCAAATCCAACCTGTAATGGCGGGTAAAAGTGGAGAAGCTTGTCCACGTAGCCGCCTTGCAGATCCGTCCTGGAGAAGCCCCTGCCCGTACCGCCCAGAATGCTGCTACTGCCCTGGTTGAATGGGCCCCCACTCCTGCGGGAGGATCTACCCCTGAAGCTTTATAGGCTTCATTGATGGCCATTCGTAGCCACCTACCTATGGTGCTTTTGGGCCAGAGAATAGTATAAACACTGAATTTGATTTTCTGAATTCACTTGTGATCTTCAGAAAATGTAGTATACATCTCCTTACATCTAGGCTGTGAAAGTCTCTTTCCCTCATGCCGGATGGTGAAGGACAGAAGGTCGGGAGAACTATCTCCTGGGACCTGTGGAATACCGTTGAAACCTTAGGTAAAAATCCCGGGTCAGTTCTCAGCACTACCCGGTCCGGAAATATAGAACAGAAAGGTTCAATAATGGACAGGGCTTGCAATTCGCTCACCCTCCTGGCTGAAGTGACTGCAACTAAAAGTGCTAATTTAAGCAACTAAAGACTAAAATTTAATTGTCGCTTCCTCTAGAGGTTCGAAGGGTCTTTTAGTCAGACCCTCTAATACCAGAGATAAGTCCCATTTTGGGAAAAACTTAAAAGGTACTGGCCTAGCTCTGGTCAGTGCCTTAAAAAAAAAAATCTAATAAGCGGATCCTGGGATAATTGTCTTTCCAGGAACACCGAAAGAGCGGCCACTTTTAGGGTGCTAGTCTGCAACCCTTTTTTCCATTCCTTCGCTCCCTCCCTGGGAACTACACACAGAGGAAGCTGCAGCGCCATCCTCAGAGCACCGTACACACGGCTGGGATGTGTTCCTGGATAGCACTTTATACAGATCGCTGTTAATTGAAGAGTTTCATCTGCTGTGATCGCAACTTAATTTATCTTGAGTAGTCCCCTGGGGGGGCTTTAATACTGCCTACACGCCGAGTATGAGAGTGCAAGGCAATATTTTCTGGTGAGTGCGGTTCCATATGAGTGGATCACAATCACAACCGGAGTGGTGGAGGAGACTTCTATGGCATAGGAAGATTGTTTTTCAGATTCACTTTTCTGATGCACAGTATTTTGCATGGACTTTTCCTCATCAGTTTACCTATAATATTGCATGGACTGTTTAGTCATATTTAATATTTGTCACTGTTTTTTACTGTCCTGGTCACTAAGAGAAAGGTAAAGTATCATGGACATTATATTGGTATAGAAAATTCTTTTTGGCCTGTGGAACTACCTTCTTTATTGGGAAGGCCTTCTTCTTATCAGCCGGTCTATCAAGTACAACTTCCAGCTCAGGACCAAAAACTAAGTTCCCCTGAAAAGGTAACCCACATAATTTTGCCTTTGAGGTCGTATCCCCTGACCATGTCTTAACCCATAAAGCTCTGCGAGCTGAGTTCACCAAGGCCACGGATCTTGCCGACATTTTAATAGATTCGGCAGAGGCATCTGCCATGTACTCTACGGCTTTCTGTAGTACAGGCAGAGTGTCTAACAGGTCCTTGCGAGAAGTTCCTGCTTCAATGTGCGTTTTTAATTGCTCGAGCCAATGTTCCAGGTTCCTAGCCACCACGGTTGATGCCATAGCTGGTTTTAAATTTGCTAGAGTTGAATCCCATGCCTTTTTTAATAGGGAGTCTGCTCTCTTGTCCATGGGGTCCTTCATGACACCCATGTCTTCGAAGGCCAAGTCGGTGTTCCTTGACACCTGTGAAAAGGCCGCATCAAGCTTTGGCTTTTTATTCCTGACCTGATCACCATCACCCTTGAAAGGGAATCCTCGTTTGAGAGATTTAGAGAAAAAAGGGGCCCTCTCTGGGTCCTTCCATTCTCTTTTCACCATTTTGGATATAAACTTATGCACTGGGAATACCCGATGCTTCACTTCCCCCATGCCCTGGAACATCTTATCGTGCAAAGACAGCTGAGCCTTGTCCTCTTTGATGCTTAGAGCTGTATGTATAGTCTTTAAGAGATCATCCACTTTGTCTAAAGACAATCTATAGCGAAAAGAAGAAACTTCTTTCTCTTCATCCTCTTCCTCCTCAGAACCTGGGGAAACACTACTCTCTTCGTCCTCTGAACCACTGTCCCCTCTGGGAGCAGAAATACGTGGATGAGAACAGGATGGCGAATTGCCTTCTGTGTTGCCGGGTGTTTATCCAAAAAAGAACGGAACGACTCAAACGTGTCCGCTAGTTCTTTCCTGAAGGAGTTTAATAGTTCTCCTGGTTGGGTAGCAGGTGTAGCTGGGGAAGTATCCTCCCTGACTAGATCTGCTATACAGGTCTTGCATAATGCTTTGGCCCACAATTCCGTAAGCGTATTCTTGCAAGACGGGCATCACCTCTTAGGAGGAGGGAAGGGATGTTTGACTTTCTCTTTGGCTTTAGCCTGAAATACACCAACACAAGCCCTCTATTACCGCAGCTTTCTCAGCAACTCTCCCCCACTGAGTCACCATAAGCAGATAAAAACACACTTTTCTTAGTACGGAGTTAAAAAACGGAGAGTGGCGCAGGCTCCCTTACATCCCCCCAGGGAGGGAGAAACAAGACCCTTAGATAAAGTACAGGGACCTCTGCTTACCTGAGTCTGACTGGTGTTAGTGGCTCCTGCCACCGTCGTCTGTTCCTCTTCCATGCTTGCTTAGGTTATAGCTTCGTCCGGCTGCTTTTATTTCAATTTTCCTGGGCCTTTCGCCGCTGCGAGGACCGGAAATTGACACCAGCTGAGGCCGCCTCCTCCCCCTGCTTTCCAGCGGCCGGAAGTCCCGCCAACGGCCGGAATGACGCACTCGCCACCCGGGACCCGGAAATGCATGGAGGCTGAAGAAAAGCTAGAGGAGACGCTGCTCACCTTTGTAAAGCACGTCCTCCTCCTTTGCAGCCCACAGCTCCGGTCTGATGAGAGCGGGACCCTCTGCAGCCTGAACCCTCGCAGGGTATGAAGGGGAGCAGACACCGGAGAATCCCCCTCAAGTAAGGGGAGATGCTGGGCTGGCCTGCCTGAACAAAAAACAAAGTACACAGGTATGCCTCATACTGTCTCCACTTGGAGAGAGCGTAGCACACCCTTGGTTCCCTGCAGCACTTCCACCATGGTTGGAGGAAACACTACAACTGAGGCCATGGTGGAAGTGTCTGAACTATAAAGAAAACTGACTGCAGTGTTTCCTGGGAAAGTGGGTGGAGCTACGCTCTCTCCAGGTGCTGTCCTGAAAGACGAGGTGAGAAAATATCCCCAAATACAATATGTATTCTTCTACATGTTTTTGGTAAAAAATAAATAAAATCGCAATAAGCGTATATTGATTGGTTTGCGCTTTTTTTTATTATTTTACTAGTAATGGCTGTGATCAGCTATTTTTATTAGGATTGCGGTGGACAGATCAGACACTTGACACTTTTTTGGAACCAGTGACATTATTACAGTGATCAGAGCTAAAAATATCTACTGGATTACAGTATAAATGACACTGGTAGGGAAGGGTTTAACACTAGGGGGCGATCAAGTGTGTCCTAGGGAGGTGTTTCTAACAGTGGTTGGTGGAGGGGGGGGGGGTTGTTATGACAGGGAGTAGAGAGATCGCTGTTCCTGACCTGCGTGCGTGCCTGCTATAGCCATTTCATGGAGCGTCGTACCGGTAGAGCGACTCGTGCAATAGAGCCCCAGTATATCTGTGGAGACTGGTCGGCAAGTGGTTAAAAGGGCAACTCCACTTTCGTGGAGGAAAAAAATAATATAGCGTGTACAATTGTGAAACAAGTCATATTGTACTTGAAGGTTATTAAAAATTACCTTTCCTTTTCAATCTGCAGCCAATGTAACATGCAGTTTTGTACACAGAATGTGTACTGACCGCTCCCCAGAAACATAAATTTCCTGCTTGTGTGATTGGTTCACCAATTTTCCTAGAAGTCTGCCTAAGATACAAGTCAGATTTCAGGCATCCCCTGCAACAAAAATGACACACACAGCACTGGTAAATTATGCCCCCACCCCCTCCTCAAAGGAATTTGACAGACAGCAACAGGAGCCTATGGCTTCAACTGCTGCCTGTGTCTCCTGTGAGAGCAGGAAGAGAGGAGAGTGGAGCTGCAGTTGGAAGAGCACTGGACTATGAGGACTCAGGTAAGTGGTTAGGGATGCAGGGGGAACTTTTTTTTATATTTTAAACGCATAGAAAGGCATTAACCACTTTCGGACCGCCTGCCGTTGTTTTACGTCGGTACTTTGATGTTGAATACAGTTGTCATGGCAGCAGATAGCTGCTATAACTCCGGTATTTTTAAAAATGACGGGTGGTCTGCTTTCATATAAAAAGTGGTCTCTGTGGAATATACGCCACAAGATTATTATTATACACAATTTATATAGCGCCAACAGTTTACGCAGCGCTTTACAACGTGGGGGGGGGGGGGACAGCACAATTACAGTACAGTTCAATACAGAAAGAACAGGAGGGCCCTGCTCGTAGAGTTTACATACTAAAGGGAGGGGGTGGTGGTACAAAAGGTAATAGATGCGAGGAATAATTTAATGGGGGTGGCTCGGGGACAGTTGTTAGGTGGATGTGGGATAGGCTTCCCTGAACGAGTGAGTTTTCAGGGATCTCCTAAAGCTGGACAGGTTAGGATCGTATATACTAGGGCAGGGAGTTCCAGAGGATGGGAAAGGCTCTGGAGAAGTGCTGAAGGCGAGTATGAGAGGAGGTAACAAGGGAGCTTTAGAGCAGGAAGTCCTGGGAGGAGCGGAGCGGGTGATTAGGGCAATATCTGCAGATGAAGTTGGTGATGTAGCTGGGGGCGATGTTGTGGATGGCATTTTGAATTTTATATGGTGGGGTAGGGGAAGCCAGTGAAAGGATTGGCAGAGAGGAGCAGCAGTCATAGATCGGTTAGTGAGGTGTATTAGTCTAGCAGCAGCATTCATAATAGACTGAAGGGGGGATAGCCTGCTTAAGGGTAGGCCATTAAGGAGAGAGTTACAGTAGTCAAGGCGGGAAATAATCAAGGAGTGAATAAGTTGCTTTGTGGTGTCATTAGTCAGGAAGGGGAGAATTCTGGAAATGTTGGAGGTTAAGGCGGCAGGATTTAGCCAGTGATTGGATGTCGGGGCTGAAGGAGAGGCCAGAGTCAAGATGAGACAAGATCACTTTTATCGGTGGCGGGAGAGACGCCCACCCCCCTCTCACCTCTGTTGCTTGCCGGAGCTGTGGGTAGCGGCGGATACGATTGCATCCCCCCCAGAGGCTGAAAGTCCAGTGAGGGAATGATGGCCCCTACTCGACTCCATACCACTGAATGACGGAAGGGACATCAAACGTCACTTACGCCCAATGGTCTTAAAAGGGGAAATTTTTTTTATTGCATTTTAGTGTAAATATGAGATATGAGGTCTTTTTGACCCCAGATCTCATATTTAAGAGGTCCTGTCATGCTTTTTTTGCTATTACAAGGGATGTTTACATCCCTTGTAATAAGAATAAAAGTGACCCAAACATTTTTTTTTTTTTTTTTTTTTTTTTTTTAAGGGACAGTGTAAAAATAAAAAGTAAAATAAATTAGAAAAAAAAAAAAAGGGAAAGAGTTGCATTCCTCTGTGCGCACGCGCAGAAGCATACACAAGTGTAAACGGTGTTCAAACCACACATGTGAGGTATCGCCGCGATTGTTAGAGCGAGAGCAATAATTCTAGCAAAAGACCTCCTCTAACTCAAAACTGGTAACCTGTAGAAATTTTTAAACATCGCCTATGGAGATTGTTAAGGGTCAAAGTTTGTTGCCATTCCACGAGCTGGAACAATTTTGAAGTGTGACATGTTGGGTATCAATTTACTCAGCATAACATTATCTTTCACAATATGAAAAAAAAATTTGGGATAACTTTACTGTTGTCTTATTTTTTAAGTTAAAAAAAAAAGTGTATTTTTGTAAAAAAAAAAAAAAAAAAAAAAAAAAAAAAAAAAAAAAAAAATGTTTTTGTAAGACCGCTGCACAAATATGGTGTGACATAAAGTATTGCAACTACCGCCATTTTATTCTCTAGGGTGTCTGAAAAAAATAAAAATGTAATGTTTGGTGGTTCTAAGTAATTTTCTAGCAAATAATAAAAACTGATTTTAACGTGTAAACACCAAGTATAAATAAAATACGCCCGGTCCTTAAGTTGTTAAGGTAGAAAACGTTATGACTTTAGAAAAAAAACTCACCAAAACTATAGACTATGAAGACAAACAATTCCTTGCATTTGTATCAGATCAAGCAGGCCTTTGCACTTCAATTGTTATGTAAGTTCTAAAGGACACAATCAGATTGGAGAGTGTATGGTCACCTTTAGCATATGACCAATGCATACAATTGTCAGAGTTCTACATCCAGCCACCTCTATACAATGTCACGCATTTTTTGAGTTATAAACATTTGGTCGAGCACTCAGACTAGTCAGGGTAACAATGCTTTGAAGAAGTAAAATTGGGTATAACATTACCCCGGACGCCCAGTTCCGCAGCCTCTGGATGAATTTTGTAGCAGAAGCCATCTCTCTTGTCAAGGACACCCAGGGCGGAGCATTCAATCGCCCTGGCTACAAGAGGCCGAACTACCCCCACCCCCGCCAGTGTAACGAAAGTAACGTTACGTCGCCGCCATCTTGCTACACTCCGCACTCTTTTATAGAAAGGATACACTGAGAAGGGGGAAAGCGGACATCTTGCTACACCCACCGGAGTTTTGCATTTTGCACTTATTTTTAACAATAATGTGAGTTTATATGGTACAATACAGTACTTAGAACTACGTATGAATGCTTAGATGTTGAATTTAAGAAAAAAACGAACTTCTGTCAGATTAGCAAACCTGAGATAAGTGGGCTTGCCACTGCTTTTAAAATTCAACATCTAACCAGTCAGACGGAGTTTCGAGTACTGTATGTCACTATATAAACTCACTTTACTGTTAAAAATAAGTGTAAAATGCAAAACTCCGGTGGGTGTAACAAGATGTCCGCTTTCCCTCTTCTCAGTTTATCCTTACTATAGAGTGCGGGGTGTAGCAAGATGGCGGCGACTTAACGTCACTTCCGTTACACATTCTGACGGGTCGCCAAATCTGACAAAACATCCATTTTCCAGCAAACCAACATATTCTACTTCCGGTCTCCAGAAAGATGGCGACCAACCTGCGCGACGTTACATATTATTCTTAATAACATAAAAACCGATGAGACCTTTTTAACAACTAGCTTTCTTGTCGCCGTTCTCGCAATAAGCATTTTGATTGGTTGACTTGCAATCACCGACCATTAAGAAGAGGCGATGGCCGGCCTCATTCGCTCCGCCCAGTCTCTCTGGGAACTATAAAAAGGTGCGGGGTGAACACGTGATCCTCTTTCTTGCTCCAAGCCGCCATCATGGACACAGGCCGCGTGCAGCCGATCAAACTTGCTCGGGTATAGTGGCGTGTTGATGTATTGTTGGTCGTGCAGGGTTGTAGAGTCATTGGGCGGGTAGACGTGGGCTCGGTAGCCTTTGCCTGTGGTCGTGTCTGGCCTTTAGGACTTGAGTAGAGTGTTCATTGCTAAACCTGCGTAGAGGAGGAGGAGTGAGTGCCATGTGGGGGCTCCTTCACAGACTTTAATACCCAAAGATGTCTAATGGAACAGGGGGCATACATCTCTAAACTCGAGTCCTAAAGTGCTACCTGACCATTGTGATCACTTATTTGATTTTTGTTACATTGTAGCTGCGGACATAACATAGTTCCATAGAAGTGTGCGTGTTAGAGGTTTATTGCGGAGGAATTGCAACTCCTCTTTTTTGGTGTGTGTGTGGTTTTTTTTTTTTTCTTCACTGCTGTCTGTGCCTGCATTAAGTAGATTCCACTTCTTTCTTTGCCCAGTTTACCATTATTGCTGAGCGAAAAAGTAAAAGAATCCACATTTTTGGCCTGTCACAAGATGGTAATCTCACCTTTCTTCCTGCTTGGATATGGGATGTGAAGGGGAATCTACCCAATCAGACAGATGGCAAAAAAATAGCAGGAGTTCTTCTGGAACGCTGGCCAACATTTCAAGCCTTCATGCTCCATTCACTCCATGGCGTTCTGTTTTGCTGGCAGAATCGTCGCGATTTGGATATGTCGCAAATTGTGGGAGCCCTTACAATCCCCATTACTTTAAATGGCACCCAATTGTTTCTGCTGCTATTGTCGCCCAATGAATAGCGCATACAGAATTGCGGGATGGCCAACAGAATTTCTTGTACTTTTTGGTGTCCCATGATTCTGTTTCTGTGATTTCACCGTAATTCATCAGGCGACAAGTGCAGCAGATTCACCCCACGATTTGGTGAACATTCAAAGTAACGGGTCGCAAGGGCGTCCTGTGATTTGTGGCCATTCTACGCACAAAACTTAAGGCCATGGTATGAATGGAGATTTAGGTCTGCTTGAATCCAGACAACCTACTATACTGAGGTAAGGTTGCTGTTGGCGGGTTGTCATGGTCCCCCCCCCCTCAATACTCCTGTGTCCATACACACAAGCTTTTAGCGGCAGGTGCTTTTAAGACTCATGTACACTGGCTGTGATAACTCAAAATGTGGAATGTTTTGCATTTTCCTGCATCTGGCGGTGAAAATATTCCTATCTTGAACACGGCTCTTCCGTGTTCAGGAGAGGGCGGTTGAATCTCGCCTACATGCAGCAGCTCCTAAACTACTAAAAGCCTGTGTACATTGACTCTCAATTCCGGTTTATGTGCATTTTCTGTAAGTTTCTTGTGCAGATGTCATATCTGGTGTGCAGCAGGAAGGTGAAAAAGGTCCAGACTAGAGCAGTGCAGCTGGCACACCATGGTGTGCAACATGGGAATGCTATAGTAGGAGAGTGGGGACCAGAGAGGACTGAGCAGCAGAGGATCAACAGTGTAGGAGAAAGTAGCTGTCAGTGTGTGCAGAGTGGGAGTAATATAGCGGGAGGTGAGTGGGGACCAGAAGAGGATCAGCACAGCTGGGGAATCTGCTGAGCAAGGGTTTTGCTGGGCCCCTTTAAAACTAAAAATCAACACAGGGCATTTGCCAATCCTTCAGTAAAGTTTAAAAAAAAAAAAATCACAAGCCTCAAAATGGATAATGAAGTGGTAATTCAATGTATTGTAGAAGCAAGTGTAATAAGCCCTAAAAGGGAACATCAGCTGAACCTTAAAGAGACTGCAAAGTTGTGTGTGGGGGTTTTTTTTTTTTTACCACTCCACGGAAATCACCATACCTGTACGTCGGTACTTTGGTACTAAATACCGCTATGACAGCAGCTAGCCCACAGTTGCCCCCTTGGCTCTTCTTGAGTCTCCCTACAGAGACCCACTTTCCCTGGGGGCTCCTGAGTCCTGCTGCGTCCATTGACAGACAGCAGGACTCGGCTCCCGTGTCACTGACTTTGATTGACAGCGGGAGCCAATGCTATCAATCCGGCCAATGAGAACCTGAGACAGCAGCTGGAGCTGCTCTGCTTGTCCCTGGAACAGTCGGGTTTAGGTAGGTAAAAGGGGAGGGGGGGTGGGGGGGTGACTCTGGGTGGGGGGCTGCTGCACTACAAAATGTTTTTCACCTTAATGGGTAGAGTGCATTAAGGTGAAAGAGGGTTTACAACTCCTTTAAAACTGTCCCCTCCCCCTCCTAAAGTGGAAGATCAGTGTAAAACTAAAATCTCAATCTACTTGCAGCCACAATCTAAGACTAACTTATCTAGCCCATGTAAAGTAAAAAATGCTATACATGCCTTTTCTGAAGCCGCTCTGGTCTCTTGTGGCGAAAGCACTGTGCAGGAGACTGACAATGGTCATGAAGTGATGTCACCCATAGTTCCTATGGGGTATCCATTGTCTGCCTCTTCAGCACACGCCTACAGAGAAGTTGACAGCTCAGTGTGGGACCGGACCAGAGTGGCTTCAGAAAAAGTATGTATAGTGGTTTTTGCTCTACAGGGCTAGATATGTTAGTCTTGGATTGTGACTGCAAGTAGATTTAAAGGTTTTTATTTAAGGCTGAACTTCTACTCTTTTCTAAATTTTATTAGAATCATAACTATCTATTCTGATCAAGGTTTCATCCCCTTGGCAAACCTTGCATCTCCATGGACCCTACACAGTAACTGCATTCAATGTGGCAAAATCACCATAATATGATTCAGAAGTCTGAAGTGTCCAAAAGAGTAGCTGCCAATTTTCAAAGTATTTAATATCGCTTCAGGTGGGGAGGAGGAAACTGCAGTTGGGTGGATCTACAAATGAAGTAAATATTCAGTATTCATACAGATACAACACTGTAATAGTTACACAATCAAATATGAAAGCTGTACTAGCCAAACCAAATATGCTCAGTCTAAACAAAGTTCTATCAGATCCAGACATCATTGTTCACACTGGGGCAAGCATGGGGGAGCACAAGGAGAGGGAAGCTAATGCAGAACAGTCACATAAGTGTACAAAATGAGCACCTGATTTCTCCTAGAGAATGTACACTAACCTGATGCAGAAAAGGAATAGGGGATGCCTTGTGATATATCTACACCTAATCAGTTTTCTTGTGATGAGGTTACAATGCTGCTGCACTGTTCTAAATTTAGAGCAGAGTTGGCACATTAAACTGTACTTTTGGTTTCCATTTAAATCTTTGTTTGCATGTATTGGGAGAGCTTGCTGATAATGGACTATCCTAGAAATGTTTCTTTCTTGCATTTTATAGTATCCTGAAATATCTGTTTTCTTGTAGGTAACAAAAGTTCTTGGGAGAACTGGATCTCAGGGACAGTGTACTCAGGTTGGTGTCAGTATTTTGTTGCCAATTCTTGTAAATTTTAAGCAACTGAATATGTAAGGGTTTTTAAGCCAAACTGCTATATTAAAGTGATACTAAGTTCTTGTGTTTTTGTTAAGTAACATGATGTTCTTGCCTACTCTGTGCAGTGGTTTTGCACAAACCAGCCAAGATCCTCCTCTTCTTGGGTCCCTCTTTGGTGCTCTGACCCCTCCCGTTGAGTGCCACCACAGCAAGCGGCTTGCTATGGGGGCACTGAGCCAAGCTGCAGCTCCCTGTGTTCATTTAAACAGAGCCGTGGCCCCTTCTCTCTCCTCATTGGCTCACTGACTTTGACAGCGGCAGGAGCCAATTGTGCTCTGCTGCGGTCTCAGCCAATGAAGAGGGAGAGTCCTGGACAGCTGAGTCTCTCGTTCAACATTGCTTGATCGAGACTTTACCAGTGTTAAAGGAAAGCTTGATTTAAACTCTAAACTTCTAAAGGGTCTTCCTGTGAAGCACTGACATATCAAACCCTTATCGGCCCTGCCTAGTTCTTGGTGTTTCCACTTTTGCAGCCAAATTGGGGGATAACACCTTTATTAAAGCGGTATTAGACCCAAAAGCAAACCTTTTATTATATGGCTTAACAATTCTTGGATGCAATGGCTGTATTTTCTTTTATAGGCTTTCTTCTATTTTCATCTAGTGATCCAGCAAGTCTTTATCAAAAGCGTGGGCTCTACCAGCGGGTTGAGTGAAAATGTGCAGATTCCCCCTTCCACACATTTGAGGTGGATGGGGAATTGCTCTTATAATGAGCTTTTCCCACCATCGACTGCAATGATCAGTGTTGCCAGCTGTAGCTGGCGGCACTTATTCAGGAATAACCAAACAGGGTGGTTGTACAGAAGTCTATTGATCTAGGACTGTACCGCCAGGGTGCCCATATATAGATCAACATCAGGCCTGTCCCTTTTGACCCAAACAAATTTTGATTATGTGTGGCCAGCTTTAAAAATACCTCTTAGCTAGGAATCTGTTGGTATCTAGTATTTTTGGCTTTATCCAAGGCTATACCAGTGCCCTGAGTGGTTTTCCAAAGGGGTACATCATTGTAGTTTTTGCAAGCTTTAATCACTTGCCCACTGGGTACTTATAAACCCTTCCTAACCAGGCCATTTTCAGCTTTCAGTGTTTTCACATTTTGAATGACAATTACTCAGTCATGCAACACTGTACCCATATGAATTTTTTTTATTTAATTTTTTTTATTTACAGAAATAGAGCGTTCTTTGGTGATATTTAATCACCACTGGGTTTATTTTTTGTGCTATAAATGTTTTGTTTGTTAGTCTACAAACTATGGTGCCAATTGCTGAAAATTGATGATCACACCTGATGTACTGACAGCCTATCATTTGAGATGCTAACAAGCCAGAAAAGTACAAATACCCCCATATGACCCCTTTTTGGAAAGTAGACATTCCAAGGTATTAGGAGGCATGGTGAGTTTTGTTTTTTGTTTTTTCTCCCATCACTTCCGATTTACTTGGCTGCAAATGGTGCCAATTTAAAAAAAATCCCTAGTATTCCAGAACGATGAATTTGGGACTTTTTATTTGTGCAAAGGATTTGGGGTCCCTCCATAAAGAGTACCTGTTGCCTATTACTGTCACAAGGGATGTTTACATTTTTTGTGACGGCAATAAAAGTGATCAGAATTTTTTTTTTTTTACAGTAAAAATTTTTTTAAAGCGTGCTCATGCACCAAAGAAAACTCATACGCAAGTTATGCCTGCAAATGTAAACTGTGTTCAAATGACACATGTTGGGTATCACTGCACTTGTCAGAGCGAGAACAATTCTAGCAAAAGACCTCTAACTCTAAACTGGTAATTGAATTTTAAAGTGTCACCAATGTAGATTTTTAAGTACTGTAGTTTGTCACATTCCATGAGTGTGCAGTTTTAAACCGTAAACATGTTGGGCATCTATTTACTCGGTGTAACATATTTTTTTTTTTTTCACAGTATACAAAAAATCTAAACTTTACTGTTTAGCTCAAAGGTTGCAAACTGGTGGCCCTCCAGCTGCTGCGAAACTACAAGTCCCATGAGGCATTGCAAGGCTGACAGTTACAAGCATGACCCCCACAGGCATGATGGGACTTGTAGTTCTGTAATGGCTTTGAGGGCCCCCTGGTTTAGATTCAGTGAAGTGTGTATTGTGGTAAAAAAAAAAAAAGTTGCTTCTGAAAGACTGCTGCGCAAATGCCATGTGACATAAAATATTGCAACAACCCCCATTTTATTCTATATCTATATTGCAAAAATGGAGCAGACTCTACCATTAACTGTTAGTGGGTGTGCAAGTATGTAAAGGGACTGTTTCAGAGTACTTTTAACATTTTGTGTACAGGTATACTCACAACTTTTTCACTTGTGTAGGTCCGTGTTGAGTTCATGGATGATACCAACCGCTCCATCATAAGAAATGTAAAGGGCCCTGTTCGTGAGGGAGATGTATTGACCCTTTTGGAATCTGAACGTGAAGCTAGAAGATTACGCTAGCAATGCCTTGTATGTATTTTACATTATATATATATTTAAAGCCTAACTTCAGGGTTTTTAGTGAAGTTTTTATGGTATGCTTGAGCCAAGCTAGTCTAAACTATTCACATCACTTGGATGCAATGGCCTTGATGACTGCATACAGTGTATCACGCTGTTTCAGCATCGGGACTAGAACTTCCCTGCCCTGCTTCCAGAACAAAATAAAGGTGGGGCTGAGCGCTGCTCAGCCATTCACAGGAATCTTTGTGTTCAGTCAATGAATCCAAAGCTGAGGCAGAGATCATGACTTCTCCCACCTCCAACCAGAGGAAGTGGTGTATGTTTTGTACCAGAACACAGCACTGTATAAACAGCTGCTGCATCTGTTAGTGAAGTAGACTGTTTGGACCAACTACCATGCAGCTGCCTTAGGCCAGTGATGGTGAACCTTGGCAGCCCAGATGTTTTGGCACTACATTTCCCATGAATAACTATAGTGCATGAGCATCATGTGAAATGTAGTTCCAAAACATCTGGGGTGCCATGGTTTGCCATTGCTGCCCTAGGCTGTTTAGGATATGGCACACATGTTGAATCTCATCTGTTCACTGCACAGGATGTTAGAGACACAAATTCTGGAGGGATCAACGATTTTTTTTTTGTAATTCCAGAAAATATACTTTAACCACTTGACCTCTGGAAGGTTTTACTCCTTATGACTAGGGCATTTTTTGGGGGGGGGCTATGCAGCACTGTAACAATCTAATATAGCACCCATTGTTGATGCATTTCTGATTGACTGACTTTTAATGACAAGTGAAAATTACAATAAGTGAACTGTCTTTGTGTTAATACTGGAACCAAGTAATTGCAGTATCAGGCCCCATACTAAATGTGCCTTGAATGGTGTGAGCATGCTAATGTACTAGATGGCTTTTATGTGCAGAATGACAATCTAATTTTTGTCTTTTCCAGATAAACTTGCATCGCTGGACCTTGCTGCAGCTTTGTATCTTGGTTAAAAATAAAATTTAGGAAATGTTCTGTTTTGTAGTGTTGGTTCTTTTTTGAAACGAAAAAAAAATATGTAGAAAACATAGCCTCATATAAACCGTGCTTCAATCCATAGTATCTATCGACTCCAGGCATATATAATATATATATATTGTAATTTTTTTTCCTGCTATTTGCATCTGTCACTGGCATGCCCCACCCATTTCCAGTACACAGCATGTGATTGACAGCCTAGGATGTGCATGTTTCCCAATGAGATTGCAGAGGCAGGGTGTCATTCACTCCAATTCTGCACTGTGATCTGCAATATGTCAAGATTCCTGCCTCCCTGGAAGCCAATTGCCATCTGATTTCTAAACTTCTGGAGGAAAGAGGGCTGCAGATGAAGGGTGTACATTGTCACCTGAGGTTAGTTATTTAGTGAACTTTTATAAGGGCCTTATACACTTGCCTTCTATAGATGTAGAGTGCCTTCCATCAGGGCAGGAAACATATCTGAGGTGGAGGCCTATTAGCCCCATCCAGAGCAAACCGTCTCCTGTGAAACTGAAGGCAGAAGCTGTAATAAGCAGTTCCCTTGGTTTTTGCCTAGCTGTAACACTTGTGTTTTTTTTTTTTTTTTTTTTTTTTTCACAAATTGTGTAATACACACTTTTTTTTTTTTTCTCCCCCCTGATAGATGCAGGTTTCTGGTTTTCAGTGCCCTGAGGGCCAGTACTTGCCAGCAGGCCAGCCTGGGATTCTGGCAGGTGTTCAGGGCTTCCTGGTGTCTGTGTATGGGATAGGCTTATTGCTTCCTGTCTTGTGGAGCTGTTAGTGCTCAATGCTGGTTGATTAGTAGTTGCAGAGGCAACATTTTTGGTTTTGGCTGATGTAGGCATCAGGCACTTCATTTGGGTCTACCTAGGTGGCTGCTGGTCATAGGGTGATTGTCTGCACTCTGTCTCTCCTTGTAAAAGGCTCATACCACATTATTTCCCCTCCTTGGACAAGGGATGGGAGCAAGAGGGCTAAGGGACAGATGTACAGGCTAGCTACAGCTGGGACACCAGCTCCAGTGCTGCAATGTTCTTTAAAAGGATTCCTAGAGAGTGTTGATAAAGAAATGACAAACTGTCTTAATTTTCACAAAGCTTCCTTCTGTGCGGGAGGAGAAGCAGTTAGCCTTGTGGGCACCAAGGCTCTAGGGGAGGCCTCCCTTACTCACATTTAGTCAACCACCATATCTTCATTTGCTACTGATCAATATGGATGTATCATGGCTGCTGGTTTCCCCAAATTGCTTGGGTAGGAGTATGGCATTGCTGGAGCAGAGGCAGCCAGGGTACCTGACCCCTGCCAGATGGGGGGGAGGGGCATGAGTCTGCTGAGGCAGGTGAACTATGTTGGTAAGCCAGGACAGAATGCAGCCTGCTATGCTGCAGGTCCCCCTGAATGGACAGCTATAGGGTGGTTGTGTAAGTATTCCCTGGTGCCATCAATAGACAACAGGGGAGGGATATGATGCAGTAGGTGTACCTTGATCTTCCCAGGAGTATTGCAGCTGATTTAATTTGGTCTGTAAAGCTACACCATGTACTCCAGATTCTGCCATGAATGCCTGCTATAATTTTGGCAGATGGCCACAAGGTGGTTACCTTTAGGAGGATGTCCCTTCTTTGGGTATTGGTTGCTGTGGGTGTTTGCACGCCTCCTACAAACACAGGGTGAATGTGCTTTGTTTTCCTATCCACCATTAGTGTGGTCATGCTAACAAACTCAGGTCTGCTGAAGCTGTTAACTCCTTCCAATACTTAGGACGTGCTTGTTCATGTGCTGGGCTTTGCTTACTTCATGTCTACCATCAAATACACTTTTTGCTTTCAGAAAGGGGAGGTGACAGACTAGACTAGTGGGGGTCTGCTGTGGTTTAATCAGAACTTTCTGCACTTGGATAAAAACCCACTGGCAACATTCAATTGATGGGCTCCTGAGCGTAACCTCCATGCAAAGATTGCATCAACAAACCCATGTTTAATGATTGTGTGTTAATACCTACAGGTGTTGGCCTTCTGATTGCTTTAGTTGCACACTTCAGGGCTTAGCCGAAAGGTGTCAGAAGCTTTCATTTATCACTAGATTTGGACTTATGAGCTTGGAGGCTTTGTCTGTCTCCCACCTTAGTGTGCTATATAAAGCGTACAGCAATCACTGTTAATATGTAGTTTAAGGAGACTCACTCAGGCTGATGAAATTGACAAATATGAAAACATTTACTGCATAGCTAATTACACAGAAAAGAGTAGCATAAACAAAGGCAAAGCTTTGTACATGGTTAAAGATCACATTAGAAATACATAAAAACTGATGTTTCATGAGCTGTGACTTGCTCTTCAGAGGTGGATGCATGTAGGATATAATCTGGAAATGAATGACCAAAAAAGGTAATGTAACACATGAATAAATGATGCACAATTGGTAAGAGGGGCCTTACAGAAAAGAGAAGGACCTCATACTCACCAATCGGCCTAGTTGCCTGTGTTAAACGAGGATGGCAGCAATATGTGCTTGGGAAGGCAGCTGAGCCAACCAAAAATTACGACCAAGGAACAGGAAGGCTGGCATGAGTAGAAAGGAGTGACATTTGAGGTCCTGAATGATCCGTTTAGCTGTGACCGTATGTACATATGCGGCCTCCAGGGGTTATACTGGGGTGATGCATGCAGCTGCATCACCCTGGTACTTTTTTTTTTTTGAGCAGGTGGTTGGCTCTTTAGGGATAACAACTAAAAGCCACGTGGTTGTTATCCTGGAGGAGCGGAGGGAACGCCTGGCCCCCCCCCCCTTCCGCCTATGTTCCCGATCTGGCATTTGGCTAGAGAGAGACACTATGTGTAAACAAGGAAGCGATATCACTTCCGGTTTACTCGGCTGCCAGTGGTGCCAAATTTAAAAAAAAAAAAAACTACAATATTCAGAATTGCAGTTTTCGTGATCTGAATACTTTGAAATGCAAAGGAGGGATTGGGTCTTTTAGACCCCCAATCCCTCCACAAAGATACCTGTCACCACCTATTACTGTCACAAGGGATAACATTCCTTGTGACAGCAATAAAAGTGGTCAACTTTTTTTTTACGGAGACAATGTAATAAAATAATTTTAAAGTGTCCCCGCGAGCTTGTGCAGTAAAGAAAACTCATACGCAAGTCGCGCCCGCATATGTAAACGGTGTTCAAATCACACATGAGCGAGAACAATAATTCTAACACCAGACCTCCTCTGTAAGTCTAACCTAGTAACTGCTAATTTTTATTTATTTATTTTTTTTAAGCATCGCCTATGGAGATTTTCAGTTACCGTAGTTCATCTCCATTCCATAAGTTTGTGCAATTTCAAAGCATGACATGTTGGGTATCTATTTACTGGGCATAACACATTATACCAAAAAACTGGACTAACTTTTCTGTTTATTTTTTTTCCCCCAAAATTGCGTTTAAAAGACCACTGCACAAATAATTTCTAGCAAAAATATGGATGTTAAATTGGTTAACAAGCAACAAATGTCAGAAATAGGCATGAAAGGGTTACTATAGTATAACCGCTTGCCAACCAGCTGCCACAGTTTTACTGCGGCAGAATGGCACAGCTGGGCAAAACGATGTTACCTTACGTCGCTTTGCCTTTTGGCCACTAGGGGCATGCGAGTGCCTGGCAGACCCGATGATGGCCGGGCACCCACGATCGCTCGTGACAGAGCGAGAACCGGGATCTGTGTGTAAACACACAGATCCTGGTTCTTTTAGGGGAGTAGAGACCGATTGTGTGTTCATACTAAGTATGAACACCGATCTCTCCTAGACAGTCGCATCCCCCCTATAGTTAGAACACACCTAGGAAACACAGTTATCCCCTTGATCGCACCCTAATGTTAAACCCTTCCCTGTCAGTGACATTTATACAGTAATCAGTGCATTTTTTTTTATAGCACTGATCGCTGTATAATTGTCAATGGTCCCAAAAATGTGTCAAGTGTCCAATTTATCCTCCACAATATCGCAGTCCCGATAAAAATTGCAGATCATCACCATTACTAGTAAAAAAAAATAATAATAAAATGCCATAAATCTATCCCCTATTTTGTAGATGCTATAACTTTTGCGCAAACCAGTATGCACTTATTGCGATTATAATTTTTTTTTTTTTTTTTTTTTACCAAAAATATGTAAAGAATACATATCAGCCTAAACTGAGCGAAAAACAAAATTGGATAAAAAATGTGGAATATTTACAGCAAAAAGTAAAAAATTGTTTTTTTTTTTTCAAAATTGTCCTTTTGTTTATAGCATAAAAAAAACGCAGAGGTGATTAAATACCACCAAAAGAAAGCTCTATTTGTGGGGGAAAAAAAAGGACATCAATTTTGCTTGGGTACAACGTTGCATGACTGTGAAATTGTCAGTTAAAGTGACGCAGTGCTATATCGCAAAAAATGGCTTGGTCATTGAGCAGCCAAATCTTACTGGGCTGATGTGAAAAGGGATGTCAAATAAGGCAACCCCTAAAAGGAAAAGGGGAAATGTGAAAGTGTGAATATAAAAAACATAACCTGGCACAAGAGAGTGCATGACAAAGATGAAAGATGTACAGTAGAGTTGTGTAGAATCAGTAGCTTGCAGCAGTAGAGTGAACTGTCCCATGTGAAATGAAACATCACAGCCATGTATGCTCTCCCATTTAAAACCCTAATCAGTTTAGGTGTCAACTATAATATAGTATATGTATATAATTGGCCATTACTGAATTAGCAAAATGATCATGAAGTATATAATGGCATGAATGTATATATATAGACCAACCAATTACGATGATAGGACAGAAAATGGGGCCAGGAATATGTACAAGGCTGCAGATGTGTGAAAAAGGATGTCATAAAGCAATCACCTAAAAGGAAAATGAGTGATTGTGAAAAACAGCCAGGCACAATTAAGTGCTTGGTGTGAAGGATAAATGGTTTGTGTACCTGTGTGAGATCAGTGGCTTGCAGCAGCAGAATAAGCTGTCCCGTGTAGAGTAAAAGATTGAAATTAAAAATATAAAAAATAAGAAATCCCAGCCATGTGTGCTCTCCCATTGAAATCACCGCAAGGTCTCCAGCAGGCTCCGCCCCCAATGCCATGTATGGGTGGGGCATGGCACACTGGTGCTGAAACACCAGCCGCCAAAATGCGGGTGCACATATGTGGGCTACCCCCTGCCATCCTAGATGACAAACCATGCCCATACGCATAAGATGTATAATGGATTGGTAGCCAGAGACCCTATATTGAAATCATATCCCCTTCTCAAGAGTCTCTTCTCCAGAGATAAGTTCAGTGCTAGCAACCTTTCCTCATAACTAATATCCTCCAAACCCTTTATTAGCTTTGTTGCCCTTCTTTGTACTGACTCCATTTCCAGTACATCCTTCCTGAGGACTGGTACCCAGAACTGCACAGCATACTCTAGGTGCGGCCGGACCAGAGTCTTGTAGAGCTGGAGAATTATCGTTTTATCTCTGGAATTAATCCCTTTTTAATGCATGCCAGTATTCTGTTTGCTTTGTTAGCAGCAGCTTGGCATTGCATGCCATTGCTGAGCCTATCTACTAGGACCTCCAGGTCCTTTTCCATTCTAGATTCCCCCAGAGGTTCTCCCCCAGTGTATAGATTGCATTCATATTTTTGCCACCCAAATGCATTTTACATTTTTCTACATTAAACCTCATTTGCCATGTAATTGCCCACCCCATTAACTTGTTCAGATCTTTTTGCAAGGTTTCCACATCCTGCAGAGAAGTTATTGCCCTGCTTAGCTTAGTATCGTCCGCAAATACAGAGATGGAACTGTTTACCCCATCCTCGGTCGTTTATGAACGAATTAAATAGGATTGGTCCCAGCACAGAACCCTGGGGGACCCACCCCTGACCATTCCGAGTACTCCATTTATCACCACCCTCTGAACTCGCCCTTGTAGCCAGTTTTCAATCCATGTACTTGCCCTATGGTCCATGCCAATGGACCTTATTTTGTACAGTAAATGTTTAAAGGGAACTGTGTCAAATGCATTTGCAAAATCCAGATACACCACGGGCCTTCCTTTATCTAGATGGCAACTCACCTCCTCATAGGTTAATAGATTGGTTTGGCAAGAATGATTCTTCATAAATCCATGCTGATTACTGATAAGGATACTGTTTTCATTACTAAAATCTTGTATGTAGTCCTATATCCCAAGAGTTTACATACTATTGATATTAGGCTAACTGGTCTGTAATTCCCAGGGATGTATTTTGGGCACTTTTTAAATATTGGTGCTACATTGGCTTTTCTCCAATCAGCTGGTACCCTTCCAGTCAGTAGACTGTCAGTAAAAAATTAGGAACAATGGTCTGGCAATTACTTTACCGAGTTCCCTAAGTACCCTTGGGTGCAAGCCATCTGGTCCCGGTGATTTATTAATGTTAAAGTGAAGTTCAACCCCCCCCCCCCAAAAAAAAAAAAAATGAGTAATGTGCTTAAAAAAAAAACATTTGGAGAAAACTTTTTTTTTACTCACCTCTAAATGGCTGTTGTTAGGGGGTCCCTCGTAGTCTGCCTCCTTCGGTGCCTGGGCTGGTGACATCACTTCCCTCAGCGCAGGAAGGGAGATCGCCTCTCCCCCCCACTCTTGTCAATCATCTGGGACACGTGACAGGTCCCAGATGATTGCGGGGCTCGTGCATGCGCAGTGGGTGCCCGGCTGTGAAGCCACAGCCGGGCGCCCACAGTTAAAATGCCGGCGCCGCCGAGCGGAGGGGGGGGACGAGCAGGGCTTTCGATCTCCCACATCGCTGAAACCTGTGGCAGGTAAGTGTC
This sequence comes from Aquarana catesbeiana, assembly GCF_042186555.1. Taxonomy (NCBI): domain Eukaryota; kingdom Metazoa; phylum Chordata; class Amphibia; order Anura; family Ranidae; genus Aquarana; species Aquarana catesbeiana. Next base: position 523,665,628 of record NC_133324.1, on the reverse strand, counting down.
TGATTAAAGGTCAGCAGCTGCAGTATTTGTAGCTGCTGACTTAATTTTTTTTTTTTTTTAATGGGAACCCCACTAAGTTTCCCAAGTCTAATTTTAATTCTGTCCTCTGTTAACCATGGAGGTGCTTCCTGTGATGTGTCATGAGGATAAACACTGCAGTTTTGGTTACTGAAGCCCCCCGATTCCCTTGTGAAGACTGTATGTTGTCTACCGGGTGCTTGGGTTCGGCACATCTCGGATCTGGTGGACAGATTACTGTGAGGGACTGGGGAAGACCCAGCTGTCATGGTGCACGTTGGCACTAATGACAAAGTCAGAAGCAGATGGAGTGTCCCAAAGAATGATTTTAGGGACTTAGGAGCTAAGTTGAGGAAAAGGACCTCCAAAGTAGTATTCTCAGGAATACTACTGGTACATCGAGTCACACCAGAAAGGCAGAGGGAGATTAGCGAAGTAAACAAGTGGCTGAAGAGCTGGTGTAGTAAGGAGGGGTTTGGGTTCCTGGAGGACTGGGCCGACTTCTCAGTCGATAACCAGTACTATAGAAGGGATGGACTGCAACTAAATGAGGAGGGTGCAGATCAGCTGGGAATGAAGATGGTCAAAAAGTTAGGAGGATTTTTAAACTAGGCGATGGGGGGGGGGATCCAGAGGTAGAGATAGTCGGCGCGGAACATATTCCAGAGGGTAGTATTGGGGGCATTAGTGGTAGGTTGACCAAAGCACATAAACCCAAGGTAAGTATAGTAGCAAGTCCTAGTTGCAATATTGAAACACCCAATAAGAGGATCATATGCAATCGGTCTAAACTACGTGGCGTGTTCACACCAATGCCAGGAGCCTGGCGGTCAAGATGGGTGAACTAGAGATACTGCTGTACGAGGTGGATTTGGATTTTGTGGGAGTTTCAGAAACCTGGTTCAACAGCTCATGATTGGCTGGCAACCATTCATGGGTATACCCTTTATCGCAGGGATAGAGGGTAAAACAGGGGGAGGGGTATGTATATATATCAAGAATAATGTAGAAGTGAATGTGAGACATGACATCACTAAGGGAGCTGGGGAAGAGGTGGAGTCCTTATGGGTAGAGCTCCTGAGGGATGAAGCTAAGGGGAAAATAATACTGGGAGGATGCTATAGGCTCCCTAACCTGAGGGAGGAGGGTGAGATGGATCTCCTATCACAAATTGGATTAGCAGCAAGGATGGGAAGTGTTATCATAATGGTGGATTTTAATTATCCAGACATAGACTGGGCTGAGGAAACCACGCATTTGCCTAAGGCTCGCCAGTTCATAAATTTCTTGCAGGACAATTTCATAGTTCAGATGGTAGACACACCAACTAGAAATAAAGTGTTGCTGGATCTACTGATTATCAACAATACAGACCTGATCACGGATGTGGAAATACGGGGCAATTTAGGAAACAGCAATCACAGGTCAATTGGCTTCAATATAAATCACACAAATAGTAAACATACGGGGAATACAAAGACACTGAATTTCAAAAGAGCCAACTTCACTAAACTACGAACCTTGCTAGAAGGCATGAATTGGGATAAAATCTTAAGAACAAAGAACACGGAGGAGAGATGAGTTTGCTTTTAGAGCATGTTAAATAAGGGCATTAGCCAGTGCATCCCGTTGGGTAATAAATTTAAAAGAGCAAACAAAAGTCCTGGATGGCTTAACTCCAAAGGAGAAGGCCTTCAAAAAATACAAGGTTGAGGGATCATCAGCATTCAGACTTTATAAAAGAATGCAACAAGAAATGTAAGGGTGCAATTAGGGTGGCTAAGATAGAACATGAAAGACACAGCGGAGGAGAGCAAAAAAAATCCCAAGAAATTCTTTATGTAAACAGTAAAAAAGGGAGGACAGACCATATTGGCCCCATAAAGAATGAGGAAGGACATCTGATTACAAAGGATGGGGAGATGGCGAAGGTATTGAATTTATTCTTCTCAGTCTTCACGAGGGAATCCGGGGCTTCAGTAACCAAAACTGTAACTATCTACTCGATGACTTTACACACTATAATTCCTTGTCTAATTTGCAAATCAATTTTTCAAAATCATTTGCTTTAAATGTAACGTTGCTGAAGTCTGAGGTGACTGCCTGCAAATCTAGTTTCCCCTTTTTTTTGGCAGAAGAGATCCATCACCTATCTCAGAACCCAACTTCCATCCTCTTTAGCTGACCTATACATGCTTAATTATCTGCCTGTAATACAGGATATCCAAAGCGACTTACAGGCATGGCATGAGGGGCTCTTTTCTTGGTTCGGACAGGCAGCCAATATAAAAATGAATGTACTTCCGCACCTCCTGTATGTCTTACAGGCAATCCCAGTTCTACCTAAAGCATTCTTTCAAGCATACCGCAGAGCTTACACTCTGTTTGGGGTCAAAAGCACCCTAGAAGTAGCTATGATATGCTTACATTGCCAAAACTGAAGGGAGCTATAGGTTTAGCAGACATCAACAAATATTACTTCACGAGAATAGTTGACTGGAATTTGCACCACACCACAAAAGCATGGGTCCGTATAGAAAAAGCAAATTCAACGGTTTTCTTGTGCTTGGTCCCCTAGCTACCTAAGTGACACACCTCAAGGCTATACGGATCACCTATTGATAGCACCGTCTTTGTTGTGCTTCAGGTTAGCATGTAAATCATTTGCCCCCTCTTCATCCCCTGCCGCTTGCCCCTATTTGATAGACCCAGAGAGAAATCAGGGTTTTATCTCCTCAGTTCCTAAAAGACATTTGGCCTCATGAGCAGATTTATGCAGAACATTTCTTCCATAGAGACACTTTCCTATCCTACAAAACCCTAAAATCCAAAATGCGCACTTCCTCCTTTCCATTCTGGACTTACTTTTAATTACGTCACTTTTTTAAATATCCGAAAACATCCCCTGAATGGTCCCGCCAGTACACTGCTTTGAAGGCTATATGTACTAGCTCAGCACCACAACGTCATATACTATCTGCTATATGCCCTCCTTTTATCAGACTGTTCTCCGAAGGCCAGTAGAATATGTCAAAAGTTGGGAACACCAGCTAGATCGCAACATCACAGAAGAGGAATAGGACAGGATCCTCTACCACTTAACATAAAGGTTCAATGATTGTAACGACCCAGAAGCGGGATACAAAATATTTTCAGGGTGGTATAGGACACCTCTACTCCTTCACAAATTCATGCCCTCAGCTTTGCCTCTATGCTGGAGATGTGAATCTGAACCCAGCTCACTGCTACACCTATGGTGGTCGTGCACAAAATTGCAACCGTTCTGGGAGACAATACATGCAGAAATAGCTAAAATAACCAATTATATTCTTGACATTACACCTGCCCAACATCTACTGCACCATTCCTCTACCAAAGTCAGTTTACCACAAATCACTAGCCTTGCATCGTGTAAATGTTGCCAGACAATGCATTCCTGCATACTGGCACTCCCACATGTGTAGATTGGTATCAATGTATTCATCACACAGCAGAAATGGAGCTGCCTGGCCATGTATTCCAGACTTGTGGAAGTCTACTATTACACCTTCTTTGAAACATTGGTTCTCTAGACTAGATGAAATTAGGACAATGGAATATATGACAGTGTTTCTCTATGGTAGAGAGGAGGAATGTAGGGATACCTGGCGGCCATGGATAACCTTTGCTTGTACACCCCAGTATGTTAATGGCCTTCCCGTCTAGGTTAGGAATGAAGATCTATAAACTGCAGGCTGGGTTTGATGGGTTAAGTTTGGGGGGGGGGAGAAGGGTGTCGGAAGTCATGAAGGTCTGAGTCTGAGCTAGTTAGTTGGCTTTTTTTTTGTTCGTTTTGTAGTTTTTATCTCTGGACCCCCAAACGTTGGGGTCTGGAGAAAAGTTTCTTTTAGCCTAAAGTAGATAAGCCAAGGTATAATAAAGGAAGATATTAAGCACCGATATAAATATAATGTACTATAGATTAATAGTTGATGTAAAATTCATATACCAGGTATACTTTGAGGCTATAGGACCCTATTCAATTCGATAATGAATTTTCATTAGGGTGGTGTATTAATTTATAATGTGTATTAATCTTTATCTTTAGTTTATGGACTTAGTATGTGTCGCTGCTGGTCTGTTATATTTGTTTAGCGATGTTGGTTTTGATTTATTTTCTATTTTAATATAGGTTTATTTCTTGTTATTGTGTAGATGTTTTGTTATAAATGAATAAATCTTTTGAATAAAGAATACTTAAAAAAGGAAAAAAAAAAAAAAAAAAAAACACCTGACCGACTGCAACATACAGGGATATACAATGTAATACTGACATATAATCACACACATAGTTTGGACTTGATGAACTTGTGTATTTTTTCAACCTCACCTATGTAAGGTCATGGAGAGGCCTAGCCAGTCTCCAGACCTTAAAGTGGTTGTACACCCTTTAGGTGCTTGAAATATCTCCTAAACCTCCAGAGCGCCAATGTATATGGCGCATGCGCACTTTAGAAAGGGCACATCGTGCCGTTTTTAATAGGGGTCATGCCGTGACTGGTGGCTCTGTGAGCATACGCGGGAGTGACGTCACGTGACTCCGGCCAGTCACAGAGCTGGAGTTTGCGGCCCCGGAAGGAAGAGGGGTGAAGATGGATGCGCACTGCTAGTGGGGACAGCAAGCTTCGGTTTCAGGTAACACATAATGGGCTACTATGCGATGCATAGTAGCCCATTATGCTTTACCTTTGCAGGGAAATAAAGAGGAAGTAAAGCCCACCAGGGTTTACGTGCTCTTTAAGCGTATATAAAATTTATGGAGGGAACTGAAAATTTGATTTGCCAAGTGACAGCCAAGAAACCTTAAAGATTTAGAAAAGATCTGTAAAGAAGAGTGGACCAAAATCCCACCTGAGATGTGTGCAAACCTGGTAACCTCCAAAAGAAATGTCTTTCCTATGTGCTTGCCAACAAGGGTTTCTCCACCAGGTTTTGCTTGAGGATCTTGACATACTTATTTTACTCACTAAACTGCAACTCAATTTATAACATTTGTATCATGTGTTTTTTTCTGGATTTTTGATTGACATTCTGTCTAGCATTTAAAATACACCTATGAGGAAAATGATGGACCCTTCATTTCTTTGTACGTGGGCAAACTTACAAAATCTGTAGGGAATCAAATATATTATTTTTTTTTCCCCCACTGTATATATAAACATTTGAAAACAAACATTAAAAAACATTTAAAAACAAATAACTCTAGAAGTAGTTGTAATTTTGCTGGGTCAATCACTGATAAGAGTTGTATCAGAATCTATGTATTTATCATGAAAATAATGTTTTACTTGATTTTGAGAGTTTTTTTTAAATATTTCCATTACATTAATAGAACTATGAATGTATTTTCAATTTTTGTGGTGTGATTATACACTCACTGGCCACTTTATTAGATATACCTGTTAAATTGCTTGGTAACACAAATTGCTAATCAGCCAATCACATGGAAGCAACTTGATGCATTTGGGCATCTAGCCGTGGTGAAGACGACTTGGTGAAGTTCAAACCGAGCATCAGAAAGGGCATTTAAGTGACTTTAAACATGACATGGTTGGTGCCAAACGTGCTGATCCTCTAAGATTTTCACGCACAACCATCTCTAGGGTTTAAAGAGAGTGGTCCGAAAAAGAGAAAAAAATCCAGTGAGCGGCAGTTGTGCGGACGAAAATGCCTTGTTGATGTCAGCGGTCAGAGGAGAATGGGCAGATTGATTTGAGATGATAGAAAGGCAACAGTAACTTAAATAACCACGCGTTACAACCAAGGCATGCAGAATACCAACTCTGAATGCACAACACATCGAACCTTGAAGCAGATGGGCTACAGCAGCAGAAGACAACACCGGGTGCCACTCCTGTCAACTAAGAACAGGAAACTGAGGCTAAAATGCACACAGGCTCCCCAAAATTGGAGAATAGAAGATTGGAAAATGTTGCCTGGTCTAATGAGTCTCGATTTCAGCTGCAACATTCAGATGGTAGGGTTTTATTTGGCATAAACATGAAAACATGGATCCATCCTGCCTTGTATCAATGGTTCAGGCTGGTGGTGTAATGGTGTGGGGAATACTTTCTTAGCGCACATTGGGCCCCTTAGTACCAATTGACCATCATTTAAACGCCAGGGCCTACCCAGGTATTGTTGCTGACCATGTCCATTCCTTTATGATCACAGTGTACCCATCTTCTGATGGCTACTTCCACCAGCATAATGCACAATGTCACAAAGCTCAAATAATCTCAAACTGGTATCTTGAACATAAGGAGTTCACTGTACTCCAATGGTCTCCAGAGTCATCAGATCTCAATCCAATAGTGCACCTTCTGGATGTGGTGGAACGGGAGATTTACATCATGGATGTGCAGGCGGCAACTGCGTGATGCTATCATGTCAATATGGACCAAAATATATTTTAAATAAAATTGATGATTTTTTTTTTTTTTTTTAATGGAATTCCTTTTCTGTGTGGTTTGGATGCTTAACCCTACCAGCACACTCAGTTGTGTGTTGCACATTTGTTTTGCATCCAATTTTTTGATTCATGTGATATGCAATTATTAGTAGGTCCACATTAACTGCACTGTATTGCAATTAGTCTGATCAATTTAAACATCTAGTAAAGAGAGACAGAACGCAAGTCAGCAAAAAAGAATATTTAAGCAACTTTTATTAAATAGTTATCTGTGAAAAAGCAATGCCATTTTTAGAGAGCAGAGGATGGATAAATCAGAAAACAGTGACAGGAAATCTGAAGTATAAAAAGTAAAATATAAAATCAGCTAAGTGAGAGAGAAAATATAATCACAAATACTTAAACAATAACGGCAAAGGGGAAAGTACAGGTCACCCACTTAATGTAATGACTTAAAGGCTTTTTATTGCAATTTCAAAGTCAAAAGCACAGTCATTACAAGTCTTTTGAAAGTCATCAGCAGGCTATAGCCAGCTTGAAATATACAAATAAACAATACCTACTGAAATCTTAATTTAAAAGTGGTATTAAACCCAAAACCAAAAAATGTAACATTGTAGCTTAAATAAAGAAGGTAAGAAATCTGTGCTTGGGTTAAAAAATATAAAACAGCAGCCAACACTATATCCTGATACAAGATTAACCAGTTGACATCCGCGCTATAGCCAAATGACGGCTACAGCGCGGACCTGAATTCTCGGGAGGCCGTCATATGATGGCCTCCTCTGTGCACGCGCCCTACAGGGCGCGCTGTGATCACCGAGTCACTGAGACTCGGATGATCACCGATCCGAGTAAGGGGCCGGTCCCGGCCCCTTACCATGTGATCAGCTGTCAGCCAATGACAGCTGATCACATGATCAAAACAAAAGCTCTGTGATCGTTTTTTTTTTTTTCTCAGAAAAAAAAGCCGATCACCGGCTCATCAGCAAGGGACATTGGTCCCGAAGAGGAAGAGGCAATAATGATTCATATGTGCCACCAGTACCCCCTGCCATTGCCACCTGACAGTGCCCACCAGTTCCACCTATCAATGCCCATGAGTGCCACCTATCAATGCCTACAAGTGCCACCTATCAACGCCCACGAGTGCCACCTATCAATGCCCACCAGTGGTGCCAATCAGTGCCACCTAGCAGTGCTGCCTATCAGGGTAACAGATCAGTGTCCATTATTGCCACCCATCAGTGCCCATCACTGCCACCTATTGGTGCCCATCAGTGCCACCTCATCAGTGTACATCAATGAAGGAGAAAAATTACCTTTTTTAAAATTTTATAACAAAATATAAAAAAAAATAATTTTTTTTTTAAATGCGGTCTTTTTACATTTTTTTTAACAAAAAATAAAAACCGCAAAGGTGATCAAATACCACCAAAAGAAAGCTCTATTTGTGGGGAAAAAAAAAATGATAAAAATTTCATTGTGGTACAGTGTTGTATGACCGCGCAATTGTCATTCAAAGTGTGTCAGCGCTGAAAGCTGAAAATTGGTCTGGATAGGAGGGGGGTTTAGGTGCCCAGTAAGCAAGTGGTTAAAAAACAAACAGTGCAGTGCTACAATAGATGATGGGCACAATTCAAGTCTATAATGAAGAAAATTATTACACTAATGTGAAACTTCTCAAATCAGTATCACTTTAAATGTGCAAACAATGCAATAAAGGTGCCATTTAGATAAAGTGCAAACCATTAACATACAATTGCAGTAAGAGCTCCAATAATAATATACCATAATCAGATACACAAATACACATGTCTATACGAATATCAGTAAACAATCCATATATGAAAATGTGAACAAAACTTGTACATAGACCCTCACACAAGCGATGCAGAAAATAGGAGCTTGATAGATATCAGGAGGTATAACAATCCTGCAAGCATTCCCCTTACTGGTGTGCCAGTGATTGAATTTCCAAACCACAAATGTTGTGCATCAAATTGCCCAATGTGTGCAAACACACTTACCAGAAATCTATTAGGGGGCCCCTGATGATGTCATATATGACCAAACGCATTGGGAAGAGTCTGGATACACGTCACCATGCATGCCATCTGGGTGGCCATCTTTGATACTGGTAATCCGGAGTTATGATTTTTACTCAGCACTGTAGATGCTTCATTTTTTTTCTTGTGAGTACACATACAGTATATTAAAGGGTTTTGCTTTTAATGATCTTACACTATGGGAAGTGTCTTTTGTGTTCCATATTGTTGCATGCATTATCGATCCCTTTGAATTGGGCAGCACTTTTGATTCCCTATCCCATCCATCCTGAGGGAATAGGAGATTGCAAGAGCAGTGTGCGAGTTTATTTCCTGGGAGAAGCTGTTTGCACAAAAACCTTTAAAAATCACTCCTTATGCCAGAGTCATTGATCTTTTATAAGCGTGTTTGCACATATTGTGATTTAGAAATTCCTTCACTGGCACCAACAAGGGGAATGTTTGCAGGATTGTTATACCTCCAATATCTACTATCAAGCCTCTTTCTTGGGACTTTTTGTTCGCATTTTTTTTTTCTTTTTACATTTTCATATATAGATTGTTTACTGATATACGTATAAACACATATATTTTAGTGTATCTGATTATGTCATATCATTATTGGAGCTCTTACCGCAATTGTATGGTGTTAATGATTCGCACTTATCGAAATGTTCTCCAAATGTACATATTTGGTACATTTTTTTACATTTGCACATTTGGAGTGATATTGTTTTGGGAAGTTTCACTATTTCACATTAGTGTAATTTTTTTTTCATTATAGACTTAAATTGTTTCCATCATCCATTGTAGTGCTACACTATTTTGGGTTTAATATATTGCAGCTTAGCAATCATTAGATGTGGTGGCTGTATTCATTTCTCTTAGGCTTCCCCCCCCCCTATGTTTTCACTTGGTAATCTGGCTAGTAACACACCACCTGTATTAGAGAGGCACACCATTTTGGAGAAATGAGCACAGGGAGCATGGTGGACAGCAGCATTGTCAGTCTGTGGAAAGGGGAGATTTACATACTAACAAACTGAAGACAAACTCTAGCTAATGCTTTATAATCAGTTACAGCAATTTTCTTTTACCTTTTGGGATAGAAAGGTTTTTACATAAAGGCTGATCATTTTAGGCACCCCTGTCAATGGTCTCATCCCTGTAACGGCAGGAGAGTTTGTTCTGTTGAAACACAGACTTATGGACTGGATCACCAGATGAAAATAGTAGAAAGAAAGCCCCCCCCCCAAAAAAAAATACAGCCACCACATCTAAGAATTGATAAGCTGCAATATAACTTTTGGGTTTAATACTGCTTTAAAAAATGATAGCCAGCACTCCTAAGAAGAAAGAGGGTGGTGCTTTAAGAGCTACACAAAAGAAAAGCTTTTAAAATAATGCCAATTGTTTGTAGCGGTTGATGCTGCCATGATTAGCTTTTACATTTCAGCTTTTCAAAGGGCATATATCAGGCAGATTAGCAAATAAATACAGTCAGGTCCATAAATATTGGGACATCGACACAATTCTAATCTTTTTGGCTCTATACACCACCACAATGGATTTGAAATGAAACAAACAAGATGTAATTTAACTGCAGACTTTCAGCTTTAATTTGAGGGTATTTACACCCAAATCAGGTGAACGGTGTAGGAACTACAACAGTTTGTATATGTGCCTCCCACTTTTTAAGGGACCAAAAGTAATGGGACAATTGGCTGCTCAGCTGTTCCATGACCAGGTGTGTGTTATTCCCTCATTATCCCATTTATAAGGAGCAGATAAAAGGTCCAGAGTTCATTTCAAGTGTGCTATTTGCATTTGGAATCTGTTGCTGTCAACTCTCAATATGAGATCCAAAGAGCTGTCACTATCAGTGAAGCAAGCCATCATTAGGCTGAAAAAACAAACCCATCAGAGAGATAGCAAAAACATTAGGTGTGGCCAAATCAACTGTTTGGAACATCCTTAAAAAGAAAGAATGCACCGGTGAGCTTAGCAACACCAAAAGACCCGGAAAACCACGGAAAACAACTGTGGTGGATGACCGAAGAATTCTGTCCCTGGTGAAGAAAACACCCTTCACAACAGTTGGCCAGATCAAGAACACTCTCCAGGAGGTAGGTGTATGTGTGTCAAAGTCAACAATCAAGAGAAGACTTCACCAGAGTGAATACAGAGGGTTCACCACAAGATGTAAACCATTGGTGAGCCTCAAAGACAGGAAGGCCAGATTAGAGTTTGCCAAACATCTAAAAAAGCCTTCACAGTTCTGGAACAACATCCTATGGACAGATGAGACCAAGATCAACTTGTACCAGAGTGATGGGAAGAGAAAAGTATGGAGAAGGAAAAGAACTGCTCATGATCCAAAGCATACCACCTCATTAGTGAAGCATGGTGGTGGTAGTGTCATGGCGTGGGCATGTATGGCTGCCAATGGAACTGGTTCTCTTGTATTTATTGATGACGTGACTAGTGACAAAAGCAGCAGGATGAATTCTAAAGTGTTTCGGGCAATATTATCTGCTCATATTCAGCAAAATGCTTCAGAACTCATTGGATGGCACTTCACAGTGCAGATGGACAATGACCCGAAGCATACTACAAAAGCAACCAAAGAGTTTTTTAAGGGAAAGAAGTGGAATGTTATGCAATGGCCAAGTCAATCACCTGCCCTGAATCCAATTGAGCATGCATTTCACTTGCTGAAGACAAAACTGAAGGGAAAATGCCCCAAGAACAAGCAGGAACTGAAGGCAGTTGCAGTAGGCCTGGCAGAACATCACCAGGGATGAAACCCAGCGCCTGGTGATGTCCTATGCGCTCCAGACTTTGGGCTGTAATTGATTGCAAAGGATTTGCAACCAAGTATTAAAAAGTGAAAGTTTCATGGATGATTGGTAATCTGTCCCATTACTTTTGGTCCCTTAAAAAGTGGGAGGCACATATACAAACTGTTGTAATTCCTACACCGTTCACCTGATTTGGATTTAAATACCCTCAAATTAAAACTGAAAGTCTGCAGTGAAAGTCCATCTTGTTCGTTTCATTTCAAATACATTGTGGTGGTGTATAGAGCCAAAAAGATTAGAATTGTGTCGATGTCCCAATATTTATGGACCTGTCTGTGAAGTGTCTATTTGGAGTGTTTAATACATTAATTGATTAGGGAACACTATAGTCAATTAAAGTACTAGGAAAGAAAACCAAAATATGAATTACGTAAAGAATAATTCTAAAATTTTGTTTGTAATGTCATACTACCTACCTAAATGCAGAAAGACACCTGTCAATGTTCACAATGTTAAACAATATTTACCAATCATGTTGGGTACTGTGCTCGAATGGAAAAAGTAAGCAGCTGCTGCTTTTGCATAACATTTCTTAAATTACATATAAATATTCAGGCATAGTGTTCAAAAAATCTGCCTAAGCCCTTAACCTTAAACGGGGTATTTGGAAATAAAAAGGATCCCTACTTGTACACACAAACAGGAAAGAGCATTGTTGTTAAAACACAAGATGACTCTGCATTTCCAAGATACAGAATAATGTTCTTCATACATAACATGTATTTTTTAATATGTCTTGTTTAACTGTAATTAACAAAATAAATAATCACTAAAACATACACAGATATCTTACTGAAAAACAAAGATAAATTAGAGATCATAAACTGAGTATCAAGAACATCCATAACAGTAGTGCTGACACTTTTCCCACCTAAGTGATCTTCAACTAGTTTCTGATGAACTGGCTGACATTCACTGAAAAATTGCCAGCCAATCACAAAGCGAGTTTCCTGACGGTGACAAAGGTGGACCATGTCTGTGCAATGTGCTTCTTCACCACCGCTTATAGCCTCCACCGGAAATACACGTGATAAGGTGACAATGCAGGATCATTATTGGGAGACAAAGACAGGCTATTGTCACCCTATAACAGGAAGTGCCATAAAGCAGTGTTAAACCCCCAAATAATGTAATGTATTGCACTTTACCATACCCTAAATGAGGTGGCTACATTTGTTTTCTTTATGCTTTTTTTTCTTTTTTTTTACTTAGTGACCTACTTTAAGGCCAAATTCCACTAAAATCAAAAGGAACATATCTAAACATGTGTCTCTGTACACACGATAGGATTTTCTGACAACAAATGGATGTGAGCTTGTTGTCAGAAAGTCCAACCGTGTGTAGGCTCCATAGAACATTTCTTGCCGGAATTTCCGCCAATAAATGTTTGAGAGCAGATTCTCAAATTTTCCAACAACAAAACTTGTCGGAAATTCCGATCGTGTGTCCGACGCACAAAAGTCCGCGCACGCTCGGAATCAAGCAGAAGGGCCGCACTGGCTATTGAACGTCATTTCTCTTGGCTCACCGCGTTCTTGACATTCAGAATTTCTGACTTTTGTGTGACTGTGTGTATGCAAGACAAGTTTGAGCCAACATCCTTCGGAAAAAAATCCACGGTTTTGTTGTCGGAAAATCCTATTATGTGTACAGGGCATTAGTGTGTTTTATGATATGTTTTAACAATAGAAAGTGTATGGCAATGCACATATACATTTATTGACGCCTTTGATCTCAATGGAAAATGTATCGGTGGAGCAAGAACGTAGATATTAATAGGTCCTAACAAGGCTTTTTTATAGCAGGTGCTTTAATGAAAGCTGCAGATTTAAGAAGACTGAACATTATTTTGAAAGTACACATTAAAGCTTATATGAGGGTTTAGGTATTGGGTTTTCATAGTTTTTAGGCTGCATTTGAAAATTTATACCAGGATGAGGATTTTTCCTAGTTTTTTTTTTTTCAATTTAATGATTGCCTATACATTAAACAATCTGAAGATTTTTTTAGGGAAATATTTCTTGTCTTTTGCCGAAATAGATCTTCCCATGTAAGATAACTGTATGCAATATTATTCAGTGACTTCACAGCTACTTGACAGACTGAAAAAATACAAAGTTGAAGGTATCTACAAATTTAAAAAAATATATAGATGAATACATACATACAAATATATTTAAATACAAATAATGGAAACATAACAATTGTTTAGGATATGGGTAGGTTTATAGTATTTTTTTGTTACGTTTGCCAAATCATAACATTAATATATCAGAACACATTAAAATTGAGATTTAGGCACCCTTCTTTATTTTTTTTTTTCCTTTTATATTATATCTTTTCTTTTTTTGGATGCCATTTTTTTTCTGAGGATCTTTTTCTTTTCTTGGTATTGCTGTTTACAATTTGTCATATAAGTTATACGGATGTGGCACATGAGTGATTAACTCTATTATTGTCATATAAGTGGTTTATATTCTTATGTAGTCAAGTACTGTAACCTTTATTTTTATTGCTCTTTTGGAACCTACTTGCTGTGTTCCACTACCTATTTCGTCTGCTTGATTGTATTCAATTTTGTGCTTGTATTTATTTCTAAAACCTAATAAAAGTTTTTCATAAGAAATAAAATTATTATTGCCCTGTTCTTTAGATACAGGATTGACTGAGTAACAGTACTACCATGTGAAAAAGTAATTCACTTTGAAGCAGATAAATCACAGTTATCTACAAAATTAATCAGCTATAAGGTGTATCATTCAGCATTTGATATGTAACTTTTTTTTTTTTTACCAAGGCTTTATTAAGAAAGATATAATACAGCATAAGTCTGAGAGCTCAACATACATTTACCTAATGGCAAAATGCATGTAAACAAAGTTGAAGTATAAACCGTGTTCTACAGCAAGTCAATATACAATATGTAAGCCATATCTAACTGCATTGTAATGAAGAGAAGAGACAGGTATGTATATCACACACAAGACATATCTAAAGGGGCTATGTCACAGGATATCTACTGGTAAGCCTGTCAGTCAAAATGAAGGACATGTTAGCAGGAATAGGCGATTTTGGCCATGGGAAATCTAGGAATATAGATAAAATGAGAAAATAAGGAGTATTAAAAAGGAGGGAGATAAAGGGGGAGAATTTGGGTATGTGGAGGGATGGAGGAAGGTAGCAAAGAGAAAAAAAAATGACACAAGAAAAGATGCTTCCAAAAAGGAAAGAAAGGCCTGTGCATGAAAAGGGACCCCTAAAAGGTGGGGCATGAGCTTTGAAGCCTAGAGCTGAAGTAGACGAGCAGTGTATTATGGATATATACAGTGGGGAAAATTATTATTTGATCCCCTGCAGATTTAGTAAGTTTGCCCACTTACAAAAAAATGTTATAGCATGATTTGAAACTTACATGGAGTCTGAGAAGCTGCACACCCCTATATGGTAAGTCTTAAACAAACAGGAAGTTCCCTGTGGGGTTTTCAGGCAGCAATTTGAGAGTCGCAGACAGTATTTTATAAAAATAAATTATTTTTATTTTTAATTAGACAAAGGACAAATGAACAAAACTATATTAAAGTTAAAACATGAGCTCTGGTTTACAAATACGTGAGACTACTAGAAAAAGGAAAATACAATTATGTCAACTTGTTGTATTAAAGTTATGGTGATGCCGTCCAATGTACAGGAGAAAAAAGCCTCCTGTACATTGGACGGCATAACCATAACTTTAATACAACAAGTTGACATAATTGTATTTTTATTAGCCTTGTCCATTCATTTTTCCTTTTTCTAGTAGTCTCACGTATTTGTAAACCAGAGCTCATGTTTTAACTTTAATATAGTGTTGTTCATTTGTCTTTTGTCTAATTAAAAATAAAAATAATTTATTTTTATAAAATACTGTCTGCGACTCTCAAATTGCTGCCTGAAAACCCCATGGGGAACTTCCTGGTTGTTTAAGACAAAAAAATGAAGGGTCAGTAATTTTTATCATAGCTGTATTTTAAATGATAGAGACAGAATATCAACCAAAAATCCAGAAAAACACATAAAACAAATGGTATAAATTGAGTTGCAGTTCAGTGAGTAAAATAAGTACTTGATCCCCAAGCAAAACATGACTTAGTACTTGGTGGAGAAACGCTTGTTAGCAAGCACAGAGGGAAGACATTTCTTGCAGTTGGTTACCAGGTGTGCACCCATCTCAGAAGAGATTTTGGCCCACTCTTCTTTTCAGATCTTCTCTAAATCCTTAAGGTTTCTTGTCTGTCCCTTGGCAAGTTGAAGTTTCAGCACCCTCCATAAATTTTCTATAGGATTAAGGTCTAGAGACTGGCTAGGCCACTCCATGACCTTAATGTGCTTCTTCTTGAGCCACTCCTTTGTTGCCTTGATGGTATGTTTTGGGTCATTGTCATGCTGGAATACTCATCTTAAGTGTTCTGGCTGAGGGAAGAAGGTTCTCATCCAAGATTTTACAATACATAGCCCCGTCCATTGGCTCTTCAATGCGGCAAAGTCAGCTTGTACCTTTGGCTGAGAAACAGCTCCAAAGCATAATGTCTACACCTCCATGCTTGACTATTTGGGATAGTGTTCTTAGGGTCATAATCAGCATTTTACTTCCTCCAAACACTGCGAGTCAAGTTAATGCCAAAGAGCACAATTTTGGTCTCATCTGACCACAGAACTTTCTCCCAATCCTTCTCTAAATCATTTAGATGTTTATTGGCAAACCTCAGATGAGCCTGCACGTGTCTTCTTGAGGAGGGGGGCCTTGCGGGCGCTCCAGGATTTCAATCCATGACGGCGTATTGTGTTACCAATTGTTTGGTGACTGGTCCCAACTGCCTTGAGACCATTCACAAGCTCCTCCTGTGTAGTTCTGGGCTGATCCCTCACTTTTCTCATGATCATCCTTACCCCATGAGGCGAAATCTTGCATGATGCGCCAGACCCAGGGCAATTTATGGTTATTTTGTACTTCTCCCATTTGCAAATAATCGATCCAACAGTTGTCTCCTTCTCGCCAAGCTTCTTGCCGATGGTCTTATAGCCCATTCCAGCCTTGTGCAGGTCTACAATTCTGTCCCTGACGTCCTTTGACAGCTCATTGGTCTTCCCCATGATGGTGAGGTTTGAATGGAAGAAAATTTCTGTGGACAGTTGTCTTATACACATAGTTGTCATTAGGAGCACCTTCCTAAATTGACAGGACTAATCTGTGTACCACATGAGCACATACTTTAGCCAATCTGTGGGAGTCAAAATTATTGTTGGTTGGTAGGGGATCAAATAATTATTTTACTCACTGAACTGCAACACAATTTATAACATTTCTATTGTGTTTATTTCAGGATTTTTGGTTGATATTCTGTCTCTATCATTTAAAATACACCTATAATAAAAACTATAGACCCTTCATTTCTTTGTAAGTGGGCAAACTTACAAAATCTGCAGGGGATCAAGTAATTATTTTCATCACTGTAGCTTTTAGATGTAGAGGACAGGAGGCAGCTAGAAAAGTTTAAAGAGACCAAATAGTTAACGTGGTGCTCATCGTTTTGAAGAGCGAGGGCCATGGTTCAGAATTTCATATTTTGTATTCTGAATAGCATAATGATGTTATTTAACAATCAGGATCATCATTTTCCATGACACCAGTCCCCATTGGATGTATACCCACTGTTTATAATCACAAAAAGAAAGAAAGAGGTTGGCACTAGTGTGAACACTTTGTTTACTTTTTAAAAGGACTCTGTTGATTTCAGCGGTTGCAGAAAGAAAATGGAGAGGATCAGTTCCTGTATTTGCTGCCCCTCCTGCCCAGGCGTAAAACAGGATATAATAGAAGTCTATAGCTCAGTGCAGCTAACCCAGAGAAGCTGATTAATAGCTGTTAACCCTTTATAGGTGCTAATAGGCCCATTGCAAAAGTTATTATGCCCAGTGTATGTGTTAATAGACTAACCTTCTTTTCCTCTTGCAGCTGCTGTTAGTATTGCATTCCAGGTATCTAGAAAGGATAAGAGGCAGAGTGAACTTAGTATCATGCTGCCTTGGACTGGAGCAGGCGTATCGGCTAATGCAGCTCCTGCTCCCTTTGCGACCGCCTGCTCTTTGCACTCTGATGCTCTGGGATGGGGGGGTCAAAATGATGATTAATGGGTTGCCGACTTTGTGCATGCGCTTCCCTGGTTTGAGATTGTGGACCACGTCGAAGGGCTCCGCGGGCCGCAGGTTGAGCACGCTTGATGTACACCTTGCAGGTGAGATAAGTCAGTCTAAAATTCTGCACAAATGCTGCTAATGAAGGCTCCCCTGTTAATGATCATTTTAACAGCTTAATTCATTAATAGATACAACATAAAGCAATTATCTTATTTTATAATTACAGTTGTTACATGCAAATAGCAGAATTTTTTTTTTCTGTGGTGTCTAACTTAAAGTAGAACTAAAGGCAAAAATGTTTTTCTTCTATCTTGGATAGAGTAAGGCTCGATGCACATCTATGCATGTTGCTTTTGAGCGTTTCTGCAGTGCTTTTTGCGGTGCTTGCTGCATTTTTGGACACGCGTTTTTACCGGGATTTTCATTTTGTTGTTTTACATTGTATATAGCTGGTTGTAAAGGAGGGGGCCGGGAAGCCGTCCACCGCGTCCTTGACAACCGACGAGTCATCAGTTGTCAGCGGGCTTCCCGCTGAATGTAAAAAAAAAAAAAAAAAAAAGAATTGCCGGCTAAAAAGAAATTGAGAGAAAAAACAGCGTGGCCCCCCCAGGTCCATACCAGGCCCGTGGGTCTAGTATGGTTTTGGAGGGGACCCCCATGCCAAAATTTTTCTAAAAATGGCGTCCCCCCAAAATCCATACCAGACCCTTATCCAAGCATGCAGTCTGGCAGGTCATGAAAGGGAGGGGACAAGCGAGCCCCCCCTCCTGAACCATACCAGGCCGCATGCCCTCAACATGGGGGGATGAGTGCTTTGGAGCAGGGGGGCTCTGCGCCCCCCCCACCCCAAAGCACCTTTCCCCCATGTTGATGGGGACAAGGGCCTCTTCCCGACAACCCTTGCCCAGTGGTTGTTGGGGTCTGCGGGTGGGGGGCGTATTGGATTTTGGAAGCCCCCTTTAACAAGGGGGCCCCCAGATCCCGGCCCCCCCTATGTAAATGAGTACGGGGTACATTGTATCCCTACCCATTCACAAAAAAAGTAGAGTTAAAAAATACAGTAGACAGTTTTTGACAAGTCTTTTATTAAAAATCTTCTTCTTCTCCACTTCTTCCTCCATCTTCTCTGTTTCCTCTATATCCTCTGTTTAAAGCGGTGTTCCAGCCGCAATTTTTTTTTTTTTTTTTGTTAAAAGTCAGCAGCTACAAACACTGTAGCTGCTGACTTTTAATAAGGACACTTACCTGTCCAGGGAGCCTGCGATGTCGGCCCCCCGAGGCTGATCCATCCATCGTATCGGGTGCCGGCGCCACAATCTTAATGAAGGGAAACAGGCAGTGGAGCCTTGCAGCCCGTTTCCTACTGCGCATGCGCGAGTTGTGATTGGCTCTGTTGTTTTCTGGGGGACACACATGTCCCAGAATACAATGGGGCAGCTCGCCGAAGAGGAGGAAGCGCCGCGGAATAGGAAGAGGCAGATTAGGAAGACAGCCTAGCAACAGGGGTTTCTGGGAAGTAAAACATTTTTTTCAATTTTTTTTAACATATTTTTCTGGGAATGTTAATGTAATTTTTTATGTTAGGGTGGACCTTTGCTTTAACTCCTGAACCCCTTTACTATTTAACCCCAGATTAACTTTAGGTATCCTTGGGGCATGTCCAGGCTTGCAGTGTAGCTGGACCTGCTTCTCTAGCTCTGCTGAGGCCAACACAATCCTGCTGCACAACTTCCAGATCAGCCTGAGCATCTGTACTCACTGCATGGAATCTTCTGCAGCCCTACCCCTGAGTGATTGGATGCACCTGGTGGATAGGCCACAGAAAATGCCAGCTGCCAGTAAGCATGTACAAGCCTGGCGGTGGATGTTCCTGATCACTGTCGCACCAGTGTTTGTCTCAATGCACCCATGATTCCATTGTAGAGACCCATCTAGACTCATCAGTCTCCACCCCCTCTCTCCGCCAAACATTCCTGTGGAGCTGTTACATATCTCCCCTCCTTCCCCACCACCACTAGTCGAGGCAGGTTCAGATCAGGAACCCATGCTTGCAGGGGTATTTAAAGTTGTACATCAATTCACCTACACTGATGGGCAAAATATAAAAAATTAAGCTAGACATCAATGTCCCCCTTACAAACATTCAGAGAGTGCGGGAATAAATAGGGGAGCTGGAGGACTCTGCACAACCTTTTTAAAACTACAAATGTAGCTGGAAAAAAGAAATGAGATATATGCAGGAAAAAGCAGGTGATACAGATGTCGCTGTAACAATATCAGGCTGGTGTGGTTGCCAGAGTAAATGTAATACAACATTTCTAGAACATTGGCCTATTACAGAAACCTCCTGTTTTGCTATAATGAAAGCACACAGCCAGGAAATATCCTACAGCCTATGGTCATTTGGTTGCAAAACTACAGAGACAGAGGGAATATACTTTGTCTAGCCAAAGTCTTTCTATCCAGACTACTTTGTACAGAGACTTTTGTTTCACAAGGTCAAGCAGAAAATATGGGGCCTGGGACTTTTATACCATGACCTAGCCAGAAGGTTTTAGCAACCTGGATTCAACATCTTACCCGCAGCCATTTTGCTCAAGAGAGCGCCACCAGCCACTGGCAGAAAATCCCCTACAGCCTATGGTCATTTGGTTACAAAATTACAGAGACAAAGAGAATATACTTGATCTAGCCAGATCTAATGCTACCCTTAAAGAGGATCTCCAGGCTCTGTCAGAAAAAAATAAAAGTCAGCAGCTATAAATAATGCAGCTGCTGACTTTTAATATAAGTACACTTACCTGTTCAGTGACCCCGCGATGTTGGAACCCCAAGCCGATTCTTCAATCGGTATCGGGTGCAGGTGCCGGCATCTGTAGTAACGGGAACAGGAAGTAAAGCCTGTTTCCTATTGCACATACGCAAGTCACACTGCGCTTTCTGAATGGTCCCGTCATCTTCTGGGACCTGTGTGTTTTTCCAGAAGGCGAGGGGGGGGGGGGGAGGGGCCGAAAATGTCGTAGATTGGCGATCTTACCCGGAAGTGGGAACAGGTACCTGTCAAAACTAGGGACCCGCTCCCTCCCCAAAAATGCTAAATGTGGCAGTGTGGGGGGGGGGGGGGGGGGTGCAAACAAGCAGAGCTTCTCCTTTTGGGTGGAGCTCTGCTTTAAGATCAATAATACTGAGGTTTTTCTTTACCGAGGCTACTTGGTACACATTTAGAAACAAAGCCTCCAGTTTCGTTTCACTAGGTCAAGCAGAAACTATGGAGCCTGGGACTTTGCTATAACATGATCTTTCCTGCCAACCTGCGCATATAGTACTGGGATAAAACCCATGTTTTTAACATACATAGTTGGTAAGGTTGAAAAAAAGACAAGTTCAACCTGTTTGTGTGAGCTTTTATATCAATATTACTTTGTATATCCCTGTATGTTGTGGTCGTTTACGTGCTTATCTAATAGTTTTTTAAATTATCTATGCTCCCTGCTGAAACCACTGCTTGTGGAAGAGAATTCCACATTCTTACCGCTCTTACCGTAAAGAACCCTCTACGGGTTTCCGGGTAAATCACTTTTCCTCTCATTTTAGTGAATGGCCGCAACTCTTTTTAAATACCCTTTTGTGGAAAAGGTTTATCCCTATTGTGGGGATAACAATCACCAGTACGGTATTTGTACATTGAAATCATATCCCCTCTCAAGTGTCTCTTCTCCAGAGAGATTAAGTTCAGTGCTTGTAATCTTTCCTCATAACCAAGATCCTCCAGTCCCTTTATTAGCTTTGTTTCCCTTCTCTGTACTTGCTCCATTTCTGGCACATCCTTCCTGAGGATTGGAGCCCAGAACTGGACGGAATAATGCCCTGTACACACGGTCGGATTTTCCGACGGAAAATGTGTGATAGGACCTTGTTGTCGGAAATTCCGACCGTGTGTGGGCTCCATCACACATTTTCCATAGGAATTTCCGACACACAAAGTTTGAGAGCTTGCTATAAAATTCCGATCGTGTGTACACAAATCCGACGGACAAAGTGCCACGCATGCTCAGAATAAATTAAGAGACGAAAGCTATTGGCTACTGCCCCGTTTATAGTCCCGACGTACGTGTTTTACGTCACCGCGTTCAGAACGATCAGATTTTCCGACAATTTTGTGTGACTGTGTATATGCAAGACAAGTTTGAGCCAACATCCATCTGAAAAAATCCATGGATTTTGTTGTCGGAATGTCCGATCAATGTCCGACCGTGTGTACAGGGCATAAGGTGTGACCGGACCAGAGTCTTGTAGAGTGGGAGCATTATCGTTTTATCTCTGGAGGTAATTCTTAATTTTTAATGCATGCCAATATTCTATTGGCTTTGCTTGCAGCAGCTTGGCATTGCATGCCGTTGCTGAGCCTGTCATCTACTAGGACCCCCAGGTCCTTTTCCATCCTAGATCCCCCCCCCCCCCCCAGAGGTTCTCGCCCTGATGAGTAGATTGCATTCATCTTTTTGCCACCTAAATGCATTATTTTACATTTTTCTACATTAAACATTTGCCATGTAGTTGCCCACCCCATTAATTTGTTCAGATCTTCTTATAAGGTTTCCACATTCTGCAGAGAAGCTATTGCCCTTGCTTAGCTTAGTATTGTCCGCAAATACTGAGATTGAGCTGTTTATCCCATCCTCCAGGTCATTTATGAATAAATTAAATAGGATTGGTCCCAGGACAGAACCCTGGGGGACCCCACTTTGCACATTGGACCATTCTGAGTACTCCCCATTTATCACTACCCTCTGAACTCGCCCTTGTAGCCAGTTTTCAATCCAGGTTCTCACCCTTTGGTCCATGCCAACAGACCTTAGCTTGTATAGTAAATGTTTGTGGGGAACTGTATCAAATGCCTTTGCAAAATCCAGATGCACTACGCCTACCAGCCTTTCTTCTTTTAGATCAGTGGTCTCCAAACTGTGGTCCGGGGCCAGATGCGGCCCTTTACTTGCCTTTATGCGGCCCTTGGAGCACTATTCCATCCAATGACACTAACAATGGGGCATTGGTCCTTTCGCTGACACCAACAATGCGGCACTATTCCTCCCACTGACAAAGGGGCATAATTCCTTCCATTGACACCTTTGATGGGGCATAATTCCTCGCATTGATACCTACAATGGGTCATTTTTCCTCCCACTGACACAAACAAGGCAAAATTCCTCCCACTGATACAGAGAACAAAGCAAAATTCCTGCACCTGACATCAACGATGGGACAGAATTCCCTCCATTGACACCAACGAAGGTGCTCTATTTCTCCGACTGATTCCAACAATGGGGAACTATTCCTTCCACTGATACCAACGATGGGGCAAAATTCCTTCCATTGACACCAAGGATGGTGCACTATCCCTTCAACTGACTCCAAAAATGGGGTACTATACCTCCACCTGATTCCAACAATGGGGAACTATTCCTTCCACTGACATCAACAATGGGGCACTAGTCCTCCTACTGCCAAAGAGAGGGCATTGTTTACTTTCACTGGATGCCAGGAAATTTTCTACTCCCACTGGCCCCCCTAAAGTCTGAAGGACAGTAAACTGGCCCTTTGTTTAGAAAGTTTGGAGACCCCTGTTCTAGATGGCAGCTCACCTCCTCATAGAAGAGTAATAGATTTGTTTGGCAAGAACGATTTTTCATGAATCCATGCTGATTAATGCTAATGATACCGTTTTCATTACTAAAATCTTGTATATAGTCCCTTATCATCCCTTCCAAGATCTTGCATACTATTGATGTTAGGCTAACTGGTCTGCAGTTCCCAGGAATATATCTTGGTGCTTTTTTTAAAGATTGGTGCTACGTTGGCTTTTCTCCATTCAGCTGGTACCATACCAGTCAGTAGACTGTTCGTAAAAAGTTAAGAACAACGGTCTGGGGGCGTGTCCTGGACATGGAGGAGTGAGGACGTGCTTTGCCTCAGCTCCGCTACACCGCAGCACAATATCAGCTTTACATAGGGGGATACTCACTTTTACAAGATCCCCCCATGTCACAACGATCTCGGCAGAGCTCCCAACCGACCAGGACCGACAGATCGCGGCAGGGACAGCTGGATTTATACTTTTCCGGGACCCGAGGACTAGGCCTGGAAGCCTCCAAGATGGCGCCGACCGGGAAGGCCCAGAAAGCCACAAAATCCACTCAGCCAGCAACGGCCTCAACCCGAACCCTGAAAGGGACAGCCTCAGCTTCAGCAGCATCTCCGGTGCCATCCCCAGGGTCGGTGAGTGATTCAGCCCCCTGTGCCTCCCCTGCCTCTTTAGATGGCCGCTCTGAACTTTCTGAGTACCTCTGTGAAGAGGATATCAAGCGCCATATTATGTCTTTACCCACTAAGGAGGACCTTGAACGTTTTACAAGTAGGGTAGAAAAAGCTTTCACAGAGGACATTGCCCAACTAAAAGCTGACACTTCCCACCTGGGTAACAGGGTAGAAGCATTAGAAGAGAAGCTAGAGGAGGTTCTCCCCACTATTGCTCTACTGCAATCTAAATGTCAGCAACAAGACCAGCAGATTGAAACCCTATTATGTCAGCTGGACGATGCAGAAAATCGCAGCAGAAGAGCGAACATTAGGATTCGGGGTCTCCCAGAAGCCACAGCCCCAAGGGATATTATCCCCACGCTGACAGATATATTCAGAGACATATTGGGCCTTCCGGCCACGGCTCCGATAGAAATTGACCGAGCTCACAGGGCACTAAGACCCCCCTCCCAAGAAGTGGACAACCCCAGGGATGTAATCTGCAAACTCCACAAATTCACTTTAAAAGACAACATCATGCAAAAAATGCGCAACAAACCCTACTATGATTTCGATGGTGCACGCTTATTCTTTTATCAGGACATATCTAGACGCACCCTCATGCAGCGCAGAGCCCTGAAGCCCCTCTTGACGGCGATCCAAGATGCTGGCCTTCCTTACCGCTGGGGGTTCCCCTTTTTTCTGCAGGCGACTAAAGATGGAAGACAAGTCACACTCCGCAACAAAGATGATCTCCCTCAGTTCCTGTCCTCTCTGGGCCTAGACGCAGTGGACTTTCCGGATTGGAGAATTTCATCTGGCGTTCCTGGGATCCAGGTCCCAACACCATGGTCAACTACTACCCGTAGGAACCGCAGAAGGGACAGACAGCTTCAACATCAAGATACCCTCCATGGCTCCTCAGATACCCGTGACTGAGGGCGTAGTCCCTCTGGACTCTTACAGTGGTCATAGACTTCCCCAGTAGTTAAGAAAAGGCCCCCCCCTCTTTTCTCTCCTGTAGAGATTAGGCCCCCCAATATCAGCCTTAACGCTTTTAGCTGATATCCAGTTGGCTGTGATTGCAGATCACTCAAGAGTTATGACTAGTAGTAAATAATAATTTTTCCTCATATAGGTATTTTCTGATGTTCTGGTACTGGGTGGGAAACTGTGAACCCCAAAATTTAACGCAGTAGTTTATCCCCACCTCCAACCCCAAACACCTTTTAAGACGCGGTGTGTGGAGACGGGGCTCCGCTCTCCGCCCTGTGTTTAGGCACACGTTCCCCCACGTAGGCCACCCTATATTGGGTACAGTCCCTAGTTGGGGCAATAGGTAAGGTCTGAGGCCCCCTTCTTTCCGAGGGGGACCTCCCACCTATAGGTTCTATTTACAGACTTTGAGAATGTCTTGTCGTATTGTTTACGTTAATTTAACAGTTTGTTTTCTCTGTTCATTTTTCTATTCACTTTCCTCCCTCCCACCGTTCTGTTCCCCTCTTTCCTTCCTTTCTAGGAGCAACCGAAGACTTCAGATGCTGCGCCGGGCGAGTGAATCCATCCGACATCCTCCCTACCACTTATTCAGACATGTCTACTATTAAGGTAATATCATACAACATAAGAGGCCTATGCTCCCCGGGGAAAAGAAATAAACTTTGGTGGGAACTTAAGAAATTAAAAGCTCACGTGGTTTTCCTACAGGAAACCCACTTTACTCATCACTCCCTGCCTAGATTACCTACCCATTTATTTAGACAATGGTTCCATAGCACCTCCCCCACAGCTAAATCTAAAGGCACCACGATTGCTATTCACAGGAATTGCCCCTTCCAGCTCTCGGACAGCAAAATAGACCCACTAGGCCGTTATGTATTTTTGAAAGGAACCATAGCGGGACGAAAATATACTTTTGCCTCGTTATATGCGCCCAATTCTAATCAAATTACTTTCATCGACAGTACTCTAGACCTACTAGCAGACTTTAAAGAAGGCTATGTTATTTTAGGAGGGGACTTCAACGTTAGCCCGGACCCCCTGTTAGATACCTCCAGCTCTAGACACTCACACTCTTATGCTTTCCTAAAACACTTCCGAAAGTCATTTCAGGCCAACTTGCTGCTTGATAGCTGGAGAGTCCTCCATCCAAAGGAGAAAGACTTCAGCTATCACTCGACAGTACATGATGTTTACACCCGCATAGACCACGTCTATGTGGACCGCCCAACACTAGAGCTCGTGCAGTCCGCGTTCATTGGGAACATCACTCTATCTGATCACGCACCAGTGGGGGTGATCCTAACACTCCCTTCAGGCTCCCGTGGGGCCTGGACGTAGAGGCTGAATGAAAATCTGTTGGACGATACAGTAGCAGTAGCCAAGGTATCTGAGACCATCTCAAATTATTTTAATGAAAATGTGACGGACGATATCAGCATGGGCGTAGTGTGGGAGGGCCACAAGGCAGTGATCAGAGGAGAGATAATATCACAAGGGGCTAGACTTAAAAAGATACTTCAGGCAGACTTTGAAAGAGTGTTGGCTGCCCTACAAGACGCGGAACTCAAACATAAACGAAATGGAGGCCCTGAGGCATTGCAGAAGCTAACTGAGTTAAGAGATTTGTTTTTGCGCCTGCTTGATCGGCAGACTCGTAGGCAAGCCAGACGAATATCACACAAATATTACGAACACGGCAACAAATGTGGTCGTATGCTTGCTAGAGCCATTCGTAAGAAGCACGCGCAGACTTACATACAAAAATTATGTTCCCCTTCTGGGGAGGTATCAACTCGGCCCTCCAAAATTGCCTCAGGGTTTCAAGATTACTACACACACCTATACAATTTACATCCTGACAACCCCCCAGAAACACAGCAATCTAAGTCCATAGCCATACGAGACTACTTGGCTGCTGCTGGCGCTCCAACTTTGAGTGCAGACCAGTGTGCTGACCTTGAACTTCCGATCTCCCATGGGGAGATTGAACTGATAGTGAAGTCCCTCCCCACAGGAAAGAGCCCGGGACCGGATGGATACTCGGGATTGTACTACAAGACCTTCCTACCCCTCCTTAAACCCTACATGTGCGCCTACTTTAATTCCATAGCGGAAGGGGCCCCCATGCCTTCTGAGGCACTCCTGGCTCACATCACAGTGTTGCCAAAAGACGGTAAAGACCCGACGCTCCCCCAAAGCTACCGCCCGATCTCCCTCCTTAACGTGGACGTTAAGATACTAGCCAAGATTTTAGCGAATAGGATCGGGAATCTCCTGCCCAATATCATCCACCCCGACCAAACTGGGTTTATTAGGGGGCGGGAGGCGAGGGACAACTCCATTAGGGCCATACAACTCATCCACTGGGCCCGATCAAACCCTGACTCCAAACCTTACATCATTCTCTCCACGGACGCTGAAAAGGCCTTCGACCGGGTCAACTGGTCGTACCTCAAAGCGGTGTTGGAGACACTAGGGCTTAAAACACGCATGTTGACCTCTATCCTGGCGCTTTACTCTACGCCCTGTGCACAGGTCAAGGTGAATGGAGTGCTTTCCTCTAAATTCCCGATTAGGAATGGCACGAGACAAGGGTGCCCCCTGTCCCCCCTTCTCTTCGCTCTAGTCCTTGAACCATTACTATGCACGGTCAGGGCGAATGCAGACATAAGGGGTTTACGAGTAGGAAACACTGAACACAAGCTATCCGCCTACGCTGATGATGTGTTATTCCACCTCTCAGAACCCTTGTTATCATTGCCAGTCCTGATGAAGGAACTGAAAGTATTCGGATCACTCTCAAATTTCAAAATTAATTACTCCAAATCTGAAATTTTACCTATTCTCTTGACCCCTGCAATGATGAGTAACCTACAAGCCTCCTTTCCCTTCACCTGGGCTAAATCCTCCATCCGATACCTAGGGATTCAATTGACAGACAGCTTTGATTCCTTGTACGATGCAAATTTCCCCCCCCTACTTCATTCAATTAAAAAAGATCTCTCCCTCTGGACCAAGACTGCGTTCACTTGGATAGGCCGTATTAACATCATAAAAATGAATGTTCTACCCCGTGTACTCTTCTTTCTTCAAATGATACCAATCCCACTGCCTACCAAATTCTTTTCCCAGATTAATAGCATCATAACGGGATTTGTGTGGAATGCACGTAGCCCCAGAATAGCCACGAGGACATTAAAACGCCCAAAACTAGCAGGTGGCCTTGGGATCCCAGACATATTGAAATATCACAAAGCAATTGCTCTTCAGAGGATCCTCAACTGGCGCTTCCACACCCAATCTAAAATTTGGGTCTCTCTTGAGAAATGGCTAGCTGGCAGGAATCTGGCCTTCGCTCCCTGGCTAACAAATGAATACCGAGGGCTCTCAGACTCAACTTCCCCACTGACAAAACACACTCTCTCCACTTGGGACAAACTAAACTCGATCTTAAACCTATCTCCGCCCATGTCCCCACTAGCCCCGTTAGGGGGATTTCTTTGGTTCTTGCCAGGAGAGCAAATGGCCTTTTTCGCCCCTTGGGTAGATGATGGTAATGCCAGCTGTGGGAAACTGATGAGCAACGGTAAGCTGATGAGTTTCGAATCTCTACAAAGTAGACACAGGGGATCCAAAATAAACTTTTGGCGCTACAGACAGCTCCACCACTTTTTCGAAACTCACGGACAATCCATAAGAGATATTTCCACTCTTACTCCTTTTGAGCAACTTTTTGTAGAGGAAGATCCGACCCCACATTTAATATCTGAAATGTATCGCTTATTAAACAGTGCTACTGACAATCTCAGACCGACCTATATACGGACATGGGAGAGAGACTTACAACTAGACTTCTCCACATCCCAACTAACACATCTATATCAGCTCACCCACTCAAGCGCTATTGAATCCAGAACCCAAGAAACAAATTACAAGCTCCTGTCGCGCTGGTACAGAGTACCAACTGATTTAGCTCGTATCTACCCCTCGGTATCAGACCAGTGCTGGAGGGGATGTGGACAGAGAGGCACGCTCCTCCACATTTGGTGGGAATGTCCTCTGATACAGCCATACTGGGCAGATGTCAAATCCCTAATAAAAGAAATTCTAGACTTGGATCTTCCTTTGAACCCAGTCTACTTTCTCCTGCATGTCCCTCAGATGCCGATTAGTAGATACAGAAAATGCATACTACCACATCTGTTAAACGCAGCTCGACGCCTCCTTCCAATTTATTGGAAACAATCCAGGGTACCTTCTAGAGATGACTGGATTAAAAAAGTCAATGATATTAGAGAAGCTGAACACTGGATAGCATCCTGTAAAGGAAAATTGGAACGCTTTGAGGCCATATGGGGACCTTGGAGAGACTTTATGTTCGACCCGAATCTCATACCCTCAAGCCTAGATCTGGCCCTGCTGGAATTAGCAGAACCAACCCTGAGATCCCGCCTGGACAACAGTAACAGGGCCCACTGATAGACATTTTTCATAGACTCCCTCCAGGATGATAACCAACGGGTGGCGGAACTCGCTCGGCGCAGATCTATAGGACCTTCTCAGACTCTGAGGTATGCTCCACACCACTCCCCCCCCCTTCTTACCCTTTCCCCACCTCCCCATCCTTTCATACTTGTTCCCCCTCTGACTCTAACTATTTCTTATTCTTCTCTACCTTCTAATTTTACTTCAGACCGCATACCAGTTGCCAATTATCAGGCTGCAGTCATAAGATACTGATGTTGCATTACTTGGACATGGGCGGCGGCTGACAACAAAGGGGAGCACAGACCCCCCACTGGGAGGTGGACCTTTTTTCGTTGCCCGCCTCTGGTGGATGGGGGGAAGGGAGGGGTGTGCCCTTCCTGGACACGGCGAGACAGATGAGGTTGTTGGAGGTATTTACCCCCCTCGGTTCGAGCCGTTGACAGGGAGGGCTCGCCCACTGGCTCTCCTGATCATTGAGCACTTTGAATGCGGCCAAGGTTGGTTCAACCAACACGAAGCCACATGATCATCCTGAATCAGGATGTGTACTGTAGATTACAGATAGGGCCGCCGCCATAGGTCCGAAATCCTTATTTGCACTAGCAGATGTATTGACAAATTATATGTGTGTTCTATCCTGCATTTCTAAAATGTGTGTATTTTTCTACTAAAATGTTGATAAATAAAGATTATATAAAAAAAAAAGAACAACGGTCTGACAATTACTTGACTGAGCTTCTTAAGGACCCTTGGGTGCAAGCCACCTGGTCCCGGTGACTTAACAATTTATGTTACGTTTTCAAGTATGTTTCTGATTTTATCCTCTGTTAACCATGGGGGTGCTTCCTGTGACGTGTCATGAGGATAAATATTGTAGTTTTGATTACTGAAGCCCCCCCGTTTCCCTCGTAAAGACTGAGGAGAAGAATACATTCAAATCTTCACCATCTCACCATCCTTTGTAACCAGAGTCCCTTCATCATTCTTTATGGGGCCAATATGATCTGCCCTCCCTTTTTTACCATTTATGTACTTAGTTTCTTGGGATTTTTCTTACTCTCCTCTGCTATGTGCCTTTTGTGTTCTATCTTAGCCGCCCTGATTACACCCTTACATTCTTTGTACAGTTGGAATGCTGATGATGATCCCTCAGCCTTGTATTTTTTTAAGGCCTTCTCCTTTGCTTTTATATGAATTTTTACGTTGGCGTTAAGCCACCCAGGACTTTTTTTTTAGCTCTTTTAAATGTATTACCCTTTGGGATGCACTGGCTAATACCTTTATTTAATATGCTCCTAAAGCACACCCATTTTTCTTCCACGTTCTTTATTCCTAGGATTTTATCCCATTTAGTATTTTCTAGCAAGGAGCGTCGTTTCTGGAAGTTGGCTCTTTTGAAATTCAGTGTCTTTGTATTCCCCTTATGTTTCTATTTGTGTGATTTATGCTGAAACAAATTGACCTGTAATCGCTATTTCCCAAGTTGCCCCGTATTTCTACATCCGCGATCAAGTCTGTATTGTTAGTAATTAGTGGGTCTAGTAACGCATTGTTTCTTGTTGGTGCATTTACCATCTGACCCATGAAATTGTCCTGTAAGACATTTAGGAAATGGTGACCCTTAGATCTCGGTTCCTTCCGCCCAGTCTATGTCTGGAAAATTAAAATCCCCCCATTTTAATCACACTTCCCATTCTTGCCGCCATTCCAAACTGTGATAGGAGGTCCGTCTCTCTCCCTCCTCCCTCAGGTTAGGGGGCCTATAGCATACTCCCAGTATTACTTTATCCTTGGTTTCCTCCCTTTGTAACTCTACCCATAAGGATTCCACCTCTTCCCTTGCTCCATTAGTGATGTCATCCCTCACATTCACCAGTACATCATCATTAAGCTTGCCAGAAGAAGCTGCAACCTGGATTCAACATCTTACCCGCCCTGGCTAGTAGTCTAGACTGGATCAAGCCACCTGATCTATGTACCCTCTGGCAATCAGTAACTATATTGCTTCCTCTGGAGTCCTGTGTCCTAAAGGCCAAGTTCACCTTTTCAAGCAGAATTTTATTTTTTATAATAAACAGAAGCCTTTTCTAATGTCTTTTCTGCCCAAGCCATCCCAATGTGCTTATCTATCACTCACCAAGACCACAACAGCTTTGACTCTTCACCTCTAGGTTCAAAAGGTTAAAAAATGCTTTCTGAGCCCTGTTCCTGTATCATCATGTGACCATCTAGGAAACGTCACAACCCATCATGCACTGCCTAACTGCATCACCGGGTGTGTTTTACCTCTCTGGATCACACCTCCTCCATCGCTAGATTAACTCTTTTTTTTTAATTTCCACCCACTTTCCTTCAACCACTTGCCGACCAGCCACCATCATTATATGGCGGCAGGTTGGTTCATTCCCACAAATCACCGTACTGGTACATTGGCTCCTTTAAGAGCAATAGCAGGCGCGTATGCACTTGCTGCATGGTGGAGAACCCGATGC
Source organism: Aquarana catesbeiana (assembly GCF_042186555.1). NCBI lineage: Eukaryota > Metazoa > Chordata > Amphibia > Anura > Ranidae > Aquarana > Aquarana catesbeiana. Next base: position 523,633,797 of record NC_133324.1, on the reverse strand, counting down.
GCATGACCGGCAGTCATCAGCGATTGCGGGCACAAGAGCCAGAACAGGGATCTGTGTATGCAAGCACACAAATCCCCATTCTGACGGGAGGAAAGACAGATCGTCTGTTCCTAGTAATTAGGAACAGCAATCTGTCTCCTCCTCCAATCAGTCCCATCCCCCCACAGTTAGAAACACACTAGGGAACACATTTAACCCCATGATCGCCCCCTAGAGTTAACCCCTTCCCTTCCAGTGACATTTACACAGTAATCAGTGCATTTCTATAGCACTGATTGCTGTATAAATGTCAATGGTCCCAAAAAGTGTCAAAAGTGTCCCATCTATCCGCCGCAATGTCGCAGCCCTGCTAAAAATCGCAGATCGCTGCCATTACTAGTAAAAAATAAATAAATAATAAAAATGCCATCAATCTATCCCCTATTTTGTAGACGCTATAACTTTTGCGCAACCAATCAATATACGCTTATTGCGATTACCTAAGATAAATAAAATAAATACTTTTTTTAAAACATAAATATGTAGAATACATATTGGCCTAAACTGATGAAGAAATTCGTTTTTCAAAAAAAAGTTCAAAATATTTTTTTTTTTTTAAATCATTGCTCTTTTTTTGTTTATAGCGCAAAAATAAAAACCCCAGAGGTGATCAAATACCACCAGAAGAAAGCTCTATTTGTGGGAAAAAAAGGACGTCAATTTTGTTTGGGTACAGCATCGCAAAACCGAGCAATTGTCAGTTAAAGCGACAGAGTGCCATATCACAAAAAATGGCCTGGTCATTAAGGGGTAAAATCTTCTGGGGCTGAAGTGGTTAAGGTGGTCATACACTTTACAATCTGATTGAACCGCCTCCTTTGGATCTACCATCAACTACTATATGTAGTGGAAGGGTCTGCCGGATGTGATACAAACGGAATAGATTGCTCAGGTGGGTCCTCCTATTACATAGTTTTGGTAAATCTAAAGAAAGTTGTACAGAGACTGTACAATCAGATTGCATAGTGTATTGACAGCTTTATACAAGTACATGGGAGGGAGTCAGTGGAGACACTCAGCTGTCATTGTTCTTGTGGTAAAACACACCAATTTCACTTTCAGGCCCCATTCACATGGCATAGTGGGAATGCACATTGTTTGAGGGAGTTCACTATATTAATTGTCTATATATACACTATATCAAGTGTATTGCCCAATATAAAACACCCCCCTCCTGCTGGTGATGGTGCATTTTCCCCCACTGATGCAATCCTCTATATTTGAGGAATTGATTGCTAGTATCTCCTTGATCCCTTTCCTTGACCAATTTTAAAGTGATACTAAAGTCTATTTTTTGATAGAAGTACAATTTGTATTTTTTTCTCACTGTTCCCAGAGCTTCTTTTCCTTCCTGCTGTTTGCGGCTGTCTTACTTAGACAGGCACTCCGACCTTAGACACAGTGAGTACAGACCAGGTCTGTGTATGTCCGCTGACAGACAGCATGCCACATTCCTACTTCTTCCTTTCAGCTCCTGTCAGGCAGCCACAGAAGCCAATTTCTCCACTACCCTCACCTCTCCTATTCAGCCAGGAAGTTCAGGGAACAACATGGATTATGGTGGCAGTGAGAAGAACAGCAGGTAAGTGTTTGGGGCCCGGTGGATGTGGGTGTTAGAACAGGTATTGGGGCATTTTTTTACCTTAATGTTGTAAATGTATAAAAGGTAAAAATGTACTATCATACCTTTAGTAGTAATCATAGGAGGTTTTAACTTTCAACTAGTTTCTAGGTAGCTGGTACTCTGGATAAGGGCATATCACAGGTCCTTTGGCTCTATTAACCCATGTGGCACCAGAAGATTATGACTGCGGAGGTAGGGATGGATTGAAGGACAGAAGATTTCAACTATAGCCAGCCATAGATGGTTTGAATCTCAGCTGGTTCAGAAGGGACCGGCCGAGATTCGAGCTATGTATGGGCAAGGCTGATTGTACCCAAGTTGATCGAGCCACTTGGGTATAACCAGCCTGTTGGATTTTTCATGCGATTATTGCCTGCGGCTTTAGCGACTAGCAATAATCACTGTGTGTTCTCCCGGCAGGGATGTCTCCCTGCGCCCTGCTGTTGGTAGAGGAAACAATAGCTCTGTGGGAGGGATTACCCCATTAACCCGTGATTGCAGTAAAGAAAATTGCACCGTCTATGGCCGGCTTAAATCTGCAGCTAGCAGCACAAGAGACACTGCAAGTAATGTTACTTGTGCTGACTTTTTTAAACACCTTTTTTGACTAAAACTTTCTCTGCTTCATCCAAGGGATACAAGAGTATCATAATGGCCATATCAGATTACTGGGCCACCAATATACCCCAAAGCAGCTAAAATGTGTCCAGGGATACATTCAAGGCTGTAAAAATAGGTGCATATACTGTATATCCACTATAGTAATACATATTGCTGTTTAAGTTTTTATTCAACATCTGCTAAGCCCTTACACATGGGGTGGGCTCCGTTGAAGTCCGCCTGCTCAGCGGGGAACCTGTCTGCTGATCCCTGGCGGATGGTTGGTCCATGTCCGCTCCACTCTGCTTTATGCAGAGAAAACACAGACACAGCCCACTCTCCTCTATAGGTGGTCAGACGGACCACCTTTTCATTTACACCCAACTGACATCAGATCTGGTCTGCCTGAAAAACTGACAGGTGGATCTGGTTGGTCCGCCGGAGTGAAAGGGCCTTTATGGTTTGCGTTAATAGGCAAATACAGCATGCTCTCGGGTGCATTCGGTTTACATTTGACATCGGTCTAGATTATTCTTAGATCATTCAGAGTTCATTAAGAGTTCATTGTTCAACCTCACCTACTATTAACATGTTTACTTGACCTGCAGTTGATCTCCTGTCTCACAAAAATTGTTCTGCTTTTGCTTTCTCATTGACATATGAAGAGAAGCAGTTCTGATGTGATCACAGGCCTTTTGACAAAGGCTCTAATAATGATTATGACCTTTCTATAATATTGTAATTGTTGGTTAATTAGATGTGATTCTGTATTATGCTGTGTGTGTTGGGGAAGGAGGAGGGGATCACAAGGTAGCCAGCTGGCCTAGGGGAGAAAAAAAACACCATCTTGACACCCTTATGTGCTCCATTATACAAATCTAAAATTCAATGGAGTTATGCACCGGCTTGTAACTTTCCATACCTCACAACTTATTAGCAGGCCCACCCATCACTCTAAGAATCAATAATGATCTGTAGGTACTGGCCAGTGCTTGATTTGCTTCTCTGGAGTCTGAATTTGCATGCGTCCTGGATTTAATAAATTATATGCAAGTTTTTTTAATGAATCACCCTTTATCATATTTTCCACATCCTGATATGTTTAGATTTGTAGAAAGCCAAAGGATGGGTTAAGACCACATTACCCCAACTCACACAAGCCCAAATGCCTTTAGTATATTTATGTTGGTGTGTTATTTTCTTTTTGTTAGTTTATATTTTTTGTGTTTCTGTTAACTAAATGTTTTATTGCACACATTTGCAAACTACTACAGATGCGCCGTTGTATTATTATTATTATAGGACCTTCTATGGAAAAAGTGAATCCACAAAGATTATTGTGCATGTGCTTGCTCCTAAAATTATTGTCAATTTCTGGCTGGTATGAACAGTGTGTTTCTATAATGTGTTTATTTAGGAGTGCTGCTTAAGATGGTGACTAAACAACTAATAATCATATTAAATCATTTTTTAAGCACTGGAGGCTAATAGTGACATGTTCATTTTACGCAAAAAATACAGTCACAATAATACAATATTTATTTTTGTAAATTTAGTATTTTGGTAATCGTGAGATTAAATAATTATTGCGTGTAAAAACAATTCCTACAACTTTCGGCATTATTGCCATTTTGTGTTAGCTGTTAAAAATGGTGGGGATCAGTAAGGGCATAAGCAGTATGTTCGCTGTTTTGAAACCTACTTTTTTTTGCAGCATTTAGAGACCTTTTTGGCAGACCATTGAATGAAACAACAATCTTCCCATAAGATTATACAGTATGTATATATGTTTTTTCTTTTCATGTAATTTTCCTACAAAGTCTCCCTTGTGTAAACATCCAAAAGCCATTAGACTGCTGATGGGTGCTGTCATGTCATCAGCCCCAGCAGACTCTGAGCTGTCACTTAAGTTATGCTCTGTACTACCCTTTCTGCTCCCATAGTAGCTACATAAAAGGTGTGGTGAAGGGTGAAGATGTAAAAAAGTATTTAGGCACTCCTAGAAGAAGACAGGGCTATGATATGCAAGGAAGGAAGGAGCTGTGATTGGAGACTGTCTAGTTACATTTTCTAAAAAGTTCAATTGCATGTTACAAATTAAGTCATTTACAAAAATGAAAAGCACTAGAGGGTCTATTGATTTAAAAAAAACTGCTATGCAAATGTTTTATTATTCTCGCAAAAGCCACAAATAATCCCTATAATGTTTGTAATATGTTTGAAATGTCAGTTTCTATTCAATGCCTTTCTCAGGGCAAATGTCACATTATCTAACATTTATTCCTAAAAGAAAATAGCCCTAAAACGTTTTGACCAGAAGAGGTAAAGAACATTTGAGCAGTATATTCTGTATAGCAGTGCACACTCTGCAGTAGTGGATTGATCACACTTAGATAAATATACAATACATATGAAATGTAAACCGCTGTGTAAATTTACAATGCTATACAAGTACCTATAATAAACAGATAAAATAAAAAATACTTGTTTATTATGATCATCCTCAGCATCTAATTTTCTCTTATGATCGAATATTAGGGAATGTTACATTTCATACATTTGAGGGACGTACTAAACTGCATATTGGGATGATGGATGCTGCTGCCAGACTCATCCACCTTACAACTCTCACTAGATGTCAGTTTATTTTATACACATATATATATGGTAATGACTCTGTTGTTTCTCAAAATATGTTATTCTTTCCTGCAGTGCTTGATACAATGTTGCAAGAATCAGATGCTAATGTTTAACTGTTCACTTGCTGATGTGTATATATATATATATATATATATATATATATATATATACAGAATCATTGTAAATTATACAGAAGTAATGGAAAAATTACATTTGACCTGTTTTTGATGGGAATATGAATTAACAACTTGCCGACTGCCCCATAGCACATTTACTGCTACAGTGCGGCTGCACTGCACAGAATCACATATATATACAGTATCTCACAAAAGTGAGTACACCCCTCACATTTTTGTAAATATATTATATCTTTTCATGTGACAAGGTCTCAGGTGTGAATGGGAGCAGATGTGTTTTAGTGTTATCGCTCTCACTCTCTCATACTGGTCACTGGAAGTTCAAAATGGCACCTCATGGCAAAGAACTCTCCGAGGATCTTAAAAAAAAGAATTTTGCTCTACATAAAGATGGCCTAGGCTATAAGATGACTGCCAAGACCCTGAAACTGAGCTGCAGCATGGTGGCCAAGACCATACAGCGGTTTAACGGGACAGGTTCCACTCGGAACAGGCCTCGCCATGTACCACCAAAGAGGTTGAGTGCACGTGCTCAGCGTCATATCCAGAGGTTGTCTTTGGGAAATAGACGTATGAGTGCTGCCAGCATTGCTGCAGAGGTTGAAGGGGTGGGGGGGTCAGCCTGTCAGTGCTCAGGCCATACGCCGCACACTGCATCACATTGGTCTGCATGGCTGTTGTCCCAGAAGCAAGCCTCTTCTAAAGATGATGCATATGAAAGCCCGCAAACAGTTTGCTGAAGACAAGCAGACTAAGGACATGGATTACTGGAACCGTGTCCTGTGGTCTGATGAGACCAATATAAACTTATTTGATTCAGATGCTGTCAAGCGTGTGTGGCGGTAACCAGGGGAGGAGTACAAAGACAAGTGTGTGTTGCCTACAGTCAAGCATGGTGGTGGGAGTGTCATGGTCTGGGGCTGCATAAGTGCTGCCGGGAAATGGGGAGCTACAGTTCATTGAGGGAACCATGAATGCCAACATGTACTGTGACATACTAAAGCAGAGCATGATCCCCTCCCTTCGGAGACCGGGCCGGAGGGCAATATTCCAACATGATAATGACCCCAAACACACCTCCAAGACGACCAGTGCCTTGCTAAAGAAGCTGAGGGTAAAGGTGATGGACTGGCCAAGCATGTCTCCAGACCTAAACCCTATTAAGCATCTGTGGGGCATCCTCAAAACGGAAGGTGGAGGAGCCCAAGGTCTTTAACATCCACCAGCTCCATGATGTTGTCATGGAGGAGTGGAAGAAGACTCCAGTGGCAACCTGTGAAGCTCTGGTGAACTTAATGCCCAAGAGGGTTAAGGCAGTGCTGGGAAAAAAATGGTGGCTACACAAAATAGACACTTTGGGCCCAATATGGACATTTTCAGTTGGGGGTGTACTCACGTTTGTTGCCAGCGGTTTAGACATTAATGGCTGTGTGTTGAGTTATTTTGAGGGGACAGCAAATTTACACTATATACAAGCTATACACAATACTATACACTATATATATATATATAAAAATATATATAAACACTATATACAAGTTATACAAGCTGTACACTCACTACTTTACATTGTAGCAAAGTGTAATTTCTTCAGTGTTGTCACATGAAAAGATATAATAAAATATTTACAAAAATGTGAGGGGTGTACTTTTGTGAGATACTGTGCGTGATTCTGCACTTCCGAGTTTTTGGCGCAAGTTTAGTGCCGTCGCCGGCTCGCTCCCACTGTGATTTTACATAGCGGGAGCTAATCAGTGGATCCCACGAACCCGATGTCCGCTGACACCAGCTGATCGTTCGGTACACTGACAGAATGGCAGTCTGCCTTTGTAAACAAGGCAGACTGCCGTTCTGTCAGTACAGTCCTGTAAAGCAGAAACACAGATTCATGCCTTCCACTAGTAAAAGCAACTCCCCACTACACTGAAACATTAGCTAGGCACACAGTTAATAATACATATTGGCCTAAATTGATGAAGAAATTTGATGTTTTACATTTTTTTATTGGATGTGTTTTAGAGCAAAAAGTAAAAGATAGTGTTTTTTTTTGTTTATAGTACAAAAAATTAAAAACACAGAGGTGATCAAATGCCACCAAAAGAAAGCTCTAGTTGTGGTGAAAAAAAGACTCACATTATATTTAGGTACAGTGTTGCAAGACCGCGCAATTGTCAGTGAACCTTCCGGAGGTGAAGTGGATAAAGTACATTTCCACTTTTGCAGCCAAATTAGTTTATATTTTTCACATGTTCCCATTCACACAGCCTAATGTAAACAATATTTACTTGCTTAAAAATCCCACCTAGCTTTCCCCTTCTATGTAATGTTAAAGAGGGGAATGTGAAGTTATACTTATCATATTTAACCCTATTTGTTTTGTGCTGGCATATCAAATAATTTGTTGTAAACTAGATTTTTACTCTGTCCTAGAAAGGGTTAAAGGCTTTAGGCTCTGGGTGGTACATTGCATGCTATTGCACTAAAAAAAATGGTTCCTCGGGTTGTCATTCTAATAAACTGATGCATACTAAATATACAATATTTGTTCTTCTCAAATTTGTATGATCACTCGGTCAGCATCCATGGACTGCTACCTGATTTTTCCCTAAACTTTGTATTTCCTGGACAAGTGCTCATAACAATTATGAAGCTGAAGCTTTAAAAAATCTTTTGAATATGTATAATCTTAATGCAGTAGAATTGTATGTGTTTACACACAGCAGTCATGTCTCTTTTCCAGTATGTATTTGAAAACTAAAGAAAAGTTAAACTAAAATAATCTAAGTGGCAGTGTCAGGATGTTTACTGCTGCTGGTAAACGGATGTTTAAGAGCTGTTGGGCGTTTTTTTCAGCTGGCCCTGAACTCTTCTTCATGTTATCTTATCAGTAAACATGTGCACACTGAAATATTTTGTTTCTGAATTTTTGTTTTCGTCCGAAAAATAAAATTATTTAGTTTCTTCCGAAATTCGTTTTTATTTATTTTGTTTCGTTAAAAAATGCATTCGTCCGAAAATCAGAATTAATTAAGGTTGAATCTGTCATTGAAGGCTTATGGTGTCTGTCGAAAAGTTCTAAGAAGATTCGACGAAGCAGCTAAACTGTACGACGCCCCAATCGTACATTTCCGATAGAATGCCCCACCCACAAGCTATAGTAGAATTCTAATGTTGTATGACTAGTAATAATTATATTTATTAATTATTACTAGTCAACCAACATTATAATTCTTCTATAGCCTATGGGCGGAGCATTTGACTATAAATGTCCGCTTGATCGTATGTTTTTAGCTGCTTCGTCGAATCTTCGTGTAATCTTCGTGTCTCTATAATGTCGAATATTTTCTCTCTATGTCGAATAATCTTGGACTAATAGAGTTAGGTTAGGCACATTCAACCGCAGGTTCGATAGACACAGATCGCTATTGTCACCTTCATGTCGAATCTCCTATCTATAGTGAACTGTTGTCGCAACGAAACAAAAATAAAGCAATTTTTATTTAGGATCTTTCGGATTTCGGATTCTGCACGTTCATTATCGTTTGTTAAAACGAATGCAAAAATCCCCGAAATTCGGACGAAAATGAATGCACATGTCTACTTATCAGTACATGTACACAGGGTCGTTTATAGTAGTTTCTAGGCAGTTGAGTTTAGAAGCATTTTTTGGAAAAGCAAAAAAATGCATTCAGGATGGATGTTCAAAGGCATTTGAAACGCCAAACGCCTGTAACAGCTTGTAAACGTGTGTAAACGCGGTAACTCATGTTTAGCCGCGTTTTTAGATTTTGACTATTTGAAAAAAAAAAATGCTTCTGAATGCAAACACGGCTAAACGCGGCAAAACTGACATTTTTAAACGTCAGTTCGTCGGTTGCTATCTGTCAAGTTAAATCGTTCAGGAGAGGGTGTAAAACGTCCCGTATACATGAAGCCTAAACCATAACTGCTAACCTTAAACAGTAATATACAAGTTGTACATGTTTATATAAATAAAACAATAACATTGTCATAAAGGAACAAAATAATGATTATACACAAAAACATACATGCAAATTAAATAATGCATTTATAATACTGTATGCAACCAGAGTTGTAACACAATAAACAACCATTGCAATGGCTCTCTGTCATCTAGAGATGTAATAGTAGAGTGTTATCCATCAGCTCCCAAACAGTAGTAGCAGCAGAACCCATTTTGCTAAAATAAAACCAAATGTTAGAACTTGCATCTAAAGTGTACTTGGATTGATTGTTCACCTAGTTGGAAGAGGGAGGTTTTAATCCAAACACTAACCACGTAAGCGTTTTACCAGTTTACAGGGCTATGCCAACCAGGGTGACCATTTTTTGCCTCCCCATCCTGGCAAGAAAATGCTGCATGGGCAGCAGTGGTGAACACACACACACACACACACACTCCCTTGCTCAGTGATGAGGGGGCTGTTTAAATTTCGATCACAGCGTCAGCTGGGGCAGGGAGCTCGATAACGCTGAGCTTGTGAGGACAGAATACTAAGAAATGAACACCCTGGGCTTAGTCCCCTCCTGTGCCTCCATGAGTGCTGCCTGAGGTGGCTGCTTCAATTGGCTTCATTGGCAGCACGGCCCTGCCAGTTTAGAACATTTCAGATAGATAGTTCGATCCTGGCACTGCAGACTGATCACAACTCTGATGACCTTGACTTCATCTGTTTACTCCGGGAGGGTAGGTTGATATGGAGGTAACAGTATATTCATCTTAAAAGATCTGCATAGTAATTACTGAAAAACAAAAAATAAAACACAAAACCATCATATAGATTTATTAACTATTTTTTCAAGCATTTAAAGAAGTTTCTAAGGTTACACATATCAGTCTAAAGGGACAAATGGGAGCTGTGCATATGCCGGAAACATAATTTGACTCTAGACCATAGACAGATATAGGTTTTTAACCTTTGAGCAAAAATAATTTTGTGCCTGTTCCACAACATAGTGAAATAGTTGTCTGAAATATTATTTATATACTGTTTATATGTATACATATACACACACACACACACATACATACATACCTATATAAACATATTACCAAACAAAATGAATCATATATTGACGATTGCATTAAGAGATATGCTAATTATACTGGCTACAGAATTTTACAATTAACAATCACAAAATTAAATTAACCATTTGTGTGGATATATATATATATATATATATATATATATATATATATATATATATATATATATATATATATATATATATCCACACACACACATATATATATGTGAGTACACCCCTCACATTTTTGTAAATATTTTACTATATCTTTTCATGTGACAACACTGAAGAAATTACACTTTGCTACAATGTAAAGTAGTGAGTATACAGCTTGTATAACATAAATGTGTAAATTTGCTGTCCCCTCAAAATAACTCAACACACAGCCATGAACCACTTCAATACTGGTCATTTTCACCCCCTTCCTGCCCAGGCCAATTTGCAGCTTTCAGCGCTGTAACATTTTGAATGACAATTGCGCGGTCATGTAACACTGTACCCATATGACATTTTGATCATTTTTTTTTCCCACATATAGAGCTTTCTTTTGGTGTAATTTGATCACCTCTGCATTTTTCATTTTTTTCGCTATAAACAAAAAAAGAGCGAGAATTTTGAAAAAAAAAAACACAATATTTTTTACTTTTTGCTATAATAAATATCCCAATTAAAAAAAAAAACAAAAAAAAAAAACAAATTGTATTCCTCAGTTTAGGCCGATATGTATTCTTCTGCATATTTTTGGTAAAAAAAGAAAAAAATCGCAATAAGCGTATATTGATTGGTTTGCACAAAAGTTATAGCGCCTACAAAATAGGGGATAGATTTATGGCATTTTTATAATTTTTTTTTTTTTTTACTAGTAATGGCAGCGATCTGCGATTTTTTGTCAGGACTGTGATATTGCGGCGGACAGATCGGACACTTTTGACACTATTTTGGGACCATTGACATTTATTCAGCGATCAGAGCTATAAATATGCACTGATTACTGTATAAATGTCACTGGCAGGGAAAAAGGGTAACACTAGGGGGCGCTCAAGGGGTTAAATGTGTTACCTAGGGAGTGATTCTAACTGTGGGGGGAGGGGACTGACTGGGGGAGGTGACCGAGCGGTGTTCCTATATACAAGGGACAGACGGTCTGTCTCCTCTCCCCTGACAGGACGTGGATCTGTGTGTTTACACAGATCCACGTCCCCGCTCTGTGACAAGCAATTGTGGGTGCACGGCGGACATCGTGGCTGCCAGGCATGCGCATCGGCCCCCGAGTGACACGCTGGATGCGCCGCCGGTGGTGCGCGCCTGCCCCCTAGACGGCCGGGAAGCCGAGGACGTCGTATGACAGCAGAGCCACCTTGCGGCCATCATATTACTATACGCGGGATGGGAAGTGATTAATGTCTAAACCACTGGCAACAAAAGTGAGTACACCACAATTGAAAATGTCCAAATTGGGCCCAAAGTGTCAATACTGTGTATGGCCACCATTATTTTTCAGCACTGCCTTAACCCTCTTGGGCATGGAGCTCACCAGAACTTCACAGGTTGCCACTGGAGTCCTCTTCTACTCCTTCATGACGACATCACAGAGCTGGTGGATGTTAGAGACCTTGCGCTCCTCCATCTTTCGTTTGAGGATGCCCCACAGATGCTCCATAGGGTTTAAGTCTGGAGACATGCTTTGTCAGTCCAACACCTTTAACCTCAGCTTCTTTAGCAAGGCAATGGTCATCTTGGAGGTGTGTTTGGGGTTGTTATGTTGGAATACTGCCCTGTGGCCCAGTCTCCGAAGGGAGGGGATCATGCTCTGCTTCAGTATGTTACAGTACATATTGGCATTTATGGTTCCCTCAGTGATCTGTAGCTCCCCAGTGTCGGCAGCACTTATGCAGCCCCAGGCCATGACACTCCCACCACCATGCTTGACTGTCAGCAAGACACACTTGTCTTTGTACTTCTCCCCTGGTTGCCGCCACACACGCTTGACACCATCTGAACCAAATAAGTTTATCTTGGTCTCATCAGACCACAGACCAGTAATCCATGTCCTTAGTCTGCTGGTCTTCAGCAAACTGTTTCTGGGCTTTCTTGTGCATCAGGTTTAGAAGAGGCTTGCTTCTGGGACGACAGCCATGCAGACCAATTTGATGCAGTGTGCGGCGTATGGTCTGAGCACTGACATGCTGACCCCCCCCACCCCTAAGACAACCTCTGGATATGGCGCTAAGCACGTGCACTCAACTTCTTTGGTGGACCATGGCGAGGCCGGTTTTGAGTGGAACCTGTCCTGTTAAACCGCTGTATGGTCTTGGCCACTGTGCTGCAGCTCAGTTTCAGGGTCTTATCAATCTTCTTATAGCCTAGGCCATCTTTATGTAGAGCAACAATTCTTTTTTCAGATCCTCAGAGAGTTCTTTGCCATGAGGTGCCATGTTGAACACCAAATTTAACACACCTGCTCCCCATTCACACCTGAGACCTTGTAACACTAACGAGTCAAATGACACCGGGGGGGGGGGGTGGCTTTGGGCCCAATTTGGACATTTTTCACTTAGGGGTGTGTACTCACTTCTGTTGCCAGTAGTTTAGACATTATTGGCTGTGTGTTGAGTTATTTTGAGGGGACAACAAATTTACACAGACATGCATACCAATTTGATGCAGCGTGTGGCGTATGGTCTGAGCACTGACAGGCTGACCCCCCACCGCTTCAACCTCTGCAGCACTCATACATCTATTTCCCAAAGACAACCTCTGGATATGACGCTGGGCATGTGCACTCACTCCTTTGGTGGACCATAGCGAGGCCTGTTCTGAGTGGAACCTGTCCTGTTAAACCACTGTATGGTCTTGGCCACCATGCTGCAGCTCAGTTTCAGGGTCTTGGCAATCTTCTTATAGCCTAGGCCATCTATATGCACAGCAACAATTCTTTTTTTTAAGATCCTCAGAGAGTTCTTTGCCATGAGGTGCCATGTTGAATTTCCAGTGACCAGTATGAGAGAGTGAGAGCGATAACACCAAATTTAACACACCTGCTCCCCATTCACACCTGAGACCTTGTAACACTAACAAGTCACCAGGGAGGGAAAATGGCTAATTGGGCCCAATTTGGACATTTTCACTTAGGGGTGTACTCACTTTTGTTGCCAGCGGCTTAGACATTAATGGCTGTGTGTTGAGTTATTTTGAGGGGACAGAAAATTTACACTGTTATACAAGCTGTACACTCACTACTTTACACTGTAGCAAAGTGTAATTTCATTAGTGTTGTCACATGAAAAGACATAATAAAATATTTACAAAAATGTGAGGGGTGTACACTGTGTGTGTGTGTGTATATATATATATATATATATATATATATATATATATATATATATATATATATATATATATATATATTCTGGTCAGCAAATGGTTATACCAGGATCATGGCTGCAGCTATGATTCTGGTATTGCTTTTTCAGCAAGTGATCAGCTTTCTTGATCCGCCGCCTAATCACTTTAACAGCGTTGTGGAGCCTCCGCCCTCCCTGCCTACCACCGTTCTCGGCCCTCCCATTCCACCTGGGAGCCTGGGACCACTGTAAGTGGTTGGGACAGCTGCCCACAAAAGAAATGGAGGAACATCTGTTCCCTGATCCCCTCTGTTACAAAGTTTCAGAAGCGTCCTTCTTTGGCTGTTACGGCCAGAGAAGCAACTGATTAAACATCTCTCTGTTTGATCAGCTGTCTTGGAGGGCAGAAGAAGGATAATAGAATAATAATAGAAAAGAAAAGAAAAAAAACAACAAAGTATAGGACGGAAAGGAAGGAAGAAAAAGAGGTGTCTTCATATCTCCTTAGCAGGAGGAGGGGGGGACTCCTGATCTGTAAGCCCAGAACAATAATATGGTGGAAGAAACTACCAAAGCAGGAATAAAAATAATAAATAAGAGCATCCCCCCCCAGTACACAGCAGAAAGGAAAGTGCTGATCAATTATGGTTTTTAATTTGTATAATAACTTAAAGAAGAAGCATAGCCAAACCTATTTTAGCTAACTTTTCCTATGGATCATAGGGGTGTAGCTGATTCTGCACTCCTTTGACTCGTTTTTAGCCAATAGCGGGCTTTAGCCAGTCCAGGTTAACCCCTCCTGTCCCCTCCACAGGAGCAAAGCAGAGAGCCAGTAACTGACAGTCACCACTCTCTGCTCAGACCAGAGGGAAAGAACTGAGCGATCAGTGGGGTTCACTCGCTCGGTCCTCGGGGTAGTGCCAGTGGGGGACAACTGCAGCTGGGATTGGTGCTGCAGCCATCTACGCGAGTATGATTTTTTTATTTTTGCTATTTCTATACTTCTCTTTTAATAGAGTAAGTCTGAACAGCTGTTTTGGGTTTTGTTGTCTTTTTTTTAATTCACTATTTTTAGCACTGCCTTTACAACAGGTTTGTTTGTGACGTATGCGCACAGTACATATGGGCCATTTTTTAAAGGTAGCACTCCTAAAAGTGTACAATACACTGACCAGATAACAGAGCATATATTTTAAATATGTGGTTTATGGAATATGGCTCTTGATAAAAGAATATGGGAAATGTGGGGTTGATCACAACATAAATGGCAAGGCATTAGTCCACAGTGTAATTCTTTTTGTATATTTGTGGGGGAAAATGATCAGTATGGAAACTCATAATGCACTAAACTTTTGTTCTTTTGGGTATACAAAAACAAGCAAAAAAAAAAAAATGTATTACTCATATATTTAAAAATGTTGCCTCATCCTATGAATGTCAGGTTGGTCTAGAAATCGAAAATATCTGCAGGTTTTTTGAGCATGTTGTAGGTTTGTGCAGACACTTGTAGGTGCCTGTACTTTATTCCTGCTGCATATTAGCCACAGTGAGAAGTATATATCCATTTAAATAAATACACCCAAAATGTAAATGAATTAATAACCTTTCTACAACGTTGTATATCAAAATTCAAGACAGCAAAATAACCTCTGACAGGGAAACTACATTAAGTTATAATGTTCAAGATACTTTTAAAATACAAATGTAACTATACAACAGATGAACTAATGACAAATATCACCAAGATCTGCAACAATAAATATACCATTGACATTTCTTTAGTTACCCAATATATCAGTATCTTTATGCACAAGGGGCTGAAGAAATACCGGTAAGACATAGTACGACTGCCATTGCTTAAGTTACTTACTGTGTCAATTTCCTCATCTGAGATGGGCTGGATCTGTGGGTTATAGTGGAGAGGGGAATAAACCCAGCTCTGGTCATCTGGTGGCTAAGCAAGGTAAGCCAGGTAAGAATGGAAGCAGCCAGGAAATTAGGAAAAAAAAAAGACCAGCTTTAAAAGAGCAATAAAACTTATTAAATAGCACATTTGTGGATTTTACTGTAAACATCTGCACAACCATGGCCGTAGCACAACAAATTCTGTTTGCAACAACAGTAATGTAAAGTTGTACAACTGCATAAAATACAGACACCAAGAAAGATATAAATTCAACTTTAGACATGTGCACAAACACAAAATTAGTTAGCCAATGGCAACATTTTAAAAAATAGAAAACGGTTTACACCATCTGTGAGGTGATATCATACAATTTTACACCAATAAATTTAAGTGAGGGTTCACCCTTTTGCTGACATTACAAGAGACCTTAGACAAATTATTTTGTAGTAGAGATGAGGTTCAGGTTTGGCGTCACCATGGATTTGAGATGAACACAGCATTTTTTAGGGTTTGCAGTCTAAATGAATACACCAATTTGCCTGGTTGAATTTTTTGTAACCATAATGCACTGCATGGCCTTTGAATTTAGGTCAGTTGGTTTAGAAGAGCTAATATTGGGGTCTTTGCTATCTTCCAGACCCCTCATAATAAAAGGCTGGATTTCCAGTAGTCATTTGTGTGTAGGGGTATTTTATGAAGAATTAACAACCTGTGTGTCAGCAATGTCTACTGCTATACTGTGCTAAATATCTGTGGATTGCAGGGTGGTGGGCTACATATTTTTCTCAACCCCCCCTCCCCAGTCTATGTTTTTTCTTTCATTTACTTCACATTTACATTTATCATTTTATTTTCCGCTAGGTTTTAAAACAGGGTTAGGGTTTAGCATGTTAGTGTTTATTCTTTATTTTACGTTGGTAGAATGTTTTTCTTTATTTCAGGGTCCCCAGCATATAACTTTTACTCACTGCAATCTGTACTGACAGGTTGGAGCTCCGCTCTAAGTGCTGGATATAATCCCTCCGGTGATCCACTATTAAGATGGGTGCTGGTGTCTAAAGTGCTCATCCAAAATGGCATCTAAAGTGCTCATCCAAAATGAGCACTTTCAGTACAATGTGAAGGTTATGCACTCCTGACAGCCCAGTGTAGGTTAATAGTAGGAAACGGCCTCGGCTCCTCTTAAGCTATGCCCCTGATGCATTTTGCCCTGGATCTGAGGCCACTTTCTTCTACTAACACTAGGCTTTTGGGAGTACGGTGCCTTCATATTGTACAGAAAGTGCTCATTTTGGATGAAACACCTGCTCTTGACACAGGCAAAGCTGACCTTTGTTTGTAGCAGGTCACTGCTGAAATGTGCAGCAAAGTACTGTGCACCAAAGCACCACCTATTTTTTTCCCCTAATGACATAGCTGCCATTAATGTTAGACAATACCCTTAATAAAAATATCAGACTGGCCTAAACAGAGAGGCAGATGTTCTTCACACTAAAGTAGCATGAGGCAAGCAGATTCTGCAGGACAAAGTGGTAGTTGGGCCTCACCATCTAGAGGCAAGGCATGCTTGCATTTTTTTAATCTCAGAGGCTGTGCTTTGCATCCACTGCACACAGAGGAGGTCGTTGAGTGGCTGACCAAGCCTTCAACTTATTCCTCCTTCTTGACACAGAGGAGCCAGTTGTCTGCAATTTCTGCTAATGTACCCTCTTCATCTTCCTTCTCCTACTCTCCTGCTAATCCTTCTACAGTCCCACAGACTGATAGTGAGGAGTTGGCGGAATTATTTCATCACATGTTCACCAACTTGCTGCAAGAGGTTGATAATATTTAAATATTGCAATACTGCTCATCTCAGATACTGAGAATCAGAAAGCTAATGCCAGGACCATTGAGGGAGATGACATCAGGCAGGGAGTAGCAAAAGGCAGCGATATTCTACCAGCCAAGTAGACTCTATTGATGCAGAGGGGGGGGTGATGAGGTGCCAATCTGTGGATGCAATGGATTGGAGAGGAGAGAAGGAAGGTAGTGGTAGAACACTGGTGAGAGGGGGAGGTGTTCAAGGGCAGCTTGCAGCAGATTGGAGAGGTGCAATACCAGCTTATGAAATCAACCCCTTTTACAAGCTTATGGCCAGTGCTACACCACAGTAGCAGGTATCCAGTCACCATTATTTTGTCCAGAAGACCATCTGTACAGTCCTTCAAGGCACTAGAAGTCAATTTGCTTGTGGCTGGGAAGTAGGCAGAATGGGGTACTACGCTAGAGCTAGTGGTGCCTCCCTGTGTCTTATACGATGACAGCGCAGAAACTTGTACCACCCCCCACCCCCCCCACTGGCCTCATCCTTCAACTCCTCAAAACCACCAGTTTCTCCCAAGCACCCCAGAGTGCAATGTCCCAGGCTAAATGCTGCCATGCTTTATTTGCAGCTGGTATGCCTGGGGGACAGGAGTCAAGTGGGCCACAACTTCTGACAGCTCTCTAGGCCCAGGCCAAGAGGTAGCTGACCTGATGCCATCTTCAGTCAGGCAAAGTTGTTTGGGATAACAGCACTAATCTGCTGGTAGCCCTTTGCAAAAAATACATATGCCTTGCCTGGCACATTTCCTCACTCAGTTGGTGCAGTGGCTCCTCATTAATTACCCTGGCTTTCAAGAGGTTCTTTTATCAGCCTTGAAGGATTTGTGTACCCTTTAGGTTGCCATACCCAGCCAGTGTTCTCTTGGCAGAAGTGCAGCTCCAAAACAAGGTGACTGCCAACTGCCTTCATCTGTGACAAGTGCTTAAACTCAACGTTGGCCATGCTGCAGAGGCTGCACTAGCAGCAGCATACCATCAGTGAGTACCTGCCTAATTACAAATACAAGGATAGATGACTCTATTTTCTTGGAGCAGGGGCATGGCTTGGCGCATGGAGTGAGAAGACGTGTCCTCCTGGAGCTCCTGCACACACCGGTCGTTCCGTAGCTCACTGCGCTTCACAATCCAGGACAAGAGGTCTGTAATGGGGAGGAGAGGTGGGGGAGAATCCCAGCACACCCCTGAAACACAAAAGGAGGGAGAAATTGATCAATTTTTCACCCGTTTGGGATCGAATCAACGCGGCCCCCCCGCTCTTCCGGCTCACATGCAGCCTCACAGGGAGCTGCCTCACAGCGCTCCACGCCTCATACAAGAAACAGGCAATGGTCTAGATCCCCAGAAGATTCAGAAAATGAATCAGTCCCCTGATTCACACAGGTCATTTACTAGCTGGGACATGGAGGCCTACATTAAGGCCCTCCCAAACAAACATGATTATGAGGCCTGTGTGCAGAGAATGGAGCGCTCATACAAGCAGGAAATAGCAGAGCTGCGCAGGAATATCACTAACAGGCTGGAGGAAGTGGAGCACAATGGAGAGGAGACTATCTCCACATTGCAAACTCATGAAACCATTCTACATGAGCATACCCTGCAGATACAACAATTAATACATCATCAGGACGACCAGGAAAACAGAGCCAGACGTAACAACATACGTATACGCGGCCTTCCAGAGTCTGTCGAGACCAAAGATCTGGCCCCTGCAGTCATAGCCATATTCAACGAACTGATGCAGAAAGACAAGAACACCCCCCTTGAGTTGGATCCGGTGCACAGAGCCCTGGGCCCTAAAAACCCAAACCTGGAACACCCCAGGGACGTTATATGCAGGGTACACTTCTACGCAATCAAAGACGCCATCATGCAAGCTGCACGTACGCAAGAATCCATCCTCTTTAATGGCACTCAAATTTCACTGCTCCTGGACAAATTTAAGCTGACTCTGGACATGCGTCAGGCTCTGAAATCCGTTACAGGAGTCCTGCAAGCGAAACACATCAAATATCGCTAGGGATTCCCATTTAACCTGTTTGCGTCTCATGAAGGGAAGTTGGCAACATTCCGCACTTTAGGCGATCTACCAAAGTTCCTGGGAACCTTTGAACTACCTTAGATCCCTATACCGGACTGGCCACTTCATGCGGCAACTCCTGGATTCAAGATCACCACCGGTTGGCAAAAACAACCCAAGAGGAACAAACGTTCCAAAGCGGAAGCCTCCAAGTCCACGGCTGGATGAAACCTCACTGACCACCTCTTGACTAACCACCTTTTTTATTCACAGGTCTCTGTCCTGTGACTCCGTCCCGGTTCCTAGTTATGTTGGGACTCTGTTTTGTTATGTCAGCCTCATATTTTTATCTGCACTTGCAGAATTTATGTGCCTTAGTAATGTAATATCCTGATGACTACGAATTACACTTCTCGTTACCTATTTGTATTACCCCTCCTTGGGTCCCCCCCCCCTTTTCTCCCCTCTCCTATTTATAACATTTGGTAATGCTTAGCCTTGTCTTGAAGTCAAGTAACAGATCCTTTACGCTGTCGTTATGTATTGGGCATTCCTAGGGTCCCCCCCCTTTGGTGGCCCACATTATGTTAGGTATATAAAGTATAAATCTTGATGAAGGGTCCTGAGCTATAAAGTCAATATAAAAAGTTTGCTGATATTGCCCGGTGTGTGCGGGCTCCTCTGTGCGCTGATCGCGTACCCCCTCTTAGGTTTTTTCAACTCCCTTAGGGGTTTTTGCTGATTTGTTGATTACAACAATATAGTACGGCCTTAATGGCCTTGGTTCTGTTAATTTCCTTTTCTCTTCTTACCTTCACTTTTTCTAACCTTTTCTTCTCTGTGTTCCCCACCAGATGGCGATCTATCCCTTTAAAGCTCCTTCCCTCCCTCCCCTTTCTTGAGGCAGCGGGCCTCACCTATATCCAGCCTGACTCTCCACTCACAATGTTTCTCTCATGGCAGCACAACCCTCCTTAAAGGTCTCCTCCTTAAATTGTAGGGGCCTTAATACCCCGGAGAAAAGAAGGCAAATATTGTACCACTTCCATAAGCTACATACGCAAATTCTCCTCCTTTAGGAAACCCACTTTAGGTCAGATACTATCCCACATTTCCTCCATAAGCAATATCCTACTTGGTTCCACAGTACTAATCCATCTGCTAAATCTAAAGGGGTCTCCATTGCTTTTCACGCTACATTTACACCAGAGGTGCTAGATTCTTATATAGACCCACAAGGGAGATATGTTTTCCTTAAACTGTCATATATGAATACGATTTACACTGTTATTAACATATACTCTCCCAATCAGGATCAGCAACAATTTCTTTCTTCGGTGACATCTCGCCTGAAACGCTTTGGTACGATTAACATGATCCTGGGAGGGGACCTCAATGCCACCTTGATACATCAACTGGTAAGTCCTCTGTTTCCCCAGCTTCTCTGACCAAAATGCGAAAAACCCTTTCTGAACTTTCCCTGGTGGATGTCTGGAGAGTTCTTCACCCTTCCGCCAGGGACTACACATACTACTCCCCCGCACATAAGTCCTATAGCAGACTGGACTACATTTTCATCTCCCAATCATTACTGGATTATAAACCGGACGCCTCTATAGGCCTTACTCTTTGGTCTGATCATGCTCCCATCCACCTGAGTTTAGGCAGGATCCCAACATACAAAAATAGATCCTCCTGGAGACTGAATGATAATCTCTTATTTGACTCAGTTTGTGTTCAGGACATTATACAGACTATCAAACATTTCGTAACTGACCACGCACGCGATGACACTAACCCACTTACCAAATGGGAAGCGCTTAAATGTGTTCTCAGAGGTAAATTTATTCAACATGGCTCTAGATTAAAACGTGAGCGTGCGGCGGACGTTGTACGCCTCCTAGCCACCATTGCTGCATTGGAAGATTCCCATAAACAGAACACTGACACATCCACACATTTAGACCTGACTTATGCCAGAAGGGACCTTCTACAAATTTTCGCGGGACGTTCCTTGGTGGCTAGGAACAAAGGGCGATTCGCCTATTATTCTCAAGCTAACAAATGTGGCAGACACTTAGCAAATACGCTACATCCTCGACAGCGTAGGAAACCTATTCCTGTTATCAATTCGACCACTAACGGGAAATTACTGAACAACTCAGCCATAGCTGAGGAATTCCGCCAATATTATACTACTCTATATAATCTACCTTCACAGGCATCATCATCCAAATTCCGCTTCAGTTTCCCTGCGCAAAATCTCCCTACGTACATCCAAGAAACTGCCCTCCCCACCATTCCACCTTCCGAATCGGAAGATTTGGAATCTGCCTTGTCCGACACGGACTTTATACTGGCTATAAAAAAATCTAAAAAATGGCAAGAGCCCCGGTCCGGATGGGTTCTCCCCACGTTTTTATAAAACATTTCCACTATTATTGTCACCTCTCCTAGCAAAGGCATTTAGCGCGATAGACGGGATGATAGCCCAGTCTACAACCTTACTCCAAGCCCAAATTGTAGTAATCCCGAAACCAGGCAAAGACCCCTCATTATGCCCTAACTATAGACCGATATCCCTATTGAATATAGACTTAAAACTGTTCGCCAAGATTCTAGCTAACCGTCTATCACCCTTCCTACCCGAGATCATACACAGAGATCAGGTGGGTATTGTCCCTGGACGTGAAGCTAGGGACAACACCACCAAAACCATACACCTTATAGTATACGCTCAACATACTCATATCCCGACCTGCCTTCACTCCTGTGATGCAGAGAAGGCCTTTGATAGGGTCAGTTGGTCCTTCCTTCACTCCACCCTCTCCCAGATAGGGTTAGGCCCTAGAATGTTAACACGCATCATGTCCCTTTACTCTAAACCGACGGCCACTATCTTGGTGAATGGTACGCAATCGGACAAATTTATGATTGCCAACGGCACAAGGCAAGGCTGTCCGCTTTTCCCCCTTCTATTTGTCTTAGTAATCGAACATTTAGCCCAAGCTATCAGGATGAATCCAAATATACACGGTATTCAGACTCCCTCATCCCACTGTAAACTTTCTCTATACGCGGGCGATCTACTCCTTTACGTGACCCAACCCCATATTAGCATCCCTTCTTTACTTACTGAAATCGACAGGTTCGGTCATTTTAGTGATTATAAGTTAAACATCTCTAAAATAGAAGCATTGAATCTTTCATTACCACAACATACCCTTACTTCCCTTAAAACCAACTTTTCATTCCAATGGCAGACACGCTCTATTTCATATCTAGGCACAGCCATCCCCAAAGACACATCAGAGATTTATACCCTAAATTTTAGCCCACTTCTAAATAAGCTGCAACGCCTCTCTGAGGACCAGAAAGACCTGCCGGTTTCATGGTTCGGTCGCATGAGCATATTAAAAATGGATATACTTCCAAAATTATTATATTTATTCCAAGCGCTCCCTATTGCTATCCCGTCTGCTTTCTTCCGTGCCCTTCGCTCTATGGCGATTTGGTTTGTATGGAGAGGGAGCCACCCCAGACTACAACATAAGCTTTTATGCACCCCCACCTCCAAGGGGGAGTGGGCCTACCTGATTTTGAGTTGTATCATAACTCAGCTGTAATCTCCCAAATACTGGAGTGGTTCCCCCGCCCCCTGATCAAAGCCTCAACCTTAGTGAAACAAGGTCTGTCCTCGAACGACCTCAGGGCACTCCTTTGGGACTCATAAATCTATTCCACTGCTATCTCCCCTCACCAGAGATGCCCTGGCGATTTGGTACCAAAGAAGGATGACATACCTACTATCCACTGAACCGAGCCCTCTCACACCACTATTTGATAATCTGGCCCTCCTGGAAGGTAGATAAGCACATACTTTAGACAGTTACACTAGAGACTCCTGGCCCATAGCGCAACAATTTGTTGACGCTGATAGTGGTGCGTTTGTGACTAACCTCAGCATTGTGTCTTCCAAGATTACATGGCTTACCCGTCTACACTTGATCTCCTATTGCAGGAAACTTCATGACTCCAAATTAATTCACAGACCGCTGACTGGGTTTGAACAGTTAAGCACTTCTACAGAAATCCCACATCATACCCTCTCTTTGATCTACAAACTGATCCTAGAACGCATCTATGACACTCTGCCTAAATACACTATTGCATGGTCGGAGGAGCTCGGGAAGAATATAACAGAAGCGCCGTGGGGTAGGGCTTTCCTCTTTACCCATAAATCATCTATCTCGAGTTACACTCAGGAAAAGAATTATAAACTGGTGTCAAGGTGGTATCGGATCCCGACCACTCTCAGGAGTATGTTCCCTTCAATCACTGATGTCTGCTGGAGATGTAACTCCGCAAAGGGCACGTACATTCATGTTTGGTGGGAATGCGATGTGATCCATTCGTTTTGGACACAAATTTTTCAAATCTATACTGAAATTTATGACAAACCTCTCACGCCTTCCCCTGTTATAGCACTTCTCTCCATACTGCCAGGGTCCATTAAATCTCAAAAACATAGCCTCCTTAAATTTTTCCTCAGCGCGGGGAGACACTTAATATCCAGACAGTGGTAAACTACCTCCCCTCCCATCCCTTATTGAGTGGGTGGCCGAGATAAATGACATTATGTTGATGGAGGAGATGCAGGCTAAAGCTATAGAAAAAGAAGCAAAGTTTTCATTCATCTGGAGTATCTGGAGGCATTACTCTACTTCAGACAAACTGAAGAACAGACTCTCATTGGTGAGTCCTTCTTGAGTGACTGAAATCCCTCTAATTTAGTATTACCTACCTGTAACTGTTCTGCCCGTAAGGGCCTGAGGCTTGCTGCATTAAGTCCCCCCCCCCCCCTACTCTGTCTCTTTCTTGGGGTTCTCCCCTTTACCATCTTTCTTTCTCTCTCTCTTCTCTCCTACTCCTAGTCTGAGATAGCCATTCCATGTGTTAACCAAACTATGGACTGCCGATAAGTACGACGGATAGTCCAAACACTTGAAAGTATTCTAAATTTAGGTTCTGAAGCCTTACATGGAGACTCTTGTCCCCTCGGTCTTTGGATGCAGCAGGATCCCATAGGGGCATCCAAGCTGGTAGGGTGGGCGGACACTCAAATATTAGCACTGTGTAAGGTCCATAATGTCTTAGATACCCTTTCAAGTCATTTCTAAGTATGTTATGGAATGCATTAAATTGATCAGTTCGCCTATTGTATGGCGTCTGGTCCAGTTTTTGTTCTTTTATGTTTAAACTGTATGAAAACAATAAAAACGTATTGAACGTATTTTCTTGGAGCACATACTCTGTGACCTGACAGACTAAGCAATGGAGGCACCGCAGCATAAAAGAAAAATACCACTTGCTGCTGTCTTAAAGCCCACAAGACCCTTTGCCAGCTGCCTCCAGTCCCGGGAGGCAGAGATGGAATATTAGGGAGGAGGAGGGTTGGCATGCAGGTGATAAGGAGGGAGGGAGGGAATGGGGGAAAGCTTAAAGGGTGGGGTAAAACTGTGGCACTTTGAAAAGGTTCTGCATAAGAACCTCTTTGCAACATTTCCTGATGGTGGCAAGATCCCTTTCGATAGCCAACATGCCTCCAATTCTTGGAAGGAGAGGGGGTGTCAATGGCTGCTTTTGAGAATTTTAATTTAAACCACAGTGGCTAGACCAGGCTGCAGGCGGTATTTACTGGGTTAAGTGCTGCAGACAATTTTAGCAGCGTGGACCCCATGGACTATTTGGTACCTGGGCTGGACCACTGGACATAGCTATCTTTGCAACCAGCTTGCTTTCTAAGAGGGCCTTCAGCACAGAAGCAGGTTTTGTTAGAGAGGTAAATGCATCTTGCCAGCAGTGTGCATCAGCTGACTTTTATTAAAATTAACCAGTCTTGAATTATCAATGAGTACAAAATCCCTGCTGCTGAAGAAGCAAAATAAAATGTTAAGTCTCATCCAGCTCAAAAAAAAAGGATGCCTGCTACCATTTAAAGCTCTTGCCACTGCTCCTGTCTTATTCCATTACTCTGGCACTGCAAAGACACCACACAATGTTTCCACAACTGGACCTCAGCTGCCAAAGTTTTAATGTTTGCTGCAGGATAAATCCTGCTTTGTGTCTCAAAGTTTGTGGCCTATTCCAGTGCTTAAGCACTGTAATTCTGCCACACAATATTTCTGCAGCTGTAATTCAGCTGATAAATTTCTAATTTTAGGTGCAGGGAATATACTATGTTGCCGCTCAAAGTTTGTGGTCCATTCCAGTGCTCCAGCACTCTAAAATATTTGTGGCTATTGTGAGTCAAATCATATATTGTAATGTTTAGTTTAAGATAAAACCTGCCTTTTCTCTTTCTCCTATATTGTGACCTAACCAAGCTGCTTACATACTGTCCAGTATGTTGTACAATATTTGTGGCTATTGTCTCTCAAATAATACACTCCATTTCAACATAAAACCTGCATCATCCCTCACTTTACATTGTGGCCTTTCCAGACTGCTTGCCTACTGTCCAGCAAATTAACACTACTTGTGACTATTGTCTCTCACATATTACACTCTAATTATTACTTCAAGATAAAATCTTCCTGGTCTCTGTCCAGATTTTAGCCAATTTATATAAAACACATACCTGAAAGCCTACATTTTGCGGGGAAATTTGGATAATATGGAGCTGTGGTTTTGAATTGTTTTTTGGTGAACTCCATTTGCAAATTCTATTTAAATTTTAAGACAATGCAGTGTGGTACTGTGGAAAAAGAAGCTAACAAACTATTACACTGGTTTTATTTTTAGATATCCTATTTCCTTTGGCTTTTACATCTGTTCTTGATGCTACTTCCACCAGTCAATTCAGGCCAGTGTTGTAGTCAGAACTAACTAAAAAGCGTTTTTAGGTTAAATAAAACTTATTTGGGATACTGCTATATTTAAGCCAAGCTTAAAGGCAAAGTTCAACTTTCTGAACATGTTACAGCTATATTTAGGGTGTAACATGTTCAGCATCCTCTCCCTCACTCCCCATGACAGGGGATCCTCTCTCCGTACCCACTGTCACAATTTGAAAACAGCAAGGCCGCACAGGGCTCCATCCATGCCGCTGCATCATTCATATATGGTTTCCTGTTAATGTATAGTCTGCCATTGAGACAGACAGCTTGTAGTTCACAATGAAATACAGTGCTGGTGGGCACTCTTGTGATCTTCCTACTCTTATGTAACTGTCTTCCTGTATGGGAGATACAGGCAGACAGCTATCCTGAGAGCTATAGTTCAATAGTCCACACTGGTCGAAACGCGTCTGTGACTGCTTGGCAAAACGCATAATAGAGTATCTATTTGGATTTACTGTATTGTATTACTTTGTACATGTTTATGGTTATTTGTATTTTTAATGCTCAGTGATGTCCTCTACTCTGATAGAGGTGACATTTTAGCTTTTTCAATAAATATTTGTTTTACACTTTCATTACTGTGTATGACTATTTAAAATATCTGGGTGTCACAAAGCCCCCGGTGCTCCTCACCATTTCCGCTACCCTTTGTAGACCATGCTAACCTAAGAGTCTGCAGGAGCCTGACATTGCACCTGCGATCTGCTGATCATGGGTGCAATACTTTACATGCTCCTAAGAAAAAATTTAATGCACATTTTTTTAACTGCAAAAAAATAGCATTTTTTTAAAAAAAAAGTGAACTTACCCTTTAAATAAAAGTAAAAAAAAAAAGAAAATAAAAAAAAAATCAACTGCAGATCCAAAATATGTAATGCCAAAATACAGTGTCACCGACGCTGTCTGTGAAATCATACTGTTCAATAACACCACATACAGCTTTAAAGCATATTTCCACTTTTGCAGTTAAATTTGAGAAAACCCCACTAATATCCTTCCCATTCACACAGCACACCTAAAGAGTTTAAAAAAAAATGTTCTTAACTTTTAGATGTTTCTTAGGGGATGTCATAGCTGACTGCAAGGTTTTTTTGCACAATAATATAGTGAGCCTGTCCCAAGTCTGTCCTCATTAACCACTTGCCGACCGCCTCATGCAGATATACTGCAGCAGAATGGCACGGGCAGGCAAAATCACATACCTGTACGTGATCTGCCTCCCGTGGGCGGGGGGTCCGATCGGACCCCCCCCTGTGTCCGAGGCGGTCGGCTTCTGTCCGAGAGCGATAAGAGGTGAGGGGGAGGCCATCCATTTGTGGCCCCCCCTCGCGATCGCTCCCAGCCAATGAAATCCTTCCTCTGCTACTGTATAGTAAACAGCAGCAGAGGAAGTGATGTCATCTCTCCTCGGCTCGGTATTTTCCGTTCCGGCGCCGAGGAGAGAAGACATCTGAGTGAGTGCACAACACACACACAGTAGAACACGCCAGGCATACTTTACACCCCCCATCACCCCCCGATCACCCCCTGATTACCCCCCGATCACCCTCCCGTCACACTGACACCAAGCAGTTTTTTTTTTTCTGATTACTGCATTGGTGTCAATTTGTGACAGTTAGTGTGGTAGGGCAGTTAGTGTTAGCCCCCTTTAGGACTAGGGTACCCCCTAACCCCCCCAATAAAGTTTTAACCCCTTGATCACCCCCCATCGCCAGTGTCACTAAGCGATCATTTTTCTGATCGCTGGTATTAGTGTCACTGGTGACGTTAATTAGGTAGGTAAATATATAGGTTCGCCATCAGCGTTTTTTTAGCGTCAGGGACCCCCATATACTACCTAATAAAGGTTTTAACCCCTTGATTGCCCCCTAGTTAACCATTTCACCAGTGATCACCATATAACTGTTATGGGTGACGCTGGTTAGTTTATTTTTTATAGTGTCAGGGCACCCGCCGTTTATTACTGAATAAAGGTTTAGCCTCCTAATCGCCCGGCGGTGATATAAGTTAGGTTCTAGGGTCAGATAGGGTCTGCGTCGCCCCAGGCAGCGTCAGGTTAGCGCCAGTACCGCTAACACCCACGCACACAGCATACACCTCCCTTAGTGGTATAGTATCTGAACGGATCAATATCTGATGCGATCAGATCTATACTAGCGTCCCCAGCAGTTTAGGGTTCCCAAAAACGCAGTGTTAGCGGGATCAGCCCAGATACCTGCTAGCACCTGCGTTTTGCCCCTCCGCCCGGCCCAGCCCAGCCCACCCAAGTGCAGTATCGATCGATCACTGTCACTTACAAAACACTAAACGCATAACTGCAGCGTTCGCAGAGTCAGGCCTGATCCCTGCGATCGCTAACAATTTTTTTTGGTAGCGTTTTGGTGAACTGGCAAGCCCCAGTGGCCTAGTACACCTCGGTCCTTAGTCAAAACAGCACTGCAGTAACACTTGGTGACTTGGCGAGTCCCAAAAGTGCAGTTCAAGCTGGTGAGGTGGCAAGCACAAGTAGTGTCCCGCTGCCACCAAGAAGAAGACAAACACAGGCCCGTTGTGCCCATAATGCCCTTCCTGCTGCATTCGCCAATCCTAATTGGGAACCCACCACTTCTGCAGCACCCGTACTTCCCCCATTCACATCCCCAACCAAATGCAGTCGGCTGCATGAGAGGCATTTTCTTTATGTCCTCTCAAGTACCCCTACCCAACGAACTCCCCCAAAAAAAGATGTCGTGTCCGCAGCAAGCGCGGATATAGGCGTGACACCCGCTATTATTGTCCCTCCTGTCCTGACAATCCTGGTCTTTGCATTGGTGAATGATTTGAACGCTACCATACACTAGTTGAGTATTAGCGTAGGGTACAGCATTGCACAGACTAGGCACACTAACACAGGGTCTCCCAAGATGCCATCGCATTTTGAGAGACCTGAACCTGGAACCAGTTACAGTTACAAAAGTTACAGTTACAAAAAAAGTGTTAAAAAAAAAAAACACACAAAAAAAATATATAAAAAAAAATAAAAAAATAGTTGTTGTTTTATTGTATTCTCTCTCGCTACTGTTCTGCTCTTTTTTACTGTATTCTATTCTGCAATGTTTTATTGTTATTATGTTTTATCATGTTTGCTTTTCAGGTATGCAATTTTTTATACTTTACTGTTTACTGTGTTTTATTGTTAACCATTTTTTTGTCTTCAGGTACGCCATTCAGCTGCAGCGCGGATTTATTTATCTTGACAGCAACAGCGTTTGCTCCCACGATATATAAAACTGTGACTCCAGCGAAGGTGATATATGCCGAAGCATGGGGGCAGCAGGGGCGGAGGAGCGATTTGCTCCTACCTTTTGCAGGAGGATGCCCCCATGCTTCGGCATATATAAATGGTGCATGTATGCCCATCATTAGAAGTGGGTGGATGAAGGGAGGTATTCTAATGGTGGGCATACCCACCGATCAATCTCTTTTTATCGTATGCAAAATATGTGAAAAACTAACGCCTATATCTCACAATGCTCTGCGCCTGGGACTGCCCATGAAATCAAATGTAGTAAAAAGAAAAGCAGCTACTTAAATGAAAAACATATATGCATAAGCAAAAAAAGGTGTAAATCAATGGTGCCAAGTCTCTGATTCCTTATTTGCAGCAGCGCTATGTGCCCGATGTTAAGACACATATAAATAAGACAAAAAATGGTAAAGAAGATGTGCAGGACAGTTTAAAAGAATTCCAGTCTGTGCATATGAAGAGTTTCTTGTCACCAGGAAAAAACAACACCGCGTGAGGGGGTGTCCCCCAGTGAGTTTGCACTCACCACAATTCCAGAAAATACAGGCCTTTGTACTGTTGTTATTTAATAACCATCCATCTTCTATCACCAACCACCAGATGTCGCTAGCATTCTCGATTAATAGTATACCATAAGGGGAAAAAACAAACTCATATAGCGTAATATTGCTAATGATAAGTTTATTGACATATAATGTTCCCTCCCCCCTTAAAAACTGCGTACCAAAAATAAAACAATAGTAAAGCAGAAAGAGCGTTTGTAAAGTGCACTGTGCCTTAGTCTACGTCTCCCGGGAGGAGTTACCAGAGCGCTCGCTGTGTGCGGCTGGTTTCACTTGCTTCCTGGTTCCTTCCGGTGCGTGGAACGCACACGTCACTTCCGGTGGATTACGACCCTGACGCGTTTCGTCACTTCCGGACGTCATCTGAGGGCGTAATCCACCTATCATTCAGCCGGTTTTTTATATCAGTGGCAGATGCAACAGCCAATGGGAGAGGGCCTTTTAATAGGATGCCTCCCCATGACGCTGGAGCTCTACAGAACTGTCAGCAATGGGAAACTAAATTCGCAACGCCGGCAGAGTGTTTTTTTATAAAGAAACCTGCCACTGCCGCCTGTATCGGAAAAAGATTGTGACATCTATGTCCTATACATAACAGTACTTTGTTTGAACTCAAACAACATCTATTCAATATCCTCACTGTACATCAAGCAATGGGCATAATATAGGACATATAACATGATGGGATGCAATCCTCCATGTATTAACTTATCCTGTTTGGACTGCTTATTTAGCATATACCATAGCAGTCTTCAATATTATTATAAATGTCGGGATAAAAAATAGTGAATACTAATATCCAATGATAAAGATTATCATAATGTTATCCAGCAACAAAAAATAAAATAAAAAATAAATACTATTAATACTATACGTGGAGGATGCAATATAATGGCATTAAATACACATTTATGGTATAAATAGAGATAAATAGGTGTACTAACTATTTAAATATATAACAGGTAAAACCAGCTGCCTAAAGTTAAAAAAGAATACCTTAAAAATAGGCTAAAATAATGTATCAACTAAGGATGGGGGAGATTATGTGTATATATGTATAGACCATATGGCCATACACAATAAAACGATTCTTTGATCAATGTGATTATGAATTTTAATAAAATGATAAGAAATAAATAATTAATTAATTATGATAAGAAATAAATAATTAAACTATATCTCATAGGGAATATTATGTTAGAGACATTAAGAAGTGGGAATTATGTATCACTAATAAAGCAGTTTATATCGAGCTCTATATTGAGACCTCTGGGGGAAAGTGCGTCTACGGAATATATCCATCGAGTTTCGTGCTTGGATAATTCACGAATGCGGTTCAAACCCCTCCAGTTAGTTTGGAGATGTTCAACTCCCCAAAATTCCAACCCCTTGGGGTCCCTGTTATGCTTCAACCTAAAATGCAAAGATACATTGTGGTCTTTGTATCCGATCTTAATGTTGTTAATGTGCTCCGCGATTCTAATCCGTAACAATCTCTTTGTCCGGCCTATATAAATCAGGCCACAAGGGCACCTTAAAGCGTAGACAACATAAGAACTATTACATGTAATAAACTGTTTGATATCAAAAGACCGGTTGTTCACTGGAGAGATAAAACTTTCAATACCCCTTAAAGGCCTTGCGACCTCTCTGCATGCTTTGCATTTTCTGCATGCAAAGAATCCGTTACGATCCCAAAAGGTCTGGGGGCGTTGAGGGGGGTCTAGCACTTTCTTGACTATTTTGTCACCAAAATTGGTGGTTTTTCTATAGATGAATTGAGGAGTGGCGATGGGTGCCAAATTTGCGCCGAGTATCGCAAATCTCTTTATGGCGGAGTGGGAGGATAAGACTATTTTTAAAGATCAGCGCTCTGAATTAATTTTTTATAAACGTTTTATCGACGATTTATTTTTTATCTGGGCCGGACCATCTGAGTCATTGGAACAATTTTTACAGGTTTTAAATTGTAATAGCAATAACATTAGACTAACCTCCAATTGGCACAGTGATACCATTAACTTTCTGGATGTAACCGTCTATCGACGGGAGGACAGATTGGAGACTAAAGTGTTCTTCAAAAAGACAGATAGGAACAGTTATCTTCCCATTACCAGTGGCCATCACCCTCTATGGCTAAAAAACATCCCGAAAGGACAGATCATGAGGGTAAGAAGAAACTGTTCAGAAGATACTGAATTTTTGCTCCAATCAAGGACACTCACGGAAAGATTCGAGGCTAAAGGTTATAAACCCGATATGTTAAAGAAAGTGGTGGATGAAGTAGCAGCCCTCCCAAGAGCAATCTGTCTACAAGAAACAACCAAGGAAATCCCCTCTCAGAAAGGAAACAACCGCAATAATGAATGGGGTTTTATATCCCAATTCCATTCCCAATATAAGGAAGTCGAGGAAATTTTTAAGAAACACTGGCATATCCTTTTGATGGATAAAAAATTGACAAGTGTGCTGCCAGCCGTTCCTCAATTCATCTATAGAAAAACCACCAATTTTGGTGACAAAATAGTCAAGAAAGTGCTAGACCCCCCTCAACGCCCCCAGACCTTTTGGGATCGTAACGGATTCTTTGCATGCAGAAAATGCAAAGCATGCAGAGAGGTCGCAAGGCCTTTAAGGGGTATTGAAAGTTTTATCTCTCCAGTGAACAACCGGTCTTTTGATATCAAACAGTTTATTACATGTAATAGTTCTTATGTTGTCTACGCTTTAAGGTGCCCTTGTGGCCTGATTTATATAGGCCGGACAAAGAGATTGTTACGGATTAGAATCGCGGAGCACATTAACAACATTAAGATCGGATACAAAGACCACAATGTATCTTTGCATTTTAGGTTGAAGCATAACAGGGACCCCAAGGGGTTGGAATTTTGGGGAGTTGAACATCTCCAAACTAACTGGAGGGGTTTGAACCGCATTCGTGAATTATCCAAGCACGAAACTCGATGGATATATTCCGTAGACGCACTTTCCCCCAGAGGTCTCAATATAGAGCTCGATATAAACTGCTTTATTAGTGATACATAATTCCCACTTCTTAATGTCTCTAACATAATATTCCCTATGAGATATAGTTTAATTATTTATTTCTTATCATAATTAATTAATTATTTATTTCTTATCATTTTATTAAAATTCATAATCACATTGATCAAAGAATCGTTTTATTGTGTATGGCCATATGGTCTATACATATATACACATAATCTCCCCCATCCTTAGTTGATACATTATTTTAGCCTATTTTTAAGGTATTCTTTTTTAACTTTAGGCAGCTGGTTTTACCTGTTATATATTTAAATAGTTAGTACACCTATTTATCTCTATTTATACCATAAATGTGTATTTAATGCCATTATATTGCATCCTCCACGTATAGTATTAATAGTATTTATTTTTTATTTTATTTTTTGTTGCTGGATAACATTATGATAATCTTTATCATTGGATATTAGTATTCACTATTTTTTATCCCGACATTTATAATAATATTGAAGACTGCTATGGTATATGCTAAATAAGCAGTCCAAACAGGATAAGTTAATACATGGAGGATTGCATCCCATCATGTTATATGTCCTATATTATGCCCATTGCTTGATGTACAGTGAGGATATTGAATAGATGTTGTTTGAGTTCAAACAAAGTACTGTTATGTATAGGACATAGATGTCACAATCTTTTTCCGATACAGGCGGCAGTGGCAGGTTTCTTTATAAAAAAAAAACACTCTGCCGGCGTTGCGAATTTAGTTTCCCATTGCTGACAGTTCTGTAGAGCTCCAGCGTCATGGGGAGGCATCCTATTAAAAGGCCCTCTCCCATTGGCTGTTGCATCTGCCACTGATATAAAAAACCGGCTGAATGATAGGTGGATTACGCCCTCAGATGACGTCCGGAAGTGACGAAACGCGTCAGGGTCGTAATCCACCGGAAGTGACGTGTGCGTTCCACGCACCGGAAGGAACCAGGAAGCAAGTGAAACCAGCCGCACACAGCGAGTGCTCTGGTAACTCCTCCCGGGAGACGTAGACTAAGGCACAGTGCACTTTACAAACGCTCTTTCTGCTTTACTATTGTTTTATTTTTGGTACGCAGTTTTTAAGGGGGGAGGGAACATTATATGTCAATAAACTTATCATTAGCAATATTACGCTATATGAGTTTGTTTTTTCCCCTTATGGTATACTATTAATCGAGAATGCTAGCGACATCTGGTGGTTGGTGATAGAAGATGGATGGTTATTAAATAACAACAGTACAAAGGCCTGTATTTTCTGGAATTGTGGTGAGTGCAAACTCACTGGGGGACACCCCCTCACGCGGTGTTGTTTTTTCCTGGTGACAAGAAACTCTTCATATGCACAGACTGGAATTCTTTTAAACTGTCCTGCACATCTTCTTTACCATTTTTTGTCTTATTTATATGTGTCTTAACATCGGGCACATAGCGCTGCTGCAAATAAGGAATCAGAGATTTGGCACCATTGATTTACACCTTTTTTTGCTTATGCATAAATCTCTTTTTATCATTCAGCCCACAGGCTGCATGAAAAAAAAAGATTACAATATATGCCCAACAAGGACCAGCAACATACTGGTATGTTGCTGGAATTTGAGTGGTTATACCAGAATAATGCCTGCAGGTTTAGGTATCATCTTGGTATCATTCTTTTCAGCCAGCGGTCGGCTTTCATGTAAAAGCAATCCTAGTGGCTAATTAGCCTCTAGACTACTTTTACAAGCAGTGGGAGGGAATGCCCCCCCCCACCATCTTCCATGTTTTTCTCTGGCTCTCCTGTCCCAACAGGGAACCTGAGAATGCAGCCGGTGATTCAGCCAGCTGACCATAGAGCTGATCAGAGACCAGAGTGGCTCCAAACATCTCTATGGCCTAAGAAACTGGAAGCTACGAGCATTTCATGACTTAGATTTCGCCGGATGTAAACAGCGCCATTGGGTAATTGGGAAGGCATTTTATCACATCGATCTTGGTGTGGTCAGATGCATTGAGGGCAGAGGAGAGATCTAGGGTCTAATAGACCCCAATTTTTTCAAAACAGAGTACCTGTCACTACCTATTGCTATCATAGGGGATATTTACATTCCCTGAGATAACAATAAAAATGATTAAAAAAAAATGAAAGGAACAGTTTAAAAATAAGATAAAAAGCCCCTGTCCCCCCTGCTCTCGCGCAAAGGCGAATGCAAGCGTCGGTCTGGCGTCAAATGTAAACAGCAATTGCACCATGCATGTGAGGTATCACCGCGAAGGCCAGATTGAGGGCAGTAATTTTAGCAGTAGACCTCCTCTGTAAATCTAAAGTGGTAACCTGTAAAGGCTTTTAAAGACTTTTAAAAATGTATATAGTTTGTCGCCACTGCACGTTTGTGCGCAATTTTAAAGCATGTCATGTTTGGTATCCATGTACTCGGCCTAAGACCATCTTTTTTATTTCATCAAACATTTGGGCAATATAGTGTGTTTTCGTGCATTAAAATTTAAAAAAGTGTGTTTTTACCCAAAAAAATGTGTTTGAAAAATCGCTGCGCAAATACTGTGTGAAAAAAAAAAAAAAATGAAACACCCCCCATTTTAATCTGTAGGGCATTTGCTTTAAAAAAATATATAATGTTTGGGGGTTCAAAGTAATTTTCTTGCAAAAAGAAAAATTTTTTTTTCATGTAAACAAAAAGTGTCAGAAAGGTTTTTGTCTTCAAGTGGTTAGAAGAGTCAGTGATGTGTGACATAAGCTTCTAAATGTTGTGCATAAAATGCTAGGACAGTTCAAACCCCCCCCCGCAAATGACCCCATTTTGGAAAGTAGACACCCCAAGCTATTTGCTGAGAGGCATGTTGAGTCCATGAAATATTTTATATTGTGACACAAGTTGCGGGAAAAAGACAATTTTTTTTTTAAGTTTATTTTTTGGCACAAAGTTGTCACTAAATGATATATTGCTCAAACATGCCATGGGAATATGTGAAAGTACACCCCAAAATACATTCTGTTGCTTCTCCTGAGTATGGGGATACCACATGTGTGAGACTTTTTGGGAGCCTAGCCGCGTACGGGACCCCGAAAACCAAGCACCGCCTTCAGGCTTTCTAAGGGTGTAAATTTTTGATTTCACTCTTCACTGCCTATCACAGTTTCGGAGGCCATGGAATGCCCAGGTGGTACAAAATCCCCCCAAATGACCCTATTTTGGAAAGTAGACACCCCAAGCTATTTGCTGAGAGGTATAGTGAGTATTTTGCAGACCTCACTTTTTGTCACAAAGTTTTGAAAATTGAAAAAAGAAAAAAAAAATTTTTTTCTTGCCTTTCTTCATTTTCAAAAACAAATGAGAGCTGCAAAATACTCACCATGCCTCTCAGCAAATAGCTTGGGGTGTCTACTTTCCAAAATGGGGTCATTTGGGGAGGTTTGTGCCACCTGGGCATTCCATGGCCTCCGAAACTGTGATAGGCAGTGTAGAAAGAAATCAAAAATGTACGCCCTTAGAAATCCTGAAGGCGGTGATTGGTTTTCGGGGCCCCGTACGCGGCTAGGCTCCCAAAAAGTCCCACACATGTGGTATCCCCGTACTCAGGAGAAGCAGGTAAATGTATTTTGGGGTGCAATTCCACATATGCCCATGGCCTGTGTGAGCAATATATCATTAAGTGACAACTTTATGCAAAAAAAAAAATTTGTCACTTTCCCGCAACTTGTGTCAAAATATAAAATATTCCATGGACTCAACATGCCTCTCAGCAAATAGCTTGAGGTGTCTACTTTCCAAAATGGGGTCATTTTGGGGGGTTTTGTGCCATCTGGGCATTTTATGGCCTTCAAAACTGTGATAGGTAGTGAGGAGTGAAATCCAAAATTTACGCCCTTTGAAATCCTGAAGGCGGTGATTGGTTTTCGGGGCCCCGTACTAGGCTCCCAAAAAGTCCCACACATGTGGTATCCCGTACTCAGGAGAAGCAGCTGAATGTATTTTGGGGTGCAATTCCACATTTGCCCATGGCCTGTGTGGGAAATATATCATTTAGTGACAACTTTTTGTAAATTTTTTTTTTTTTGTCATTATTTAATCACTTGGGACAAAAAAATTAATATTCAATGGGCTCAACATGCCTCTCAGCAATTTCCTTGGGGTGTCTACTTTCCAAAATGGGGTCATTTGGGGGGGGGGTGTACTGCCCTGCCATTTTAGCACCTCAAGAAATGACATAGGCAGTCATAAACTAAAAGCTGTGTAAATTCCAGAAAATGTACCCTAGTTTGTAGACGCTATAACTTTTGCGCAAACCAATAAATATACGCTTATTGACATTTTTTTTACCAAAGACATGTGGCCAAATACATTTTGGCCTAAATGTATGACTAAAATTGAGTTTATTGGATTTTTTTTATAACAAAAAGTAGAAAATATCATTTTTTTTTTTTTAAATTTTCGGTCTTTTTCCGTTTATAGCGTAAAAAATAAAAACCGCAGAGGTGATCAAATACCCTCAAAAGAAAGCTCTATTTGTGGGAAGAAAAGGACGCAAATTTCGTTTGGGTACAGCATTGCATGACCGCGCAATTAGCAGTTAAAGCGACACAGTGCCAAATTGTAAAAAGTGCTCTGGTCAGGAAGGGGGTAAATCCTTCCGGGGCTGAAGTGGTTAAGACATTGCAAGAAGCCCAGCCTCTACACATTTGTTAGAAGTCAGTGGTTAAATCTAGTTACAAGTAATGATGATCTGCCTGCACATTATAGACAGGGTTAATTGTGACAAACACAGATGCCCAGCCCCCTCATAAACAAAGAGAAGTTCCTAGGATTTTTTCCTTGCTGGAGGGTCCAGAGGAGAATATCTAAAAAAAAAAAAAGATACTGCAATTGCAAAACTGCAATTTGTAAAATAAGTTATGCTATGTGAATAGGAACATGTAACAAATATAAGGTAGATGTTATCCCAATTTGGCTGCAAAAGTGAAAATACACTTTAAAGTTCATCTTTAGGAACATGTTACACGTTACTCCCGCCACCAGCACTCCCCTCTATGTGACAGCGAGACCGGGGCAGATGGTAGTAATTCATTCAGTCTGGGGGGTGTGGTCTCGGCATGCGAGCATGAGAACGTGCGGACCTTGCGCTCCATGTACACCGCTTCTCCTACAGCACCCGCAGCGGCCTTATAGGGGATTTTTCACCTCCCACAGGATGCCTTCCAAGTGGCGACAGTCTCCGCAACCCTCCCGGACACCCCGGCAATGCTCTAGCTCCATCGATGCTTTCTTCTCCGGGAGCTGCCGAGGAACCGCTGAACTTTCCAAGATGGCGCTGGAGCGGGAAGCTGCCGTCTCCCATGTGGCTCCTCCCATACCCTCTTCGAGGTTAGTACCAGCCTCACTGCCTCCCCCCACCTCCTCAGATAGTCAAGATAGTGGCTATGAGGTTGGGGAGGCCCTGGGGGATAGAGACCTTCGCTCTCATATCTGGTCTCTCTCCACCAAGGAGGACCTGGAGAGGTTTGCCACGCGGGTGAAGGCCCTGAGACAGGACATTGAAAATTTACAGGCTGAAACAACACAGCTTGGGGGCAGAGTGGAATCTATTGAGAACAGGCTTGATGACATGGTTCCTACAATGCAGGCTCTGAATGATTCACTGCTTGACCAATTAGATTATGAGAATAGGAGTCACAGAGTGAACATTCGGATCAGGGGTCTGCCTAAGGAGACCGCTTCTAGGGAAATTGTCCCCACGTAACAAGGTGGTTTTAAAAAAATTCTGGAACAGGATGCTCCAGCTCATATTGAGATTAATCGTGCCCTCCATGTGACCTCCATCAGATGACCCAGAAAAGCCCAGGGACATTATATGTCAAGTACACAAATATTCGCTTAATGAGCGTTTCATGTTCCACATACGTAGTGTCTTCCACGTGGATTTTGATGGCGCCAAACTGTCCCTATTTCCAGACATCTACCATCACACTTTACTGCAATGCAGGGCAGTGAAACCTCTGCTGGAAGCCCTCAGAGCTGCTGACCTCACCTACAGTTGGGGCTTGCCATTTAACCTTTCAGTCCATAAGGATTACCCTGCGAGATAGGGATGACTTGCTTACCTTCCTGGATCAACTTAATTTGCCTCAGGTTCACATACCTGACTGGCAACTCCTTTCCGCATATTCCTGTGCCTACCCGTCCTCAAGCCTGGATACTAGCCCCGTAGATGTAGCCGGAATCGCCCTAGACTAAGATCCTCCTGCCAAGCTTTGCAACAAGCTTCACAGTGAGTATCATCTCTTGGAAACGACTGCCCTGTTTTGTTCCAGTTTGCTTTGCTTCATTGAACTGTGCAGTGGTGACCCATTACCTGTCCTTGGTGATCTCTCCTGACCCAGGCTCATTCCCTTCTTGTGGACTTCTTCCTCTAATGGACTGATGTTAGACACTCTGAGACTGCCCTGCTCACCATTAATCCTCATATAAGTAACCTGGACATTTGCCTGAATGTCTCCTTCTCCTAGCCCCATTTCCCCCTTCCGGGACTTCCCCTTACCCTCCCTCCACTACCTTACCCTCCGTCCCATCCCGTGCCTTCCTTGCCTTAGCCCCCCTCCCCCCTGGCCCTGTGGTAATCTATTCCCCAACCCACATACAGTGTGCGTTGTAGCTGCTGAAGTGGCACCCAGCTCATGCCTGCTGCCTTAGAGTTGCTAAACCCTTATTGGGTTATCTAGCCCTCTGACGGACCTCTTTTTCCCCTCTTGGGGTAAGCCTTCTGGCTTGGAGAGACCCCTCCGATAGAGAATACTGATTGTAAATATTGGCCCTTTGGGTACTTAGTATTATTGTTTGTTAAATTTTAGTGTTTTATATCCATTTTGCTCTTGCCTCCTCAGTGCTGCTTGGGACATGTATCAGGTTGTTGCAGGTCTCTCTCTCGCCTCATCCTGGGTGACCCTTGATGCTCTGCGATTATGAAGGTCATGGCTTCTCTGAAGGTGGCATCGTATAATGTGCGTGGTCTGGGCTCCCCCTGCAAGCGTGGTAAGTTGTGGCTAGAATCGAAGAGACCTTGGTGCACACATTCTCCTCTTACAGGAAACCTATTTCCGTCAGGATGCAGTCCCCAGTTTGCCAACTCCCTTATATAGTCAGTGGTTTCTTAGCAATTCCCCCCGTGTCAAGTCATGTGGAGTTGCTATTGCCACCCATAACAATTGCCCTTTTGTTCCAGTAGACCATTACGCAGACCCATATGGGAGGTTTTTGTTTCTTGAAGGCACCCTATATGACCGTACGCTTACTCTGGCAACTGTGTACGCTCCGAACACGGGACAGCTGACCTTTCTAGATTCTATGCTGGAATCCCTATCCTCTTTCCGTGAAGGTCAACTGATCTTAATGCGAGCCCGGACCGTCATATGGATACCTCCTCTGGTCACTCGGTCCACTCTTTCTTGAAACACTTCCAGAAATCCTTACATGCACACCACCTTATAGATTGCTGGAGGGTTTTGCACCCCACTGTCAGGAACTACAGCTACTATTCAGCTACCCATAATGTTTACACACACATTGACCTACTTCTAATGAATCAATCTTTTTTGGAATCACTCCTGGGTGCAACAATCGGCTCCCTCACTACTTTCTGACCATTCTTTCCCTTTCCTTGGCGCCATTGTCACCTGATGCTAGACAATGAAAATGGCGCTTAAACGAAAACTTACCAAATGACGCTGTTGTGTTCCAGAAGGTCTGAGACACCATCTCGCAATATTTAGTTGAGAATACGTCAGGGGAGGTGGGACCCGCATTCATTTAGAAAAGGTCATAAAGCGGTCATCAGGGGCGAGTTTATCTCCCAAGGTGTCCGTTTAAAATGGAAATGCACTAGTGAGCTCCAACTTCTCCTAATCAAGCATCAGGCAGAATGTAGTCATAAACGAAGGCCAACCCCTGAGGCTCTGGCTATGCTTTTCAATCCCTTGAATTTGGAAACAAGTGTGGAAGGCTCCGATCAAAAAGGATAATTTAATTTATATGCCGCATCCCTGGATTTGATGCATCAAAACTATATATATTGTATAATTATAGGACTTTTGAGGCATTGCATTTAGTAGAAAAATAACATTTATTTAATTCAGTTAAAATTAGACAACATTGGTTCATACAGTAGCAGACTATACTAACATGGACTACAATTGTAAATCCCAAATACTGTGATAACTGCATATAATAGTCATTCAAGCTCAACACGTTTCTTGGACATGGTCCTCTTCATCAGGAGATATCAGTGTTGACCTTACTTGTGCCATATAAATGAAATTACACGTTTTAATGATATATATAAAAAAAATCTAACAAAATTTCACACACTGTATAATAGCATTTTCCCAGGAGATTTCCGCATGTGGGCCTGGACAATTCCTATTCATGCACTCACATACATCTCCCAGGGGTCCCAACAGGCCCATCTCTCCTCTTATCCTCCTCTAATATAGTTTCACTTTGATCTCTTCTGAGTAGTTTTCATATAATATATAATTTACCTTTTGCTTTGGTATCACAATTCCATTTAGATCAAAAGAATGGGGGAGTTTATTGACTTTTTCCTAGGATAGAGAGAATTTATCAAACGCTGTTATTTTATATCCTAGTTACAATAAAGCTGATAGGTAGATTCATTATAATTATAATGATGAGATTCTGGCCGATTTAAAAATATGCTATTTCTCTATATGAAGGCTTTTAATGATTAATCATTATTCCATTTTTTTTGTTAGAGGACTCCAACAGGGTCCTCCAATGATATATATATTTTATTATATCCTATGGGGCAAGTGTCATTTGGCATATTTAAACCTGGATTCTTATTAATGTCAAATTTACCTTGGATGTTGCAGCTTATGGTATGATGTAAGACATATACGTCCTCATTGCTAGCGTGGTGGTAAAAAGGTCCGTGGGGCAGATAATTAATGAGACCCCTTTTTCTAGATTTAATTTGATTTCCTCAAGTGGAGTCTATAAAAGACAGTGATGTTAATTGTAATAATGATCATAATAATAATGATAATAAGAATTATCATATTAATGGTAACTATTAATCCATAATTTAATCAAATTGTATATCAAATTCTGTCTAATTAGGAATTTCACTGTATCACCTATTGACAAGCCCTGTACCTTTTGTTTGAAAAGAAGTTCTGAACGTGGACGTCCACTTGCTTTTTGATAAGCTTTTTTAACATCAGAGAATATGCAAATTGTGTGCTCCTCAATGGGGAGAGAATTAAACCACTCTACCAGGTCAACTGCACCACAACAGGAGTGGTCTAACTTATGACCTGCACCTGCGATGCATTTTACGTGGGAAAGACAAAACGCCCTTTTCATAAACGCATTCATGACCACATATATTATGTGCCTAAGCTGAACACTCCAATTTAATGCCACATTGGCTTAAAACATAATTATAACACTTTATCCATGAGCTTTATGGCATTAGATCATGTGCAAAAGGATCCCAGAGGGGTGGACTTTGATAAATTAGTCCTACAGCGAGAAACTAGATGGATCCATCGCTTAAAGGCTCAAGCTCCCCCAGGTTTAAATGACTTGATTAGCTTTGCACCCTATCATTGACAACTTTCCACCATCTGCATTGTGGTTTTTGTATTTACCCTAACCGCCCCAATGGATCATATTGATGAGATAACGTAGGGTTCCCCTTAAATATGAAACCGTGGGGGCGTGGTCAAGATGGCGACCAGATAGGATGTGTGGGACGGGAGCTCCGTACTCAACCGACATCTCATCCGGTTATAGGGGACATACCCTGATACACCCAGGAGGCAGAGGAGGCAGCCGGGTATGCGAAGGGGAAGCTCCGGTTCCCAAAGGAAGAGGCAGCAGGCTCCTAGGACCCCGCCGACAGCCAGAGGTGCATGCGGGACGGCCTATACTAACATGGCATCCCAGAAGGAGCAGGCTGAGCCGCCTCAGCTGGGAACTGACTAGTTCCAGGCGCTCATGCAAGCTATCACGGACTGCCAGACCATATTAACCACCAAGATCGAGCAGATGCAACTGGAAATGGGTCTTATCAGGCGGGACATGGATAAGTACCGTGATAGACTGAATGAAGCGGAGTGGAGGGTGGGGGAGACCGAAGATACGGTCCGGGAACACTCCGCCTCCCTCCGCACGCTACAGGTCAAAATGAAGGCAATTGAATCCCGAGCAGAAGATCAAGAAAATAGAAATCGTCGGAACAATTTGCGCATGGTGGGTCTTCCAGAGGGAGCAGAGGGGCGAGATCCGGAGGCCTATGCGGAGCACACACTACGTACGCTCCTCCCGCAGGCACCATTCTCTCCTCACTGCACAGTGGAGTGGGCTCATAGGATGCCGTCGGCTCCGGGCCCACCTGGCGCCCCACCACGTACATTTATTTTTCGCCTTCTAAACTTTAGAGACCGAGATCTCGTTCTGAGAGAGGCCAGGAAGATAGGAGAACTGCGTCATGAAAAAGTTCTTTGTTTCTCCGGAGGAGGCATCAGGTGGATTGATTCCCTTCCTCGTCAACGCTAACTTTTTCTTCGGTATCTACTGCAGTTAAGCTGTTTAATGATTATTTTTCAAATGCTCTAGAGATCCCCAGTGGTGTGTGCAACAATCTGTGATGCACACAGTCTGCTAACATGCATCTTGATGACTGATCTACCCCACAAACATCCCAGAGGTTTCTTCATAAAGGCATAATGTCTGCTGCGGGGGGGTGGGGAGGTGAGAGGTTTTGTTCCTGTGAACGGGGGGTCCCTGGCTCATACTTGTATGACAGTCATGTATATTCATAAGGATTGAGCCGAGTATCACCCCTATATACTAGCGGCACATGCTATTCGAGGTTTCCTTCCCTTCCCTCCTTGAGTATATGCACCCTGTTTTCGTAACGCCCTGATATTCCCCTCTGGAAACAGTTTTGGGGTGCAATATATTTTGTCTCTGTTAGCAGGCGAACTTGTGAGGTCTGAACTTGGCATCTCAGGCCCCCCCCGCCCGGGGGATACGGACATCAGACTACCGTGCAGACTAACCTTC
Organism: Aquarana catesbeiana; assembly: GCF_042186555.1. Classification (NCBI taxonomy): domain Eukaryota; kingdom Metazoa; phylum Chordata; class Amphibia; order Anura; family Ranidae; genus Aquarana; species Aquarana catesbeiana. The sequence continues at coordinate 523,589,704 of NC_133324.1, read as the reverse complement.
CCCACCAGCCATAGAAGGGTCTAAAGTTCTTTACCAACCCACCACTGGGGACTCGGATCCCGACCCAACGAAGGGGAGAGATGGATTACGTACTCGGGTGTATTAATGTGTGTGACTCTCTTTCTCCCTATAGGTGGTTATGGGCGATTTAACTGTAACTAAGCATGTGCCCTTAGACTGTTCTAAGTGAAGGGAAGAGATGGTTCACGTACTCGGTTGTATTGATGTCCATGACTCTCTTTCTCCTTATAGGTGATTATGGGCGATTTAATTGTAACTACGAATGTGCCCTTAGACTGTTCTAAGTGAAGGGGGGAGATGGTTTACATACTCGGTTGTATTAATGTCCATAGCTTTCTTTCTCCTTATAGGTGGCTATGGGCGATTTAATTGTAACTAAGAATGTGCCCTTAGATTGTTCTAAGTGAAAAGTACTACCTAAGTTTCCTGGAAAGACCATCACCTACATGGTCCCTTAGTAATAATGGTCTTTAAGACCGGTTTTGGGCGGCGCTCCCTAGCTCCAATATGGAGCTCTAGGTCCTTGGTGCATCTGGTATTACGCACTGCCCCCAAAGGAGATTTCTCCTACCTAAGATGTTCAACAAGTTTGGTTCGGGGACACAAACACCCCATGGTTCGATTTTGGGGGTGTGGGGTGGGCTGGGGGCGAAGTTTGGTTTGTTTCAGTTTTGGGTTTTTTTTTTCATTGCCTTTTTTTATGCCTTATATTACATACTACTGTATTGCAGCGTTTGCTCTAATTATTTTAAGTGGTTGTTGGCTCCAGGGTCGGCAGCTGCAGACATATGGATATCTCTGATGAGCCTAGGGTCGGTTGGGGTGTTCTCTCCTCTGGGTCTGGGAAGTACAGAAGCCTCCGATAGTCCCCCTTGTTATACTGCACAATGACCCCTATAAAAATTGTGTCCTGGAATGTTAGGGGTCTAAACCACAAAATTAAGCGATCCCTGGTTTTTAATTACCTCAAAAAATATTCGCCCCAAATTTGTATTCTTCAAGAGACACATCTGGTGGGTGGGAAAGTGATGGGATTGAAAAAACCATGGGTGGGAAGGCACTACCATGCCACTTACTCCGGCTATGCACGAGGAGTTAGTGTTCTGTTACATAAGACCCTTAGCTTCGAACCACTAGATGTGATCACGGACCCGGAGGGGAGGTATGTGTTGATCTATGTTAGAATAGATATGATAGAGATGGTGGTGGTGGGATTGTATTTGCCGCCCCCGGCCAACATCTCTATACTGCAAAAGTTAACCAGTCTGATTGCCCAGTTTTATACTGACAATGTGGTCTTAGCGGGAGATTTTAATATCCCTCCAAATCCTTCTATGGATAAACTTTCTCCTGACCCCGCTAGGGACTTAACGTTGTCTAAATGGGCTAGTGTATATGGGCTGGAGGATGTATGGAGACTGAAGAACCCATCAGACCGTGCTTACACCTGCCACTCCTCTTCATACAATACCTTATCCCGCATTGATATGATTTATGTTAGTGGTGCCATGCTTCCCAAGGTTATCGGGATTGAGATACTTCCACGGGGCATTTCGGATCACACCCCCCTATTATGTACTATACAAACTAGCACTCCCCAGGCAGATAGACTTTGGCGACTCTCTAGATTCTGGATTGAACATCCGACTATAGAAATAGAGGTGGCTAAAGAGATAAGAGAATTTTGGCTGTCCAATGCCGGCTCCTCAGGGGTGGCGATGGTTTGGGATACGTTTAAAGCCTATATACGCGGGTGCTATCTATCCTCCATTGCCCAGGAAAGGAAGAATGATAAAGTTACACTAGAGGAGGCAGAGGCCAGAGCGCAGGAACTAGAATCTAGATTCGCCTTGACTTCCAACCCTATCACGGCCCAAGATATGAAGGTAGCTTATCGGGAGGTGATGCTACTTAGGGTGGCCAAGGTTCATAAACGACAGCTTACCCAAACGCAAAAGATTTTCGAACAGGGCGACAAACCGGGTAGGCTTCTGGCTTGGATCTCCAGGGAGCAATCCCCAGTTTCCACCATTGCCAGCCTGCGTAGGGATGATGGGACCACGGTGACAGACCCGGTTAATATCAATCATTGCTTTAAGGAATTTTACGCTGCTCTATATTCCACTAGGGCAAACTACTCACCAGAGGAGCTACATCATTTTTTGGATGGGGTGACACTCCCGACTCTCCCTGACGCCGCAAGGGAAAGCTTAGACGCCCCAATCACACTGACAGAGGTTCAAATGGCATTGGGTTCTATGCAAACAGGGAAGACCCTGGGGGCAGATGGGATTCCCTCTGAATTTTATAAACAATACCTGGATGAATTGGCAGTTAGAATGCATGACATGTTTACAAAATCCCTACAGAATGACGATCTTCCACCATCCATGTCCAAAGCCATTATAGTGGTGATACCCAAACCTGGGAAGGACCCTCAACTGTGTTCTTCATACCGGCCCATTTCCCTGCTTAATTCTGATGCCAAAGTACTCACTAAAATTCTTGCCAGGCGGCTGAATGAAGTCATACTTACCCTGATTCATGTAGATCAGTCAGGATTTGTGCCAGGCAAGGGAACCGATATTAATCTACGTAGGTTGTATACAGTCTTGGCCTCTGGAGGTGAGGATGGGGTTGGTGAAATGGTGGCCTCTCTCGACGCGGAGAATGCCTTTGACTCCATAGAGTGGGGCTATCTCTGGGAGGTTCTCCTTGGATTCCATCCTTCATCTCCTGGGCTAGGTCAGTCTACAAGGCCCCTCTGGCCAGAGTGCGCACCGGAACAGTCTTGTCCTCCCCTTTGCTTCGGGCAGGGGAACCCGGCAGGGGTGCCCCCGATCTCCAGGGCTTTTTGCCCTGGCTATTGAGCCTATGGTAGTGCTCCTCTGGGCCTCAACACAGGTTAAGGGAATTAATAGAGGTCCACTACAGGAAAAAGTGTCTTTATACGCCGACGACACCTTACTGTATCTGAGAGATGATGGGATTTCACTACAGACAGCCCTATCGATTATAGATAAGTTTGGACAATTCTCAGGAATTCGGGTAAATTGGGGAAAATCAGTGATATTTCCTCTACATTCTGGGGCGGGACGCCTGCAGATGGATGGGCAGCTTCAGAGGGTTCCCCAGTTCTGGTATCTAGGAGTGGAGATACATCGCGACTTGAGGCAGTTTATTCCATTAAACCTCAATCCGGTAGTTCAACAGATCTCCCAGAGGTGTAATACGTGGAGATCATTGCCCCTGACACCGGTCGGAAGAGTTAATTTAATCAAAATGTTGGTTCTCCCCAAACTTACCTATCTTTTCCGCCAAACTCCTGTACCTATACCAAATAGCTTTTTTAAGAAGCTGGATGGCATTCTGGTTTCCTTCGTCTGGAACGGGAGGGCTCCCAGAATAGCCAAAACAACGTTGCAGATGCCCATCTCGCTTGGAGGATTGGCACTTCCGTGCTTATTAAGGTACTACTGGGCAGCAGTCCTGTTGACAGTTAAATGGCGGCTGTCTGAAGAACCGGTTAACCCCGCTTCTTCATTAGAGGCGGCGCTGCTGGGCTCATATGCGGAACTTAGAAACCTGATCCATAGAGGCCCTCGGTCTAATTCGCAGATGACCTTACCTATGCAGGCGACCCTAAAAGTGTGGGAGACGGTGGCCAGGCGGATGGGTGGGTCTGAGATATGGTCCCCTGTGACCCCTTTGTGGGGAAACCCTCGCTTACCACATTTCCATTCTATCCCTGATCCCGTTGTGTGGGCCAGATATGGAGTCACGACATTAAATGACATAGTCTCCCAGGGACAGTTGATCACATTTGATGCCTTAAAGTGTGACCGTGACCTCCCGAACCATATGTTCTTCAGGTTTCTCCAATTATGCCATGCCTATCGATCCCAATTTCCCTCCTTCATCACTCTTAAGATGTCAGCAGTAGAGAGTGAGCTTAGATCCCCTGACGGGGCGAGAACACTATCTACCCTATACAATATGTTTATTACGCTGGACACATCTAGGGTCTCTCAGCTGTTTGCACTCTGGCTGAGGGATATTCCAGAACTAGCAGACGATGACTGGGAGGAAGGTGTCCAACAATATCTGCCCCTTGTAATTTCGGCTAGAGACAGATTCATTCAGCTGAAGTTCCTCCACCGAGCCTACTATTCTCCGGCACGCCTGGCAAGAATTAACACTGACCGTACAGCTAAATGCCCTAGATGTAATTCTGACGGTGCTGACTTCTTTCATATAACTTGGTCTTACCCTGCAGTGATGGAATTCTGGAAAGATGTCCTATCTGACTTTAATACTATTGGGAAGTTGTCAGTCCCATACAGCCCGATTCCTCTCCTTCTAGGTATAAGTGACTTTCTGTATTTGCCATGGGGTAAGAAGCTGTTCCTTTTTTATACTACGTTTTATGCTAGGAAAGCAATTCTGTTGCAGTGGAACCAGACCTTGCCACCTACTAAACAGCTATGGCAATCCCTGGTAAATACAGCACTCCCGCTCTACAAATTAACATATATGGGCAGGAACTGCCCCAAAAAGTTTGGGAAAATCTGGGCAGAATGGGTGAAGGCAAGGCACTTAACTATTGAATAGATGTGACCGAGTCGACATTCAGAGGTGGGTTCCCCCCCTCCCTTCCCATAGATTCCGGCTACTTTATCTGTATAACGGTTTAGGAGATATTAGATATAAGATTGGCGAATATCTACTAATCCAACTGTTGCTGCTCCTTGTGAATATGCAGATATGTGAAAAAGAAAATTTGATGTATGATTGTATGACGGTATAACCTGGCAATGTAAAGTTTTGGTTTAATTTGTTTGAACGTTTCAATAAACTTTAAGTTAAAAAAAAAGAAAAATATATATGAAACCGTGACAGAAAGAAACTCAGCATTAAAAGACTATCTTTATCGTATTTTAATATTAGACACAATCGGACTATATATATATTTATTTATTTTAAAATATTGAAAGGAAAGGGGCCAATTAAGTCACTGATGGCTAGTATATTTCCTTTTAATCCTGCAGATTGTGTCAGTTTCTGCTTGAATGAAGCAGCATGATGCTACTTTTGGAGCTTGCTGAATTTAAAGATCTGTAACTGGCATTGTCCTCTCTTTGTTTTGCAGTAGGTCCTAACTTTTATATAGGAAATCTGCTATGATTAAATAATAGCAATCTGCTATGATATAAAATTGGATTAAATTATGGATTAATAATTACTATTAATATGATCATTCTTATTATCATCATTATGATCATTATTATTACAATTACCATCACTGACTTTTATAGACTCCACTTGAGTAAATCAAATTAAACCTAGAAAAAGGTGGCCCATTATCTGCCCCACAGACCTTTTTACCACCACTCTAGCAATGAGGACGTATATATATATCTTACATCATACCATAAGCTGCAACATAGAAGGTAAATATGACATTAATAACAATGCAGGTTTAAATATGCCAAATGACACTTAATAGCATATTTTTAAATCTGCCAGAATCTCATCATTATAATTATAATTTATCTACCGATCAGCTTTATTGTAACTAGGATATAAAATAACAGCTTTTAATAAATTCTCTCTATCCTAGGATTTGATTGTAGCCGTATTAGTGCAATACAGATATTATCGCTATATTGATATCTTCATGATATGGATTGAAGATGAAGAAAATCTAAACCAATTCTTCTCATTGATCAACACTTTTCACCAATCTATCAAACTAAAAATGGACACACGTCAACTTCCTGGACACTACAGTATACATCAGGGATGACAAGCTTCACACGTCGATATACAGAAAACCGACTGACCGATGCAGCTATCTTCATAGTTACAGTTTTCACCCCCAACTCACTAAACGGGCCATCATACACAGCCAGGCCATCAGATACCACCGAATTTGTTCAGACCCAGCAGACAGAGATAAACATCTCAGAACACTGGCAGACTCCTTCCATAAGAAAGGTTACAAAGACAAAACCATCAACAGCATAAACACAGCCTTGAAAACCCAAAGAGAAAATCTCCTCCAATACACAGAGAAAAAAAACAAATAACCGAGTACCTCTAGTCACCACATACAACCCAGCACTTGAAGGGATCAAAAAGATAATCAAAGATTTACAACCCATTATAACAGAGGATGAAACTCTGAAAGGAATATTCCAACAACCCCCATTATTGGCTTTCAGACAACCACCCAACCTCAGACACACACTAATCAGCAGGGAACTTCACTCCGATTATGAATTCACAAATAATGGAAGCAAACCCTGCAATAAAAAACGCTGCAAACTATGCAACCAGATCAATCTATCCAAAAGTGTTACACATACAAATGGGACCTTCAATATCATGGGATCTTACAACTGTACCTCCAGTACTGTTGTGTACCTCATCCAATGCAAAAGGTGCAGCAAAGGATCTTATGTTGGTGAAACAGGACAGACGTTGCAAGCGAGGATGAATGTGCACACACATACCAGTAAAGAACATAAAGAAGACAGTTTATGCACACCTGTGGGACATCATTTCTCACAACCGGACCACACAATAGAAGACCTCAATGTTTTAGTTCTTAAAGGGAATTTCAGAACTATCCAGGAAAGGAAAACGTTTGAACTAAGAATGATACTTCTTTTTGACACGAAAAAGAATGGCCTGAATTTAGATATTGGTTTCTTTACACATTATGCAAATGTTTTACGACCCCCTCTGTGACTAGTATCCCCCCCTCCATTCTATAGCTCTCCCTCACTCTGCTGCTATCTTTATTACCATTGATTTGTATGTGTTTGTTTTTCTCTTTTTTTTTTCTTCTTTAACATTCTGCTTAAAAATTTGTGAATCAATACTGCTTGGACCTCGAAGAAGGGGACATTCCCCCGAAAGCTTGTCCTGAAAAATTGTATGTTAGTGCAAATAAAAAAAGTATCACGGACAGTACTCAATTTTCTCTATCCTAGGAAAAAGTCAATAAACTCCCACATTCATTTGATCTAAATGGAATTGTGATACCAAAGCAAAAAGGTAAATTATATAATGTATGAAAACTACTCAGAAGAGATCAAAGTGAAACTATATTGGAGGCTGGAGGAGGAGGATAAGAGGAGAGAAGGGCTTGTGTGACCTCTGGTAGACATATGCAAGTCCACGAATAGGAACTGTCCAGGCCCACATGCAGAAATCTCCTGGAAAATGCTATTACACAGTGTGTGAAATTTTGTTAGATTTTTTTTTTATATGTCATTAAAACTTGTCATTTCATTTAGATGGCACAAATAAAGTCTACACTGATAGTTCCTGATGAAGAGGATCATGTCCAAGAAACGCATTGAGCTTGAATGACTATGCAATTATCACAGTGTTGAAAGGCAACATGGTTTATTTTCATATCTCTGGTATTTCATTCCCTGGTTGATACAGGCAGATGGCCGCACGTTGGAATTAAACCAGTTACACATCAGAGCTTGTAGCATATCAGAATCTGCATCTGAAAGCTAGCAAGGCTTGTAACAAGGGCTTGGCTCCGAGCCGACTGGTATGATGATACACTGCAAGCAATCTTCAAAGAGAGCCATGGCTGCCAGGATGATTGATGATGGTGGGTGACAAAGATCAAAGGATCAACAGGCACCTAGAGATGATACATGGACAATGCTGCCCCTAGAGGCAAATACAGCAGGATGGACAGTAATATAGTATATTAAAAGGACTACTTCTTGGCAATATCTCATTGGACAGCAGGCTAGTGGGGGTGGTTACGAATGGGTCTGAATGAATGTGTAAAAACGAGCCGTTGGCTCGTGCCTGATGGCTCTCTGAGCCGCATAGCTTTCTCTCTCCATCTCGAGCACAACGAAGGATAGCGTATCTAAAGGACAGCTTTGCAATAAGTATATTTGATGTTTGTTGTTGTTATATGCGTTGTAATATCTTTCTTTAGTATTTTCATGTTAGCGTTTTCCTATTTTCGTAGGAAATAAATAAGACTTTGTTTTATTAAGCAGTGTGCTTGGTTTCATAGCTAACCTTGTATTATAGTGATATCAACAGTAACGTGATCAGAGTTTTAATAGACTAGCTAACTATTGGAATAGACAAGGTAATACATAGGTGCAATAGATAAAGGGAATCCGTAACCACCCTCAAATAATATATATTGTACCAAATTACTTCACACAGTATCTGGGATCGTAATGTGGAAGGCTGCTGGCCAGGGCACCCAGATTTCAGCGGGCTGCCACACACACACATAAGATCCAAACAGCTTTGGGTACCCAAGTCCTACATCCCTCTAAAATAGCAGAAGCATTTCGTGATTACTATGCACGGCTTTACAATTTGCCAGACACCCTTCCAGGGGCGTCCACTGTCCAGAAGACATCGCATATTTTCCAATATTTAGAGGAGGCGCGATTTCCAAGGCTCTCAACTCAGGAGGCCAGCAAACTGGATGTTCCCATTAATACGGCCGAATTGACGGCCGTGGTTAAAGAACTTCTTAAGGGGAAAAGCCTACTACGCTAAATTCCTTCCACTCCTTTCCTCCCCATCTGTTCTTACGTTAATGCCCTAGCCAAGGGTTCACACATGCCCTGGGAATCCCTATTGGCCTATATTACAGTTCTCCACAAGGACGGGAAAGATCATACTTTGTCCAGTAGCTATCGGCCAATCTCCCTCCTGAATACTGACATTAAAAGCCTGGCAAATTGTTTGAAGCTTGTCTTGCCGGAGGTTGTTCACCCTGATCAGAAGGGTTCAATCGCAGAGAGGGAAGCCAGGGATAATTCTAATAGGGCAACAGACTGCCCTGTCTGTTGCTTTCCACTGATGCCGAGAAGGCATTTGACAGGGTGGATTGGACTTAATGTTCCGTCCGGTACGCATACACAGTTGCAAACTTAATTTTCCTTCTCCTGGTGCCAATCCTCTCAAAAATACTTTGGTGTATACCTCCCAGAACATTGTTCTAATCTGTATGCCTGCAATTATGTTCCATTGCTTACCGCCATACGGAAAGACCTGTCAAACTGGAACAAAACGTATTTTTCATGGATAGGCCTTGTAAATATTTTAAAAATGACTGTCCTACCGAGGATCCTTTTTTACTTTCAAATGGTACCTATATCACTGCCCCGGTCCTTGTTTTCGAACCTCAACAGCCTTTTCACATGGTGTATTTGAAAACAATCAACAGCTGCGTCTGGCTCTTCGCATTCTGCAGTGCCCCAAATGGTTGGGTGGCCTAGGTATTCCGGCCATACGCAGATATTATGAGTCCATGGTATTGCAGAGAATTCTGGATTGGCATCACCATAAAATTTTGGACGCAACTTATCTCATGCCCTATGGCTTCCCTGCTAACATAGGGGGTTCTCAGAGTTTGTCTCTGGAAGCCCTGAGAAAGCAGTATGGGAGCTTCCCGCTAGACACCTGGAGATACAGACAGCTTCATCATTTTGTGCATCTTCAGTCCCCTAAGATTCGCCCACCTTCCACACTGACTCCGTTTGAGAGATTTTGTATGAAGAAAGATCCGATACCTCTCTCTATTTCAATGTTGTATAAACTGCTTCAGTCAAAGGGACCTTCTGCGAGACCCTTCCAAATTCGAGAGTGGGAGAGAGACCTGCAGCAAACTTTTTCAGAAACCCAACTTGACCATTTGTTCCGCTTGACCCATACCAGTTCTGTGGACATGAAGATGCAAGAGAACAGCTTTAAGCTGTTAACCCGTTGGTACAGGGTACCTACTAGGCTGGCTAAGATTTACTCTAATATACAGTGGGGACGGAAAGTATTCAGACCCCCTTAAATTTTTCACTCTTTGTTATATTGCAGCCATTTGCTAAAATCATATAAGTTCATTTTTTTTCCTCATTAATGTACACACAGCACCCCATATTGACAGAAAAACACAGAATTGTTGACATTTTTGCAGATTTATTAAAAAAGAAAAACTGAAATATCACATGGTCCTAAGTATTCAGACCCTTTGCTCAGTATTTAGTAGAAGCACCCTTTTGATCTAATACAGCCATGAGTTTTTTGGGAAAGATGCAACAAGTTTTTCACACCTGGATTTGGGGATCCTCTCTAGTTCTGTCAGGCTGGATGGTAAACGTTGGTGGACAGCCATTTTTAGGTCTCTCCAGAGATGCTCAATTTAAGTCAGGGCTCTGGCTGGGCCATTCAAGAACAGTCACCGAGTTGTTGTGAAGCCACTCCTTTGTTATTTTAGCTGTGTTCTTAGGGTCATTGTCTTGTTGGAAGGTAAACCTTCGGCCCAGCCTGAGGTCCTGAGCACTCTGGAGAAGGTTTTCGTCCAGGAAATCCTTGTACTTGGCCGCATTCATCTTTCCCTCGATAGCAACCAGTCGTCCTGTCCCTGCAGCTGAAAAACACCCCCACAGCATGATGCTGTCACCACCATGCTTCACTGTTGGGACTGTATTGGACAGGTGATGAGCAGTGCCTGGTTTTCTCCACACATACCGCTTAGAATTAAGGCCAAAAAGTTCTATCTTGGTCTCATCAGACCAGAGAATCTTATTTCTCACCATCTTGGAGTCCTTCAGGTGTTTTTTTAGTAAACTCCATGCGGTTTCATGTGTCTTGCACTGAGGAGAGGCTTCCGTCGGGCCACTCTGCCATAAAGCCCCGACTGGTGGAGGGCTGCAGTGATGGTTGACTTTCTACAACTTTTTCCCATCTGACAACTGCATCTCTGGAGCTCAGCCACAGTGATCTTTGGGTTCTTCTTCACCTCTCTAACCAAGGCTCTTCTCCCCCAATAGCTCAGTTTGGCCGGACGGCCAGCTCTAGGAAGGGTTCTGGTTGTCCCAAATGTCTTCCATTTAAGGATTATGGAGGCCACTGTCTTAGGAACCTTAAGTGCAGCAGAATTTTTTTGTAACCTTGGCCAGATCTGTGCCTTGCCACAATTCTGTCTGAGCTCTTCAGGCAGTTCCTTTGACCTCAGGATTCTCATTTGCTCTGACATGCACTGTGAGCTGTAAGGTCTTATATAGACAGGTGTGTGGCTTTCCTAATCAAGTCCAGTCAGTATAATCAAACACAGCTGGACTCAAATGAAGGTGTAGAACCATCTCATGTCAAATGGACAGCACCTGAGTTAAATATATGAGTGTCACAGCAAAGGGTCTGAATACTTAGGACCATGTGACATTTCAGTTTTTCTTTTTTAATAAATCTGCAAAAATGTCAACAATTCTGTGTTTTTCTGTCTGGGGTGCTGTGTGTACATCAATGAGGAAAAAAAATGAACTTAAATGATTTTAGTAAATGGCTGCAATATAACAAAGAGTGAAAAATTTAAGGGGGTCTGAATACTTTCCGTCCCCACTGTATCTGATCTGTGTTGGAGGAACTGTGGCTAGCGTTGTACTTCCCTTCATGTGTGGTGGGAATGTTCCAAACTATGACCCTTCTGGCAGGATATCCGAACACAAATGAGGTTGATTCTCGATATTGAGGTCCCAGACTCCCCCATGCGGTTCTTGCTACATGTGCCATACATTCCAATTAGTCATTATAGGAAAAGCATATTGCAGCACCTTAAAGCGGGGGTCCACCTATCTATCGTTTTTTTTTTTTTTTGAGTTCATTCACAAACTTTTCTTCTCAGCATTACATACTCACATATTGTGTGTAATATGTCCGCCTGTGTCAGATTTTGTCGGAAAGAATAACTTATATTATTCACTGCAGGCGGTTTCCATCTTCATTGTGGGCATTTGAAGCCCACAAGCATTTATTTCCTGGATGTGGTGAATGCTGTGCTCCCAGCATTCACCACTCGTTCCCGCACATGCTCAGTGGCATCCTGGGAAGCCTGAGACTAGCTCCCAGGAGTCTGGGAGAGGCTAGAAACACGCCTACTCCCACGGGAGGAGAACCAGGAAGTGCAAAGAAAAATAGAAAAATAAAAGGTAATTACGGCGATTTAAATTTTTTTAAACGGCATGTCAGCATCCAGGCAAGGAAGAGAATACATACAGATATTGTTCAAAATTTGGGTGGAACCCCGATTTAACGCTGCCCGACTTAATCCGATCTACTGGAAAAAATCCCAGGTGCCCGGCCAGGCCGAATGGATCGAAATGGTTAACAGTATAATGGTGGCTGAGGAATGGGTGGCCAAGTGCAAAGATCGTTATAGTAAATTTTATACAGTTTGGGCCACATGGATCCACTAAATGTCCGGGGCCTCTGGGACCTCGTAGCTCCTTATGGCATCAGAGTGTTCCCCTATTGAGAGAGTTGCCATGCATGTCCTGAGGTATTTGTTAATAAATGTTCTGTTTTGGTTAATATTTCTAGCTCACTGAGGCTTACATTGTTGTTCTCCTTCTTCCTTGTTTTTCTCTATTTATTTTGTTTTCTTATCTTTTCCTATGACATGTACTTTCTTCACACCTAGAAGTACCTCAGCCAGCTGGGATGTTTGTTAGGGTGCCTGAGGGCTGGTCTTTGCTGGGTGCTTTTCCAGGTGAGCCCTTTGAGCTATCAACTTGGGACCCCAATTTCTAAAGTTGAAATGTTCTTCCTAAAGCTGAGGATACTTCCCACACCACTGTGACCACCGTTTGAACAGTGATGCTTTATGATAGGTGATATATGATAAAGGATGTGATAAATGATATATGATAAATGACATGTGATACATATTGTGGTTTAGTGTGGAATGGCTTCTAGGATTCCTGTTATTCTTGTCATTTCTTTTTCTGTTGTATGGAAAATTTTGCTTTTAGCATAATAAAATAGATTACATAAAAAAATTAATTCAGTCTTTCTCTAGCTTTGTAGCTGAAAGCCCTTGTGGGGATGCGGGTGCAAAACTAGAGGAAGACTCTGCAGGAGCCTGACATTGCACCTGCAGGCTCCAGGAAAAAAAAAAAAATTATATATATATATATATATATATATACACACACACACACACACACACTTGTGTGAAAAAGTGTTTGCCCCCTTTCTGATTTTAATTTTTTTTCATTTGTCGCACTTAAATGACTCAGATTATCAAATTTTATTATTACACAAAGATAACCCGAGTAAATACAAAATGCAGTTTTTAAATGATGGTTTCATTTATTAAAGCAAAAAAGCTGTCCAAACCTGCCTGGCGTTATGTGAAAAAGTAACTGCCCCCTAAACCTAATAACCGGTTGTGCCACGATTGGTGGCAACAACTGCAATCAAGCATTTGCGACTGGCAATGAGTCTTTCACATTGCTGTGGAGCAATTTCGGTCCACTCTTCTTTGCAGAATTGTTTTAATTCAGCCACATTGGAGGGTTTTTCAGCATGAACGTAAGGTCATGATACAGCATCTGTGTAAGGTCATGATACAGCATCTCAATTGGATTTAAGTCCAGGCTTTGATTAGGTCACTCCAAAACCTAAATTTTGCTTTGTTTGAACCATTTGGAGGTGGACTTGCTGGTGTGTTTCGGATCATTGTCCTGCTGCATAACCCAAGTGCACTTAAGCTTGAGGTCACGAACTGATGGCCGGACATTCTCCTTTAGGATTTTCTGGTAGAGCTTAGAATTCATGGTTCCATCAATTATTGTAAGTAAAGCAGCCCCAGACCATCACGCTACCACCACCACCATGTCTGACTGTTGGTATGATGTCCTTGTCATGAAATGCTGTATTAGTTTTATGCCACAAATATATAAAAAACTAAAAAACAAGAATGATTTTGCGCAGTGATCCAATTACCTGAGGAGATCTCCTCTAGGCATAATGTTGTGAAAACAATTATGACAGGACTACTAGGACTACTAAAGTGCATAGAATGCATCCAGAAAAAAATATAATAATAATGAATTAAAATAAAATAGCAAAGGGGTAATCATATACTCATGACTAGTGCAAATAAATAAATACAAATAATAAAGATATATGGTGAATAATATAAAAAAAATGCTAATAAATAATGCACCAATAACAATAAATTGTGCAATAAAAGTAAATAGTCAAAAAATACGATAAAATGATCAAGTTAGGTCCTCGTGAGATGTTGGACTGTACTAAAAAGTCATGGACATGGGATAAAAAGCAAATCCAATAGGTGGCTTCTTAATATTAAAATGTAGTGGTGTTGCCCATATAAAACTCCATACAATTAATTGGATGTAGTCTCCCAGAACTCTCACCTCAAAGCTGATTAATCATTGCATCTGTGAGTTCGGGTTTGTAGGTATTGCCACTGTTGTATGTAGTCAGTGAGGTGGGATGTAAATTTCTCCTTAAGGATCCTCTGCCGAAATTCCTAAAAGGAAATTTTTACTCCAGATGTAACGGGACACAGAATATTTGCCTAAAAGTCTTGGGGATAATCAAGATGTTTTTTGGTAAATGTGAGATAAGCCTTTGTGTTCTTTTTGGTCAGCAGTTGCTTTGGCCTTGGAACTCTCCCATGGATGCCATTTTTGCCCAGCCTCTTTCTTATTGTTGAATCATGAACACTGATCTTACCTGAGGCAAGTGAGGCCTGCAGTTCTTTAGATGTTGTTCTGGGCTCTTTTATGACCTCCTGGATGAGTCGTCGTTGTGCTCTTGGGGTCATTTTGGTTGGCCAGCCACTCCTGTGAAGGTTCACCACTGTTACAAGTTTTCTCCATTTGTGGATAATGGCTCTCACCGTGGTTCGCTGGTGTCCCAAAGCCTTAGAAATTGCTTTGTAATCCTTTCCAGACTGATACATGTCAATGACTTTGTTTCTCATCTGTTCTTGAATTTCTTTAGATCACGGCATGATGTGTTGCTTTTTGAAATATTTTAGCGTGATTCACTTTGTCAGACAGCTTCTATTTAAGTGATTTTTTGATTCAACAGGTCTGGCAGTAATCAGGCCTGAGTGTGGCAAGTGAAATTTAACTCTGCTTTCCAAAAAAATTGTGGTTAATCACAGTTTATTCATGATTCAGCATGGGGGGGGGCGGGGGCAATTACTTTTTCACATAGGGCCAGGCAGGTTTGAACAGCTTTTTCCCCTAATAAATGAAGTAATTTAAAAACTGCATCTTGGATTTACTCGGGTTATCTTTGTGTAATATTAAAATTTGTTTGATGGTCTGAATCATTTAAGTGTGGGAAATATGCAAAAAAAAAAATCAGGAAGGGGGCAAGTACTTTTTCACAGCACTGTGTGTGTGTGTGTGTGTGTGTGTGTGTGTGTGTGTGTGTGTGTGTGTGTGTGTGTGTGTGTGTGTGTGTGTGTGTGTGTGTGTGTGTGTGTGTGTGTGTATATATATATATATAATTTTTTTTAATGCCCTTTTGTAAATATGTGCATTTATTTTTTTGAAAGGTGAACTAAGCCTTCAAAAGGCATCTCCCAAGCTTGTTATTTAAAGGATTTGATTTTTTCCCATGATGCCCTCAAAAGACCCTCCCTGACTGTACAGTACACATATCAAACTTCTCCATTTAGACTTCAATGAGGTTCGATCTTAGTTTTACAGCCTTCAAGCAAGATTTGATTAACCTCCCACAAACCATCATTGCTAACTCTAAAAATATATATTTTGGAATCTTGCTTTTCCTTATTAAGTGATGAAACCCATAACCAGATTGTGTGAGAAAATTCTGGCTGTTTGACATATATTTTTGGAGAAACAAAACAATTTTTTAACTAAAAAATATTTGATGAAAAATAAACAAATTGACCACATGGGCTCAAACTGAGTGAACACTGCATTGTTTTAATGCATTAGTAGTACTCACTCACAGAGTTAATGGATGAAGTGGCAGAGCGCATCTGACAGGGTTGGGGAGAATACACCCAATATCGCCCATCCGTGAACTGGTTGAAAGATGAGATGAAGTAAACCACAAAGAATGGAGAAAGTAAGATGGAAGAAATAAGAGTGGATGAATTGACTCAAGAAACAGACAAATTGTTTAAACAGTTAACGACAGATATGAGAAAATGATTATTAATATTAAAGTTCTCTTATAGGGTCTAATGTTGTCATAAGCAAAAGAAAAACACAATATAATTACATATAGAAGATAATTTTGTTTACAGAGACAAAAATTCAGGTAAAACTTTTGAATAACACAACTATAAGCCCTCATGCACACAGGCTGTTAAAAAAACGTTATGAAAACGCCAGTATTTTAGCAGTGACTTTTTTCAGCTTTTTTCAGCGTTTTTGTAATAGCGTTTTTTAGCGTTTTTGAGCGTTTTTCCGCGTTAGCATTTTTGAGCGTTTTTTTTTTTTTTTCAAATTTTTTTTTTTTTTTTCAATGGATCAAAAACGCTAAAAAACGTTGGTGAATGACGTTCTTGAGCATTTTTGAGCGTTTTTCAGCGTTAGAGCGTTTTTACAGCTTAAAAACGTCTCTCAGAACCCACTGGTCCTGGGTTTTTTTTACAGCTTAAAAACGCCTATGCCACTTGCAGCTCAAAAACGCCTAGGTGGGCATGAAGCCATAGACTAACATAGACAGGCCTTTTTAAGCTGCAAAAAAAGCTCAAAAAAGCAGCTGTAAAAACGTCCGTGTGCATGAGGACTAAAACACAATTACAATTAAAATAAACATATAGCCTCACACTGGTCACTAAGCTTCTTTTCCTTTAGATTCTATCTTCAGCCTACTCAAGTTGCTCTACAATCCCATTATACACTAATTTCTATGCAAGTAATTTTTATTGTTAAAGGAGTTGTAAACCCTCTTTTTTTAAAAAAAACCAAACATGTCATACTTATCTCCACTGTGCAGTTCGTTTTGCACAGACTGGCCCTGAATCTCCTCTTCTGGGGTCCCACAGTGGCGCTGGTGGCTACTCCCCGCATCGAGTGTCCACGTTGGAGAAGCGCTCTCCCGAGTCCTGCATCTGTGTCCATTCACACAGAATGAAGGACTCGGCCATGCCCCCGGCACCGCATCATTGGATTTGATTGACAGCAGCGGGAACCAATGTATTAAGGTGAAAAAACATGAGGGTTTACAACCCCTTTGAATAGTTCCCTGAAGATAGAGGTTCTCTTCAAAGGTTTTGTTTCTTGGAATGATTTTCCTGTTCACAACAGACAATCCTTCTAGAGATAACCAAGTCATTCACGTACAGATAAGAGCTCCTCAAAGTTTATTTTTTCAAACTTAGATGTCTTGAAACAAGTAATTGTTTTAACAATCATTTACAAAGAAGATATATGACCAGCTTGTCTGACACTATTCACACACAAACCTACAAAACAGACTATAAATTATCTCAGAATACAGTGCCTTGAAATTTTCCACACTTTGTCATGTTACCACCAAAACGTAAATGTATTTTATTGGGATTTTATGTCATAGCCAACACAAAGTGGCACATAATTGTGAAGTGGAAGGAAAATGATAAATGGTTTTCAACATGTTTTACAAATAATAATGTGAAAAGCGCGGCATGCATTTGAATTCAGCCCCCTTTAAAGCCTGTACACGAAACGAAAATCAGATGGAAAAATTTGTACGACGAGCTGTCTGCCGATTTTTCGGATCATTAGTATGGTGCTTTCGACAGCCAATTTAGCTTTTTCGGTAGACAAATGCCGGATGTGCAGACTATAAAATTTTTGTCGCATGTGAACTCAACATCCGATTTTCATTTCATTAGTTCGCTATTAGTACGAAAAAAAATCGTAAGAGCAAGACTACGCATGCTCAGAAATGAAAGAGTACATACAAAACATTACATCACTTCTGATGTTGTATTCGGTCGTATGGAATTTTTCGTATTGTGAGTAACCTGTTCACTTTTGACATGAGACTAGCATGCCACAAAAAACAGACGTTTGGTCATCCGAAAATCTAAGCGTGTGTACGAGCCTTTACTCAGATACCCCTAACTAAAATCTAGTGGAACCAATTGCCTTCAGAAGTCACCTAATTAGTAAATAGAGTCCACCTGTGTGTTATTTAATCTCAGTATAAATACAGCTGTTCTGTGAAGCCCTCATAGGTTTGTTAGAGAACCTTAGTGAACAAACAGCATCATGAAGGCCAAGGAACACACCAAACAGGTCAGGGATAAAGTTGTGGAGACATTTAAAGCAAGGTCAGGTTATAAAAAAACAACCCAAGCTTTAAACATCTCATGGAGCACTGTTCAATCCATCATCCGAAAATGTAAAAAGAATATGGCACAACTGCAAACCTACCTAGACAAGGCTGTCCACCTAAACCGACAGGTCAGGCAAGGAGAGCATTAATCAGAGAAGTAGCCTAGAGGCCCATGGTAACTCTGGAGGAGCTGCAGAGATCCACAAGTCAGGTGGGAGAATCTGTCCACAGGACAACTATTAGTCGTGCACTCCACAAATCTGGCCTTTATAGAAGAGTGGCAAGAAGAAAGCCATAAAAAAGTCCTGTTTGCAGTTTGCAAGAAGCCATGTGGGGGACACAGCAAACGTATGGAAGAAGGTGCTCTGGTCAGATGAGACCAAAATGTTACTTTTTGCCCTAAAAGCAAAATGCTATGTATGGCGAAAAACGAACATTGCACATCGCCATGAGCACACCATCCCTACCGTTAAACATGGTGGTGGCAGCATCATGTTGCGGGGATGATTTTCTTCAGCAGGGACAGGGAAGCTGGTCAGAGTTGATAGAAAGATGAATGGAGCCAAATACAAGGCAATCTTAGAAGAAAACCTGTTAGAGTCTGCAAAAGACTTGAGACAGGGGTGGAGGTTTACCTTCCAACAGGACAACGACCCTAAACATAGAGCCAGAGCTAAAATGGAATGGTTTAGATCAAAGTATATTCATGTGTTAGAATGGCCCAGTCAGAGTCTAGACCTAAATTCAATGAGAATATGTGGCAAGACTTGAAAGTTGCTGTTCACAGACGCTCTCCATACAATCTGACAGATCTTGAGCTATTTTGC
Organism: Aquarana catesbeiana; assembly: GCF_042186555.1. Classification (NCBI taxonomy): domain Eukaryota; kingdom Metazoa; phylum Chordata; class Amphibia; order Anura; family Ranidae; genus Aquarana; species Aquarana catesbeiana. The sequence continues at coordinate 523,570,730 of NC_133324.1, read as the reverse complement.
AAAGAATAAGTCATACTTACCTGTAAAATCCTTTTCTTTGAGTACATCATGGGACACAGAGTCAGGCTAATACTCATTACCTGCTGGGTTATACTCCATCATTAGGTGAATGGACACTGGTAGACCAAAGGTCTTCAGACAAGAAGTGATCCTCTATATAACCCCTCCCATACAGGAAGTACTTTAGTTTTGTAGCAAGCACTGAATCCTCAAAAAAAGAGGGGAGGGATCTCTGTGTCCCATGACGTACTCAAAGAAGAGGATTTTACAGGCAAGTATGATGTAAAAATCCTATTTTCTTTTTCATACATCATGGGACACAGAGTCAGGCTAATATTCATTACCTGCTGGGAAGTCCCAGAGCAATAGCTTAGAGAGGAGGGAGACACGCTGCCAAACAATAGCCATCAGAACTTATACGGCAGCCCGCAGTACACTGCGGCCGAAAGCCGAATCCTTGTCTGCTCGAACATCCACTTGATAAAATTTCGTGAACGTATGCACTGAAGACCAGGTAGGAACCTTAAAAGTCTCTTCCGTCGAACGAGTCTGAGAGAAAAAAGAAGGCAAAATAATGTTCTGATTTAAATGAAAGGCGGACACCACCTTTGGCAAAAAGATTGGAACAGGTCGTAATACGACTGTCATGGTGAAGGATCAAGTACGGTTCCCTGCATGAAAGGGCCGCCAACTCCGACACCCTTCTAGCCGAGGTGATAGCCATCAGGAAGGCTAGCTTGCGTGACAGGAAGTCTAATGGAATTTCCTGAATAGGTTCAAATGTTTTTTTCTGTAACACAGACAGCACCAAGTTCAAGTCCCAAGGACACATAGGTGACCTAATGGGGGGAAGCAAGCGAGTTGACCCTTGCATAAAGGTTCGGATCAGTGAATGGGAGGCTAAAGGCCTTTGGAAGAATACTGATAGGGCCGAAACCTGACCTCTGATTGTACTCAAAGCCAATTTGATTTCCACAGCTGACTGTAGAAAAAAGAGAATTCTCCCAATCACATATTTCCGAGGATGCCATTTTCTGGCTTCCCACCAAGCAATATACAGTATCTCACAAAAGTAAGTACACCCCTCAGATTTTTGCAAATATTTTATTCTATCTTTTCCTAAACCGCTGGCAACAAAAGTGCGTACACCACTAAGTGAAAATGTCCAAATTGGGGCCAAAGTGTCAATATTTTGTGTGGGCACCTTTATTTTCCAGCACTGCCTTAACCCTCTTGGGCATGGAGTTCACCAGAGCTTCACAGGTTGCAACTGGAGTCCTCTTCCACTCCTCCATGACATCACGGAGCTAGTGGACGTTAGAGACCTTGCACTCCTCCACTTTCCATTTGAGGATGCCCCACAGATGCTCAATAGGGTTTAGGTCTGGAGATATGCTTGGCCAGTCCATCACCTTTACCCTCAGCTTCTTTAGCAAGGCAGTGGTCATCGTGGAGGTGTTTTTGGGGTCATTATGTTGGAATACTGCCCTGCGGCCCAGTCTCCATAGGGAGGGGATCATGCTCTCCTTCAGTATGTCACAGTACATGTTGGCATTCATGGTTCCCTCAATGACCTGTAGGTTCCCAGTGCCAGCAACACTCATGCAGCCCCAGACCATAACGCTCCCACCACCATGCTTGCCTGTAGGCAAGACACACTTGTCTTTGTACTCCTCACCTAACTGCCGCCACACACGCCTGACACGATCTGAACCAAATAAGTTTATCTTGGTCTCATCAGACCACAGGACATGGTTCCAGTAATCCATGTCCTTAGTCTTCTTTTCCTCAGCAAACTGTTTGCGGGCATTCTTGTGCATCAGCTTTAGAAGAGGCTTCCTTCTGGGACAACAGACATGCAGACCAATTTTATGCAGTGTGTGGCGTATGGTCTGAGCATTGACCCCCCACCCCTTCAACCTCTGCAGCAATGCTGGCAGCACTCATACATCTATTTCCCAAACCCAACCTCTGGATATGACGCTGAGTACGTGCATTGGTCCTTTGGTGGACCATGGCGAGGCCTGTTCTGAGTGGAACCTTTCCTATTAAACCGCTGTATGTCTTGGCCACCATGCTGCAGCTCAGTTTCAGGGTCTTGGCAAGCTTCTTATAGCCTAGGTCATCTTTATACACAGCAACAATTCTTTTTTTCAGATCCTCCGAGAGTTCTTTGCCATGAGGTGCCATGTTGAATTTCCAGTGACCAGTATGAGAGAGTGAGAGCAATAACACCAAATTTAACACACCTGCTCCCCATTCACACCTGAGACCTTGTAACACTAACAAGTCACATGACACCGGGGAGGGAAAATGGCTAATTGGGCCCAATTTGGACATTTTCACTTAGGGGTGTACTCACTTTTGTTGCCAGCGGTTTAGACATTAATGACTGTGTGTTGAGTTATTTTGAGGGGACAGAAAATTTACACTGTTATACAAGCTGTACACTCACTACTTTACATTGTAGCAAAGTGTCATTTCTTTAGTGTTGTCACATGAAAAGATATAATAAAATATTTACAAAAATGTGAGGGGTGTACTCACTTTTGTGAGATACTGTAAGTCTTCCAAACCTTATGATAAATCTCCCTAGTGACAGCTTTTCTAGCATTCACTAGAGTAGACACCACTGGTCCCGAGATGCCACGGTCCTTTAACACTCTGGCTTCAATAGCCATGCCATCAAATTTAGAGACTGTAAATTGGGGTGGAATGTAGGACCTTGAGACAGTAGATCGGGGCAACGTGGAAGCATCCATGGCCTGTCTATCGTCAATCTCACAATCTCCGGGAACCAGGGCCAGGCTGGTGCCACCAGTATGACTGGAACTCCCTCTCTCTGAATCCTGTGCAACAAATGTGGAAGGAGAGGGATTGAAGGGAAAGCATAAACCAGGGAGTACTGGCTCCATGGAACTATCAGAGCATCTGCTCCAATTGCCAGAGGATCTCTTGTTCGAGGCAAAAACTGCTGTAGACTGTTGTTGAACCTGGATGCCAGTAGGTCGACCTCTGGCCATCCCCAACGTTGGCAAATTTCCTGGAACACCTCTGGGTGTAGGGACCATTCCTCCCGGACAGATTTGCTGGTGGCTGAGATAATCTGCCTTCCAGTTCTCTACTCCCGGGATATGGACTGCCGATATCATTGGCACATGTCCCTCTGCCCAAGCTAGTATGTAGTTCTCCTCCTTCAGAGCTGAACGACTCCTGGTACCACCTTGGTGGTTTGAATAGGCCACTGCCATGAGATTGTCAGACTGAACAATGATGGGGCAGTCCTGAAGCTCCACCGTGCAGGACCGCAGGGCCAGACGTACTACCTGTAATTCTAGGACGTTGATGGGCAGAGTCTGCTCTGTCCCTGACCATTTCCCCTGAGCTGTGAGCCCATCTAGGGTCGCTTCCCAGCCTAAGAGACTGGCATCTGTAGTCATTACTCTCCAAGTTACCAGGAGAAAGGATTTTCCCTTTCGCAGGTTCTGATCCTGCAACCACCAGTTTAGGCTTAAGCATGCCTGAGGAGATAAGCACACTGGATAATCCAGGGCTTTTCTTCCTCTGTTCCAAGCCAACAAGATGTCTTGTTGTAAAGGCCTGGAATGGAACTGAGCATAGGGCACTGCCTCGAAGGAGGATACCATCCTCCCTAGAAGACTCATACAGAGCCGAATGGAGGGTTGTCTGGTGCCCCTTAATCTGACGCACCTGATCCTTCAGGGCACAGATCCTTACGTGTGCAACAATACTCTTGCTTGGACGGTGTTTAGAATCAGACCTAAATATCTTAGACTTTGAGCTGGTCTCAAGGCTGACTTTTCGGTATTTATGATCCCGCCTAAGCTTTTTAAATACCTCACTGTGTATATTATGCTCTGTTCTAGAGCCTGTACTGAGTGATCTCTGAGCAGGAGGTCTTCCAGATACCCGATCACCAGGATCCCTTGGGCCTTTAAAAGACCCAGTACTGCTGCTAGGACCTTTGTGAACACTCAGGGAGCTGTAGCAAGCCCGAAGGGTAGAGCCACAAACTGAAAATGACGTTCCTCTATTGCAAAAGTTAGGAACCTCTGATGAGGCTGAAATATAGGTACGCATAAGTATGCGTCCTTTATATCGATGGAGGCTAAAAAGTCCCCTCTGGAGAGGTTACTACTGAGTGGGCAGACTCCATCCGAAAGGACTGTATCAATAGATAATTGTTCAGGGACCTTAGGTCCAAAATGGGCCTTATGTCTCCGTTTGGTTTCTGAACCGTAAACAGGTTTGAGTAAAACCCTGTACCCCTTCCGAATACAGGAACCTCTACAATCACTCCTTGATGCACTAGATAATGTAGTGCCTGAAGCAATAAGTTTCTTTTTGGAGGATCCGAGAGAACGCTGGATCTTAGAAACATCTGAGGGGGAACCCCTTGTATCTCCAGCTTGTAACCGCAAGATATAATTGAGGTGACCACTCGTCCTGAATTGTTGTTTTCCAAATGTCCGCAAAGTGCAGCAGCCTACCCCCACCCGATGGAGTGGGGGCGTACCCTTAAAAAGGAGGGCTTGGTGCTGGGTTTAGAAGAACTTTGGACCCAGGGCCTTTTCTGGCCCTGGCCTTACCCCTGGTCCTAGCGTCCTGTTGGCGGCGGAACCGCCCTGACGCTGAGACATTTGAGGAAGCAGTCCCTGGGTTTTTAAATGAGGGATGTTTGGTGCTTTTCTTCACAGGAAGTAGAGAACTCTTCCCTCTGGAAAGCTTTTGGATATATTTGTCCAAGTGATCACCGAATAAATGTTCCCCATGAAACAGGAAACCTGCCAAAAACTTTTTACAAGGAAGCTCGGCTGACCAGTTCATAAGCCATAAAAGTCTGCGCATATGTACAGACAAGAAAGCCAGAAGGGAAACCTGCTGTATTGAATCCTTTAAAGCATCAACAGCAAAACACAGCGCTAGAGGAATATCTGTCTTAATTTCAGGCAGATCATCCTCCTGGTTAGGCCTATCTGGCCATTTGACCTGATCCTTTACGGACTGGCAAATACAAATTGCTGCAACAGCTGGCTGAATAGCTGAACTAGCCAAAGAAAAGGAAGCCTTTAACCACTTGCCAACCGCGGCATGTACATATGCGTCGACAGAATGGCAAGGACAGGCAAATGGGCGTACAGGTACGTCCCTATAAATTTGCCACCGTGTGGTCGCGTGCGCACTGCGAGCTCCATTAGTGTGATCGCGGGTCCTGCGGGCTCGATGTCCGTGGGGATACCCGCGATCGTCTCACGGAGAGGAAGAACGGGGAAATGCTGATGTAAACAAGCATTTCCCCGTTCTGCCTAATGACACTGACACTGATAACAGCTCCCTGTAATTGGGAGCGGTGATCAGTGTCATATCACACGTAGCCCCTCCCCCCCACAGTTAGAATCACTCCCTAGGACACACTTAACCCCTGCAGCGCCCCCTCCTGGTTAATCCCTTGACTGCCAGTCACATTTACACAGTAATCAATGCATTTTTAATCGCACGGATTGCTATTTAAATGTGAATGGTCCCAAAAAGCTTCAAAAGTGTCCGATCTGTCCGCCATAATGTCGCAGTCACGATAAAAAAAAAAAAAAAAACGCTGATCGCCACCATTAAAAAAAATAATTAATAAAAATGCCATAAAACTATTTTTGTAGATGCTATAACTTTTGCACAAACCAAACGCTTGTTGCAATTTTTAAAAAAAATATTTAGAAGAATACGTATCAGCCTAAACTGAGGAAGAAAATAGTTTTTTTATATATTTCTGGGGAATATTTATTATAGCAAAAAGTAAAAAATAATGCATTTTTTTTCAAAATTGTTACTCTTTTTTTGTTTATAAAAATAAAAACCGCAGAGGTGATCAAATACCACTAAAAGAAAGCTATTTGTGGGGAAAAAAGGACATCAGTTTTGTTTGGGAGCCACGTCGCACGACCGCGCAATTGTCAGTTAAAGTGACGGAGTGCCGAATCGCAAAAAGTGCTCTGGTCTTTGGCTAGCCAAATGGTCCGGGGCTTACGTGGTTAATAATAACTTCAATTTCTTGTCAACAGGGTCTTTCAAGCCATGTGCGTTATCTACCGGACAAGTTAAGTTCTTGCTTAAGGAAGAGACTGCTGCATCTACGGCTGGCATGCTCCATTTTTTAACGAACTTTTCATCCATGGGATATAAAAGGAAAAACCTTTTAGGAGGCAGGATGTTCCCAATCAGCATACACCGCCTGTTGCAACAGGCGTAGTGGGAAAGTCTGTGCAACCTGAAAAGGTCTCAGAGATCCCAAAGAGGACCAGGGGGGCTCAGTCACCTCTGCAAGAGGCAACTTAAAGGCAGAACGAACCATTTCGGTCAGAGTCAGGATCAAAAGCCTCTGTGACTGAAAGACAGACATCGACTGGATATCTTCTTGTCCAGATTGCTCGGAAGCAGACTCATCTGCTGGGCACTCCACCAAATCCTCAGCTTTCAGCTCTTCCCCATCCTCAACCAATTCCTTCTCCAGACTCCGGGGAGGGGGATCTGCCACGCTTCCTGCCACCCTGCGGGATGGAGGCAATCGTGCCGGCAATCCTGTGCTCTAACCCTGCTAGGGCCGAGGACAGTTCATCCTTAGTGACAAAGGGTGAAGCAGCAGCATTGACTGTAGGCACAATACCAGATAGGCTCAGCCCGGGAGCCTCTGGTCTTTCAGGGGATACAACACTAGGGATACGACTAGGTTCATCAGAAACTGCTGATGACATATGTGTGCCCTTCCCTATGGTGTTAGTCCCACTCCTCTTTTTGGAAGACATTCAATGCCGCAAACAAAGAGTACTTGGGTGTAGTTAAAACATCTCAGAAGGGAGATCCTTTGATAGGGCTCACCAAGCCCCTGTGCAACAATCCTGCTAAGCCCCTTTAGCCTGCCAAGCAACACCTGGTGACTCACGTGACCTGGGTAAGGAAAAATGAACCACTGCAAGTGTCTGTTCAGAGCCTGTTCTGTGTCCCACAGCTGCCTTCTGGAAACACCACATGCTTGGCCTGCCCTGCTTAAATAAGCTGGGTGTGCGCCGAAACGTTCTATGCGTGTGTGCGCGGTCCCGGCGAGCGGGTGTGACTATTCGCGTACAACGCGAATCTTCGTGTGCCCAGATAAATGCTACGGCACACATGCAGTGAAGCCGAGTGCGCCATGGTCGTCAAACAAACTGCTGAACCCAGCGGCGCTCTTGCAAACATACGTGCGCCATGGCGAACCAAGGGGAAATGGCACACCGTCGTGTGCCATCATACAGGTAAAAAATAGCCAGACAAAAGCAAAAAAAGGTACACTTTGCAAACACCCACAGCTAGCCCAGAACTCCCCCGTATGGTCACCGCACACAGGTGTCCAGCCGTTAGCTAGCTTGACTGATTGTTACAATCACTGGGACACCCCACAATAATAAAATAAAGGGATTTCACTTACCTGTCCAGGTGCAGGGCCACTTAGAAGCTAAGGGTCCAATCTTCACCCTTCACGGCGGGTTCCTGTTACCTGGACCTTCAACGACTGGGTACCCTTTCATGTATAGGGCCCACTCCCTTGGACCTGTACAGCACCCTGCAGGAAATGCCTTAGCACTGTAGTGTCCAGGATTTATACTCCGCAGGATCCAGTGCTCAGAGGCCACGTTACAGGCAAAACCTCGCAGGATCTTGAGTCTTCTTTGCGAGGCTCGGGTACCATTTATCTAAGCATAAAAGCCTGTGTCAAATGGATCCGATCGGTCAATCCCTTGATTCATTTTTGGAACCGTTTGTGGGACTAGAGACCTGAAGCTCAGAGAGCTGAAACAAACCGTGCCATCCACCTTGCAGACACTTGTAAAAAACTAAAGTACTTCCTGTATGGGAGGGGTTATATAGGGGATCACTTCCTGTCTGAAGACCTTTGGTCTATCAGTGTCCATTCACCTAATGATGGAGTATAACCCAGCAGGTAATGAATATTAGCCTGACTCTGTGTCCCATGATGTATGAAAAAGAAATGTCACTCTCTAGATGTGCAAAGCTGGTAGAGACATACCCAAAAAGACTTGCAGCTGTAATTGCAGCGAAAGATGGTTCTACAAAGTATTGGCTCAGGGGGGCTGAATACAAATACACGCCACACTTTTCACATATTTATTTGTAAAAAATTTGGAAAACAATTTTATATTTTCCTTCCACTTCACAATTATGTGCCACTTTGTGTTGGTCGATCACATATATTTACAATAAAATACATTTACGTTTTTGGTTGCAACATGACGGCAAAATGGGGAAAATTTCAAGGGGTATGAATACTTTTTCAAGGTACTGTAAATATCAATATACAGTGGCAAGGAAAAGTAAGTGGACACCTTGGAATTAACTGGTTTCTGCAGCAATTTGTCAAAAAATGTGATCTGATCCTCTTCTAAGGCAGGCCATACACGGTTCGAATCTTGGCCGGTGCAGCAGGAACCAGCCGAGATTTGAACCGTGTATGGGCAGGCTGAATTTACCAAGTTAATCGATCAATCAACTTGCGTAAATCCAGCATGCCGGGTTTTAACTGCAATTATCGCTAGCGTCACAAATATAGACAAACACGAGGTTGATTTACTAAAGGCAAATATACTGTGACCTGCACCTGCACTTCAAGTGCAGTTGCTCTAGCTCTGAAGCCCTGAAATGAGGGGAAGCTCTGCTGATTTCTATTATCCAATCATGTGCAAGCAAAAATGCAGTTTTTTTTCTTGCATGTGATTGAGTATTCTTTGCAAAGTGAAGCTTTTACCTCATTTACTAAGCTCTGGAACAAGTGCACTTGCAGTACACAGTATATTTGCCTGTAAATCAACCCCAATGTGTTTAAGCCGATAACACATTCACAGTACTGGAGGAAAATGTAATACGTAAGTGAACCTATAGACCAAATACTTAAACGAAAGCTAATTGAATTCAGTATTTTGCATACCTGGAGTCCAATTAATGAAACGAGTTTGGAGGTGTGGCTTGCAGCTACTTTGATTGATAAAAGACGCAAACATTTTAGGCTACTTTCACACTGAGGCGGTTTTCAGGCGCTTTAGTGCTAGAAATAATGTCTGAAAAGCACCTGAAAACTGCCTCCCATTCATTGCAGTGCGTTTTTTCAAACTGGGGCGGTGCGCTTGCGGGACGTTACGAAAAGTCCTGCAAGCAGCATCTTTGGGGCGGGTTGGGAGCGATGTATTTAGCGCTCCCAAAATGCCCTGCCTCTTGCAATGAATGGGCACAAAACGGGACTTTAAGAAAAAAAAATTTGGCAAAAAGCACCCCGCTAGCAGTCGAAAAGCGGCACTAAAACGAGCTGCGCTTTAGCGCTAACGGCCGGGTGTCCCAGTGTGAAAGTAGCCTTATTGCTGTTCATAAGAAGCATCAGCTGATGTGAGCCATGCCTCACAAAAAAGGAGCTCTTTGAAGACATACGATCCTCACTGACACCAATGTTGGAGGTTAAATACACATCACAAAAAAATTCCCCGCACAATGTGCTAAGCAAAATGTACTAAATAAAAATGATATACAAAACCTTTTATGATTTTACATTTTATTATATGTTCATTAGTCATGAAATAAGTAGTGTACTATGTTCCATCCTTCATATCACTATTCATTTGTCACCCATAATAAAGTTTATAATACTATACACTCAGGTTTTATTTCAGTATATCTTATCTGGACTAATAAACTCCCATATCCATCAGTCTCTAACCCACCGTAGTGTTCGATTCATACCACACTTTCCATATTTTATCGAATTTATTAATACATCCTCTTGCCTCGTATTTATATTTGTAATGGGGTAACACTGAATTTACCAAATTCTTCCAAAAATTTATATCAGGGGCCTTTTCATTTTTCCATCTAAGCAGTATGGCTTTTTTTCCGTAAAATAACAAAATAGTAAGTAGCGTTCGCAGGGCTCTTTTTGGAACCACCTCATCAACGAGTCCCAACAGGCACACCCTCATTGTCAATGGTATAGGTACTGTTAAGAGGTCCGATATACATGCCGTGATCTCTTTCCAGTAATCCTGGATGTGCGGACATAGCCAAAAAATGTGTTCAGCATTGGCTGGAGACTCAGAGCATCTCCAACACTCTGCCGATGTATTACCGTACATCCTAGCCATCCTAGCTGGTGTGTGGTAGCTCCTATGTAAAAATGTGAATTGTATTAGTCTGTCTCCTGCTGATACCAGGTGTCTAAAGGGCTGATTCCAAAGATCATCCCAATCTTCACCCTGAAGGTCCGGAACCTCCAATTCCCATTTGGTTCTGCACTTTGTGATCGCTTTCGGCGTTGTTTTAAAGAATTCCTTGTAGGACACCGAGAGAACTTTGTTCAAGTCCTCTACTGACAGTAGGGATTCAAGAGTCGAAGGCAGTGATTCCACCCTCAATTCTTTAAATTGTTCCTGGAATGCATGTCTAATCTGGAAAAATCTAAATAAGTATGAGTTGGGCAGCTTATGTCTAGTCTGCATTTGAGATAAAGTCAGAAGAACTCCAAATGAAGTGATATCCTTGAGCGTTTTAACTCCCTTAACCGCCCATACTCCTGGATCTGGAATGTTATAGAAATGAGGTAGTTTATGATTCATCCATATTGGTGTCGATGGGGAAAACCCTCCATAGCTGGGGGATGCTAACTTCACCACTAGTTCCCATGCCCTAATAGTAGCTTTCATAGTCAATGTCAGAGGCAGGTGAGATTTGGCACCACGAAATAACACCAAGCGCAGGCTTTCATAGGAACCCAACTGTGCCGCCTCCAATACTGTGGCAGCATCTCCATCATCTGACATTAACCATCTTCTGGCAAATACCATTTGGCCAGCCAAAAAATACTTATGCCAATCGGGCAGTGCCAGTCCCCCTTGATCCCCTGGTTCTTGTAATACTTTGGTTCCTATCCTAGGGGGTTTGGGAGCCCAAAAAAATTAACTAATAATCCCTTCAATCTGCTTGAAATATGCTTTGGGTATCCAAACTGGTGTATGGCGTATAAAGTATAATAATACCGGAAGGAACTTCATCTTGAGTAGACTTATTCTACCTATTAGCAAAAGGGGTAGTTTGCTCCAAGCCTGCACTTTTTGTTTGAGAAGGGTCAACAAAGGGAGTAAATTTAGAGGGATGTATTCCTGAATCTTTGCCGTAATTTTCACCCCCAAATATTTGAGTGATGTAACCCATTGCAGAGGCATATTTGGATTAGCTTTTTCTCTGGCCTTATTGTCGAGTGGTAAAATGGACGACTTACTCCAGTTTACTTTCAACCCAGAGAATTTTCCAAATTCATCTAGAATCTTCAGTACTGCCTTTAACGAGGTATCAGGGTCATTTAGAAACAGGAGCATGTCGTCTGCGTATAGAACTAATGTTTCATAAATTGTGCCTACTTTAATTGCCTGCACTTCCCCAGAGGACCTCAGAGCGATGGCCAGGAGCTCCATAACCAGGGCAAACAGGAAAGGGGACAATGGACATCCCTGTCTAGTGCCCCTGCCCACCTCAAAGAAATCCGATATCCTCGATCCCATTCTGATAGCCACTTTTGGGTTTCTATATAACATGGAGATCCAACGTCTAAATTGCGCCCCAAAACCCATGGTCTCCAATACTTTAAACATGAACGACCAATCGACAGAGTCGAAGGCTTTTTCAATGTCCATCGACACTACAATTCTGGTATCTGTTTCTGTCGGTGGGAGTTGCATGTGGGTAAAAAGTCTTCTTAAATTAGTATCAGTCGACTTTCCCAGCATAAATCCGGTCTGATCAATATTTACCACAGTTTGAATAACTAGAGCTAGTCTGGTTGGCAGTATTTTGGTCAAAATTTTAAGATCTGCGTTTAATAATGCTATGGGGCGATATGAGGCACATTCAGTTGGGTCTTTCCCTGGTTTAGGCAAAAGAATCATGTAGGCCTCAAGCATGGATTCTGGAATTGAATTCTCAATACTGTGTTCTAATAACCAGTTAAATTTCATAGCAAGTTGAGCTACATGTGCATTGTAAAAGTCAGCTGGGAAGCCATCAGGACCCGGGGCCTTGTTGGAGGGAAAGGCAAAAATTGCCTTTTGTACCTCTTTAATTGTTATTTTAGCCTCTAGTGTATCGCGGTCTTCTATAGTTAAGCTAGGTATAGGCAGTTTTGATAGTAACGAATCTAGCTCCTTAGTATCATATTGGGGAACTGGTGAATATAAGGTAGAAAAGAAATCAATGAATTCCTTCATAATCAGCGACGGGTCGGTGACCAGTGTTCCCCCCTTGTCCCTTATGGCTGGTATGTGTGTCAATGGGTGGTAGTCTGCCACTAACATAGCTAAAAGTTTTCCACTCTTGTCCCCTTCTGCAAATATCGTGTGTGCATTCCTTTTTAGTTCTGTTTGTGTTAGCCCTTTAATATGCAATGACAAATCTCTCCTTGCTTCCAAAAGAGCCTCATACAAGGCTTTAGTAGGGGCCTCCGCCTGCCTTATCATTCACTCTTGCTGTTTTTATGGCTGAAATGCATTCCCCTCTTACCACCACCTTAAAGGCGTCCCACACCACTGATGGTTCTGAAGAGTCGATATTAGTAGACCAATATGTTTTAATTGTCTCCTCTAGCTGAGTCGTTATTTGTTCATGCTGTAGCCAGCTGGGTGAAAGTCGCAATCCACCCTTAGTCTGTCCGGTCGAAAAAGACAGAGTCAAAGACAAGGGATTGTGGTCTGACAGTCCCCCTGCCATATATTCAACATCTATTACATATTGTAAGGTTCGAGTGTTGCCAAACGCCAGATCGATTCTGGCCAATGAACCATGCAACAGTGAAATATGAGAATAACCCTTATCCTTAGGATGTTTCCATCTCCAAAGCTCAACCAACCCATCCGTTTAAGTCAGGTGAACTCCCTCTGTTCAAATTAGAAAAGTCCAGGGCCGCGTCCAAAATGGCATTGAAATCTCCCAAAAAGAACGTTGGCAGATGTAAAAATTGAGCCAATTTAGTTAGCATGTCATACAATAATTGGGCTTGGAATGGGGGGGAGTATGTAAACATTTACCAGCAAAATTTGACAATGATATACATTCAATACTACAGCCACAAACCTCCCCCCCGGATCAGAAATGACCCGTTGGATAATGCACGGGACCGACCTGCTTATTAGTATGGAAACTCCTCTGGCAAAGGTAGAAGAGCCCTCTGAATCCACGGTTTGTGCAGGGACATTACCCTATTGCCATCCAGATGCGTTTCTTGTGGAAAAATGATGTGTGGTTTTGACTGTTTCAAGTATTGGAACACCGAGGCCCTTTTAAATTTATTGTTCAGGCCTCTGACGTTCCAAGACACCACTCTTAATTTATCCACCATTAGTATTGTTATTATAATGAAAGCCCTTACCACTTTCCGGTGGAACCCTTATCCTTCTTTCACTGAACACCATACATTCTAATAGTGTTTCTAAAACAAAGGTTACTGAGATAATTTCAGTTATATGAGCTGTGACAAGTAAACCCCCCCCCCCCCCGCTATTATACCAGAAACAAAAAAAACTGCAGTAAAAAAAATGAAAAAAGAAAACAAAAAACAAAAAAGTTCCGGCATGTAGCTTTTTCCCAGAAAAATGAACCAATCCTGATGGAGAGTTCCAACCGCATTAATCAAAGTTCGGCAGTATTTCCTGTGTACTGGTCTCTTCTACTGTGTGCTCCAATAAATAGAAAGAGTGAATTTTTTGGAGCAGATGTGTGAATGCAAAAATGATCCTCTGGCCAGCAGGATCCCATCAGCTTTGTGGGGTGGTTGCCCCTTCTGCGAAGTACTCCAGTGCTGTATCGTGAGAAATAATAGTCATTTGTTAGACATCCTGAGTGTATACTTGTCAAAATACTGGAAACCAGGAGAAAAAGAAATCCTTGAGGTGAGGGATCTTCTTGAGGCTTCGATCTTGAATCAACGGATCTAGTCAACTGGTGCAAGGAGTATACCCAGTGGTGTAAGCCTGTCCTGGGCCTGCTTTTAATCACTGACTGTCTTAAGTCATGTGTCAGTTTTGTCCTTCACCATCCATTAGCGTCACTTTTCAAATGATTCCATGCATGCGTTTACCTGAGCTGGTGATTATCGCTCAAATGTATTTCTCCAAGTTAAAGTATGTACAGTCCAGCAAATGTAAGGCCTGAGTAACTGGTAAAAATACAACTCGCACAACTGGTGCAACTTTCCTGCAGAGTGTTACAGCCTTACTTGATCATTGAAAAATCTTCTGGCAGAGAACCTTTAAGAGAATTTCTTGTCCAGCCATTCACATGCCTCAGCAGGATTTTCAAAAAACTTCACTGTGCCTTTATATTGGACTCGTAGCCTGCTCGGGTATAACATGCTATATTGTACCTTCTTCTCACGAAGTCTCCTGCGTACTTCATTAAAGGAGCGGCGTTGCTGCTGCGTGGCCGCTGAAGAATCCCGAAACAACATTAGGCGCGCATTTTCATGTTTCAGTTCCTGATTCCTTCTAGATTTTGCTAGGATCATGTCCCTGTCTCTATAGTTCAGGAATCTGACCAGGAAAGGTCTGGGATAGGCTCCAGGAGGTCTTCTCCCTGTGGTGACCCTGTGTGCTCTTCTCTACCACATAAGTTGGGGGTAAATCCTCCAGGGACAGCAATTGTTTAAATAGAGCCTCAGCAAAGAGTATAGGCTTTTCCCCCTCTGCACCTTCAGGCAGGCCCACCACCCTGATATTGTTCCTCGTTTGACGGTCTTCAGCATCATCTGCTCTATGTTGCAGGGACTTCACCAGGTCCCGGAGTTCAGCTATGTGTAGGCCTTGGGAGTGAGAAGTGTCTTCCACCCCTGAGACTCTGTCTTCCACTGTGGTGAGCCTGCCCCCGATTTTGTCCAGATTATGTCTGATCAATGTGCACTGATGACAAGTGATCTATGCGCCCCCTGAGCTCTGACTTACTTATGTTGATGGCTTCTAGGATCGGCCTGGTAATCGCATCCGCGTCCACAGCCAGTATTTGCTCCTCTGCCACCTCCTGTTCAGCGTTCGTCTCCTCTGAGCCCCCTGTCAGCGCCATGTTTGTCGTCTTGTGTGTGGCGCGCTGTTCTGACCTCCGTGCAGACAAGATGGCGGGGGCAGAGTCTCGTTCAGCCTCCTTAACAGAGCGTGTCTGGCGCTGATCTTTCTGCTGCTTCTGTGCCTTTTTAGATGCCGAGGAATGCATAGTCATGACCCTCTCACCTTCCCCAGATGCTGGTAAAGGTTAGAAGTAAATATGTTCACTCCAATCCAAAGGATTTGATCAGGATGTGTGGAGCTCCACAGAGATGCGTGCTGCCCTGATCACACCAAGGCCACGCCCCCCCGGCCTGGTTCACATTTATGCATTTTTTAGTGCGTTTTCAGTTTTGCAGAAACACACTACAGTCCATTTAACATGGCTTCCTATGGATGTAGTTCACATCTGTGCATTTTATGGAAAGGGCCAGGGACTTTTTACTGGTTTTTGGTTCCATAGACTTCAATGGATCAAAAGCGTGTATTGAAAAACACAAAATGCACCTGGAAAATGCAAACTGCAACCTGCATAGGTGTGAACCAGGCCTAAATTCATATATGTGCAACAGCAGCAGTTGAATATTGTTCTACATAATAAACAAGTCCTTAATAAGTACTGCTATGTGCTCTGTCTTCTTATATTCCTTCTCATATAAAGGTATGAAGTGAGTTCCACCACCACTAATGCACTGCACTTATATTTGCATAAAATATCATATTTTTACCAAAACATATAGTGCATTCAGTGTAATACTACTTTTTCCACTCTTAAATGTGAAAAATGTCCAGTGAATACCACCACTCCGCGCTTACCTCAAGGGTACCCTTT
The DNA here is from genome assembly GCF_042186555.1 of Aquarana catesbeiana. Classification (NCBI taxonomy): domain Eukaryota; kingdom Metazoa; phylum Chordata; class Amphibia; order Anura; family Ranidae; genus Aquarana; species Aquarana catesbeiana. The sequence continues at coordinate 523,554,770 of NC_133324.1, read as the reverse complement.
GAAAAAGTCACGTGGGCGGAGATGAAATGCATCAGGGCGGAGCCTAGTGATGTCAAGGCATTACTCGGAAGTGCCCGATGGATTACTCAGAGGTCTCAATCTTAAAGGGGGTATGCACCCTGATGGCATACAGTGATTTTTTTGTGTACTGCTGGATTAGTGCATCTTCTTTGTAAATGGTATTTATATAGTCTTTTAATAAAGAGATTTTTTTAATGATAAAACACTATGTGGAGATTTTATTCCCTTTGAGCGGAGGAGACAGTGGAGAAATACCCCAAAATATTAAGGTCCACATTATAAGGTTAAGCTGACCAAGTGGAAACAGACCAGAGGCATCCTGAGGAAGTGGATGAGACCCTGTAAAGGGGAAAGCACATGGTGACCTATTTTTTATACAATATGTCAACATACTGAGGTGCGTGCAGTATGATATTTTGCACAGATATAAGTGCAGTGTATTAGTGGTGATGAAACTCACTTCATACCTTATATGACAAGGAATACAAGAAGGCACAGCACATACCAGTACTTTTTAACCACTTCCCGCCCGGTCAATAGCATATTGACGTCCGGGAATTGGTTGCGTTATCCTGACTGGGCGTCATATGACGTCCAGCAGGATAACATGCCGGCGCACGCCTGCGGTGGCGCGCAGCGCGGCGATCGGGGCCGGCGTGTGTCCCTTGGACACAGCGCTTCCCCGATCACGGTAAACAGCCAATTTCATTGGCTGTTTACCCCGTGATCGGCTGTGTCAAAGTCACAGCCGATCACCTGTCACAACAAACTCAGCGGCGCTCCGTGTGCGCCGCCGAAGGCATGCAGAGCAGGGATCGAGGAAGGCGAGTGTCCCTTGGACACAGCGTTTCCCCGATCAGGGTAAACAGCCAATGAAATTGGCTGTTTACCATGTGACCGGCTGTGTCCAATCACAGCCGGTCACAAATGTAAACAACGAGTAGCCTATACCATCTGATCCCTGCTCTCTCCTCACACACCAATTGTGTGAGGAGAGAGCAGGGATCAGTGACTAAAATCAGTGTCTGTCTGACATTTTATTGTATTGTAGTGTGCACAACCCCCCCCCCAATAAAGAGGACCTGTCACACAGCCCAGCCAATCAGACCATCTGTCAATCAGCTTATCTGTCAATCAGCCCATCTGTCACAGGCCCACCGCCATCGGTACCGCCACACAGGCTACCAGTACCGCCATCGGTACCACCACCAGTAACGCCACTAGTACCTCCATCAGGCCCACTATCTATACTGCCACATAGGCCGCTACCAGTATCACCACTAGTGCCGCCATCGGTACCACCGCCATCCGTACCACATCATCCGATTCTGGTTCGGAATACCAGCCAGTGGAGGATAGTGGATCAGAGTCCGAGTCCGCGGAGGAAACCGTCCCAACCAAAAGAATGAGATCAGGACCAAGATCACGAGATCTGCCCACCACCAGCAGCGCCAGACCCCAGGAAAAGGAGCCCAGTACAAGTACTGGAATTACCCGCCCAACCCGAAGAACCCAGCCCCAGTCCTACCTTCCCGATGCCCTGGCAAACCCCTTATGGTTTCCTGCCAACTCAGGATCCGCTATCATCCCCCCTTTCACCGCACAGCCAGGTGTGCAGCCCGACACTACAAATTTTTCTCAATTCCCATTATTTTTCTGCAGAATATGGTGGATCAAACTAATTTGTATGCATCCCAATTTATTGCTGCCAACCCCAATTCTTCCTACTCCCGCATGTTCCAGTGGCGATGTGTCACACTGGATGAATTTAAATTGTTTTTGGGCCTAACTTTCAAAATGGGGCTTACAAAAAAGAACGAAGTCCATGCATATTGGTCCACCAACCCCATCCAACACATACCCATATATTCCGCTGTCATGTCCAGGACACGATACAACATGATTATGCGTTTTCTCCACGTCAATGACAATTCACAGTGCCCTCCCCGAGATCATCCCAACCATGACAAATTGTACAAGATACACCCCCTAATCAATTCCTTTTCGCAGCGATTTAGAGAAGTTTTCATCCCAGACCAAAAAATTTGTGTGGACGAGTCCCTTATACATTTCACTGGCCGACTGCACTTCAAGCAGTATATACCAAGCAAGAAAGCCAGGTATGGGCTGAAGTTAAATAAATTATGCGATCGAGCCACTGGATATGTCTTCACATTCCGGATCTACGAAGGCAAAGACTCCCAGCTCCAGTCCCGTGACTGCCCCACATATATTGGAACCAGTGGGAAAATTGTCTGGGAGCTGGCATACCCCCTGTTCGAAAAAGGATACCATTTATATGTCGATAACTATTATACCAGCCTGCCCCTTTTTCGTCATCTTTACAGTAAAAAAACCCCGGCCTGTGGTACCTTAAAAAAAAACCGTAAGGGATTCCCACAAAATCTGTTGACAAAAAAATTACAAAAAACGGAGAATCGGCATTCATGAGGAACGAGGAGCTGTTGGCCATGAAGTGGAGGGACAAGAAAGATGTCCACATCCTCTCTACCATCCACAATGACACCGTGGTGGAGATCCAAAGAAGACGTGGCCCCATTGTAAAGCCTGAATGTGTCCACGACTACAATATGTATATCGGGGGTTGTTTTTAAACGATCAGATGCTACAGCCCTATTTATCAACCAGAAAGTCCCGTTACTGGTACAAGAAAGTTGCCTTTCACCTGTTTCACATGGCCCTCTTTAATTTGTTTGTCTGCTACCAAAAAGCAACTCAAAACCAACAAGTCACCTACGTCAAGTATATTGAAGATATTGTCACTGCCCTCATTTACCAACAAGGTCCCGCCCCAGGAAGCATTCGCTCGGATAATGTGAGTCGACTTCACGAGCAACACTTTCCCTATAGAATTCCCCCCACAGAATTCCAGCTATTATTGTCCCCAATGTCCCTCCCAACCTGGCCTGTGCATCGGAGATTGCTTCAAAACTTATCATACATCCATCCAATATTAGTTCCCTGTATTATTACCAGACTGCCATTTCCCCATTTGCCTGCTACCATGTTAATTAACTGACCCTGGCCTGTTTACTGACGATGTCTTTGCTTGCCGATTTAAACAATGTTTCTGACTTCCACGTGCACCGACCTTGGCCTGTTAATCGACCATGTTTTTGCCTGCCACTTGGACTGATCTTTTGGCCATCTACTTTAGTACAAAGGGGTCTCACTTATGTGAGGGGCTTTAGAATAGCGTTCTGAGTAGAGAAAAACAGTTTTTCGTTTTCTGTGCTCCCAGAACAGGGTCTGGTTGCCCGGAGGCTTCAAAGCGATTTGGGTGGGAGAAGCCTCTACCCCTGTCCCCCTGGCCCTAAGCTTGATGGACCATATTGCTGCCTGTAATGACCCATGACATTATGGACCATGTTTCTTCCTGCTGTGTTGACCATATATCTGCCTGCTGCCTCTACTGACTTTGGACAGTATTTCTGCCGGGACACCTCTGCCTGCTACCTGGACCTGTGCTTTGGCTGTGCTCTGGCTGTGCTGACAGTATCTCTGCCTGTACGAACTAAGGACAGTATTCCTGCCTGCTGCCTGGATGATTGCTTTTGTTGTCGCTGACCTCATTCCTGCCTGCTGCCTGGACCGATGCTCTCCTCTTTGGACCACTGCACTTCTAAAACCACAGGTAATCTTTTGTTATTTGGTATGTACCTGCTATGTGTTAGAAATATGAGGGGCCTTCAAAAATGTGATCAGTAGTCAGAAAATGATATGTGTAATTAATGCTGCTAGAATGCCTGGAGGTGCTACTTGGATTTTGGGCCTCTGTATGTGGCCAGGCTGTGTAAAAGTCTCAAACATGTGGTATCGCCATACTCAGGAGGAGTAGCAGAATGTATTTTGGGGTGTCATTTTTTCTATGTACATGCTATGTGTTATAAATATCTTATAAAGGGACAACTTTGTGTAAAAAAAAAAAATGCATTTTCATTTTTTTCCACATTTTCCAAAAACTTCTGGAAAAAAATGAACCATTCAAAAGACTCATTATGCCTCACAGATTATACGTTAGGGTGTTTTCTTTCCAAAATTGGGTCATTTTCTGGACAATTCCATTGTCCTGGTGCTCCAGGGCCTTCAAAAATGTAATAGGTGGTTGAGAAATGAGATGTGCAATTTATGCTTGTAGAACGCCTGAAAGTGCTACTTCAATGTTGGGCCTTTGTATGTGGCCAGGCAGTGTAAAAGTCTCACACATGTGGTATCGCCATAATCAGGAGGAGTATTGGAATGCATTTTGGGGTTTCATTTTTGGTATGTACATGCTATGTGTTAGAAATATCTTATAAATGGACAACTTTGTGTAAATAAAATGCATTTTCTTTTTTTTTCCACTTTTTTCAAAACCTTCTGGAAAACAATGAACCGTTCATAAGACTCATTATGCCTCACAGATTATATGCTGGGGTGTGTGCTTTCCAAAATGGGTTCATTTTGTGGATAATTCTATTGTTCTGGTGCTCCAGGGCCTTCAAAACTGTAATAGGTGGTTGAGAAAGGATATGTGCAATTTATGCTTGTAAAACGCATGAAAGTGCTACTTCAATGTTGGGCCTTTGTATATGGCCAGGCTGTGTAAAAGTCTCACACATGTGATATCGCCATACACAGGAGGAGTAGAGGAATGCATTTTGGGGTGTCATTTTTGCTATGTACATGCTATGTGTTAGAAATATCTTATAAATGGACAACTTTGTATAAAAAAAAATGCATTTTCATTTTTTCCCCACATTTTCCAAAAACTTCTGGAAAAAAATGAACCGTTCAAAAGACTCATTATGCCTCATAGATTATACGTTGGGGTGTGTGCTTTCCAAAATGGGGTCATTTTGTGGACAATTCAATTGTCCTGGTGCTCCAGCGCCTTCAAAAGTGTAATAGGTGGTTGAGAAAGGATATGTGCAATTTAACCTTGTAGAACGCATGAAAGTGCTACTTCAGTGTTGGCCCTTTGTATGTGGCCAGGCTGTGTAAAAGTCTCACACATGTGGTATCGCTATACTCAGAAGGAGTAGCAGAATGTATTTTGGGGTGTAGTTACAATTATGCATATGCTGTGTGAGAGAAATAACCTGTTAATATGACCAGTTTGTGTAAAAAAAAAAAAAAATCTTAATTTTCCCAAGAATTGTGGGAAAAAATTACAGCTTCAAAAAACTCACCATGCCTCTTAGTAAATACATTGGACTGTCTACTTTCCAAAAGGGGGTCATTTGGGGGGTATTTGTACTTTCCCGGCTTGTTCGTGTCTCAAGAAATGAGATAGGCCTTCAGGTGAGATAGTACATCAGGTGTGATCAATTTTCAGTGATTAGCACCATAGTTTGTAGACTCTATAACTTTCACAAAGACCAAATAATATACACTAATTTGGGTTATTTTTACCAAAGATATTTAGCAGTATAAATTTTGGCACAAATTTATGAATATGACTTGTTTGCAAAATTTTACAATAGAAACTAAAAAAAAGTACGTTTTTTTCAAAATTTTCGCTTTTTTTTGCTTATATCGCAAAAAATGAAAAACCCAGTGGTGATTAAATACCACCAAAAAAGAAAGCTCTATTTGTGAGAAGAAAATGATAAACATTTTGTTTGGATACAGTGTACCATGACTGAGTAATTGTCATTCAAAGTGTGAGAGCGCTGAAAGCTGAAAATTGGTCTGGGCGGGAAGGTGCATAAGTGCCTGGTATTGAAGTGGTTAAGGACTTGTTTTATTGAACTGGTTTGTAGCCCAATATTAAACTGCTGTTGCACATATATGAATTTAGAGTACAAATAGGAACTGTAATTATCAGCACTTTAATTGGCTCTTCCATGGGACTATTTTTGTTATAATGTTGGAGGTTATTTATTGCATCTGTTGACATCAATGTTGGGGGGTATTATTGTGTCTGACACCAATGCTGGGTTTTATTATTGCACACAGTGAGACCAAAGTTGGGGGTTATTTTACTCCAACTTCTTCAGTGTGTAATGGCATATGTTGCATACAATGCAGCAGGACCAAAACCTTTGAGTTTCGAGGTGAGAAGTTATTATTAATATTATACAGGATTTATATAGCACCAGCAGTTTACGTAGCGCTTTGCAACTTGAGGGTAGACAGTACAAATACAATACACTTTAATACAGTAGGAATCAGAGGGCCCTGCTCCTTAGAGCTTACAATCTAAGCGGAAAGGTCAAGAGATACAAGAGGTAATAACTGTGGGCGATGTGCTGATTGAGAAGATAAATGTTGTTAGGTGGGGGCCAGATAGGCTTCTCTGAAGAGATTTCAGGGATCGTCTGAAAGTGGATAAAGTAGGAGAAAATCGGACAGATTGGGGTAGAGCATTCCAGAGGATGGGAGAGGCTCTGGAGAAGTCCTGAAGGCGAGCATGGGATGAGGTGACAAGGGAGTTTGAGAGCCGGAGGTCTTGGGAGGAGCGAAGAGAACGATTAGGTTGGTATTTTGAGACTAGGTTAGTGATGTAGCTGGGGGCCAGGTTGTGGATGGCTTTGTGAGTTATAGTTAGTATCTTCAATTTAATTTGGTGGCTGAGTGGCAGCCAATGGAGGGATTGGCAGAGGGGTATAGCAGAGGCTGAGTGGTTTGTGAGGTGGATGAGCCTGGCAGCAGAGTTCATGATGGACTGAAGTGAGGATATTTAGAGGTAAGCCAATGAGGGAGTTGCAGTAGTCAAGGCGGGAGATGATCAGGGAGTGGATTAGAACCTTTATGGTGACATTGGTTAGGAAGGGGCATATCTTGGAGATGTTGCAGAGGTTGAGGCGGCAAATTTTGGATAGCGATAGGATGTGGGGGCCGAAAGGTTAGTTCAGAGTCCAGGATTACACCTAGGACCTTGGCGTGGGGGGACAAGTTGATAGTAGAGCCGTTGATATTGATAGAGAAATCAGGGGAAGTGCTACCTGAGGAAGGAAATACCATGAGCTCTGTTTTGGACAGGTTGAGTTTGAGGAAGTGATGTGACATCCAGGCTGATATGTCTGCTAGTAAGTTGGTAATGCCTGAGGAGACAGATGGAGAGAGCTGGGGGTGGAGAGATAGATTTGGGTGTCATCAGTGTAGAGATGATATTTAAAGTTATGCTGTTATTGTTCGGCCTTCTGGAAGTGTTAGGGGGCTGCACTTGAGGGCCTCTATAATTTTCAAGTTGACCACCACTCGTCTAAGGATATTAGTGGTATACCCCAAAGTTTAGTGTTGAGGATTAAAAGTACAATTTCTTTGTTTGCAGAGGACACCAAGCTACTGTATGTAGTGGAACCCTACAGGATGCCTCTGACTTACAAGCAGACACTATTTAATTGGGCAACTAGGTGGCAAATGAGGTTTAATGTTGATAAAAACATGCATGCACCATACATACTAGGAGTACAACTGGGGGAGTTAATGGCCAAGAGGGATGGGTGTTCTGGTAGATCCTAGACTTTATAACAGCATGCAATGCCAAGTTGCAGTTTCTAAAACAAGACAAATATTTTCTTGTATTAAAAGAGGTATAGATTAATTTACAGGGCTTTTTTGTAAGACACTGCAAGATCAGCTCTTTGCAATTTTGTTTCTTACTTATAATGCAGTTTCACATAACGATAAGACCCAAAGAAGGGAAAGACCCCTCTCTGTGTTCCAGTTATCGTCCAAATTTCATTTATTAATAAAGAGAGAGGTTTATTCCAAAATTTTTGTAAAGCGTTTAAGACCCTTAAATACATTGCTTATACATCTAGAGCAAGCGGGGTTTGTTCCTTCCCGATGGACAATACAATTTAGGCTTTGACCAGTTTGGGCGCAGAGCATTGTGCTCGGAGCCTACCCAGGTGATACAACAGCGAGAGCCAGACAGTCTGGGCGGAGGTAACCACGCATTCGTCTAAGGCTCGCCAGTTCCTAAATGTCTTGCAGGACAATTTCATGGTTTAGATGGTAGACGGACCAACTAGAAATAAAGCATTACTGGATCTACTGATTACCAACAATACAGACCTAATCACGGATGTGGAAATACGGGGCAATTTAGGAAACAGCGATCACAGGTCAATTGGCTTCAGTATAAATCACACACATAGGAAACATAAGGGGAATACAAAGACACTGAATTTCAAGAGCCAACTTCCTTAAACTATGAACCTTGTTAGAAGGCATGAATTGGGATAAAATCTTAGGAACAAAGAACACAAAGGAGAGATGGGTTTGCTTTAAGAGCATATTAAATAAGGGCATTAGCCAATGCATCCCATTGGGTAATACATTTAAAAGAGCGAACAAAAGTCCTGGATGGCTTAACTCCAATGTAAAAATGCATATAAAAGCAAAGGAGGGGCGCATGCGTGGCTTCTAGACATGGCAGACGTGTGAGGCATCGGCTCCAACCCTTGCCGACTCTCCGGGACTCCAGCTTCCAGCTACACAGCTTTGCCAGCCATGGGAGTCACCTCCCTACACTCCCGTGGCGATTGTGCACCCCATGGGCAAAATAGGCGATCAAAGGCACGTCTACTCCTCGTTCCCCGGGCCGCGATCCTCCTACACCATGGACCAATACCTGCTTAGGCCTGCATCCCCGGCCTCAAGTATCCAAGATGATGCGCCGGACTCGCTAGAGCATAATGCGGCTGAGGCAAGTTTACTTTTTGCTCTCTTCCCACACAATCCTAGGGTGCCTCTACCCCCCTGACTGCTGAGGGGTTAGATGCAAAACTGCACACTTTGCTCCAAGCTCTCACCCGCAATATGGCGCAAGAGGTGGGGAAGTTAGCCAAAGAACTGAGGGGTGAGATGGTACAACTAGGGGAACGTACCGACACCCTAGAAACAAAATTCGATGAGCTTGTCCTGAAGGAGGACAATGCTACTATTAACCACTTCCTGCCCGGCCCATAGCAGATGACGGCCGGGCGGTGGTTCCTTTATCCTGACTGGGTGTCATATGACGTCCAGCAGGATAACATGTGGGGGCGCGCATCGCAGCGATCGGTGGAGTGGTGTGTCAGCCTGACACACCGCTCCACCGATCTTGGTAAAGAGCCTCCAGCGGAGGCTCTTTACCACGTGATGAGCCATGTCCAATCACGTCTGATCACCATGTCAATAGGAAGAGCCGTTGATCGGCTTTTCCTCACTCGCGACTGTCAGACGCGAGTAGAGGAGAGCTGATCGGCGGCTCTCCTGACAAGGGGGGTCTGCACTGATTGTTTATCAGCGCAGCCCCCCTCAGATCACCACACTGGACCACCAGGGATCGCCACTAGGACCACCAGGGAAGGGGCAACATGTGGATGGCCAGGTATATACCCCATGGCCATCCACATGTGCCCAATGTGCCCAATCTGTGCCAATCAGTGCCCACAAATGGGCACTGATTGGCACCATTAAGTTTCAGTTCTGCCCAGCAATGCCACCAGTTTTATCAGTGCCACCAATCAGTGTCATCAGTGCCACCTGTCAGTGCCCACTGATGCCACCTGTCAGTGCCCATCAGTGCCCATCTGTGCCCACCTATCAGTGCTCATCAGTGCCACCCATAAGTACCAATCAATGCCACCTACGAGTGCCCATCAGTGCCGCCTATGAGTGCCCATCGGTGCCACTTATGAGTGCCCATCGGTGCCACATACCAGTGCCACCTATCAGCGCCCATCAGTGACACCTCATCGGTGCCCATCAGTGCCGCCGTATCAGTGCCCGTCAGTGCAGCCATATCAGTGCCCATCATTGAAGAAGAAAACGTACTTATTTACAAAAAAAAATAACAAACAAAGAAAAGCTTTTTTTTTTTCAAAATTTTCGGTCTCTTTTTATTTGTTGCGCAAAAAATAAAAACCGCAGAGGTGATCAAATACCACCAAAATAAAGCTTTATTTGTGGGAACAAAATGATAAAAAATTTGTTTGGGTACAGTGTTGCATGACCGCGCAATTGTCATTCAAATTGCAACAGCACTGAAACCTGAAAATTGGCCTGGTATTGAAGTGGTTAAACATACTGTCACCCAGCTCCAAGCCCAGCAAGAAGATTTGGAAAATAGGGAGCGCAGGCAGAATCTGCGGATCAGAGGTATCCCAGAAACCGTGGAAAATCAGGAAATCCGCCCCTATCTACTAAGCCTCTTCAGTGTAGTGGCCCCCAATGTCCCCGATATTGACTGGCAACTGGACAGAGCCCACAGATCACTGGCTCCCAAACACCCAGCTGGAGCAAATCCAGGAGACATCATTGTCCGTTTCCATTATTATGACATTGCAACCCGCAACAAATCCAGCTTCGATTTCAAGGGGTCAAAGATCCAGATTTTCAATGATCTTGCTCCCATTACTCTTGCAAAACGAAGGAATTTTCGCTCACTAACACTCCACCTCCAGGCCCATAAAGTTACATATCGCTGGGGCTTCCCCTTTCGCCTGTCTGCCTCCCATGATGGCACACAATATTCCCCGCGAGACCTTCAAGAAAGTGATGCCTTCCTGCATAACCTAGGTCTTCCACCCCTCCCTGAAGAGGACATTGCACCGCTCCCTGTCAAACCTAAGACACCAGCAGCCCCAAGTCGCATCTGGACCCCAGTGAGACAGAAACATCACAAGTCCACCTTCACTCCCCAGAGATGCCCTTCTTCCAGGTATCCAACCTGATGATTACAACTCCACGACCTGGTTTTGATCTTTGATTTTACCCGGCCCCCTGATGTTCTTTTTTCCATGTGGAGGCCTTTTTTCTACCCCACGCCCATGGGGTGTACGATTTGTTGGTGTATGGCTCTCGACATCAGGTCACACAATCTCCTTGATGTTTGGAGACTTAAACACCCCACACAAAAACAATATACATTTTATTCCAACCCTCAAGCTTTACTCCAGGCTAGACCATTTTTTTTGTCTCCTCTCCCCTACTGACATCCACAGTCTCCTCAGAAATTGACCCTATAACCTGGTCCGATCACTCTTTTGTACACTTAGAGATTGCCCTGTCTGCTGCCCCACCCAGAACATGCCATTGGAGGCACAATGAATCCCTGCTCCGTATTCCGGAGGCTAACAGCCTATCTGAATTTTCCAAACTCAATGAGAACACGGTTCCGGAGACCTCCACCTTATGGGAAGCCCACAAGGCCGTCTTTCAGGGTCAATGCATTTCCATAGAGAGAAAAGACACAGCCTTTCAAAGCTCCTCTCTCTTAAATAAACTCCAAAAGGCCGAGAGGCTCCTGATGTCTTCCCCCACAGTGGTTAGGCTCTGAACTGTTATCTTTTTACGAAACCAACTTCGATCCATAGGTATGAAAAGAATTGATAGTACATAGTTAGTCAGGTTGAAAAAAGACACAAGTCCATCCAGTCCAACCATAAAAAAACAAAAATAACAAAAAAACAATATACCCAATACTATACCCACAGTTGATCCAGAGGAAGGCAAAAAACCCCAGCAGAGCATGCTCCAATTTGCTACAGCAGGGGAAAAAATTCCTTCCTGATCCCAGAGAGGCAATCGGATTATCCCTGGATCAACTTTACCTATAAATGTCAGTACCCAGTTATATTATGTACATTTAGGAAAGTATCCAGGCCTTTCTTAAAGCAATCTACTGAGCTGGCCAGAACCACCTCTGGAGGGAGTCTATTCCACATTTTCACAGCTCTTACTGTGATAAATCCCTTCTGTGGTCCAAGCAGAAGTTTTACGAATAGTCTAACAAACCCCACAGAAAACTGGTAAATAAACTGAAACCTCACCCCTTCCACTCATCTCTGGACTTTCTTATGCAAGCTAATGGCACACCTACCTATTGTCCTCTTACCATGTCCAAAGTCTTTGGAGAATTCTACCATAAACTATACAACTGTCTAAATACAAATCCCAATCACCTCTTTATGCAAGAAAAATTTGACTCCTTTTTCGCATCCTTACATATGCCCAAACTTTCCTCGGCTCATCTTGCCTCCTTAAACTCCGCGATCACCCTGAAGAACTAGCTGATGTAGTGAAAAACCTCCCAACTCAAATCCCCGGCCCAGATGGCTTTACCTTACTCCTATTACAAAACATTTCCCCCGATTCTAAGTACACATTTACTATCCCTCTTTACCTCCTTGCTAAAGGGAGCTACTCCCCATCCCCACTTTCTCCACGCTTATATCTCAGTGATCCTAAAACCCGGCAAAAACTCCTCCCTCCCTGACAATTACAGGCCCATAGCTTTACTCAATTCCGACTACAAGATCTTCACCAAAATATTAGCTAACAGACACTCCCTTATAATCCCTAAACTTATACATGAGGATCAAGTAGGATTTGTCCCCGCTCGACATGCAGGCGACAACACAAGGCGCACCATTGATCTCATTGATCTGCTAAATAGAACAACACGTCCAGCCCTAATCCTAAGCCTAGACGCACAAAAGGCCTTCGACCAGCTAAGCTGGCCTTTCATGTTTGCTACCCTTTCCAGATATGGTTTTAAAGGCCCCTTTATTGCAGAGTTACATGCCTTATACTCCCGACCCACTTCCCAGGTTAAGCTTTCCTCGTTTCTTTCACCACCATTTCCATTGAGCAATGGCACCAGACAGGGGTGCCCATTATCCCCTCTGCTCTTTATACTATGTCTGGAGCCATTGGCTGGAGCTATTCGCACACGGCCTGACATACGAGTGGTCACACTACGACAGAGAGAGTACAAACTCTCTCTGTTCGCAGACATCCTGCTGACATTGACCAGTCCTCATACTTCCCTCCTGAATCTTCAGGATTTACTAGAAAAATTTGGCTCAATTTCAGGATACAAAACCAACACAAACAAAACAGAAGCTCTGCTGCTTCACATCCCCTCCTCTACCCTTGCCATACAACAACAGAATTACTCTTACCATTGCTGCCCACTTGCCCTCTAATACCTAGGGATACATATAACCTCCTCATATCACACCCTCTATCAGGTTAATTTCCCCCCTCTCTTCCGCGACATCTACCGACTCTTGTGTCAATGGGACAACCTCCCTATCTCTCTCTTAGGTCGGATCAATGTCCTTAAAATCTCCATCCTAACAAGACTCCTCTACTTGTTTGAAACTTTGCCAATCCCCATCCCAATGTCAAAACTCAAGGCCACACAGAGACTTTTTCTAAATTTTATCCTGCACAATAAATTACAACGTATAGCCAAGTCGGTAATATTAGCCCCTCGCTCCAGTGGTGGCGCGGGGGCCCCTGACCTTATCAAGTATTACTTTGCTACGCACCATAAACCAATTATTGCTTGGTCCGCCAGAATGGCCTCTAGTGGATGGTCGGAGATAGAAATGAGTATAACAAGCCCAGTACATCCCTGTTCCATGATCTGGTCTACCCTACCCACCTCTATTGCCCAACTTCGGAGCCTTTGTTTACTTCCGATGCTGTTCACACAATCGATATGGAAAAGATGCGCTTGTCAATTCTCCCTTTCTTCCTTATGCCCACCCCTGCTAAATTTGCTTTTTAATCCTGATATTCCAGACAGTTTGTCCTACACTCGAATATACCCCTGGACACAAGCAGGAATTTTCCAGCTCCGTAACATGGTCCATCCCCTTACCCGTACCCTATTACCTTTCATTGAACTACAGCGAAAACATCAGTTCCCTAAACATCTCTTTATTCATATCTTCAATTTAAACATTAATTCCATTTTCAGTCACAAACTCTGACTCTAGACAAACCCATCCCATTCGAACTCTTATGTGTCCAAGGCCCACACCAGATATTTATAAATTTCTCCACAATGCCCTCCCATTGACTAATACACACCATTTATATATGCAAAAGTGGTCCAAAATTCTCCAAAGACCTATTTCTCTCCCTCAATGGCAGAAAATATGGGAGGCGGTCTCCAAATCACGAAAGGTGCATTGAACAGAAAGAGACAGTTTATAAAATCTTATTTTTCTGGTATAGGACCCCCCCAGGTTCTACATAGATATGATCCCAAGGTTCCCCCAGTGTGCAGGACGTGCCAGGACAATGTTGGCTCTCTATTTCACATATTCTGAGACTGCCCCATTGTCCAACCGTTCTGGTCCTCCACCCAAGCACACCTACAAGCCCTATTCAAGATGAACCTACCCCTAGACCCGATCCACTATCTTCTAGGCCTGCCATTCCTGGGTATCTCCAAGCACACCCAAAAACTAGCCACCTTCTTCCTATTGGCAGCCAAAAGGGCTATCCACCTCCCCACCCACACTCCCACAGGTTTTGCAGATCCTGGAACAGATCCGTAGAATGGAAAACCTTACTGCAGTAATTCACGACTCACTCCCTCAATTTTCATTATTTTGAGACTTTGGGATCACTCCGAGCTTAACCCAAGTGCCATACCCTTAATTCCCTAATGATCAACGCATGCCCGCGTGATTTTGTTAGTCTAGTCCTCATAGAATACATACTGTTGTAGTATCCCCCTCCATGGTATCCTTCCCCTTCCCCCCCTTTTTTTTCCTTCAGTCAAGTTGCCTTAGAGTGCCCTAGTCCTACAGTTCGGGTACTCTGGAAATCTTGCTGATGACTGATCTGGAGAGTAATAATTCGAATTGGTTTGATATATTACCTTTTTGTTAAGCCTGCTCTCCTGATCCACCCTTCCTTTTTGTACTACCACCTATATTTGTATTACTGTACGTCTATTCTGTTGTCGTCTGCGTATGACCCAAGTAATCTTTGACAATCATACTGTTCAAAATGCACTATTTATTTTCTTTGAAGTTTCATATTGTTCATGGATAAATTCAAAAAAATATACAATTTAAAAAAAAAGCAAAGGAGAAGGCCTTCAAAAAATACAAGGTTAAGGGATCATTATCAGCATTCAGACTTTATAAAGAATGCAACAAGAAATGTAAGGGTGCAATTAGGGCGGCTAAGATAGAATACGAAAGACACATAGCGGAGGAGAGCAAAAAAAGCCCAAGAAATTCTTTAAGCATGTAAACAGTAAAAAAGGGAAGACAGACCATATTGGCCCCATAAAGAATGAGGAGGGACATCTGGTTACAAAGGATGGGGAGATGGTGAAGGTATTGAATTTATTCTTCTCCTCAGTCTTCACGAGGGAATCAGGGGGCTTCAGTAACCAAAACTGCAGTGTTTATCCTCATGACACATCACAGGAAGCGGCTCCATGGTTAACAGAGGACAGAATTAAAATTAGACTTGGGAAACTTAACGTTAATAAATCACTGGAACCAGATGGCTTGCACCCGAGGGTACTTAGGGAACTCAGTCAAGTAATTGCCAGACAATTGTTCCTAATTTTTACTGACAGTCTACTGACTGGAAAGGTACCAGCTGATTGGAGAAAAGCCAATGTAGCACCAATATTTAAAAAGGGCCCAAAATACATCCCTGGGAATCACAGACCAGTTAGCCTAACATCAATAGTATGCAAGCTCTT
The DNA here is from genome assembly GCF_042186555.1 of Aquarana catesbeiana. Lineage (NCBI taxonomy): Eukaryota > Metazoa > Chordata > Amphibia > Anura > Ranidae > Aquarana > Aquarana catesbeiana. The sequence continues at coordinate 523,539,283 of NC_133324.1, read as the reverse complement.
GGAGGGGATGATAAGGGACTATATACAAGATTTTAGTGAGAACAGTATAATTAGCAGTAATCAGCATGGATTCATGAAGAATCATTCTTGCCAAACCAATCTATTAACTTTCTATGAGGAGGTGAGTTGCCATCTAGATAAAGGAAGGCCCGTAGACGTGGTGTATCTGGATTTTGCAAAAGCATTTGACACAGTTTCCCATAAACGTTTACTGTACAAAATAAGGCATGGTCCGTTGGCATGGACCATAGAGTGAGTACATGGATTAAAATCTGGCTACAAGGGCAAGAGTTCAGAGGGTGGTGATAAATGGGGAATATTCGGAATGGTCAGGAGTGGGTAGTGGGATCCCTCAGGGTTCTGTGCTGGGACCAATCCAATTTATTTTTGTTCATAAACGACCTGGAGGATGGGGTAAACAGTTCAATCTCTGTATTTGCGGACGATACCAAGCTAAGCAGGGCAATAACTTCTCTGAAGGATGTGGAAACCTTGAAAAAAGATCTGAACAAATTAATGGGGTGGGCAACTACATGGCAAATTAGGTTTAATGTAGAAAAATGTAAAATAATGCATTTGGGTGGAAAAAAATATGAATGCAATCTATACACTGGGGGAAGAACCTCTGGGGGAATCTAGGATGGAAAAGGACCTGGGGGTCCTAGTATATTATAGACTCAGCAATGACATGCAATGCCAAGCTGCTGCTAACAAAGCAAACAGAATATTGGCATGCATTAAAAGGGGGATCAACTCCAGAGATAAAAGGATAGCTCTCCCGCTCTACAAGACTCTGGTTCGGCCGCATCTAGAGTATGCTGTCCAGTTCTGGGCACCAGTCCTCAGGAAGGATGTACTGGAAATGGAGCGAGTACAAATAAGCGCAACAAAGCTAATAAAGGGTCTGGAGAATATTAGTTATGAGGAAAGGTTGCGAGCACTGACCTTTTTCTCTCTGGAGAAGAGACGCTTGATAGGGGATATGATTTCAATTTACAAATACCGTACTGGTGAATTCACAATAGGAATAAAACTTTTTCGCAGAAGGGAGTTTAACAAGACACGTGGCCACTCATTCAAATTAGAAGAAAAAAGGTTTAACCTTAAACTACGTATTTTTACTGTAAGAGTGGCAAGGATGTGGAATTCCCTTCCACAGGCGGTGGTATAAGCGGGGAGCATCGATAGTTTAAAAAACGAATAGATAAGCACCTGAACGACCACAACATACAGGGATCTACAATGTAATACAAACATATAATCACACACATAAGTTGGACTTGATGGACTTGTGTCTTTTTTCAACCTCACCTACTATGTAACTATGAATGAATATTCGCTGTTACATAGTTACATAGTAGGTGAGGTCGAAAAAAGACACAAGTCCATCAAGTCCAACTTATGTGTGCGATTATATGTCAGTATTACCTTGCATATCCCTGTATGTTATGGTCATTCAGGTGCTTATCTAATGGTTGAAACACTGATCCTCAATCCAGCCAATCAGAAGCGGGTGTGGCCAAAAAAAGAGGACTCCCGATTGGCCGCCAAGGGAGGAAACGGAAGCCGCTGCCACCGCGATGACACGTGGAGAGCAGGGGAAGGGGAGGCTGCCGTCGCCGAGCAAGGGAACCCGCCGGTGAAGTGATGGGGTAAGTGACTGGGGGGGGGGGGGGTCGGTGGCCTACTGTTTGCTGCCCCCCCCCCAAAAAATTACCACCGGCCACCACTGGCTTTGACCTTAATGCATTACGCAACAAAACACCCCTCTGCCTCCTAGCAGGTGATGCGGAAAAAGCGTTTGCCCGCTTAGGTTGGTCCTTCTTGACAGAAATCCTGCTTCAGATAGGGATATCATCAAGTCTCTTGGTAATAATACTGGCTCTATACCAAACCCCCACAAAGAGGGTAAGCGTCAATGGGCTGTTATCAAATCAAATAGCTATAGGAAACTGTACGAGGTAGGAATGTCCTCTTTCACCTATCCTATACATTTTGGCAATGGAACATCTAGCAAATGCCATTAGAATGAACACGTCAATACAAGGTATTGAGATAGGTAATATGAAATTAAAAATGTGTCTCTTTGCTGATGACCTAATGTTACTTGTCTCAAACCCTCGCATCGCTTTTTCAGCACTTTTAAAAGAATGTAATGCCTTATCTGTTGTCAGTAACTTTAAGGTGAATATACAATTGTGCTCATAAGTTTACATACCCTGGCAGAATTTATGATTTCTTGCCTATTTTTCAGAGAATATGAATGATAAACACAAAAACTTTTCTTTCATTTATGGTTAGTGTTTGGCTGAAGCCATTTATTATCAATCAACTGTGTTTACTCTTTTTATATCATAATGACAACACAAACGACCCAAATGACCCTGATCAAAAGTTGGTGGTTTTGGCCTGATAACATGCACACAAGTTGACATAAAGAGGTTTGAATGGCTATTAAAAGGTAACCATCCTCACCTGTGATATATTTGCTTATAATTAGTGTGTGTGTGTATAAAAGGTCAATGAGTTTCTGTACTCCTGACAGACCCTTGCATCTTTTGTCCAGTGCTGCACTGACGTTTCTGGATTCTGAGTCATGGGGAAAGCAAAAGAGCTGTCAAAGGATCTGTGGGAAAAGGTAGTTGAACTGTATAAAACATGAAAGGGGTATAAAAAAGATATCCAAGGAATTGAGAATGCTAATCAGCAGTGTTCAAATTCTAATCAAGAAGTGTAGGGTTCTGTTGAAACCAAACCATGGTCAGGTAGACCAACTAAAATTTCAGCCACAACTGCCAGGAAAATTGTTTGGAATGCAAAGAAAATCCCACAAATAACTTCAGGTGAAATACAAGACTCTCTGAAAACATGTGGTGTGGCTTTTTCAGGATGCACAATAAGGAGGCACTTGAAGAAAGATGGACTGCATGGTTGAGTCGACAGAAGAAAGCCATTACTACGCAAATGCCACAAAGTATCCAACTTACAATACGTCAAACAGCTCAGAGACAAGCCTCAAACCTTCTTGCACAAAGTCATTTGGAGTGATAAGATCAAAATTGAGTTTTTTGGCCACAACCATAAACACTACATTTGGAGTCAACAAGGCCTATAATGAAAGGTACACCATTCCTACTGTGAAACACAGAGCTGATGTTTTGGGGATGTGAGAGCTACAAAAGGCACAGGAAATTTGGTCAAAATTGATGGCAAAATAAATGCAGTACGTTATTAAAAAGGAGGAACATTTGCATTCATCAGCTACGAAGCTGCGCATGGGACATACCTGGACATTCCAACATGACAATGATCCAAAACACAAGGCCAAGTCGACCTGTTATTGACTACAGCAGAATAAAGTGAAAGTTCTGGAGTGGCCATCTCAGTCTCCTGACCTCAATATCATTGAGCCATTCTGGGGAGATCTCAAACGTGCAGTTCATGCAAGACAGCCCAAGAAGTTACAGGAACTGGAGGCTTTTTGCCAAGAGGAATGGGCAAGTTTACCATTATTATTATTATTATACAGGATTTATATAGCGCCAACAGTTTACGTAGCGCTTTACAACTTGACACTACAAATACAATACACTTTAATACAGTAGGAATCAGAGGGCCCTGCTCCTTAGAGCTTACAATCTAAGAGGGAAGGTCAAGAGATACAAGAGGTAATAACTGTGGGTGATGTGCTGATTGAGAAGATAAATGTACAGTTGTTAGGTGGGGGCCAGATAGGCTTCTCTGAAGGGATGAGTTTTCAGGGATCGTCTGAAAGTGGATAAAGTAGGAGAAAATTGGACGGATTGGGGTAGAGCATTCCAGAGGATCGGAGAGGCTCTGGAGAAGTCCTGTAGGCGAGCATGGGATGAGGTGACAAGGGAGTTTGAGAGCAGGAGGTCTTGGGAGGAGCAAAGAGAACGATTAGGTTAATATTTTGAGACTAGGTTAGAGATGTAGCTGGGGGCCAGGTTGTGGATGGCTTTGTAAGTTATAGTTAGTATCTTGAATTTAATTCGGTGACTGAGTGGCAGCCAATGGAGGGATTGGCAAAGGGGTATAGCAGGCGCTGAGCGGTTTGTAAGGTGGATGAGCCTGGCAGCAATGTTCATGATGGACTGAAGTGGGGATAGCCTATTTAGAGGTAAGCCAATGAGGAGGGAGTTGCAGTAGTCGAGGTGGGAGATGACCAGGGAGTGGATTAGAAGCTTTGTGGTGACATTGGTTAGGAAGGGGTGTATCTTGGAGATGTTGCGGAGGTTGAGGCGGCAAATTTTGGCTAGTGATAGAATATGGGGCCGAAAGGTTAGTTAAGAGTCCAGGATTACACCTATGACTTTGCCTTGGGGAGATAGGTTGATAGTTGAGCCGTTGATATTGACAGAGAAATCAGGGGAAGTGGCACCTGAGGGAGGAAATATCATGAGCTCAGTTTTGGATAGGTTGAGTTTGAGGAAACGATGTGACATCCAGGCTATGTCTGCTAGTAAGTTGGTAATGTGTGAGGAGACAGATGGAGAGAGCTGGGGGATGGAGAGATAGATTTGGGTGCCATCAGCACAGAGATGATATTTAAAGCCGTGGGAGGCAATCAACAAGAGGAATGGGCAGCTTTACCATCTGAGAAGATAAAGAGCCTCATCCACAAATACCACAAAAAACTTCAAGCTGTCATTGATGTTAAAGGGAGCAATACGCAGTATTAAGAAATGGGTTATGCAAACTTTTGATCAGGGTCATTTGGGTAGTTTGTGTTGTCATTATGATTTAAAAAGAGTAAACACAGTCGATTGATAATAAATGGCTTCAGCCAAACACTAACCATGAGTGAAAGAAAAGTATTTGTGTTATCATTCATATTTTCTGAAAAATTACATAAATTCTGCCAGGGTATGTAAACTTATGAGCACAACTGTACATAAAACAGAAGCATTGGATGTATCCCTAAGGGAAGAGGAGGTAAATGTCTTGAGAAAAGACTTCACATTCTATTGGCAAGAGAAAAATTTGAAATACTTGGCTAAGACAGAGGGAAATTTATACACGCTAAACTACCAGCCACTAATCGCTTTCGAGACTACAGCATTCATGGTTTTGCAGAGTGGCATTGTTTAACCCTTTCGCTGCCAGAGCCACACATGTTTAGAAAATCATTCTAGGCCTGAAGAGTACATAAAACCCCCAAACATTATAAATTTTGTGAAAGTAGACACCTTAGAGCTGGGGTCGGCAACACGTCGATCGCAATCTACTGGTCAACTGGGGAAGGTTACCAGTCGATTGCAAATAGATCTCTGCCTTGCCAACCAAGTGATTTCCCCCAGAGGTGCCAAAAAGCGCAGGTGTGCAGTTAGCCAATCCTAGGCTGCAGAGGCAGCCGCATGTATGCTGCCCCCAGAATAGTTTGGGTGGGTTCGGGCTCTTGCCTGAACAGACCCGAGCTCTTACTCCTGTGAATCTTGGTCCTCGGATCTCCTCCCAGTTAACCACGTTCCTGCAAAGTTAAACGGATGTGAAGATCATTGCTTCCCTCTCTCTCTCTGTACTCAACAGCCCTCTCTTTCTAATTGATCCCTGGATTAATGGCCATTTCTACCCATCAGTCATAGTAAGGTAGGCTCTCATCACACCGCACCCCCCTGACCCCCCTGTACTGCACCCTTCTGATCTCCCTGCTGACCCCCCTGCACCATGTTTTCTTGATCCCCCTGCACCACACCCTCCTGACCCCCCTGCATTTTTCGGGGGGTGGGGGGGATTTTATGTGCTTGGGTGTAAATTTTTTTTTTTTTTTTGCTTAACTTTTTTCCCCTGGAGCCACTGGACTGTATGTGAAACCCCCCACTGTCAGGTCTGTAGGATGTACGGACCTGGCAGGGAAAGGGTTAAAATGGACAGCCTATGATTTTTGTATACATTCCAGGCTATACCAGAAGTTCTTCCGAATAGCATGTTTTGCACTTTTAAAATAGGTTTGGACCAGTGCCAAACCAAGATTAAAATATGACATGCTTATAAGGAAGAAACAACAAGGAGGACTGGGGCTACGCCTCGCAGATCAGGGTGGGTATACAGCTCAGCCTCACAGATCAGGGTGGGTATACAGCTCAGCCTCACAGATCAGGGTGGGTATACAGCTCAGCCTCACAGATCAGGGTAGGTATACAGCTCAGCCTCACAGATCAGGGTGGGTATACAGCTCAGCCTCACAGATCAGGGTGGGTATACAGCTCAGCCTCACAGATCAGGGTGGTTATACAGCTCAGCCTCGCAGATCAGGGTGGGTATACAGCTCAGCCTCGCAGATCAGGGTGGGTATACAGCTCAGCCTCGCAGGTCAGGGTGGGTATACAGCTCAGCCTCGCAGGTCAGGGTAGGTATACAGCTCAGCCTCACAGATCAGGGTGGGTATACAGCTCAGCCTCACAGATCAGGGTGGGTATACAGCTCAGCCTCACAGATCAGGGTGGGTATACAGCTCAGCCTCACAGATCAGGGTGGGTATACAGCTCAGCCTCACAGATCAGGGTGGGTATACAGCTCAGCCTCACAGATCAGGGTGGGTATACAGCTCAGCCTCAGTTCAGGGTATATAGCTCAGCATTACAGATCAGGATATACAGCTTAGCAGGTCAGCAGAGGCGGCCGGGGCTCACGGCACTCTGGTGCCCATGACCATCGGAATATGGAGTCCTTATCTTTAAAAATTGTGACTGGTGCCCAGCCCCCATGGTGTGAGGAGTCCACTCGTGAGCGGATACCTGATTTGCCCCCTGGATAAAGGCCTTGGCTGGGTAATTAGCCGCAAGCTTTTCCTAGCCTGCCATCTGGTAAGCATGCAATCTATGTGGTGGCGGTGCACTATTTTGTGGCAGTGTATATTTGCTTCAAGTCACTAGAACTCTACAAGATATTCACATTCACATTGTGGTTGATGGACTATCATTCTAATTATATGTGACCTTCATTGGATTCATATTATATATTCTTATATATTCTTACTCTCAAGTTTAGCACCTTCTGGTGTATCTCAATGGATTTACTTATCTATTTCAGATATCCTCTTCATCTTTTTGATCCATCATTGGCCCCATTGTGGAGGAGATGGTTTGCGCTCTGTGGATGATGCCGGTTTGCGCCTGTCATGTGTTGGATCCATTGCCACCTCAGCTCGGGGGAAGGGCAACCCCTTTTTGGCCCAGTCTTTGTCTCACACCACAGCTTGGTGATGTTGTAAGTATCTAGAAACTGACAAACTGTCCTTTCTGGCTGCACTTAGTCTATTTCCTGATGTCATTATACTTTATTTCAGAAATCCTATAGCATCCGCCCCTGACTAAGTGTATTCACAGAAACGTGTCGGGCATCAAGGATGTAGCCATAATGCTTTCTATGGGATCTCACTCTGATCAACCTTTTTATGCATCATTTTTTAGACTCACCTTCTATATTATGTTGTTTTGTGCTTCCCAGTTTCATATGTACAATCTCTATATGATATATGTGTTAGCTATCTGCTCAGATATCATGTTGAAAGTTTTTATATACAAGTATTTATGTAGGACATGCCTTGTGCACATGCACATGCAACCTTTTACATGTAATATACACCAGTATGATTTATATGCAATAAAATTGAACATTTTTTATCTTAACCCCAATCTGTCAACTGGCTCATTTAAAGTCCCACTGCTCCCCCTCTTTTCTCTTTTGAATCTGGGATGGAGGCACTACCCCATGCCTCACTCAAAGTCCCAAAACTTCCCATTGCCACAGATCAGGGTGGGTATACAGCTCAGCCTCCCATATCAGGGTGGGTATACAGCTCAGCCTCACAGATCAGGGAGGGTATACAGCTCAGCCTCACAGATAAGGGTGGGTATACAGCTTAGCCTCACAGATCAGGGTAAACAGCTCAGCCTCACAGATCAGGGTAAACAGCTCAGCATGACACAGATCAGGGTATATAGTTCAGCATGACACAGATCAGGGTATATAGCTCAGCATGACACAGATCAGGGTATAAAGCTCAGCATTACAGATCAGGATATACAGCTTAGCAGGTCAGCAGAGGCAGCCCGGGCTCACGGCACTCTGGTGCCCATGACCATCGGAATATGGAGTCCTTATCTTTAAAAATTGTGACTGGTGCCCAGCCCCCATGGTGTGAGGAGTCCACTTGTGAGCGGATACCCGATTTGCCCCCTGGATAAAGGCCTTGGCTGGGTAATTGGCCGCAAGCTTTCCCTAGCTTGCCATCTGGTAAGCATGCAATCTATGTGGTGGCGGTGCACTATTTTGTGGCAGTGTATGATATTTGCTTCAAGTCACTAGAACTCTACAAGATTTTCACATTCACATTGTGGTTGATGGACTATCATTCTAATTATATGTGACCTTCATTGGATTAATATTATATATTCTTATATATTTTATGTGGTATATTCATTAATTTGTTAGTTTTTTGGTATAGTGTGGCTTCACATATTATCCATTACTTCACATATTATCTATTGTGTATCTCACGGCAGAGTCGCTGCTTTAAGGGTGTGTTTTTAGCGTTGTATTTTCTTTATATAAATAATATAAAAAATTATTGCGCTACTCATAAGGAAAAGTGAGCTGCCAGCACCAGCAATAAGACTAAATGCGTATCAAATATGGTGGAAAAAGTACAGCGCTGAAAACGTTCTACACCTAGATCTACACCTAGGGCAAAAGTGAGCACAATAAATGGTTGTGCTGAACAGTGCAAAGAAACTACTCAAAAAGTGTTTTTGTGAAATTGAATATTAAGTGCACCAAAAATAAATCCAATGGGATCACAAATGTCAAAAGGTCAAATGACATTGCATGATCTATTGATACTTTCGTATAACTACGTAGTCTATTAATATTCTCGTACAACAAATATATATAGCAGCCAATCACGGGTGTGATGTTATATCAGAAAGAGGTATATGCATATAAACTTTAAACTCAATGAAACAATGAAAAAGTGCATCAAAAATTAAACAGCATAGTAAATTCATCCAACACGACTCAAGGAAGGCATGGATCACAGATATTGGTAAGTCTCTAAAGCATGCAAGGTGATAATTCACACACGGCACCCAGGACTGTGCTTCCAAGGGGAGGGATGGATACTCTTACCCTAAGATGTGGACACACGCCAGCGGCGGTGGGTCAAACAGGCATGGACGGAGGTCAGGATGACAAGCCACAAACTCCTATAGTTGGACTGATGTGAGCGTACACTTGCAGCAATCCGATCGGACCGCAATCCAGGGAACAAGGACTCAACCACGATATTGATATAGTTCTCCTCCCATCAGGGAAAAATAAGGATCATAAACGAAAAAAAGGAAGGCCTCCACATAGCGCAGATCAAAATAATGTATGATATTTAATAATAAAAAATTGGTACAAACATCACTCAAGATGCGTACATAAAATGTGATCACAGGAACTAGTAAAACAGGTGCAGTGTATGATGCCTAGCAGGCTGTTCAACCGATGCATTTCGTCCAATGGGAAAAGTCGAAGCGCCACAGGACGAAACGCGTCCATCTCCCCTGAGTGTTGGAAGCACAGTACTGGGTGCCGTGTGTTAATATCACCTTGCATGCTGTGGAGACTTACCAATATCTGTGATTCATGCATTCCTCGAGTCGTGTTGGATAAATTTACTATGCCGTTTACTTTTTAATGGACTCTATTGTCTCATTGAGTTCACAGTTTATATGCATATTCCTCTTTCTGATATAACATCACATCCGTGATTGGTTGCTACATATATTTGTTGTACGAAAGTATTAATAGATTATGTAGTTATACGAAAGTATCAATAGATCATGCAATGTCATTTGACCTTTTGACATTTGTGATCCCATTGGGTTTATTTTTGGTGCACTTAATATTCACTTTCACGAAAATACTTTTAAATATTTTTGAGTAGTTTCTTTGCACTTTTCAGCACAACCATTTATTGTGCTCACTTTTGCCCTAGGTGTATATCTAGGGCACATTAAAAGGTGTGAAGGTGAGGGGTGTGTGCTGTTGCTGCTGAGGGGGAGGAGCACGATCGTGGGGCTGGACTGAATGGATGAGGGAGGCTCTGGGCTGCAGTCAGCGGTGTGAGAGGCAGCAGCAGAGGTGAAAGCCCACTGCACCACCAGAACACCACCAGGACAGCGGATGCTCGAATCGGCAGCTGGCTTGATGTTGGAGGAGGAGGAGAGAGGACAGCCTTGAGCGCAGGAGAGAACACGGAGTGACACACCTGGTGGACCCCCTCTTGCACCCCCCCTTGAGACTTGGAAGGAACATACAGGGGGAGAGGTGAGCAGACAGTTATGAGCTTTGTTGCGATCAGCCTATACACTAACTGAACATGAAACCTCGTTGAAGAGTGAAATTGTACATTTGCATTCGCATTTGAAAAACCTAACTGACTGAGAAGCCTGGCACGTGTATTCCCCAGCCTGCAACTGTGTGATCCTCTAATAGGGAATACATATAAGGGAGCAAATGGATTACTGGATTGTGTGCAGCAAGCATTACCTTTATATATGCTATACATGTAATCTAATCATGCTATGGTAATGAATTAGGAAACCCAGTTGAATGTGAAAAAACTGCATCCTCAACTGCAGTATCCTGCTGGCTGTAAAAACCTAATTTGTGCATTTCTTCACCTGCTCTAGTGCGACCCCCTAAATAAGAGAGGTGAACAAACTGATGAACGGACTGTGAGCAGGTGGTTTTATTTTCAAATGGGGTTTAGCAAGAAATCTATCTATGCCATGGCAAACAGACTGTGAAACTTGCACTTTGTAAACCAGGTTAAATGTGAAAATCCGGTACATATATCCCCCTGCCTGTTCCAGTGTGATCCCCTAATGGAAGTACCTAGAGGGGAACAGGCAAATGGACTGTGAAAAGCAAGAATTATTATTTTTTTTTTTATAAGCCTTGTTCGCAATTTGCTGACGAGAGGGTAATTGATGATGAAATTTTGTTGAAAGTGAAAATCCTGCACCCTGAACTTGCTTTCACAAACCCTGCTAACAGTAAAAAACGTACATGTACACCCTGTCATCTGTTACAATGCGACCCCCAGATAGGAAACACCTATAAAGTAGAGGTGAGCAAACGGACTGTAAGCAGCAAACACTCTTAAGTATATTTTTCACGGAAACTGCTTATGCACGGGTGATTATATAACCCTGGTAAAAACTGCACCGTGCAGTGTATTGCTGTCTCCCAGGGGCACGCTGGATTATTTGTATCCTGAATATGCAGCGATGGGATTGTATTGAGCCTTCAGCATTGCTGATACTAAATCCAGGATCTAAGTGGTGCATCCGGTGTTGGCCCTCCTCCCTCTAATGGCTGCTACCATAATTAGGAATATTGTTTACATGCCCCTGCTGAGATATTTAGCTATATCTAATATACTTTCTTACCGCTGATTGAACTTTCTCATTCTACCGTGACTTGCATGATTTTGCATTCCAATTTAAGAGAGACATATTCCCTTCTCTGTCTCATCTGTGAACCTTGGCCGTGTCCTGAGGAAGCCTAACGGCGAAACGTGTAGACATACAAGGGCTCACTGCACAATAATCATAGATGCTATATGTTACAATTGTCATTGTTTTTTAGATATTTGAATTTTTCAATAAATTTATATTTTTTATACTGCTATATCTTCTCCACTGTTTCTTAGCCTAAAAAGTCCGCCTCCCTGGTAATACTCAGTACTACCTTATTTTGTATCCTCAATGATTTATGGACGTGGCTCATTTTTGGTATACTTTCCTCTCTTTTTTTGTGTTTACATAGGACGACAATAAGCCGTACGGTCCATAGAGTTGGGCATTATGGCAGAGTTGCCAGAAGAAAGCCATTACTTTCAGCAAAAAACAAAATGGCACGTTTGAGTTTGCGAAAAAGCATATGGGAGCACCTTCCTCCTATGTATGGAGGAAGGTCCTCTGGTCTGATGAGACTAAAATTGAACTATTTGGCCAAAGAAAATGCTATGTCTGGGGCAAACCCAACACATCACCCAAAGAACCCCATCCCCACAGTGAAACATGGTGGTTGCAGCATCATGCTGTGGGGATGTTTTTCAGCAGTCGAGACTGGGAAACTGGTCAGAGTTGAGGGAAAGATGGATGGTGCTAAATACAGGGATATTCTTGAGCAAAACCTGTACCACCCCGTGTGTGATTTGAGGCTAGGACGGAGGTTCACCTTCCAGCAGGACAATGACCCCAAACACACTGCTAAAGCAACACTTGAGTGGTTTAAGGGGAAACATGTAAATGTGTTGGAATAGCCTAGTCAAATCCCAGACCTCAATCCAATAGAAAATCTGTGGTCAGACTTAAAGATTGCTGTTCACAAGTGCAAACCATCCAACTTGAAGGAGCTGGAGCAGTTTTGCAAGGAGGAATGGGAAAAAATCCCAGGGGTAAGATGTGGCAAGCTCATATAGACTTATCCAAAGCTACTTAGAGCTGTGATAGCCATAACAGGTGGCTCTACAAAGTATTGACTTTAGGGGGGTGAATAGTTATGCACATTTACTTTTTCTGTTATTTTTTCCTATTTGTTTGCTTCATAATAAAACAAAAAAAATCTTCAAAGTTGTGGGCATGTTCTGTAAATTAAATGATGCAAATACTCAAACAATCCATGTTAATTCCAGGTTATGAGGCAACAAAACACAAAAAATGCCAAGGTGGTTTATACTTTTGCAAGGCACTGTAGTTGTCCTGTGGACAGATCCTCCCACCTGAGCTGTGGATCTCTGCAGCTCCTCCAGAGTTACCATGGCCTCTTGCCTGCTTCTCTGATTCATTCTCTCCTTGCCCGGCCTGTCAGTTTAGGTGGACAGCCATGTCTTGATAGGTTTGCAATTGTACCATACTCTTTCTATTTTCAGATGATGGATTGAACAGTGCTCCGTAAGATGTTCAAAGCTTGGGATATTTATTTATAACCTAACCCCACTTTAAACTTCACCACAACTTTATCCCTGATCTGTCTAGTGTGTTCTTTGGCCTCCACGATTGCTGTTTGTTCACTAAGGTTCTATAACAAGCCTCTGAGGGCTTCACAGAACAGCTGTATTTATACTGAGATTAAATTACACACAGGTGGACTATTTACTAATTAGGTGACTTCTGAAGGCAACTGGTACCACTAGATTTTAGTAAGGGGTATCAGAGTAAAGGAGGCTGAATACAAATGCACGCCACACTTTTCAGATATTTGTAAAAAAAATTGAAAACCATTAATCATTTTCCTTCCACTTCACAATTATGTGCCACTTTGTGTTGGTCTATCACAAAAAAACAATATAATACATTTAAGTTTTTGGTTGTAACATGACAAAAACATGACAATAATTATTTTATTCCAATACTGCACTAATTTGGGGTATCTCCAAAACATGTGTATATGGTCAGCTGGGGAGTTACCACATCTAGGGCAGTATGGGCTTTCTCTGTGCGACCATTTATGCAGCTTATGCGGTGAGCATGGTCGATAAACAGTTGCTATAAGCGTTGGGTTGGAGATAAAGACACCAAGGGTACTTGTTCTAACATGGATTGCTAAATGTTTCCATCTATGTTCATGATATCATTATACCACACTCTCTTTCCTGGAAGCTGCAAGTGACTCTAGGAACAGTTCAGAAGCGACCCATAAAGTGAGGAAATAAAGCCTTTTTTATCAGTAATATTAGCTAAATGATCTATAAGCAGGGTATCGATCTGTCTAATAGACGTGTTCCTGGCCTGAACTGAAAGGGCGTGGAGTAGTTGAAGACATTGATTAAAAAAATGGGTAGAAGGGATACTGAATTAATTTTGGCCATTCAGAAAGAGTTGGTATAAAAAAAGTAATGAGAGTACCAGTCAACAAAACCTTGTAGTTTACCTTATTGCGATTTTAAAATTGATTTTTTATTTTTGTCTCTACTGTTGTGTTTTTTGGATGCCTTGTTTATCTATGCCTTCAGTTATTTGTTATTAATGAGGAGCTGGTGGATGTGAGCCTTTTTTATAATGTGGATCATGTGTTTCCTGTGCTAGGTGGTGTGAAGATATGAAATATATTAACCATATCTTTTGTTGTATCCAGAGTTCCTCTTCAACATGAATTTGTATTTCTGATACTTCTTATTATTCCTGTTTTTCGCTAAGATGTTTCTGAATTCTTTTGGTATTGCAACACAAGTGGCTGACCAGCTGACAATTAAATGTTCTGCCAATGACCTGACACAATTCTCGGAAAGGATGTAATATGGGAAGATGTTGACATAGAAAGTCCCTGTCTAAAAGTCAAATTAACCTTTCCCAAATAATTATTCTTCCCTTTCTGTCAAAATAATCCTTAATTAAAAATAAGTCAGGTCAAGATGACCTAAAAAAAACTGGCCAAAAGCTGTGTTGACATACTTGGTGAAATGCGTACTTGTGACGTGTAACTTTGGGCTTTTGCCCACCATAGAATGTAATGCTAAGAGTTTCTATAAAAGTTTGAACCACTTTGTAATCTGTATCACATCCCCTTGGAAGGTGTGATCCGCTGTATGTACAGTGCATATTCTGAAGTAAACATACATGAGACGATTGCAGCTCTATTGGCGTTGATGTCCTTTATTTCAAGGTTCAACTTAACAGTGGGAGGAGCCTCTCTCTCTCTGTAAGCTGTCCTGAAGGTTCTTGGAAAAGTGCGTTAACAGGTATTAACACCGTTTTTGCTTGCTAATATGCGTTTGTCACTTTTAACGGGAGTAGATAAATAGAAATCATTACTACGCTATTGTAGCTGAGAAATGAACAAATATGTTTCAAATTCAAAAGTTAAAAACAAGTGAAGCCCGACTTGTGGAAGCCAAAAACTATCCACAAGTTGATTAGAGCATCGGATATTGTTGAGACTGTTCCAGGCCTCCCTTCAGCCACCTGCAAAGTGGTCTGGAGGAATGTTTCTTCAAAGAGACTCACCAACAGGCACAAAGATCTGGCATGGATGGCAATCCAAGTGGGGTTGCCACTCAGGACATTCATGCATGCCAGAAGCCTGTGCAGATACAGGCACTGTCCCTTTTGCATCATCCAGGAGGAAACTGCTTTTGATGTTTTCTGGGGGTGCCCCTTTGCACAGGACCTGTTGAGGGCCTTGGAACCTGAACTGAAGGACTTTGTACCACAGACTGCTATCACACACTTTGGTGTGTTGAACGGACTCTTCTGTGAAACTCATTCACAGGAGGACATTGACAGTACCTGGTGGGTGCTGTGCTGCTTTAAGGACACATTGTGGTGCGCCAGAAAGCGCCTCATCCACCAGTGGGAGAGGATGTCCATCAGGGACTGTCGCAGACTGGTCCACAGTCTGCTCAGAGACTATCACTTGATGGACTTCAAGGAGGAAGAGGAGGTCTGAAGATTCCCCCCCCCTTTCCCCCATGTATCCTTTGGCAGTTCAATAAAGCTTCGGGCCTGTGAACTCTTTTCTCCCTCCCCTACCCCATCTCCTCCACCCCCCCCCCATCACACCCGTTGCCCATTTGAATGCTACCTGACAGTATATGACTTTTTGTAACATGTTTTTGAAATAATGCTTTCAGGGTAATGCGGCGTCATGCATGATGTGATGTTTCGGGGTATTATTACTCTGCACAACACATGGGCGGAGAGACGTGTTCGCATCACCTCCCATCGCTGCTGTGGTTAGGACGGCTGTCTGTGAGCCTTCGGCCGGCGCTCCAGACTTTCTCTAGGCGCTTACTTTTGACTACTAGCATGGTCCTTGATGTTTTATCCCAATGCAAGGCTTTTGATCTAGTGGTTGTGATCCGGATCACTATGTATAAACAAGCCCTCTCTGATCCTCTGTAGTGGGGGATCATGAATTTCTGGTAAGCGGCCAGCCATCCATGGTGGTGGATCAAGCACGTTTGTCTTCACACAGCAGGAATCCCAGATCATTTTGATTCTATTTATCACTCGGGTGGTTTATATGAACTATATACACATGAACTTTTGTTTTCACTGTTGAATAATAGTAACGCACATTAGATGGACTATCAAATGCCAATATATGTTTTTTAGATTTTAATTGTGTGTTATTTCATCACATTGTGTTTACTCACATATTGAACATTACTGTAGACTGGTGATCACATGTATGGTTACTAGTCCCTTCCAGCGCGATTCTGTTATTTTCCATTTTTGACAACACATCAGGCATCATACCGCAGGATGAATGTAATTTATTTGTATGCTTGGAAATGTATTATGTAGTGTATTTATGCGCTGCGTCACAGTACAGAGTGGAATGTACCCTGTTCAAGTATTTGTTTTTTTGTATATTTTTGCAATATAAAGTATACATTTTCAATCAAAAAAAAAAAAAAAAAAGATAAATAGAAACCACTGGAAAGAAAATAAAGTAGATATGGCGCTGTTCTATATTATACCTGTGTTTGAAATTAAATAAATAAATTGATTGGTGAATATACGCGAGAAAGTGCACCTAACATGTACACTACATAGCTTCACATGTGTCCTTCCAACCAAGAGAAGGAAAAAATAGTAGTTTTCAAAAATTAATAAAATAAAAATAAAATATAAATGTGAAAATAAATATGAGTGAAGTACCAAGTGGTTAGATAACCTCTGTGCAAATATACCAAGTGTTAAACAAACAACGGGACTGATTGGTCCCAATACATCCTCCAAAAATGCGTTTAGAAGATATATAGTCCCATATTTAGTCCCATATATAGTCTCAGATGGGACTATATATCTTCTAAACGCATTTTTGGAGGATGTATTGGGACCAATCAGTCCCGTTGTTTAACACTTGGTATATTTGCACAGAGGTTATCTAACCACTTGGTACTTCACTCATATTTATTTTCACATTTATATTTTATTTTTATTTTATTAATTTTTGAAAACTACTATTTTTTCCTTCTCTTGGTTGGAAGGACACATGTGAAGCTATGTAGTGTACACCCTAGGTGCACTTTCTCGCGTATATTCACCAATCAATTTATTTATTTATTTAATTTCAAACACAGGTATAATATAGAACAGCGCCATATCTACTTTATTTTCTTTCCATTCACGTACTCCACCTAGTGGTAGTAACTAGTAGAGGCAGCAGTTCTTTTAGTTTCTTTTTGTCAGCACTTATTTCCTTTGCGTGGAATCATTTACATATCTTGCAAATAGAAACCATTACTACACTATTGTAGCTGAGAAACGAACAAATATGTTTCAAATTCAAAAGTTAAAAACAACAATAAGTAGCCATTAAAAGGGAACTAAACAGTGAAAGATATGTTAGTTTGTCATTTTTTTTGTCTCCATTGCAAAAAAACCCTTTCCCATTAGTTAGCTATCCCAACACCCCCCCCCCCCCCCATCTTCCTCCAACATTGCATTTCTGATGCCAAACAGTAAAGCTTGGTGCCAGGATAATGGAACTCCCTTGAATTTGTATGAGGGTTGCACCATATTGGGCAACTTATCAGTAGAAGAAAGAGTTGCTAGCAGAAACAGGGCAAACTCAACAGAAAGCTTGTAATAATGTGCAAGTATGATGTGCATACTTGTAAAAATCCTTGCAAGCACTCCCACTTTAAAAAATAAAAATGATCTATTTCATTTTAATTGGACATTTTTATCCTGACAGTGTTTTACGTTGCAGTCATTTGCTTGGTATCCTCACTTTCCATTTTTCAGGAACATTTGCAAAACTGTATATTTGTACTAATGAGGAACCAGAGCTGTGAATCAATATATTATATTGACTGTTTTGCTATAATCTGTTTACAGCATGTGCTCATATCTACCAAGAATCAGTACTTACTACTTTTGTAATGTACTTACAAAATAAATGTCTGTCACTGGTATCTCATCTTCTTCGGAGCGTTGACTTCCAGTTTCTTCACCTGAATATGCTCTTGCCATACAGCCAGAAGCTTCTCTGTAGAGTAGAAAAAAACAAGTGTTGCATTTTTTACAGCAAACGTCTTTGACTTGACCAGAATTTAATCTGCAGCAAGCATAACTTTTTAAATCTTTTGGTAAATGATGGAAGCATGCTGGAACGCTGCAGCTTGGGAAGAAGAGTTTAAAAAAAAAAAAAAAAAGAAGGGGAGCTTTTTCAGATAACCTACAGCAAAAAAATGATGATTCAGAGTCTAAAACAAAGTTAAAGCGGTCATTTTTTCAACATTCCAGCTATTAAATCTTCTTTCCTTGTTGTTTTTTTCTGCCAGTAAATACTCTATACAGCCCACTACCTGTTTCTTGTCTGGTAAAAAGCCTAGGCTTATAACATCATGCACAGCTCTCTCTCTCTCTCTTGTGAGAGTTTGCCAGGAAGGGAGGGGGGTCAGTCATAAGAGGGCCAATGAGAGCTGCAGGGCTGCAGAGCTGGAGGTGTGCCTCTGTGTAAATCCAGGAAGTAAACAGACAGCAGCTTCAGCTGCCCACAGTTAAAATGGTTGCAGCCAGACTCAGTAGGGGGAGATTTCTGCAGCATATTTGGCAAGTATAGAATCACAGTATATATAAAATAATATGCAAAGTGGTTAGAGGGAAGCTTCAGAATGGCAAAGATCTTTTTATTACAAATTATGTGAGCAGACTGCAGTTCCTCTTTAACCACTTCCCTCCCGGCCTATTGCAGAATGACGGCCGGGCGGGGGTTCAGTTATCCTGATTGGACGTCATATGACGTCTTTCAACATAACAGCCGGCACACGCCCGTGGGGGCACGCAAAACGGCGATCGGTGGGGCGGCGTGTCAGTCTGACACACCGCAACACCGATCTCTGTAAAGATCCTCTGACGGAGGCTCTTTACCACGTGATCAGCCGTGTCCAATCACAGCTGATCACAGTGTAAACAGGAAAAGCCATTTATCAGCTTTTCCTTACTCGCGTCTGACAGATGTGAGTAGAGGAGAGCTGATCGGCTGCTCTGCTGACAGGTAGGGTCTGTGCTAATTGATTATCACCAGGGATGCGGCCAGGACCATCAGGGATGCTGATCATGGATGGCCACCAGGTATGCCACCCTGGACCACCAGGGATACCAGTCAGTGCCCAGACAGGATGCTAATCAGTGCCCTTCAGCAATGCTTGCCAGTGCCATTAGTGATGCCCATCAGTGCCACCCATCAGTGTCCATCAGTGCCGCCTATCGTGCTGCATATCAGTGCCGCCTATCAGTGCCACCTCATCGGTGCCGCCTTATCAGTGCAGCTTCATCAGTGCCCATCAGTGATGGAGAAAACTTACTTACAAAATTTTATAACAGAAACAAAGAAAAGCTTTCTTTTTTAAAAAAAATGTAGGTCTTTTTTTATTTGTTTAGCAAAAAAAAAAAAGAAACGCAGAGGTGAACAAATACCACCAAAAAGAAAGCTCTATTTGTGGGAACAAAACACACATTACACCCCCGACCCCCCCCCAATCACCCCCCCCGTCACACTGACACCAAGCAGTTTTTTTTTTTTTGATTACTGCATGGTGTCAGTTTGTGACAGTGTGTTAGGGCAGTTAGTGTTAGCCCCCTTTAGGTCTAGGGTACCCCCCTAACCCCCCCTAAGAGTTTTAACCCCTTGATCACCCCCCGTCACCAGTGTCGCTAAGCGATAATTTTTCTGATCACTGTATTAGTGTCGCTGGTGACGCTAGTTAGGGAGGTAAATATTTAGGTTCGCCGTCAGCGTTTTATAGTGTCAGGGACCCCCATATACTATCTAATAAATGTTTTAACCCCTTGATTGCCCCCTAGTTAACCCTTTCACCACTGATCACCGTATAACTGTTACGGGTGACGCTGGTTAGTTCGTTTATTTTTTATAGTGTCAGGGCACCCGCCGTTTATTACCGAATAAAGGTTTAGCCCCCTGATTGCCCAGCGGTGATATAAGTTAGGTTTTAGGGTCAGATAGGGTCTGCGTCGCCCCCAGGCAGCGTCAGGTTAGTGGCAGTACCGCAAACACCCAAGCACGCAGCATACACCTCCCTTACTGGTATAGTATCTGAACGGATCAATATCTGATCCAATCAGATCTATACTAGCATCCCCAGCAGTTTAGGGTTCCCAAAAACGCAGTGTTAGCGGGATCAGCCCAGATACCTGCTAGCACCTGCGTTTTGCCCCTCCGCCCGGCCCAGCCCAGCCCACCCAAGTGCAGTATCGATCGATCACCGTCAATTACAAAACACTAAACACATAACTGCATCGTTCGCAGAGTCAAGCCCGATCCCTGCGATCGCTAACAGTTTTTTTGGTATCGTTTTGGTGAACTGGTAAGCACCAGCGGCCTAGTACACCCCGGTCGTAGTCAAACCAGCACTGCAGTAACACTTGGTGACGTGGCGAGTCCCATAAGTGCAGTTCAAGCTGGTGAGGTGGCAAGCACAAGTAGTGTCCCGCTGCCACCAAGAAGACAAACACAGGCCCGTCGTGCCCATAATGCCCTTCCTGCTGCATTCGCCAATCCTAATAATTGGGAACCCACCACTTCTGCAGCGCCCGTACTTCCCCCATTCACATCCCCAACCAAATGCAGTCGGCTGCATGAGAGGCATTTTCTTTATGTCCTCCCGTGTACCCCTACCCAACGAACCCCCCAAAAAGATGTTGTGTCTGCAGCAAGCGCGGATATAGGCGTGACACCCGCTATTATTGTCCCTCCTGTCCTGACAATCCTGGTCTTTGCATTGGTGAATGTTTTGAACGCTACCATGCACTAGTTGAGTATTAGCGCAGGGTACAGCATTGCACAAACTAGGCACACTTTCACAGGGTCTCCCAAGATGCCATCGCATTTTGAGAGACCCGAACCTGGAAGCGGTTACCAGTTATAAAAGTTGGTTACAAAAAAAAAAAAATATATAAAATAAAAAAAAAAAATAGTTGTCGTTTTATTGTTCTCTCTCTCTCTATTCTCTCTCTATTATAAATATATCAACAGATCCGCGCTTACAGACTAATTTACACCTGCAGCCCCCCTATGTGGAAAGGGGACACCTAAGTGATCCCCCAAAAAATGAAAATCGAAGTATAGGGAATGGCGCTGTGTTAGAACTAGGAGTGTGGCTATAAATTAAACAAATGTTCAAGTGCATAAAATAATTACTATTAAAATTTAAAAAAATATATATTTTGGTATGATCCAGAAATTAAAAAAAATTTTTTGTCCTTATTTTAGTGAAAACACCTTATTAAGTGAAACAAATGCTACTATATGTGCAAAAAATACCGCAAATGTTAAAACGATACCTTTATATAACATATATAAATCTTCACATTAATAAATATAAAGTGATAAGTGCCAGAAGCAGTGATTATCAAACAATGGTGCATTAATGTGCAATAACCATTCGCAATAATAAATCATTAGTAGTGTGTCAAATCGCAACTAAGTATCAAAGAAAAAATCCCATATGTTATTTGGTGCAAAAAATGTTCATAACAATTGTGCAAAAAAAGTTCTTCTTTGGTGGTAAAATGCTGTGCTGTAATAACTGGTAGTCACCCCCCAATGTGGTTGCACTCACCGGAGCACTCCACCCCTGCAGGGGTACGAGCGTGTGATGTTGGTCCTGTCACTCCGGTCGTGTGGGTGCCAATTTCCTTCCACGCGTCCCAATCTCAAAGGCAGCTGCTTGCACACAAGGAGGTGGGGACTTCCTGTCCCTTGATGTATTAAAAGTCCCCACTGGGTATCCACTTAAGTGTTAAAAATATAAAAGAAAGGTTTCCACATAGCGTGATTCTGTTCGGAAAAGTGTTTCCTTTATTTAAATAAAAAACAGTCCAGTCACAGTAGTCTGGTATCACACTAGCGGGTAAACAATAAATATTCCCAGGTAGGAGAGAGAGCTCACAGTCTCCTATACTCTCCACATAATCCGGGGCCGCAGCGTCAGCGTGTGGAAACCTCTCTTTTATATTTTTAACACTTAAGTGGATACCCAGTGGGGACTTTTAATACATCAAGGGACAGGACGTCCCCACCTCCTTGTGTGCAAGCAGCTGCCTTTGAGATTGGGACGCGTGGAAGGAAATTGGCACCCACACGACCGGAGTGACAGGACCAACATCACACGCTCGTACCCCTGCAGGGGTGGAGTGCTCCGGTGAGTGCAACCACATTGGGGGGTGACTACCAGTTATTACAGCACGGCATTTTACCACCAAAGAAGAACTTTTTTGCACAATTGTTATGAACATTTTTTGCACCAAATAACATATGGGATTTTTTCTTTGATACTTAGTTGCGATTTGACACACTACTAATGATTTATTATTGCGAATGGTTATTGCACATTAATGCACCATTGTTTGCTAATCACTGCTTCTGGCACTTATCACTTTATATTTATTAATGTGAAGATTTATATATGTTATATAAAGGTATCGTTTTAACATTTGCGGTATTTTTTGCACATATAGTAGCATTTGTTTCACTTAATAAGGTGTTTTCACTAAAATAAGGACAAAAAAAAAATTTTTAATTTCTGGATCATACCAAAATATATTTTTTTTAATTTTAATAGTAATTATTTTATGCACTTGAACATTTGTTTAATTTATAGCCACACTCCTAGTTCTAACACAGCGCCATTCCCTATACTTCGATTTTCATTCTCTCTCTATTGTTCTGCTCTTTTTTACTGTATTCTATTCTGCAATGTTTTATTGTTATTATGTTTTAGCATGTTTGCTTTTCAGGTATGCAATTTTTTATACTTTACCGTTTACTGTGTTTTATTGTTAACCATTTTTTTGTCTTCAGGTACGCCATTCACGACTTTGAGTGGTTATACCAGAATGATGCCTGCAGGTTTAGGTATCATCTTGGTATCATTCTTTTCAGCCAGCGGTCGGCTTTCATGTAAAAGCAATCCTAGCGGCTAATTAGCCTCTAGACTGCTTTTACAAGCAGTGGGAGGGAATGCCCCCCCCTAACCGTCTTCCGTGTTTTTCTCTGGCTTTCCTGTCTCAACAGGGAACCTGAGAATGCAGCCGGCGATTCAGCCAGCTGACCATAGAGCTGATCAGAGACCAGAGTGGCTCCAAACATATCTATGGCCTAAGAAACCGGAAGCTATGAGCATTTCATGACTTAGATTTCGCCGGATGTAAACAGCGCCATTGGGAAATTGGGAAAGCATTTTATCACACCAATCTTGGTGTGGTCAGATGCTTTGAGGGCAGAGGAGAGATCTAAGGTCTAATAGACCCCAATTTTTTCAAAAAAGAGTACCTGTCACTACCTATTGCTATCATAGGGGATATTTACATTCCCTGAGATAACAATAAAAATGGTTAAAAAAAAAAAAAAATGAAAGGAACAGTTTAAAAATAAGATAAAAAAGCAAAAAAATAATAAAGAAAAAAAAAAAAAGCACCCCTGCCCCCCCCTGCTCTCACGCTAAGGCGAACGCAAGCGTTGGTTTGGCGTCAAATGTAAACAGCAATTGCACCATGCATGTGAAGTATCACTGCGAAGGTCAGATCGAAGGCAGTAATTTTAGCAGTAGACCTCCTCTGTAAATCTAAAGTGGTAACCTTTAAAGGCTTTTGAAAATGTATTTATTTTGTTGCCACTGCACGTTTGTGCGCAATTTTAAAGCATGTCATGTTTGGTATCTATGTACTCGGCCTAAGATCATCTTTTTTATTTCATCAAACATTTGGGCAATATAGTGTGTTTTAGTGCATTAAAATTTAAAAAAGTGTGTTTTTTCCCCAAAAAATGCGTTTGAAAAATCGCTGCGCAAATACTGTGTGAAAAAAAAAGTGAAACACCCACCATTTTAATCTGTAGGGCATTTGCTTTAAAAAATATATAATGTTTGGGGGTTCAAAGTAATTTTCTTGCAAAAAAAAAAAATAATTTTTTCATGTAAACAAAAAGTGTCAGAAAGAGCTTTGTCTTCAAGTGGTTAGAAGAGTGGGTGATGTGTGACATAAGCTTCTAAATGTTGTGCATAAAATGCCAGGACAGTTCAAAACCCCCCCAAATGACCCCATTTTGGAAAGTAGACACCCCAATTTGCTAAGAGGCATGTCGAGTCCATGGAATATTTTATATTGTGACACAAATTGCGGGAAAGAGACAAATTTTTTTTTTTGCACAAAGTTGTCACTAAATGATATATTGCTCAAACATGCCATGGGAATATGTGAAATTACACCCCAAAATACATTCTGTTGTTTCTCCTGAGTACGGGGATACCACATGTGTGAGACTTTTTGGGAGCCTAGCCGCGTACGGGACCCAGAAAACCAAGCACCGCCTTCAGGCTTTCTAAGGGCGTAAATTTTTGATTTCACTCTTCACTGCCTATCAGTTTCGGAGGCAATGGAATGCCCAGGTGGCACAAACCCCCCCCAAATGACCCTATTTTGGAAAGTAGACACCCCAAGCTATTTGCTGAGAGGTATAGTGAGTATTTTGCAAACCTCACTTTTTGTCACAAAGTTTTAAAAAGTGTAAAAAGAAAAAAAAAAAATGTTTTTCTTGTCTTTCTTCATTTTCAAAAACAAATGAGAGCTGCAAAATACTCACCATGCCTCTCAGCAAATAGCTTGGGGTGTCTACTTTCCAAAATGGGATCATTTGGGGGGGTTTGTGCCACCTGGGCATTTTATGGCCTTCAAAACTGTGATAGGTAGTGAGGAGTGAAATCAAAAATGTACGCCCTTAGAAATCCTGAAGGCAGTGATTGTTTTTTTCGGCCTCGTACACGGCTAGGCTCCCAAAAAGTCCCACATATGTGGTATCCCCGTACTCAGGAGAAGCAGCTGAATGTATTTTGGGGTGCAATTCCACATATGCCCATGGCCTGTGTGAGCAATATATCATTTAGTGACAACTTTTTGTAATTTTTTTTTTTTTGTCATTATTCAATCACTTGGGACAAAAAAATTAATATTCAATGGGCTCAACATGCCTCTCAGCAATTTCCTTGGGGTATCTACTTTCCAAAATGGGGTCATTTGGGGGGGTTTTGTACTGCCCTGCCATTTTAGCACCTCAAGAAATGACATATAGGCAGTCATAAACTAAAAGCTGTGTAAATTCCAGAAATGTACCCTAGCTTGTAGACGCTATAACTCTTGCGCAAACCAATAAATATACACCTATTGACATTTTTTTTACCAAAGACATGTGGCCGAATACATTTTGGCCTAAATGTATGACTAAAATTGAGTTTATTGGATTTTTTTATAACAAAAAGTAGAAAATATCATTTGTTTTCAAAATTTTCGGTCTTTTTCCATTTATAGCGCAAAAAATAAAAATGGCAGAGGTGATCAAATACCATCAAAAGAAAGCTCTATTTGTGGGAAGAAAAGGACGCAGATTTCGTTTGGGTACAGCATTGCATGACCGCGCAATTAGCAGTTAAAGCGATGCAGTGCCAAATTGTAAAAAGTGCTCTGGTCAGGAAGGGGGTAAATCCTTCCGGGGCTGAAGTGGTTAAAAAGTGACAGCGCTTTACCTTTCATGCTTCCAATGTTCAACTGAAAAGCAATCGCTGGGTGAAGTTTTTTTAAAACGTCCAAAAAGGTTTATACCCTGTATACACAATACAGTGCTTATGGGTTCCTCTGACTAACCCCAAAGTCACTATAGGACACAGTAGTGGAACATTCTTAAATTAGGACTTTTAAAATTGATCAAAGTCACTTTAAAGGTTATTTATACTAAGGATATTAAAGTAGCCTAAAGTGTTATTTATTTCCCCAATATATCTAAAGCAATTTGCAAGAACAAAGCTGTTTAATTACCTATTCACAAAGCTCAAAACTTTGATTGACAAGACCTGGCAAAAAGATGCCTCATGCCTAGGTTTAGGAAACAATGTTTGTTCTTTTCTGAGGTGGCCTCAGATTTTTCAATCCAAGATGGATGCCTCCTGCCTAAAATTATTTGGTGGAAAAAAACACCAATTATGGGTGGGCAGTGTGTGAGAAAACAGAAAAACCACTCTAAAGTGTAGTATTAGTCTTTTCTGGTAAAAAAAATTACATCAGATGATTCAATTAGATGTGCCTGCACTTACATTTGTATAGTTGCTGGATGGCAGAAAAAAGGAGGAGAGAAAAGCACCACTACCTGCGTGCAGCATTTATTAAAACATATTGGTAAAATGAAAAATAAATATGCACTCACGTTTAAAAGACATTAAAAAGCATATAAATAGGTCTCCAGCAGGTGGCAACGTGGATGTGATGTGATGTAAGGTGCTTGAAACCAGGAAGTTGACCAGGGGAACACCCCTCGTTAACTTCCTGGTTCCAAGCACATAAAGAACTGGATCATTTCAAGCTTTTACTTTAGTCCTCATCGGGACAGACTGTGGCGCAGTGGCGAACTGAGCCGGAAGTTTGGCCCCCACCTTCCTTTGCCCGCAGCTTTCTGGGACACTTCACAGGTCCCAGAAGACTGCGGCCCATTAACATAGTGCAGTGCGCTTTGCGCATGCACAGTAGGGAACCAACTGTGAAGCTGCAAGGCTTCACTGCCGATTTCCCTTAGTCAGGATGGCGGTGTCAGCACCCGATAGCCAATTGAAGAATCGGCTCAGGCGAGGACACCGCTGGATGTCTGGGCAGGTAAGTCAGCAGAGACAGTATTTGTAGCTGCTGACTTTTAATTTAAAAAAAAAATTTTTTTTTTTTTTTTTTGGGGGGGGGGGGGGGGGGGGGGGGAAGCCTGAAGCTATAACAATTTTAGGAAGGGGTTTACTCATAATTTTATCATTTAATCATAATAATTTTTTCTCCATTTGTGTAATCTACTCTGAAAGCCTTGCCGTTTTGCTTTTTGTTTCTTCTCCAGTTCTGGGTGCTCCCAGTACAGTAGATCCTTGATACCCTGCACACAAGTAGCAAGATAAATTAAGCTAAGCATCACTGAACGTAGAATAGGATCAGTGTTGGTTCGTAGAGTGGGTGAGCCTGCAGATGACAGCTTTGGAGAGTTCAGTATTGCAGCGAAAGCCACATTTAAATTTTTACAATTCTTAGGCTACATATTCAAATAAAAATATTAAAAACTACACTTGGGCTTTTAAGTTTTTTGTGGCAGGGTGTTTGATCAAATCAGTATTGATCAGATCAATTAGCGAATAAACTGTATATGAGTAAAAATGGACCACAAATAGTCTGCTTGCTGACAGCTTTTATTATAAATAATACCTTTAGATTAATCATCTGTTGCTGCAGAGCAGAATAAGGGAGTACATCAGCTCTGTACTGTGTAAGCATAAAGCCTCTGAACACTGAAGTCACAAATTTGACATCAGATTTCTACATTTGTGTGTGGAAACCACCTAGCTCTGTAGCAAGCAAATCACAGTGGTTACTATAAGGTAATATTTGTTACCAGCTTCCTAGCTGTCCTTTACAATCAGTAGCTATTAGCAGTGGCCTCGCTACAGGGATTCCCCCCAGGTCATTCCCCCTCCCCGCTAAATTAGGTTGCTGAGATTGGTGGAACTACCAGGGTCGCAGTAAGCAGGCCCTAGCATTCCACCACCTGGGGGGGCCCTGACAAGTGGAACAGGGCCACGCTGCCAAGGATTGCCATCAGGGGGGGACGGCCCATAGACATGTAGGGTGCCCGGGCGCCAAAGAGGAGTTCACTCGTTGCGTGTTCTAAGTTACATGAACCTGTAGAGCCTTGTTCCCAGTGTCCAATGAGGGCCCTTTCCCACCCTGCGTCACGGCTGCTCCGTACTGTGTGTAAAATACAGTGCAGCACTAAAATACAATAGAATTATGCTTTATGTTAATATTGTTAAAGTTGTTGGGGGCGTGTGACTTCCGGGGTGTGCACACAGACACCGCACATTACTCCTGACCCTAATCCTGCTTAACTGCCTCTGTGCCGGGGGGGCTGCAAATAACCTCATCTGGTGCCCAGTCTATGCCCAGAGATGGTCAAATACAGCAAAAACATGCCACCGCCGCCGGAGAAGCCGACCTGATCATACTAGGAGGCCCAAGATGGCGGCCGCAGCTTGCGTCCAAGAAGCTGCTTTTCACACACTGCTGATGAGACCTGGCAGGAGGGGAGATCCAAGTGACAATGCTCCCCTGCTTCCCATGTGGTGACTATCCTGCAGGGAGGAGGAAGATTCTCCAGCTCTGCAGGTAAAGGAGCCAACTCACTCAGATCACAGAAGCCATTAAAACTTGTCAATTCTCCTTGACTAATCATATTGAAACACTCAGGGTGGATTTCTCACTACTGAAGGAGGATGTACACAAGCTGAGACATTGCATCTCTAATGCTGAGCAGTGTATTAGCTCTGGAAGATGACCTGTGTCCTGTCCCAGCTGCCATCAGAGACATCCAGGAGGAACAGAAATCCCTGGCTGCA
Organism: Aquarana catesbeiana; assembly: GCF_042186555.1. Taxonomy (NCBI): domain Eukaryota; kingdom Metazoa; phylum Chordata; class Amphibia; order Anura; family Ranidae; genus Aquarana; species Aquarana catesbeiana. The sequence goes on along the minus strand of NC_133324.1, from coordinate 523,510,821 downwards.
AAGCTTGGGGATTTAGAAGACAGGCTGCGTCCGAGGGCAGACAGCCAGCCAGAAGAATTCCGACAGCCTGGATGAAAGAAGCCCTGGGAGAGGATGCTTTCTCTTCATTATTCGTCATTGAACGGGCTCATAGAATTCCCTTACTAGCCCCCCTTCAGGGAGCCCATCCCCGACCCCTTTTGGTGCACATTCTCCACTTTCGTGATAGGGATGCAGCCTTACGAAAAGCTAGGAAGAAGGGGGATCTCAAGTATAATAATAATGTATAGGACCACAAAGTTAAACCTGTGGAATAGGTGGGAGCTAAGGTTGGAAAGCAGCGTACTCAAAAACACACCTTATTAGACCTATCCAAGATAAACTGCAGCATGCTCTAAATAGACAGCACAGGCCTTAGATATATAGCAAACGCTAAAGGGCTTTGGGGATGTAAAAGATAACATACCAGAAAGCGGGGAGCGTAGAAGATGGATGTCTCACCAATGAGGAAAAAATCATAGCAGCATGCTCTAAATAAATAGCAAAGGTTTTAGTCGTGTATACATAAGATGCTAAAATGCTTAGATAACATGAGTAGTAAAGTCCAATAGCACACCAAAATTTAGGTCAGTAGTCGTAGACCCGGTCTGCCTCACCAGTCTGAGGCATATGGGTCTGCCTTATATACTATCCCTCCAACGCAGATGCCGAGCGGCGGGGTGTCCCACCCAACTGATACACACAATCTACATCACCAATAACGACAAAGACAACATCACATCCTTTAAAACAGGAAGGAGTCACGGCCGCCATTTAGGGACACCTTTATTGAATGTAGCGAGGATGCCATCTTGATACACCTTCAGATGAGGGGATCGTCGGCCCCAATCAGCTCAATCTGCAGGGAACAGCGTCACGATCATGTACCGGGTGCTGGAGACCAATGAAGAGAGGGCTTCCCTTGCGGCTAAGTTCGAGACCCCCCTGAGGGTGAAAAGGGGGGGGGGGTCAGGCCCAAAATAGCAAGGGTCGCCTGCTGCACTGTGTGTAGGTAGTTTCAGAGTACTGCTGGTGTGCTGGAGTGGAGTCAGCAGACAGGTGGCACTTGTGAGATGTTGCAGGTCAAAGATAGTGCCAAGACTGGAGCGTGGTCAGAGAAAGCAGAGATCAGGAGCCAAGTGGGTGTCGGAGCAGACATGGTCAGGTGGATACCCGAGGTCAGGAGTCAGGTGGGTATCAGAGCAGACGTGGTCAGGTGGATAGCCGAGGTCAAACACAAGAAACAGGCAGAAGACAGGTCAAGGACAAGCCAGGTCAGTAACAGGAGACAGAGGAACAAGAATATCTCAGAGATAACACACTGGAGGAGCCGAAGATCAACCAACAACTGTAATCACTGACAGACTTCCTTATAAAGGCCATAGGCTCCAAAACTAGGCTGGGGGCGTACACGTCTGAGCGCCAGTGCACCTGCGCAGTCCGGCGCACACCGTTCGCCAGTGCGCATAGGCTATGTGCCAGTGAGAATTCCTGTGACCATGTGAAGTACTGGCAGAGCTGCCAGGTCCTTGAACACTTATATTGCTGGTAATGCCCTGACAGCCACATCCCCCACATATCATTCACCACAAGAAAAACAGGGCAAAATCCATGTTCCGCATCACATACACAGGGGAGGAGGGGGAAAGCGCATGACAACGCAAACATCCAAAGGCGGCAACTGAAAAAAAAGGGGAGCATGACACAAGAATAAAAATAAATGAAAAAACACCACCCACAAATAGCCCTCCAGATTGGAAAGCATACCAAATAATGTACATTTCCAAACATTATGTTGGTTTTGTATTTCTATATATTTTCTGTTATTTATTATTGTGTCAGGGGGCAGGCATGCATGCCCCTTTTCCTTAATAGGGAAAAAAAATGTAAGTTCAATAAATTCCATTAAAGGTCCTCCATGGTTTTACATCAAAAGTAATATCTAAAGGTACAAACAAATATATAAATAATAAATCCCAAACAAAAGCAAAAAATTTTAATGTGTTATATGCTGTGGATACCAGGTTTTATGGGTCATTCGGGTTATGATACTAACCGTAGTCTGAATTTTTTTTTAATCATTTTGAAAGAAACAGGGCATAGCTCAATTTCTCATTCAAGCCAGGTGTTGTGCAAGCCTTAAGTGTGTATATCCATCTGCACTCCTTTTGCAACATTACATTGTAAAAATTCCATCCTCATGGGTGGGGGTGAATTATCTCAAGGAGACAAAACGCATTCCCTTTAAACAGTAGTCATGTTTCATAGCAAAATGTCTGACTACTGGACTTAAAAGATCGCCTCCCTTCACATGGCCACCATGCGCTCCCAGAATCTCCTTTTGTTATTTCTTATATAAGAAAAATCAATACGTTGACCCTAAGATTACAACAATTATTGCTCCGTAAAACTAAATTTTACTGGCATGCATTTTATTTCCAAATGTATATAAATTCAAAGGTGGTACCGATAGGTTTAAGAATACAAGTCTTCTCAACCATCGAGATAACTCCTTCTGATTTAAATTAAAAAAAGGGAAAAGATCTCACCGACTGTTCTTTACTCAAGATGGAAATTCGAAGACAATATTATGAAACGGAAGCTTTAGCACTTGATCTAGAAATTCAGGAACTGGTAAATAAAACGACCAGCTTTAGGGAAAATCCCATTTTTGAAAATAAAAATACAGAGTTAAACAATTTTATAGAAAAACAAAGCACTAATCTGATTCAGAAAAAAGATAAAAAAATTAATAGAGACATGGTAGCTTTTCAGAGTGGAAGAACTTACAGATGGTCTCGCACATGTCCTTCATGATTTCACATTCAAAAAACATCATTGTTATGATGACCGTAAAACTTCTGATTCTTTACAGGCATCATCAGTATCTTCACATATGGGCACTCGTCCATCCGTTGGGCACTGAATCGGACACGATACATCGGGAAAATGGAAAAATGATGAACAAAATTCTTCACGTGGTGGTGGTAATTTTTTTCACAAATCTCAGTAGCTAAACTAGCGCGCACTTCAAAGGGTTCCATGGTGGAATGTACTAATGGTAGTATCCTCACTTCTGAGGCCTCACGCATTGGTAAGCACAGAAAAAACAGGAGCAGTCCCTAAAGCGATGGTAAAACAGATGGATGATTTTTCAGAGCTGGAGACGACACGGACCTTCAACAGATAGTAGATGGGGAAGACACCTTTAAGATTATAAACGTATCTAGCCATATTCTTACCTGGGTGGAAGAACAGGTCAGGTCAGGGGTGGGTAGTGGGGTTCCCCAGGGTTCTGTGCTGGGACCAATCCTATTTAATTTGTTCATAAACGACCTGGAGGATGGGATAAACAGTTCAATCTCTGTATTTGCAGACGATACTAAGCTAAGCAAGGCAATAACTTCTCCGCAGGATGTGGAAACCTTGCAAAAAGATCTGAACAAATTAATGGGGTGGGCAACTACATGGCAAATGAGGTTCAATGTAGAAAAATGTAAAATAATGCATTTGGGTGGCAAAAATATGAATGGTAGGCTCAGCAATGGCATGCAATGCCAAGCTGCTGCTAACAAAGCAAACAGAATATTGGCATGCGTTAAAAAGGGGATCAACTCCAGAGATAAAAACGATAATTCTCCCACTCTACAAGACTCTGGTCCGGCCGCACCTAGAGTATGCTGTACAGTTCTGGGCACCAGTCCTCAGGAAGGATGTACTGGAAATGGAGAGAGTACAAAGAAGGGCTAATAAAGGGTCTGGAGGATCTTAGTTATGAGGAAAGGTTGCGAACACTGAACTTATTCTCTCTGGAGAAGAGACGCTTGAGAGGGGATATGATTTCTATATACAAATACCGTACTGGTGACCCTACAATAGAAATAAAACTTTTTCGCAGAAGAGAGTTTAACAAGACTCGTGGCCACTCATTAAAATTAGAAAAGAGGTTTAACCTTAAACTACGTAGAGGGTTCTTTACTGTAAGAGCGGCAAGAATGTGGAATTCCCTTCCACAGGCGGTGGTCTCAGCGGGGAGCATCGATAGCTTCAAGAAACTATTAGATAAGCACCATAAGGACCGCAACATACAGGGATATACAATGTAATACTGACACATAATCACACATAGGTTGGACTTGATGGACTTGTGTCTTTTTTCAACCTCACCTACTATGTAACTATATGTAACAGGCCCTAAATTTTGACCTTGGCTCCTGCCCAAGTAGAAATATGGACTGTTTTGAAGTAGTCAAAGATTTGAATCTAACCACTTGCCTACAGGGCACTTACACCCCCCTTTCTGCCCAGGCCTTTTTTCAGCTTTCAGCGCTGTCACACTTTGAATGACAATTGCGCGGTCATGCTACACTGTACCCAAACTAACTTTTTTGCATTTTTATTCACACAAATAGAGTTTTCTTTTGGTGGTATTTAATCACTGCTGGGTTTTTTTTTTTTATTAAAAAATAAGAGACCAAAAATTTTTTTTACTTGGTTTCGGTCAGTACATTTTGTAACTAAGTAATTTTTCTCCTTCACTAATGTGCGCTGATGAGGTGGCACTGATAGGCTGAACTGGTGGGCATTGATAAGGTGGCACTTATGGGCACTGATAAGGAGGCACTAATATGCCGCACTTTGAGGCACTGATAAGCGGCACTGGTGGGCACTGATAGGCGGCACTGATGGGCATTGATTAACAGCAGTGATGGGCATTGATGGGAAGCACTGATAGCCAGCACTGACTGGCATCACTAATGGGCACTGATTGGCTGGTACTTGTGGGCAGTGGTGGGCACTGATTGCTGGCACTGGTGGGCACTGATTTGTGACACAATTGGGGCTATATTGTAATCAGGGCACTGATGATCAGTGCCCGATTACATGTGTAGATGTCCCCCTGCATGGAGATGAGGCTGATCAGCTCTCCTCGGCACACACTCTGTTAGTGTGAGGCGAGGAGCACCGTTTACCGGCATCTCCATGTTTACATGTGACCGGCTGTGATTGGACACAGCCGATCACAAGGTTAAAGAGCCGCAGACGCGGCTCTTTACAGAGATCGGGGTCGCACCGTGTCCTAGCAACACAGCGAGGCAGCGGGCGCGTGAGAGCGGCCGTTCTGGGACGCCGTCATATGATGTCGGTCCAGAACGAGAGCTGCACCTCCCCGCCGTCATTTAACGGTGGGCGGGCGGCAACTAGGTAAAGTGATTGTAAAGTCTTGTTTTTTTTTTTAGTTAAAAAAAACAAAACATGTCATACTTACCTACACCGTGTAGTGGTTTTGCACAGAGCAGCCTGGATCCTCCTCTCTCTTCGGTGCTACTGACCCCTCCCTACTGTTGAGTGCCCCTCACAACAAGCAGCTTGCTATGGGGGCACCCGAGCCGAGTCACAACCCGAGCCTGACCCCCCTTTCTCTTTTTACTGGCTGGCTGACTTTGATTGACAGCAGCGGGAGCCAATGGCGCTACGCTGCTGTCTCAGCCACTTTAAATTTAGGTCTATCTTTAAGGTCTAAAAAGCAAAAAACTTAATGCCCCCCTGGGTGATGCTCTGAGTCACTGGTGGGAATATAGTAGAGAGGAATATAAAGCTCTTAAGATGGTAATTGAACTTGAAAAAGAATCCAATCCAGAGATCATCACACCTCTCCAGCCAGAGCCAGACACCACCCAGGAATGCGGTAACCCTGATGAATGGAAATTCAAGAAAATCCTAAGAAATTTCCGAGCCAGAACAATACAAAATTTACTTATTTGTGAAATTGTTAACACAAGAGGTAGAAGCACTACCGCTTGGTAAAGGGCATGGCAACCTCTCCCCCTGAACTTAATGAGGCATGCCAGAGTTTGCAGAGCCAAAGTTATAGTTGAATTTCTGAAAGGTGAGAATCCTATGACACCCACATTTTATGTACTACCCAAAGTGCAAAAATGCATACAGGATCCACCCGGTAGACTCATTGTGTCTGGGAATAACTGTCTCACTGAGAACGCCAGTTCCTTGTTGGACAAACAGCTCAGACCCCATGCAGGAGCCCTACCTTCATATTTAAAAGATACAATTCATGTCCTTACTCTACTTTAGGGAATGTATGTAACGGAAAATACGATTATATCATCCATAGATGTAGAGTCCCTATATTCTAATATTCTGCACAGGGAAGGCCTAGTCGCCATTGATTCCTTTCGAGGGATGGACCAATATAGATACAACAATTTTATTTTGCAACTTATCCTCATGCATAACGTATTTTCATTCAATGGCTCCTGCTATCTCCAGGAGCAGGGTGTGGCAATGGGGATCAAATGTACCCTGTCGTACACCAACCTGTTCCTGAGGTTGGGAGCGCTGGCTTTTTTCAAATGAGGAAGCATCTTCGTATCTCCGCCACATTGATTTGTGGCGGCGATACAGCGATGACAGTGCGATTTATTTTGGACTGGCCCCCGTAGTGATGTTACAGACATTCATCAATTACCTTAATGTAAATGCTTTGTTTTTCACCCTAACATGGGACAAACAAGGCCTCCCTTTTTGGACCTCTATAAAGAGAAAAATGCTGAAAATCAAATTGTCACTCTCCTATTCCATAAATCCACTCCTAGCGATGCCCTTTTACATGCAGTGCTCATCCTCAGCATGTAATGAAGGGCATCCCTATGGGTCAATATGTCGGTATTCGCAGGAACTATTCTAAATCCATAGCATTTGAAGAGGCCTGTAAACTTAAATAGAGATTTTTAGCCAGAGTAAAAAGTGCCTAAAACAAGCTTACAAACAAGCCAAAGAGAGACCTCTTGCTATTTCAAGCTGAAATGGTCCCAGACCGATATCGTCTGAGACTCATCACCACATTTAATAATCAATCGAAGGAAAATAAAAAAGTAATGAAAAAACTGGCACATCTTGACGGATGATGAAATTCTTAAAGAATTTGTGGATGAGACTCCCAGAATCACCTTTCGTACAAATAAATCCATTAGGAATATGATTGTTAGGAGCCGAGAGTCATTATAATACAAGTCGTGTTGATGACCCCTGCATTGGACTACCATTGGGAAGTTGTCGTTGCGGAAATTGTAATTTCTGCAAATTTGTGGAAAAATTTTTGGAAATTACCCTACCGAATGGCAAACAGTGGAAGAGCAGACAAGTCGTGTCATGCCAAATGATGGGGATTGTTTACTTACTTAGATGTTCGCACAATGCCATTTATATAGGGAAAAACCAAAAGAAGATTCTGGGAGCGCAATCATGACCATGTCAATGATGTTAAGGGAGGCGAACTCTTAAGTCCAGTAGTCACACATTTCGCTATGTAACATGACTACATTTTGTCACCCTTGAGAGAATTCAGCCCCACCCGCGAGGAGGGCATTTTGACAATGTAACCTTGCAAAAAGAATGCAGGTGGATATAAACTCTTAAGACTTGCACATCACCTGGCCTGAATGAGAAATTGAGAGATGCCCCGTTTCTTTAAAAATGATAAAAAATATCTGACTAGGTTTAGTATCGTAACCCGAATGACCCATAAAACCTAGTATCCTTAGTACATAACATTTAAATTTAGTATATAGGGCAGACCCACCCACCACCCCATCGTGATCGCTCCCCACAAATGAAAATCTTCCTCTGCTGCTGTAATGTAAACAGTGGCAGAGGAAGTGATGTCATCTCTCCTCGAGCCGGTCTTTTCGTTCCAGCGCCGAGGAGAGAAGACATCAATGTGAGTTGCACCAACACTACACTTAGGGTAGAACACGCAGGCACACTTTTCACCCCCCATCACCCCCCGATCACCCCCCTGTCACAGTGACACCAATAGCAGTATTTTTTTTTTGCATTGGTGTCAGTTTGTGACAGTTATAAGTTGTAGGGCAGTTAGGGTTAGCCCCCTTTAGGTCTAGGGTACCCCCCTAACCCCCCCTAATAAAGTTTTAACCCCTTGATCACCCCCGTCGCCAGTGTCACTAAGCAATCGTTTTTCTGATCGCTGTATTAGTGTCACAGGTGACGCTAGTTAGGGAGGTAAGTATATAGGTTCACCGTCAGCGTTTTATAGCGACAGGGACCCCCATATACTACCTAACAAAGGTTTAAACCCCCTGATTGCCCCCTAGTTAACCCTTTTACCGGTGATCACCGTATAACTGTTACGGGTGACGCTGGTTAGTTTGTTTACTATAGTTTCAGGGCACCCGCTGTTTATTACCTTATAAAGGTTTAACCTCCTAATCACCCGGCGGTGATATAAGTTAAGTTTTAGGGTCAGCGTCAGGTTAGTGCCAGTACCGCTAACACCCACGCACGCAGCATACACCTCCCTTAGTGGTATAGTATCTGAACGGATCAATATCCGATCCGATCAGATCTATACTAGCGTCCCCAGCAGTTTAGGGTTCCAAAAAACGCAGTGTTAGCGGGATGAGCCCAGATACCTGCTAGCCCCTCGGCCTGGCCCAGCCCAGCCCACCCAAGTGCAGTATCGATCGATCACTGTCACAAAACACTAAACACACATAACTGCAGCGTTGGCAGAGTCAGGTCTGATCCCTGCGATCGCTAACAGTTTTTGTTGGTAGCATTTTGATACAGTCGCTAACAGTCAGGAGCTTTTTTGCCTGTGAGTCTCACTAGTGTACCACTAAAGTTAGAGCCCAAAATGGCAAATTGAAGGTACACTAGTGAAGAGGCCTACACATTTCTGAGCATGACAGATAGTGAAGAGGAAGTCACTCATCTGTCAGATTCAGGCTCAGAATACGATCTTGTAGACGACAGTGGCTCCATGACAGATAGCTCTAACGACGGAGTTGTGGTCCCTTGCCAAGGTCAGGCATACCAGACCCCGAACTTCTTCATCTGTCCTTGATGTGCAAGAACCGCAGGTCCCTCGTATGTAGCAGAGAAGTACTAGCGCCGCTATTCCTTCTGGTGAACTAGCGATCACCAGCGGCCTAGTACACCCTGGTCGTACATCCAGCACTGCAGTAACACTTGGTGACGTGGCGAGTCCCATAAGTGCAGTTCAAGCTGGTGAGGTGGCAAGCACAAGTAGTGTCCCGCTGCCACCAAGAAGACGAACGCAGGCCCGGCGTGCCCATAGAGCCCTTCCTGCTGCATTCGCCAATCCGAATTGGGAACCCACCACTTCTGCAGCACCCGTACTTCCCCCATTCACTGGCCAACCCGGCATTCAGGTGGAAACAGTTGATTTTACGTCACTGGGTTTTTATTCGCTGTTTTTCACCGAAGATCTCTTTAGATCTATTGTGGACCAAAGCAATTTGTACGCTGGTCAACACATCGCCACTATTCCCCAGTCCTCCCTTGCCAGAGATTGGAAACCAATTACGGTTTCCGAATTTAAGATCTTTCTGGGCCTTTCCCTCCTCATGGGCATAACCAAAAAGAGTGAGCTGCAGTCATATTGGTCCACTGACCCAATTCACCATATGCACGTGTTCTCTGCTTCCATTGCCAGGGCACGATACGAGCAGATTTTGCAGTTCATGCACTTCAACAACAATGAACTCTGTCGTCCTCGTGGAGAACCTGGATACGATCGGATCTACAAAATCCGGCCCTTCGTAAACCACTTCAACCAACGTTTTGCAGACTTGTTTACTCCCCATCAAGTTGTCTGCGTTGATGAGTCCCTGATTAAGTTTTCTGGCCGCTTGTCATTCAAACAGTACCTTCCCAGCAAGCAGTTATAAAAGCCAGAGGTGGTGCAACAAAGTACTAGTGATGTGTTGGAGTGTTATTTTGTTTGTTTTTCATGATTCCATAATTTTTTCCTCAGAGTTGAGCGATTCCATAATTTATTCCCTGTGCTTGTTCTATAAATCTAACTGTTACTGGCCACCACAATAATTTTTCTTGATTTCTTTTAGTGTTTCTTAAAGCCAGAAAGTTGCCATTTGAAATGCCTTTAGTTTTTGGCCATGTCTGTCATATGCTTTTTTTCTACAACAATAAACAACTGAAGGAACATCCTCAGGGACTGGTGATTCCATAATTTTTGCCAGTGGTTGTAGTGTGGGACTTGGTGTCACCCTTATTCAGAAAGAGGTACCACTTGTACGTGGACAATTATTACACGAGCGTGCCACTTTTTAGTCACCTTTTTGATCAACAGATTGGAGCATGTGTCACTGTGCGACCTAATCGCCGGGGCTTTCCCCAGCGGCTTGTAGATTCCCGTCTTAGGCTGGGGGAGAGAGCCTGCTTGCAGTGTAATAATTTGCTCGCTATGAAGTGGAGGGATAATAAGAATGTTTTCGTTCTTACCTCCCTTCATGCAGACACGACGGTCCAAATTACTACGGCGACTGGTGTTGTGGAGAAACCCCTCTGTGTCCACGAATATAACCTTAACATGGGAGGCGTGGACCTCAACGACCAGTTACATAGTTACATAGTTAGTAAGGTTGAATAAAGACACCAGTCCATCAAGTTCAACCTGAGCAAGTGTGGGTGCGTGTCTACAACTATCCCTATTTTTTTAATTTAAGGTACCCATATAGCGCTGTGTCAATTTTTAGGGCAGCGCTCCACACATATATCAAACACTGACATCGATCCCTACCCTCAAGGAGCCCACAATCCAAGGTCCCTAACACTATATAACTATATACTAGGGCCAATTTTGGACAGAAGCCAATTAATCTACCAGCATGTCTTTGGAGTTGTTGGCGCCGTACCTAGTTGCCCATAAGGCCAGACGCTGGTACAAAAAAGTGTCTATTTATTTATTTCAATTGGCTTTGCTGAACGCTTATGTGCTATACAGAGCTTCAGGATGGACTGGATCCTTCCTTAAATTCCAGGAAGAGATTGTCAGAGCCCTTCTGTTTCCAGACGGTGCTCCACCTCACCTTTCCCAACTAAATGCAGTAAGCCGGCTGCATGAGAGGCATTTTCTTTATGTACTCCCGAGTACCCCTACCCAACGAGCCCCCCAAAAAAGATGTCGTGTCTGCAGCAAGCGCAGATATAGGCGTGACACCCGGTATTATTGTCCCTCATGTCCTGACAATCCTGGTCTTTGCATTGGTGAATGTTTTGAACGCTACCATACACTAGTTGAGTATTAGCGTAGGGTACAGCACTGCACAGACTAGGACACACTTTCACAGGGTCTCCCAAGATGCCATCGCATTTTGAGAGACCCAAACCTGGTACCAGTTACAAAAGTTAAAGTTACAAAAAAAAGTGTAAAAAAAAAAAAAAAAATAGTAAAAAAATAAAAAAACACAAAAAAATAAATAAATAAATAAAATAGTTGTCGTTTTATTGTTCTCTCTCTATTGTTCTGCTCTTTTTTACTGTATTCTATTCTGCAATGTTTTATTGTTATTATGTTTTTATCATGTTTGCTTTATAGGTATGCAATTTTTTTATACTTAACTGTTTACTGTGTTTTATTGGTAACCATTTTTTTGTTTTCAGGTATGCCATTCAGCTGCAGAGCGGATTTATTTATCTTGACAGCAACAGCGTTTGCTCCCACGAAACATAAAGCCGTGACTCCAGCGCTATCGGAGGTGATTTCACCACCACAGTTACATACTTCAGCATATATGCCGAAGCGTGGGGGCAGCAGTGGGTGGAGGAGCGATTTGCTCCTACCTTTTGCGGGAGGATGCCCCCATGCTTCAGCATATATATATTTTAGGCACAGGTTGCGTTAAATGTTTTATTTTTTACTATGTATTTTTTGTATTTGCTTTGCAGGTATGGTAAGTCTTACTGTTATACTGTAATGTTACTTTGTTTTATTGTTAACCATCATTTGCTTAGCAGGTACGCCATTCAGTTGCAGCGCGGATTTATTTATCTTGACAGCAACAGCATTTGCTCCCACGATACATAAAGCCGTGGCTCCAGCGCTGTCGGAGGTGATTTTACCACCACAGTTACATACTTCAGCATATATGCCGAAGCGTGGGGGCAGTAGGGGGTGGAGGAGCGATTTGCTCCTACCTTTTGCGGGAGGATGCCCCCATGCTTCGGCATATATAAACGGTGCATGTATGCCCATCATTAGAAGTGGGTGGATGAAGGGAGGTATTCTAATGGTGGGCATACCCACCGTTCAATATCATTTTTTTCGTTCAGCCCACAGGCTGCATGAAAAAAAAGGTTTCCAATATATGCCCAACAAGGACCAGCAACATACTGGTATGTTGCTGGACTTTGAGTGGTTATACCAGAATGATGCCTGCGGGTTTAGGTATCATCTTGGTATCATTCTTTTCAGCCAGCGGTCGGCTTTCATGTAAAAGCAATCCTAGCGGCTAATTAGCCTCTAAGACTGCTTTTACAAGCAGTGGGAGGGAATGCCCCCCCCATGCCCCCCCCCCCACCGTCTTCCATGTTTTTCTCTGGCTCTCCTGTCCCAACAGGGAACCTGAGAATGCAGCCGGTGATTCAGCCAGCTGACCATAGAGCTGATTAGAGACCAGAATGGCTCCAAACATCTCTATGGCCTAAGAAACCGGAAGCTACGAGCATTTCATGACTTAGATTTCGCCGGATGTAAACAGCGCCATTGGGAAATTGGGAAAGCATTTTATCACACCGATCTTGGTGTGGTCAGATGCTTTGAGGGCAGAGGAGAGTTCTAGGGTATAATAGACCCCAATTTTTTCAAAAAAGAGTACCTGTCACTACCTATTGCTATCATAGGGGATGTTTACATTCCCTGAGATAACAATAAAAATGATTAAAAAAAAAATGAAAGGAACAGTTTAAAAATAAGATAAAAAAGAAAGAAAAAAAAAAAAAAACACCTATGTCCCCCCCTGCTCTCGCACAAAGGCGAACGCAAGCGTCGGTCTGGCGTCAAATGTAAACAGCAATTGCACCATGCATGTGAGGTATCACCGCGAAGGTCAGATTAAGGGCAGTAATTTTAGCAGTAGACCTCCTCTGTAAATCTAAAGTGGTAACCTGTAAAGGCTTCTAAAAATGTATTTAGTTTGTCGCCACTGCACGTTTGTGCGCAATTTTAAAACATGTCATGTTTGGTATCCATGTACTCGGCCTAAGATCATCTTTTTTATTTCATCAAACATTTGGGCAATATAGTGTGTTTTAGTGCATTAAAATTTAAAAAAGTGTGTTTTTTCCCCAAAAAATGCGTTTGAAAAATCACTGCGCAAATACTGTGTGAAAAAAAAAATGAAACACCCACCATTTTAATCTGTAGGGCATTTGCTTTAACCACTTCAATACAGGGCACTTAGACACCTTCCTGCCCAGACCAATTTTCAGCTTTCAGTGCTGTCGCAGTTTGAATGACAATTGCGCGGTCATCCAACACTGTACCCAAACAAAATTTTTATCATTTTGTTCCCACAAATAGAGCTTTCTTTTGGTGGTATTTGATCACCTCTGCGGTTTTTATTGTTTGCGAAACAGATAAAAAAAGACCAAAAATTCTGAAAAAAATAAAAGTTTTGTTTTTGTTTAAAAATTTTGTAAATAAGTAAGTTTTCTCCTTCACTGATGGGCACTGATAAGGCGGCACTGACGGGCACTGATAAGGCGGCAGCGATGAGGTGGCACCAATGAGCGGGCACTGACGGGCACTGACGATGGGCACTGATATGCGGCACTGATGGGCACTGGTAGGCGGCACTGATGGGTGGCACTGATATGCAGCACTGATGGGCATTGATGGGCACTTATGGGTGTCACTGGGTGGCACTGTTAGGCAACACCTATGGGCACTGAAAGGCTGCACAGATGGGCACTGATAGGCGGCACTAATGGGCACTGATACGCGGCACTGATGGGCATCCCTGGTGGCACTGGCAGTGGTAGGAATGGGAGTGGGCACTGATTGGCATCTGCCTGGGCATTGATTGTCAGCTGCCTTTGCACAGATCAGTATTACCCTGGGGGTCTAGGGGGCATACCTGGTGGTCCAGTGTGGCTGGTTTCCCTGGTGGTCCTGGGCGGCTTCCCTGGTGGTCCTGGGTAGGATCCGAGGGGGGGCTGTGCTGATAAACAATCAGCACAGACCCCCCCCTGTCAGGAGAGCAGCCAATCGGCTCTCCTCTACTCGCGTCTGTCAGACGCGAGTGAGGAAAAGCCGATCACCGGCTCTTCCGATTTACATCGTGATCAGCCGTGATTGGACACGGCTGATCACGTGGTAAAGAGTCTCCGTCAGAGACTCTTTACCTAGATCGGTGTTGCGGGGTGTCAGACTGACACCCCGCAAAAACGATCGCCGCGATGCGTGCCCCCGGGGGCGCGCAGCGGCTCAATATCCTGAGGACGTCATATGACGTCCAGTTAGGCTATTGAAACCACTTTGCCGACGTCATTCTGCTATATGGCGGGCGGCAAGTGGTTAAAAAAATATATAATGTTTGGGGGTTCAAAGTAATTTTCTTGCAAAAAAAATAATTTTTTCATGTAAACAAAAAGTGTCAGAAAGGGCTTTGTCTTCAAGTGGTTAGAAGAGTGGGTGATGTGTGACATAAGCTTCTAAATGTTGTGCATAAAATGCCAGGACAGTTCAAACCCCCCCAAATGACCCCATTTTGGAAAGTAGACACCCCAAGCTATTTGCTGAGAGGCATGTCGAGTCCATGGAATATTTTATATTGTGACACAAGTTGCGGGAAAAAGACAAAGACAAATCCTGAAGGCGGTGCTTGGTTTCGGGGCCCTGTACGCGGCTAGGCTCCCAAAAAGTCCAACACATGTGGTATACCCGTACTCAGGAGAAGCAGCAGAATGTATTTTGGGGTGCAATTCCACATATGCCCATGGCTTGTGTGAGCAATATATCATTTAGTGACAACTTTTTTGTAAATTTTTGTTTTTTTTTGTTTTTTCATTAATCAATCACTTGGGACAAAAAAAATTAACATTCAATGGGCTCAACATGCCTCTCAGCAATTTCCTTGGGGTGTCTACTTTCCAAAATGGGGTCATTTGGGGGGTTTCGTACTGCCCTGCCATTTTAGCACCTCAAGAAATGACAGCAGTCATAGGCAGTCATAAACTAAAAGCTGTGTAAATTCCAGAAAATGTACACTAGTTTGTAGACGCTATAACCTTTGCGCAAACCAATAAATATACGCTTATTGACTTTTTTTTACCAAAGACATGTGGCTGAATACATTTTGGCCTAAATGTATGACTAACATTGAGTTTATTGTTTTTTTTTTTTTATAACAAAAACTAGAAAATATCATTTTTTTTTTAAATTTTTGGTCTTTTTCCGTTTATAGCGCAAAAAATAAAAACAGCAGAGGAAAAGAAAGGTCTATTTGTGGGAAGAAAAGGATGCAAATTTCGTTTGGGTACAGCATTGCATGACCGCGCAATTAGCAGTTAAGGTGACGCAGTGCCAAATTGTAAAAAGTGCTCTGGTCAGGAAGGGGGTAAATCCTTCGGGGGTTGAAGTGGTTAACCACGTAAGAAGTTTACTGAGTAGATACTTAGCACAATAAACAATGTGGTAACTTAGATATGGAGAATGACAGTAGATAACAGTCAATATAAACAAGGAACGGATAATTCAATAACCAACATAAAGATGTGCATGCAGACAGGAGCACAGTAAGACAGACGCCCAATATCCTCAAATACTTATATTGAGCGCCTTGCCCCTGACCTCCAAGCATGCACACCAATTCTGCAATAACAACTATGAACATGCAGTTATACAATACAATGGATATATCCTGTGCTCAAGGGCTCCCCCTAGATTGCAACAACGCTTCCAATGCAAGGTGCTTTATGGAAGATTATGAAAGTCCCTTGTCTTCTTTCTTTAGCTAGCTCAAGGTATTAAACTGCAGTATTTGTAAATCCAACAGAGAGACAAGTAGACAGTAAACTGTGGATTGAATAATGCGCTAATAGTTGTGTACTTCTGACAAAAGGCACTTGTAATAATTCCTATATAGCGATGTATGTGTTGCAAACATTAACGTCACAGCACATGGAGAGCAATCACACAGTTCCGCTGTATGCAGGCTATATGTAAGTGAGAATACTTCTGTGGGACTACAGGCCCCACCAGCAGTCTGTAGCTATGTAACACGGTAACAGTACACTATATTGATCTGGGCAGGTGCCCGCTCACAACAGGCCCACATGCTTGCAATGTTCCTTTACTGGTATCTCAGTCCCGATCCAAGCTGGCGCCGTCACACCGCACTGCTCCTTCTGATGGCTGATATAACTGTAATGCAGGAACCCTTCAGGAATCTTGGATCCTCCGGTCCATCCGCACGCTGGTCCAGCTGACTGTGCTCTGGAGCTCCTGCAGGCAGGCTTTGAATGGTGTCCCAAGAGGCCGGAAAATGGCCGCACTGCCCCTTTTATTTGCCTACCCAGCAGGCTGTTCTCTGACCTGGCATTGTGGGTAGGTAGTTCACAGACTGAGTTTTAGCACTTGAGTCACTTCCTCATTCACTACATCTCCCACAATGCTTTGTAGCGTGGCTTTCATGAAACCAAAAGTCTTGACAGCATTAAATAGAAAGGACTCTAGAGGGAGCCAAACTCTCACTTAAAGTATATCACATTATTTACATAGTAACTTAGGTGGCAAAAACCCCTGCGCTACATACGTCCCCGCTTTAAATCTTTGGTCCCCAAAGATAGTCCAATTTCGTGACCTGTTGCATGTTTTTGCATTCAAGTGATGACATAGAACTGACAGAGGAGCCTCCCACCAATTATATGAAGGGAGACTGTTCTGCATACCTGCTACTGACATCGTGTCTTGTATAGATGTGCCAGGGGGTGAGATGGGGTTGTCCTCCACCAAATTAGCAGTGGAGGGACCAGGCATTTCAGAAGACCTTGAAGCAGGACAGATCTCCTTGGAGCATTCACCTAGAGTGTCATAGGTTAGTCTCCTAGGTGGTTGGATAATTCTCTCTGCTCTCTGTTCTTTGGGTTTCGGTGCTATCTGCACACTGACACCATCCTTCTCCACTTCAGCCTCTGGTACTTCAGTATCTTGTATCTCAGCTTCACTGGAGGACAAAGAATTCTCAGAGTCTGTATCCTGTAAGGAGTGTGGAGGGTCTTCAGGATCTTCAGAATACCTGAAAATTCTTCAATAATTCATCTGTTGAAGGATGATAATTCAAATGTAACACATCTATGTGGTGAAATGCTTACCAGAGAGTAAGCCAAAATCAGACGAGTGGCTTAAAACCCAGCCTGGGCCTTTAGAAAACGATCCCAATGAGACAGGATAGGTCACACTCGTGCCGTGTATTCAGGTCCAAAAAGGATTACCCAAAAGTATATAACAAAAACATAGCGTAATACTGATACCATAAAAAAACTCAAAAAAGGAAGAAGAAAAAAATGGTGCAACACTCAACAAAACCAAAATCATATATTAATCATATAAACATCCAGTGTCATAAATACACATGGGAATGTTAGGTGAGTAACATGCAAACATGCAATAAAGCATGTGCACTTTAAATAGAAATTGTATGTGAACCTTCAAAAGAATCTGCTTACCAGATATCAAGGGCAAGTGAGCATACACCTATCACCCAGATAAAGGAGCATGCTCCTTTATCTGGGTCATAGGCCTAGACTGGGACCTAGTCACTGGTCGAGGTCTCAGAGGTGGGGGATGTGGATGGTAAATCTTGCTGAGAAGTTACCCGGACTGCTTCTGATAGAGGCAAAAGGTGATTACCATGCCAAGTCTTTATTGGCCCTGTGTTTCCTTCTGGCCTAATCTGGTACACTGGCAACCCTGGGAGTTGTTTGCATATAACATAAGGCTGTGACTTCCAACGATCAGCCAATTTGTGTTTCCCAGGTATGTCCAGATTCCTCAGCAACACTCTGCGAGTCTTGTACTCGCACCCTGAGGTCAAAATGTCTTTTGTTCCTCTGTCCTCGGTCATCTGAGACAGCTTGAGCCTTATCATAGGCGGTTTTCAGGCTTCTCCGTAGTCGGTCCACATACCCCCTGTGGGAAGTTGCTGAGGTATGGTCCAGAGATGTGCCGAAAGCTAGATCCACTGGTAACCGGGCCTCCTGTCCAAACATCAGGTGATATGGAGAGTATCCTGTGGCATCACTTATAGTACTGTTGTAAGCATGCACTATGGCCTCTATGTGCTTGCTCCAGTGTTGCTTCTGCTGAGAGGTTAGAGTTCCCAGCATGTTCAAGAGAGTTCGATTGAATCTCTCTGGTTGAGGATCCCCTTGAGGATGGTAAGGGGTAGTTCTAGATTTTTGGATGCCCAACAAATCTAAGTCTCTTAATGAGGCTGCTCTCAAAGTCTCTCCTTTGGTCTGAGTGGATACGCTGGGGTAGGCCATAATGAACGAAGAATTTTTCCACTAGGATTTTGGCCTCCATGGATGCCTGTTGATCTCTTGTGGGAAATGCTTGGGCGTAACGGGTGAAATGGTCAGTTATCACCAGGATGTTTCCCTGCCCACCCGGGTCAGACTCCAAGCACAGAAAGTCAATGCACACCAGATCCAATGGTCCCTGACTCTCTAGGTGGCCCATTGGGGCGGCTTGTTGCGGTAACGTCTTTCTTTGAATACATCTAAGGCAAGAATGGCAGTAGCCCTCGACTTCAGTCCGCATGCAGGGCCAATAGAATCTGTCTCTCACCAGTTGGAAAGTCCTCTCAGACCCTAGATGGCCATGATGATCGTGTAGAGCAATTAACACCTTCTCCCGGTATTTCTCTGGTAAGAACAACTGCCATTTCTCTTCAGAATCTTCAGAGGGGCCCCTTCGGTAGACCACCCCTTGCTGCAACTGCTCCCACTCTTGGTGTAGTAAACAGCCTTCTTTTCTTGAGTCAGTAAGAAGCAAGTCGGGACGTTGACTCTCTAGTGCTCTCAATGCCAAACTGCAGAGGGGGTCTTCCAGCTGATCCCTATGCAGGTCCTTTTTTGAAAGTTTTGGCAGACCTTCATCCCCAACTTGGGTGATGTTGCAGTAGCTTCTGGGCACCCCAGCAGCTGACACTCCAATCTCCTCAGCTCTGGCCCCACCCCTTACTTGCTGTTCTGCCCCCCTACTCCTTCAGGGGTTAGCTGGGTCCATTCTTCTGGGGAGTCCTGGGAACAGTGGGGTCTTCTCGACAAAGCATCTACATCCTTGTTCCCGACCCCCAGTCGGTACTTAAAGCTGAAGGTAAAACCCGAGAGGGCGGCCAACTATCAATGGCCCCTGGCATCCAGCTTTGCAGTAGTATGCGAGAGGGTTGTTGTCTGTCTTGATTATGAATTCTGCGCCATACAGGTAGTCTCTCAGTTTGTCCACCGCTGCCCACTTCAAGGCCAGGAATTGAAGCTTGTGGGTGGGGTAATTCCTCTCAGCAGGTGCCAAACTCCGACTCACGTAAGCGACAGGCCTTATGTGTCCATCATGTTCTTGGTACAGCACTCCGCCCAGCCCATCTTGGCTGGCATCTACATGCAGTTCGTATGGCTTGGCTGGATCTGCATAGGCCAAAACTGGAGCAGTTGTAAGGCTCCACTTTAACTGCTTGAAAGCCTCTTCACACTGGGTGGTCCACTGCTCTTGTATGGACTCCTTGGGCTTTCTGGCCCCTCCTGCTGATTTTACAGACTTGACTGAGTCTAGATCATCACCTTCCTCCTCCTTCAATAGCTCAGTGAGTGGGCGAGCTATCTTAGCAAATCCTTCAACAAATCTCCGGTAACACGAGCAGAATCCCAGAAATGACCGAAACTCAGTCACATTAGTGGGTCTCGGACAGGAAGTGACAGCTTCTGAGGGTCTGTGGCCACTCCTTCGGCAGACAAGATGTGGCCCAGGTAACTGACTGAAGGATGGTAGAATTGGCACTTTTCCATGGAGAGCTTCAGGCTTTCGTCATGGAGCCTCTTCAGGACCTTCTCCAGGAGCTCTTCATACTCCTCCAAAGTCTTGCCAAACACGATAATATCATCTAGGTATACCAATACTTCAATCAGGTTCATGTCACCCACAGTCTTCAATCTCTGGAAGGTGGCTGGGGCACCAGACAGACCTTGAGGCATGCGGTCGAATTCGAAGAATGCTACTGGGGTAATGAAAGCGGTCTTTTCCCTATCTTCAGGGTGCATGAGGATTTGATAGTACCCACTCTTCAGATCCAGCACCCTGAACCACTTTGCCCCGACAGGCTCTGTAAGGCATCTTTTATCCTGGGTGTGGTATATTGATCAAGAATGGTCCTTCAGTTCAGTGTCCTGTAGTCGATACACAACCACAATGACCCATTCTTCTTCCTTACCACTGCTATTGGGGAAGCGTATGGACTCCGAGACTCTCGGATAACTCCTGCTCTCTTTAGCTCGGCCAGCTGTTCTCGTAGGTCTTCCAAGTCCCCTAAAGGAATCCGTCTGACTCTTTCTCAGAAAGGCTTGTCTTCCTCCAGGCGGATCTGGTATCGGGCACTTTTTGCACGCCCAAAGTCAAACTCACTCTTCGAGAAAGCAGCTCGCCATTTTAGGAGCTGCGTCTTGGCTCTTTCCATCCAGGCAGGTGTGAGAGGAGTGTTTTTTGGATAAAACTCTTCCACTGGGATTTCATCTTTCCCTCCGCCCCTCAAATCACACGGTGAGACTGGGGGACTTTCCCCAACATCCTAGCATTTTCACCAGTGAGGCTGTAGTGTTGCAAACACTGACCGTGATCCTTTCGTGACTTCTCTGTAGTGCCCGGGCTGAGACCACCTCTGGAATTATCTCCAACCCTCTGTCTTCCTTTTGACTGTCCGCTTCAAGGACAATGAAAGGGCCTGGCTGTTTTCAATTCAACTTGACGGATGCTCTCAAACAAACTACTTCACCGGGCTGTAATGTCTTCTCACTCCGGTCCAACCGCCAGATTTTTCCCACTCCTTCTGCTGGGGCCTTTTCTTCCTGCACCAGGCGCTGATAGACTTGTCTCAGCATAGGGTGCACACTGGGGTTTAAGGTGCTCTGCTCTTGAATAAGAGGTACTTGCAGCCTTCTCACGAGATCAGTATTAGTCCCTATGATGAGGGAACTTTTCCCAGCCCCTGGAGGACGAGGACAGACCACCGCCAATGTGTCAAAGGTCTCTGCCTTTCCTGCTATGGAGGGGTCAAAGGCCAGCTTGATTGGTAGGTAGCCATCATAGGGGAGGTTCTGAGTCCCCAGGCCCCAAATCTCCAGCTCTTCTAGCTTCTGTAGTGGAAAGTGTTTGAGGTGCTTGTCGTAGAAGTCCCTGTAGGGAAGAGTCACTTGAGCTCCGGTATCCAATAGGGTCTTGATATAGATTCCCTCTACCTGGATAGAGACAACTGGAGAAGGTCCCACTAGCTTGGGAGGGAACTTGTGGGAAGTTGCAGTTTGGGCCTGTTCGGTGAGTCGTATCTTGACTCCTCTCTTGCGGAGATTCTGACCCGGCTTGGGCGTAGGTTGAGCTCTGGGAGTCTGGTATGCATTGACTCTCCGATGCTGGGTGGTCCAGGTAGTGAGTCACTGAGTCGCTCAGAGGCAACAACGGGAGCTTCCTGTGAGTGCTTGGAATCTCACTGCAGCTTCTGGGTATCATTGGGTTTTTTGGAGCTTGCTGATGTAACAGGGCACCCAGGTGGCTCCTTCACCGGGGTCCTCTGGAGTTTCCCGCCAGCCTTTTGCGCTGTCTCTCAGATTTCACTGGGCTTGGGCACACTTTGCGATAATGTCCAACTCCTCCACAGTTGAAACAGATCCCTTGGTTTTCTGACTTTTTAACCCGAGCAACGGTAGGGTTTGACGGTTTCTTAGGTACCAAAACTTCATTACTCTGTGGAATAGTTTTGCGGTCACCAGGGCCATCATCTCTAACATCTCTCTTTGCATCTGAAGCATCAGGGTTTCCAATTCGGAATCGCTCCTTGAAGAATGCTGTGTACATGGGGACCAAACCATTGGGTCGGTGGTCACTGTCAGGACACTGGGTTCTTGAAGACACTGGAAGGCATTTGGCTGACATTCATCTCCTTACAGTGAGTTGTTGGGCTAAACTTTCTTCCACTTCTTTTCCCTTTCCATCTCCATGTTGGCTGCTTCGTTAGTTTCCCCTATGAGTACTTCATCTGAAATGAGGGATCATCCAAATACTGGCTTAATTGGAACTTGATATAATCACTTCTCAGTCCTGTACTCACTGACCTTAAGAATTTCTTTTGTATCAGTTTAGTCCCGAAGTGTTCATCCGAGTCCTCTCCCTGTGAGACTAACAACAGGCGGTCCTTCAACTCAATAGCCCTGAACAGGAAATTCTGAGGAGTTGCTCTACTGTCCTGTGCCATATTTAATAGTTGGTGATACGGTTCAGAAGCATTTTCCTCCTTGTAATGGCTTTTTAATATTCTCCTTAGTTGTACTAGGGTCAGGCCATTCTTCATCTCCAGCATACTTCTGAGATTTAGGCCGGGGCTAATTACTTTAACTACAGCTTCCACAATCTCGGATTCAGGATACCCTCTGTGGAATCCCACGTCGATCTGATGCATTAGGCTTGTATAGGACAGCTTGTCTTTCTGTTCCTTTTCACCTATCTGATCTTCAATCTTAAAGTCTTTCCTGATCGTCACCTCTGGCAGGTTACCACAAGTCACTACATGACCGAAACAGGTCCTTGTTTTGGATGAATATCCCTTGGACTCTTGCTCTTAGTATTTAGCTCTCGGATCTGCTCCGCCATCAGTCTGGAGGTCTCCTGGAACCTCTTTTGTATACTGTGATACTTTTGCTCCAGTTCCGCTATAGGCTGTCCCATTTAGGGATGTCTCTTCTTCGTGAAGGGCTCTAACCCACTTTTGTTTGGATTTGACTGAAAACGGACTCTGCTGGCTGCTGACTCCGATTGTCTGGAGCTGGCAGGGCTTTCACCTGGACCCTCAGGTTAGGTTAGGCAAAACTTTGTTTTGTTAGCCAGTTGCACACTTGTACTTTTGAAGTTTTCTGGAACCCCTTTTTTCCATTCCAACAGTGCATGAGTGCCAGAGGTCTTATGATCGGTTCTGACGTCAATCACCCACGCCTTTTTGTCTGGGGACAGTGCCTTTACCACTTGTCTGACTTGTTCTTCCTCCCAGGTCTCACCTGGGAGCTCAATTTCCACGCTCGCTTCTGAGCGGGCGCCTTCTGCCTTGCACTACTGAATCACAGTGGCGGGATCCATTCTGGCGCTAATGGGGGTGTTTTCAGGGGGTTGATTGTAGAGTAACAGGATCCCAGACGAACCCCCACTTGTAGCACTCCCCCCGTAGGAGCTGCTGATGAATGTTTAATCCTGTACTCTGCCTATCAACCTCAAGAACAGACTCAACCCCTCTGGCACACCTGTATAGTGATGTTAGAATGAGACCTAACAGTAAGGAGAAATACAGTAATGGTACACCACACAGTATATTAGTTGTGTACTTATGACAAAAGGCACTTGTAATAATTCCTCCTTAGCGGTGTATGTGTTGTAAACATTAACGTCACAGCATAGAAAATTGGAAACCACGCTAGACTTAATCAAAATTAAGACAAAGGCAGCAACTCAGTAGTGGGATACACACAAATAATAGATAAATTGGAAAAGAGCTGTGCTCAAAACATGAATCATAAATGGTGAAATCAGTCTATAAATTGATATATCAGTAGTACATAGGATCAATCAGGTAACCACCATGGTGACCTCACACAAAATGGAAAAAGTGCCCGACCACCATATAAATTGCCTGCTTACCAGATAGCAGGTAACAAGAAGCGATCGGCTGTAACCCAGCCACGGCCTTTAGTTTCCAAGACGGCTGCTGGACTCAAACAGGAATGACCCTGGTTATGGATCTGGCAATAGCAACCCCCTAGGCATCCTGCTGGATCATCGCTATATTGGAGATGTACTCCGGGGAAGCTCAAAGAAGGGAGAAACTGACCATAGCGTGATACTGTAAACCATTTATTGAAAAAGAGGATGTATTGCACTTACATAGGATAAAAATTCATAAAACGAATGCTGGCCGGCAAACACAAAAGCCTGTCCTCCTCACAGACAGCGTGGTGACGTCAGTGCGTGCCCTTCCAGACGCGTTTCGTCATAGGTGACGTTTTCAATGGGGGTTAAATTGCCTGCTATCTGGTAAGCAGGCAATTTATATGGTGGTCGGGCACTTTTTCCATTTTGTGTGAAGTCACCGTGGTGGTTACCTGATTGATCCTATGGACTACTGATATATCAATTTATAGACTGATTTCACCATTTATGATTCATGTTTGACTGCAGCTCTTTTCCAATTAACATCACAGCACATGGAGAGCAATCATGTGGTTCCGCTGTATGCAGGCTATATGTAAGTGAGAAAACTTCTGTGGGACTACAGGTCCCACCAGCAGTCTGTAGCTATGTAACACGGTAACAGTACACTATATTGATCTGGGCAGGTGCCTGCTCACCACAACAGGCTCAGATGCTTGCAATGTTCCTTTACTGGTATCTCAGTCCCGACCCAAGCTGGCGCCGTCACACCGCACCTGTCAGGGAAGTCGTCCGCAGAGTTCAGCTGATGCTCTCAGGCGCACACCTGTGCACAGGCGCCAATAGGGTACTCGCAGAACAGCCACAGGCGCGCGCATGCCTGTCATCAGAACTGGCGCCAGACAGCCTATTTAAACACAGACTCAGTACTGGCTGGTTGCTGTTTGGTCTACAACGTGTACCCGAATTCTTGTTACCTGTGTTGACTCCTGATTACCGTTCTGGCCTGCTACCCGCCTACTCTTCTGCCTGCTGTTTGCACCTGATGTGCCTGCCTGCTTCCAAACCTGCCTGTGACCCGACTACTCTCCTGCCTGCTGTTGTACCTGATCTGCCTAGTCGTTGCCAAGTCTGCTTGTGACCTGACTACGTTCCTGCCAGCTGTGACATCTGATCTGTCTCTCTGCTGCCGAGACCTGCCAGTAATCCAGCTACATTCCTGTCTGCTTCCAGTCAAGTCCAGTTGCCCACCTGTGTGTTCCTGTCAACTACCTACACAGACTTCAGAACTTTCCCAAGGCACTCTTACTCCGCCGTGCTCCAGCGCCAGCTGTCCCACTACCAGCCGCCCTAGAGCCGGAGTTGTATGGGAGGCCTTCCTCTACACGTCAGGCTCACCATCAGGTACGTGACAGTTCCAAGCAGCCATGACTGTGCCTGCAGGAGGAACCTCTCCCCTACATGAACTCTGCCAGGGTCTCCCAGGCCTTACTCAGGCGGTCAAGTCCCTGCAGGTGAAATACGTGTGTCTTGAGGAGCATGTGCAAGTCCAGCTCTCTTCTGCCGTTCCTGCTGCTGTGATGACATCCCCGGAACCACGAGTGCCTAGCCCTGACAGATTTTCTGGAGACCGGATTAAGTTCAGAGCGCTCCGCAATGCCTGTCAGCTCTATTTTTCACTCCAGCCACAGACTTTTTCTGCAGAGACTACAAAGGTGGGGTTCATTATATCCCTGCTTCAAGGTGAGCCCCAAACCTCGGCTCATCGTCTGTTGGAAAAGAAGGACATACAACTAAATACTATGTCCTCTTTCTTCCAGGCAATGTGCAAGTTATACGAGGACCCTCTACTAACCACTACTGCCGAGTCCTCTCTCCATGCACTCCGACAAGGCCGCAGAGAGATCGAGGACTATATAATGGACTTCAGGTGCTGGAGTGCAGATACCGGCTAGAACGCAGCTCTGCGACATCAATTCCGCCAGGGGTTATCGGAAGACTGAAAGACGAGTTCGTTCGTGTGGGTGCTCCAAGCTCCCTGGAGGACTTAATTACATTATCAATTCAGGTCGACCGTTGTCTGCGGGAGCGCAGGCGGGAGAAGTCAGCAGTTCCATCCCAACCTGTATGGATGATGCCTAAGTTTCCAGTTCCTGTTTGGCCGACATCTGTCAAGTTGGCCTCTCCTGCACCCGAGACTGTAACACGCACACAACTAGGCCTGATTCGCCCGTCACTGTCCCCTGAGGAACGGACATGACGTCTTCAAGACAACCTTTGCCTCTTCTGTGGCGGGGCGGGTCACTATGTACGGACTTGTCCTGCTAAGAGATGTGGATTCCACTCTGTTTCTCCAGCAAGTCAGGCGGTCCAGCCAGCAACCTCTGCTCAATTGACACTTCCTGTTGCCTTCCAGCTCCCAGGGAGAAGCGTGTCAGCTACCACAATTGTGGACTCTGGGGCGTGCAGTTGCTTCATTGACCTGGCATTTGCTGCCCGACAAGGTATCCCTCTTCAATCCAAGGAGCAGGGACTTACTGTATTCTTGGCTGACGGCTCTCGTATAAAGTCTGGACTGGTGACCCAGGAAACCCCTCCACTGTTGACTATGACCCTTACCAGCCATAAAGAACTTTTGTGTCTAGACACCATCTCTTCACCTCTGTACCCTGTCATTTTGGGTCTACCATGGCTACAGGCCCATAATCCGGTGGTTGATTGGAAATCAGGCAGTATCAAGTTCCAATCATCTTACTGCCAGAAGCACTGTCTGTCCAACCCCACTGTTGCACCCACCACTCTGTTGTGTATGGACGTTGACGCTGAGCTCTTCCAAAAGGTGCCTGGGGCCTATTACGAGTTCCTTGATGTATTCAGCAAGCGGGGAACAGACACCCTACCTCCACACAGGGTCTACGACTGCCCCATCGAGCTCCTTTCTGGTGCTGCTATTCCGTTTGGTCGGATCTTCCCACTGTCTGAGAAGGAATTAGCAGCTCTAAAGGCATACATTTTTGAAAGACTCCAGAAAGGTTTAATTCGCCCTTCTACCTCACCTGCCGGGGCGGGAATATTCTTTGTGGAGAAGAAGTACCATTGACTACGGCCATGTGTAGATTACCGGGACCTGAGCAAGATTACGGTGAAGAACCGTTACCCTCTTCCCTTGGTCCCTGAGCTTTTTCAAAGACTTCGTTCTGCTACCATTTCTACTAAACTTGACCTGAGGGGAGCTTACAACCTCATACGGCAGAGGGACGAGTGGAAGACCGCCTTCCGTACCCGATTTGGCCACTACGAGTATCTTGTCATGCCTTTCGGTCTGTGTAACGCCCCAGCTACATTACAACACTTTATCAATGACGTTTTCAAAGACTATCTGGACATTTTTGTTATTGTTTACTTAGACGACATTCTTGTGTTCTCCAC
Organism: Aquarana catesbeiana; assembly: GCF_042186555.1. Classification (NCBI taxonomy): domain Eukaryota; kingdom Metazoa; phylum Chordata; class Amphibia; order Anura; family Ranidae; genus Aquarana; species Aquarana catesbeiana. Next base: position 523,483,610 of record NC_133324.1, on the reverse strand, counting down.
TTCCCTTGCTGATCATCGGGAGCATGTCAAGGATGTTCTCTGCCGTCTCCGCTTACATGGACTCTATGCCAAACCTGAGAAATGCAAGTTTGAGTGGCAGAGTATCCAGTTTATGGGCTTGATCATCTCTACCGGAGGAATTGAAATGGACCCCCAGAAAGTGTCTGCAATCCTGACCTGGCCAGCACCCACTGATAAGAAGAGGATGCAGCGGTTCGTTGGGTTTGCTAATTTTTATCGCAGATTTATCAAGAACTTTTCAGCCATCATTACACCAATTACCCAACTCACTAAACAGGGTGTTCGTTTCCGCTGGTCTCCTGAAGCCCAGGCTGCCTTCGAGACTCTTAAAGGACTATTTACAACTGCCCCTGTACTAAGTCATCCAGACCCAGCACTACCTTATATCCTGGAGGTAGATGCTTCTAAAAGTGCAGTCGGGGGAGTTCTGTCTCAGCGCCAAGGTCCCAAGCATTCAATACATCCGGTAGACTTCTTCTCTAGGAAAATTGCTCCGGCGGAGAGGAACTATGACCTTGGAGATCGGGAGCTTCTCACCATAAAGGCCACCCTGGAAGAGTGGAGGTATTTGTTAGAAGGAGCTGTTCATCCTATATTGATTTATACAGATCACAAGAACCTCGAATATTTAAGGACTGCCAAAAGACTAAAACCCCACCAGGCCCGATGAGCACTTTTCTTTTTGAGGTTCTTGTTCCATATTACCTATAGACCCGGAACAAAGAACGTCAAGCCTGATGCGCTGTCGCGCATGTTCGAGGATCCAAAAGACTTACCGGTATCTGACACCATCCTACCAGCAGGAAATTTTCTGTTGCTGCAGCCCGATCTCATGTCACAGCTGAAGCAGACATCCGCAGTTTCCCTTGATCCTATCAAGGAGACATTACAGGCAAGAGAGGGACTTCTTTGGAAGGGGAACCAAGTCTTCTTCCCAGAAGCAGTCCGGTTACCAGTTCTGGGATTCTGCCATGATCACCCCCTTGCAGGTCACTTCGGCATTTGCAAAACAATAGAATTAGTACAACGCACATTCTGGTGGCCAGATTTGGAAAGAGACTGCAAGAAATACATAGACACCTGCATTACCTGCATCCGGAGTAAAAGCACCCGAAACAAGGCTTGGGGTTTGCTCAGACCCTTACCTGTGCCCGACAGGCCGTGGGCCATGACCTCCATGGACTTTATAGTTGAACTGCCACCCTTTGAAAACTGTACAGCCATCTTCGTCATAGTGGACCGGCTGACTAAGATGAACCGGGTTTGGTTGGCTACAACCATTCTGACACTGGCCTTTCCGTCAAAGAGGTTAGCTCCTAAATTTCTTGGGCCGTTTCCTGTGAGGAGAAGGATTAATGATGTTTCCTACGAGCTATCTCTACCAGAATCCTTCAGCATACATCCAGTATTTCATGTATCTTTGTTAGAGCCCGCTTTGCCAGATCCCTTCCCTAATCGGGAGTCTAGACCACCTGAACCAGTGATGATCAATGGGGACGAGGAGGTGGAGCAATTGTAGACTGCAGGAGGAGAAGTGGTCAACTGCAATATCTAATCAAGTGGAGAGGTTATAGGCTGGAGGAAAACTCCTGGGAACCAGAGCAGAATGTACATGCTATGGACTTAATACATGCCTCAGTCATCCATTGAAGAGGAACCAACTGGGCATCCGGAGGAGGGGGCAATGTCAGGTGAGTCGTCCGCAGAGTACAGCTGATGCTCTCAGGTGGACACCTGTGCGCAGGCACCAACAGGGTACTCGCAGAACAGCCATGGGCGCATCAGTAAATGCGCATGTGCGTGTGCGCGCACGCCTGTCATCGGACCTGGCGCCAGACGGCCTATTTAAACACAGACTCAGTACTGGCTAGTTGCTGCTTGGTCTACAGCGTGTACCCGAATTCTTGTTACCTGTGTTGACTCCTGATTACTGTTACAGCCTGCTACCCGACTACCTTTCTGCCTGCTGTTTGCACCTGATCTGCCTGCCGCCAAACCTGCCTGTGACCCGACTACTCTTCTGCCTGCTGTTTGCACCTGATCTGCCTACCTGCTGCCAAACCTGCCTGTGACCCGACTACTCTCCTGCCTGCTGTTGTAACTGATTTGTCTAGCCGTTGCCAAGTCTGCTTGTGACCTGACTACGTTCCTGCCATCTGATCTGTCTCTCTGCTGCCGAGACCTGCCAGTGATCCAGCTACGTTCCTGTCTGCTTCTAGTCAAGTCCAGCTGCCCACCTGTGTGTTCCTGTCAACTACCTACACAGACTTCAAGACTTTCCCTAGGCACTCTTACTCCACCGTGCTCCAGCTCCAGCTGCCCCACTACCAGCGGCCCTAGAGCCGGAGTTGTACGGGAGGCCTTCCTCTACGCGTCAGGCTCGCCATCAGGTACTTGACAGCACCGCTCCTTCTGATGGCTGATATAACTGTAATGCAGGAACCCTTTAGGAACCTTGGATCCTCCGGTCCAACCGCACGCTGGTCCAGCTGACTGTGCTCTGGAGCTCCTCAGAGGCCAAACGATTCCGCTCCGCGCCTTCCAGGCCGCAGTCTGTCGGTCACACACAGACCTCCCTGCAGGTAGGCTGACTTTGAATGGCGTCCCAAGAGGCCAGAAAATGGCCGCACTGCCCCTTTTATTTGCCTAACCAGCAGGCTGTTTTCTGACCTGGCATTGTGAGTGGGTAGGTAGTTCACAGACTGCGTTTTAGCACTTGAGTCACTTCCTCATTGACTACATCTCCCACAATGCTTTGTAGCGTGCCTTTCATGAAACCAAACAAAAGTCTTAATAGCATTAAATAGAAAGGACACTAGAGGGAGCCAAACTCTCACTTAACCACTTGCCGACCGCCTCACGCAGATATACTGCGGCAGAATGGCATGGGCAGGCAGAATCACGTACCTGCACGTGATCTGCCTCCCGCAGGCGGGGGGTCCTGTCGGACCCCCCCCCGATGCCCAAGGCGGTCGGCTTGTGTCTGGGAGCGATGAGAGGTGAGGGGGAGACCATCCATTCGTGGCCCCCCCTCGTGATCGCTCCCAGCCAATCAGATTCTTCCTCTGCTGCTGTATGCTAAACAGCAGCAGAGGAAATGATGTCATCTCTCCTCGGCTCTGTATTTTCCGTTCCGACGCCGAGGAGAGAAGACTTCAATGTGAGTGCACAACACATACACACTCAGTAGAACATGCCAGGCACACAATACACACCTGATCCCCCCCCCAATTACCCCCCCAATTACCCCCCCCGTCACACTGACACCAAGCAGTTTTTTGTTTTTTTTTTCTGATTACTGCATTGGTGTCAGTTTGTGACAGTTAGTGTGGTAGGGCAGTTAGTGTTAGCCCCCTTTAGGTCTAGGATACCCCCCTAACCCCCCCTAATAAAGTTTTTACCCCTTGATCACCCCCCGTCGCCAGTGTCAGTAAGTGATCATTTTTCTGATCGCTGTATTAGTGTCATTGGTGACGCTATTTAGGGAGGTAAATATTTAGGTTCGCCGTCAGCGTTTTATAGCGACAGGGACCCCCATATACTACCTAATAAATGTTTTAACCCCTTGATTGCCCCCTAGTTAACCCTTTCACCAGTGATCACCGTATAACTGTTACGGGTGACGCTGGTTAGTTTATTTTTTATAGTGTCAGGGCACCCGCCGTTTATTACCGAATAAAGGTTTAGCCCCCTGATCACCCAGAGGTGATATGTGTCACCCCAGGCAGCGTCAGATTAGCGCCAGTACCCCTAACACCCACACACACAGCATACGCCTCCCTTAGTGGTATAGTATCTGAACGAATCAATATCTGATCCGATCAGATCTATACTAGTGTCCCCTGCAGTTTAGGGTTCCCAAAAACGCAGTGTTAGCGGGATCAGCCCACATACCTGCTAGCACCTGCGTTTTGCCCCTCCGCCCGGCCCAGCCCAGCCCACTCAAGTGCAGGATCGATCGATCACTGTCACTTACAAAACACTAAACGCATAACTGCAGCGTTCGCAGAGTCAGGCCTGATCCCTGCGATCGCTAACAGTTTTTTTGGTAGCATTTTGGTGAACTGGCAAGCACCAGCCCCAGGCAGCGTCAGGTTAGCGCCAGTACCGCTAACACCCACGCACGCACCGTACACCTCCCTTAGTAGTATAGTATCTGAACGGATCAATAGCTGATCCGATCAGATCTTTACTAGCGTCCCCAGCAGTTTAGGGTTCCCAAAAACGCAGTGTTAGCGGGATCAGCCCAGATACCTGCTAGCACCTGCGTTTTGCCCCTCCGCCCGGCCCAGCCCAGCCCACCCAAGTGCAGTATCGATCGATCACTGTCACTTACAAAACACTAAACGCATAACTGCAGCGTTCGCAGAGTCAGGCCTGATCCCTGCGATCGCTAACAGTTTTTTTTTTGTAGCGTTTTGGTGAAGTGGCAAGCACCAGCGGCCTAGTACACCCCGGTCGTAGTCAAACCAGCACAGTAGTAACACTTGGTGACGTGGCGAGTCCCATAAGTGCAGTTCAAGCTGGTGAGGTGGCAAGCACAAGTAGTGTCCCGCTGCCACCAAGACGACAAACACAGGCCCATCGTGCCCATTAGTGCCCTTCCTGCTGCATTCGCCAATCCTAATTGGGAACCCACCACTTCTGCAGCACCCCTACTTCCCCCATTCACATCCCCAACCAAATGCAGTCGGCTGCATGAGAGTCATTTTTATGTCCTCCCGAGTATCCCTACCCAAGGAACCCCCCCAAAAAAAGATGTTGTGTCAGTTATAAAAGTTACAGTTACAAAAAAAAATTATAAAATAAAAAAAAAATAGTTGTTTCATTGTTCTTTCTCTCTCTATTCTCTCTCTATTGTTCTGCTCTTTTTTACTGTATTCTATTCTGAAATGTTTTATTGTTATTATGTTTTATCATGTTTCCTTTTCAGGTATGCAATTTTTTATACTTTACCGTTTACTGTGTTTTATTGTTAACCATTTTTTTGTCTTCAGGTACGCAATTCACAACTTTGAATGGTTATACCAGAATGATGCCTGCAGGTTTAGGTATCATCTTGGTATCATTCTTTTCAGCCAGCGGTCGGCTTTCATGTAAAAGCAATCCTAGCGGCTAATTAGCCTCTAGACTGCTTTTACAAGCAGTGGGAGGGAATGCCCCCCCACCGTCTTCCGTGTTTTTCTCTGGCTCTCCTGTCTCAACAGGGAACCTAAGAATGCAGCCGGTGATTCAGCCAGCTGACCATAGAGCTGATCGGAGACCAGAGTGGCTCCAAACATCTCTATGGCCTAAGAAACCGGAAGCTACGAGCATTTCATGACTTAGATTTCGCCGGATGTAAATAGCGCCATTGGGAAATTGGGAAAGCATTTTATCACACTGATCTTGGTGTGGTCAGATGCTTTGAGGGCAGAGGAGAGATCTAGGGTCTAATAGACCCCAATTTTTTCAAAAAAGAGTACCTGTCACTACCTATTGATATCATAGGGGATATTTACATTCCCTGAGATAACAATAAAAATGATTAAAAAAAAAATGAAAGGAACAGTTTAAAAATAAGATTAAAAAAGCAAAAAAAAATAATAAAGGAAAAAAAAAAAAAAGCACCCCTGTCCCCCCCTGCTCTCGCGCTAAGGCGAACGCAAGCGTCGGTCTGGCGTCAAATGTAAACAGCAATTGCACCATGCATGTGAGGTATCACCGCGAAGGTCAGATCGAGGGTAGTAATTTTAGCAGTAGACCTCCTCTGTAAATCTAAAGTGGTAACCTGTAAAGGCTTTTAAAAATGTATCTATTTTGTTGCCACTGCACGTTTGTGCACAATTTTAAAGCATGTCATGTTTGGTATCCATGTACTCGGCCTAAGATCATCTTTTTTATTTCAAACATTTGGGCAATATAATGTGTTTTAGTGCATTAAAATTTAAAAGTGTGTTTTTCCCCAAAAATGCGTTTGAAAAATCGCTGCGCAAATACTGTGTGAAAAAAAAAAATGAAACACCCACCAATTTAATCTGTAGGCCATTTGCTTTAAAAAAATATATAATGTTTGGGGGTTCAAAGTAATTTTCTTGCAAAAAAAAATATTTTTTTCATGTAAACAAAAAAAGTCAGAAAGGGCTTTGTCATCAAGTGGTTAGAAGAGTGGGTGATGTGTGACATAAGCTTCTAAATGTTGTGCAAAAAGTGCCAGGACAGTTCAAACCCCCTCCAAATGACCCCATTTTGGAAAGTAGACACCCCAAGCTATGTGCTGAGAGGCATGTCGAGTCCATGAAATATTTAATATTGTGACACAAGTTGCGGGAAAAAGACAAATTTTTTTTTTTTGCACAAAGTTGCCACTAAATGATATATTGCTCAAACATGCCATGGGAATATGTGAAATTACACCCCAAAATACATTCTGTTGCTTCTCCTGAGTACAGGGATACCACATGTGTGAGACTTTTTGGGAGCCTAGCCGCGCACGGGACCCCGAAAACCAAGCACCGCCTTCAGGCTTCCTAAGGGCGTAAATTTTTTATTTCACTCTTCACTGCCTATCACAATTTCGGAGGCCATGGAATACCCAGGTGGCACAAAACCCCCCCAAATGACCCTTTTTTGGAAAGTAGACACCCCAAGCTATTTGCTGAGAGGTATAGTGAGTATTTTGCAGACCTCACTTTTTGTCACAAAGTTTTGAAAATTGAAAAAAAATGTTTTTTTCTTGTCTTTCTTCATTTTCAAAACAAATGAGAGCTGCAAAATTCTCACCATGCCTCTTAGCAAATAGCTTGGGGTGTCTACTTTCCAAAATGGGGTCATTTGGGGGGGGGGGGTTTGTGCCACCTGGGCATTCCATGGCCTCCGAAACTGTGATAGGCAGTGAAGAGTGAAATCAAAAATTTACACCCTTAGAAATCCTGAAGGCGGTAATTGGTTTTCGGGGCCCCGTACGCGGTTAGGCTCCCAAAAAGTCCCACACATGTGGTATCCCCATACTCAGGAGAAGCAGCTAAATGTATTTTGGGGTGCAATTCCACATATGCCCACGGCCTGTGTGAGGCCTGTGTGAGCAATATATCATTTAGTGACAACTTTGCGCAAAAAAAAAAAAAAAAGTGTCACTTTCCCGCAACTTGAGTCAAAATATAAAATATTCCATGGACTCAACATGCCTCTCAGCAAATAGCTTGGGGTGTCTACTTTCCAAAATGGGGTCATTTGGGGGTGGGTTGTGTCATCTGGGCATTTTATGGCCTTCAAAACTGTGATAGGTAGTGAGGAGTGAAATCAAAATTTTACGCCCTTAGAAATCCTGAAGGCAGTGATTGGTTTTCGGGGTCCCGTACGCGGCTAGGCTCCCAAAAAGTCCCACACATGTGGTATCCCCGTACTCAGGAGAAGCAGCTGAATGTATTTTGGGGTGCAATTCCACATATGCCCATGGCCTGTGTGAGCAATATATCATTTAGTGACAACTTTTTGTAATTTTTTTTTTTTTTGTCATTATTCAATCACTTGGGACAAAAAAAATTTATATTCAATGGGCTCAACATGCCTCTTAGCAATTTCCTCGGGGTGTCTACTTTCCAAAATGGGGTCATTTGGGGGGGGGGGGGGGTTGTACTGCCCTGCCATTTTAGCACCTCAAGAAATGACATAGGCAGTCATAAACTAAAAGCTGTGTAAATTACAGAAAATGTACCCTAGTTTGTAGACGCTATAACTTTTGCGCAAACCAATAAATATACGCTTATTGACTTTTTTTTACCAAAGACATGTGGCCGAATACATTTGGCCTAAATGTATGACTAAAATTGAGTTTATTGGATTTTTTTTATAACAAAAATTAGAAAATGTCATTTTTTTTCAAAATTTTCGGTCTTTTTCCGTTTATAGCGCAAAAAATAAAAACCGCAGAGGTGATCAAATAACATCAAAAGAAAGCTCTATTTGTGGGAAGAAAAGGACGCAAATTTCGTTTGGGTACAGCATTGCATGACCGCGCAATTAGCAGTTAAATCGACGCAGTGCCAAATTGTAAAAAGTGCTCTGGTCAGGAAGGGGGTAAATCCTTCGGGGGCTGAAGTGGTTAAAGAACATCACATTATTTACATAGTAACTTAGGTGGCAAAACCCCCTGCGCTACACAAAGTAGTACACATATGCTGGCAATGCCGTGGTCAGCTACTCATATTGTTATTTATAGGTCATAGGAAATGACCACCGCTAATATTGGGTCTACCACTAGATGGTATGTAGTTCCTATGCATGTATCACAAGTCAGTATTTATAGGAGAAACTAGTCATACATCATAAATGTGAAGAGGCTTTCTGAGATGTCCTCCAGACCTCCCAGTGCTTATGGAATATTGGGGCTCTTCTTTCTTTTAGTTTTTCCATGGTATATTGTGCATTGAATCTAGATATTACTTCTTCAATTTTTGGAGGTGCTTTTGAGCACCATTCCTTTGCTAGGGTAATGCGTGCTGCAAATAAGACATGGATAACTACTTTCCTGGAAAGTGGGGGGAAGTGTTCGTATTTTAGCGTCTCATGTATAAATGACTATTGCTATTTATTTAGAGCATGCTGCTATGATTTTTTACTCATTGGGGAGACAGCCACCTTCTACGCTCCCCGCTTTCTGGTATGTTATCTTTTACATCCCCATGCTTTTAAAGCCCTTTAGCATTTGCTATATATCCAACTAAGGTCTGTGCTGTCTATTTAGAGCACGCTGCAGTAAGTATGTCTACACTGGGAAGGCATCTATATTATACGCCCTCTTTTCTCTGCATCAAATAGAAGGAACCAGCTGTCTGTGGAAATATCTTTTATTTTGGATAGGTCTAATAAGGTGTGTTTCGGAGTACGCTGCTTTCCAATCTTAGCTCCCACCCTTTCCACAGGTTTAACTTTGTGGTCCTATACATTATTATACTTGAGATCCCCCTTCTTCCGAGCTTTTCGTAAGGCCGCATCCCTATCACGAAAGTGGAGAATGCGCACCAAAACGGGTCGGGGATGGGTGTGTTTTTGAGTACACTGGTTTCCAACCTGTAAATATACCGTAAACGGATTATATAAGGATTGGTGTCAATTTTTGAAGTGGCACTGTCCCAAGTTATAGTATTATTTGCCTTGCAGATCCATATCTGCGATGCCTTTAACCACTTCAGCCCCGGAAGAATTTACCCCCTTCCTGACCAGAGCACTTTTTGCAATACGGCACTGCGTCGTTTTAACTGACAATTGCGTGGTCGCAATATTTTTTACTTTTTGCTATAATAAATATCCCCAAAAAATATATAAAAAAACGAATTTCTTTCTCAGTTTAGGTCGATATGTAATATCCAAACAAAAGAACTTGCTGCTCCAGGTGAGACAGGAAGCCTGAAGATATCACAGATGCCTGTCTCCGCATACGATCAACACTGAAGAAATGGCTGGAACTCCAAGATCCATCAACATTCTTATTTAATAAACAAACATCCCAAGTGTTACAAACAGTTCAAATGGTAGACGCGTTTCGCACACTAACAGCTGGGCTTATTCATTATCTGGTAATGAATAAGCCCAGCTGTTAGTGTGTGAAACGCGTCTACCGTTTGAACTGTTTGTAACACATGGGATGTTCGTTTAATAAGAATTTTGATGGATCTTGGAGTGCAGCCATTTCTTCAGTGTTAGGCCGATATGTAATCTTCTACATATTTTTGGTGAAAGAAAAAAAAAAAATCGCAATAAGCATATATTGATTGGTTTACCCAAAAGTTATAGCGTCTACAAAATAGGGGATAGATTTATGGCATTTTTATTATTATTTTATTTTTGTTATTAGTAATGGGGGCGATCTGTGATTTTTATTGTGACTGCAACATTGTGGCGGACACATCGGACACTTTTGACACTATTTTGGGACCAGTGACATTTATACAGCGATCAGTGCTATAAAAATGCACTGATTACTGTGTAAATGACACTGGCAGGGAAGGGGTTAAACACTAGGGAGTGATCATGGCGTTAAGTGTGTCCTAGGGAGTGATTCTAATTGTGGGGGTGGGGGGGTGGGCTCACTACAACATGACAGAGATCACGGCTCCCGATGACAGGGAGCAGTAGATCCCTGTCACGTTGATAGGCAGAACAGGGAAATGCCTTGTTTACATAGGCATCTCCCCGTTCTGCCACTCCATGTCACGATTGCAGGCCCCCGGCAGACAGAGTCTGCAGGACCCGCGGGCACGCTCACGGAGTGCCACTAAGCTGCATCTTAAAGGGGACGTACAGGTACACCCATTTGCCCAGCCATGCCATTGTGCCAACGTACATTGTCGTGCAATGGTCGGCAAGCAGTTAAATCCTATTATCTCCTGTGGTATTAATTATAAGGGAGCCCTTTTGACTCCACAGCCTATTTCTAACCAATACGGGGACCTTATACTAGAGTATGTAGATCTTGTGTCAGCACCAATTATATGGGGAAGTGTTTCTTGTGGCTACATACCTTTTTTTTTAATCAAATAATACGTTTTTATTGAGCATAGAAAGAAATTGTACATACATGGTCCTTAGCAAAACAAGTATATAAGATTTGTAAATTTCAGCATATATAAATTCAGTATATTATACAAAACATTCTGCAGAATGACACCCCACCTGCCCATGCATTCAAATAACACCTTATCCATCAACATAAAGTACAGCCATACAATCAGTCATCCAGGACTTCTGAGAGGTAGGGTAAAAATGTTTACAAGCGTTAGAATAGTTGGTCATACATCAGATATACTGGGGACATCCAACCACGTGGCCCATAGCTTATCGAATTTGCCGCTTTTACTGCTATGTTGGTAAATGAGCTTCTCCAATCTAACAGTGTCACCCATTTGGGTAATCCATTCCTGCAACATGGGGGGCTCCGTGGATTTCCAGTGTCTCAGAATCATTTTTCTGGCCTGAAAGAGAGCTCTTGCTACAGCCTGTATAGGGATCTCTTCAATCGGAAGCGTGTCTAAAATACCCAGCAGGCAGTGCTTGAGGTCAGCTGGGATCGTAATCTGGAAAACCCTATTAAGCGTGTCTAGGACCTGTTTACAATATAAATGGAGCTTTGGGCATCTCCATAGGAGGTGTATTAAATCCCTGTGATCTCTACTGCATCTGGTGCAGGTGGAATCATAGCCCACCCCATGCGGGCCAACCTGGCCCGCATGGGGTGTGTAGTGGACCCTCAGGAGGATATATAGTTGCGACAGGCGCTGAGCCTGTAGGGCTTTCCCCCACTGCTCCTCTTCAAAGACCCCAACATCTCGTTCCCACTGCGACACCGCCTTATGAGGTGAGTCCCCATGGAAAAGATTGAGGAGCATGGCATAGCTGCAGGAGATAAATCCTTTATAGGTGGTGACCTCAAACAAGTAATTGAGGTAGAATCCAAGACCCATTGGTCCCCTCCTCCCTGCGCCCTGACCGCATGCTGAAGTGCATGTAGTAGAAGTGCATTGTGGAGGGGTGTCGAAAGGCCTCTCTAAGTTCCGAAAATGACCTTAGCTTCCCATCTCGAAAGATGTGGGTCAGGTGAGAAATGCCAAAGTGCTTTCTACTTTGTGCCGTAATGGAGTTTCACTAGTTCCGGAAAGTAGTTATCCCAGATGGGACTGTATTTGGCAAATCCCTGTACACCCTGCATCATCCTGGCCTTATTCCAAATTTTCTGCATAAGTAGTTTAGCAGAAGAGTCTACTAAGTTTAATTGCAGCTCTTGTGGGGGGTGCACTTCCCGCGCTATGTGCTGTAACTGTGAGGCTAAGTAATAGAGCCAGGGATTGGGTAATGCAAGTCCACCAGCTTCTTTTGGAGGCTGTAGCTGCTCTAATTTTATTCTAGCTGGTTTAGATTGCCAGATTGGGGATCTAAAGGTTGAGTTTATAGTACAGAACTTTTTCAACGGGATGACCATGGGGCTTTGGGTAGTATATAGAGCAACTGTGGTATCATAATCATCTCTATGAGGTTTATCCATCCCACCCGAGACATCTTTAGCCTGCTCCATATCTTAACCCAATTGCAACAGCGATTGAGTAAAGGGGTCCGATTAAGTCTGACATAGTCTAGCGGGTAGGGGGTAACCTGTATGCCCAAGTATCTAAAAAATCCGGAAAGCGGATTCTCCTGTATGGTCAGTAGAGGGATCAGGTGTCACATCCAGCAACATAATGGAAGACTTTGTCCAATTTATGACCAAACCGGAGAACTCCCCAAACTCCCTTATCACCGTCATAGCCTCTCACAGAGAAGTAGATGTATCACCGAGGAACAGCGTAGTATCATCGACATACATAATTATTTTTTCATGAAGTTCCCCATATCTAAATCCCTGTATATTAGTATTAGAACAGATAAGGGCAGCCAGAGGCTCTATGGCCAGGGTAAACAAAAGAGGGGACAGGGGGCAACCCTGCCTTGTACTTCTGTGTAGATTAAAGCTCGAGGATATCCTGCCACCTTCTCGGATGGTCGCAACTGGGGCGCTATATAGTAGCTGTACCCATGAAATTAACTGGTCTCCAAACCCAAATTTGCACATGACTGCCCAGAGATATTCCCATTCAATGCTATTGAAAGCCTTGTGGGCATCAAGGGACAGTAATGCTCATCTCCGCCATTATGCGCTGGGGACTGGATATTGAGGAAAAGTTGTCGCAAATTGATGGCCGTCGATTTTATGGGGCATAAAACCGGACTGGCCAGAGTGGACAATTGAGGAGATTACTTTGTTTAAGTGCAGAGCCAGGACTTTTGCCAAAATCTTGACATCATTTTCAAAAGGGAAATAGGCCTATAAGATCCTGGATCAAGGGGATCCTTATTTGGCTTCAATATTAATACAAATGTTGGCTCTGGTCATGGATTGGGGAAGAACTCCCCTATCATCAATAACCTCCCTGGCGGTATGATTATTTCGGATTTTAGGTGCTGAAAGCGGTACAATTATTTTGCATGGAAATTTGGCATTTTATATTGTAGGCCTGTAATTCTTAACAATAACACACTTAAATCTGTCCATCAAGAGTCTAGTAGATATCCTGAGTATGATGAAGTTTGAAACACAAAATCATAAATTATAATATAATAAATATAAATAATTAAAAAAAATAATATAATAATAATAAAATACATTTCCCCACGATTCACTATCACTCAATTCTGCAAGTGTTCTAATCTAGTATCGCTGTTTTCTAGCTGGTCTAAAGCCACTTTTGATGTAAAGGGACACTTTTTGGTTGCTATGGACAATCTCAAGTTTCCAGGCAGAAAGAACAGTATATATAATATAAAACTGCATGCAGGGCATTGGACAAAACACTGGGGACAAAAGGGATGTGAAATAATTTCATACAGTACTGTAATCTGTAAGATTACAGTACTGTATGTGATATGATTTTTACATTTTTTTGAATTTGCCGCCAGGCTCCACCCCTGTGTGTCGTGACGCTCGCAGGGAACGGAGCCTGGCACAGAGAGGCTTTGGAGTAGGACAGAGCCCGCAGACAGCACGGGGGGACATCGCAGGATCCTGGGGACAAGGTAAGTATACCACACCAGGATCCTGCAATGCGATCCCGAGTGTGGCTCGGAGTTACCACTAATGGTGCTGAAATTTAACCCTGAGCCACACTCGGGAATACCGTCAGGGAGGCTACGTACCTTCAGCAGTCTAGGAAGTGTACACTCTGCATATTGTTTATAAACCCCTATGGGCAAGCCATCATCTCCTGGAGCTTAGGAGTTGGGAAACGCACTGGTTGCCATCTGCAATTCCTTCAAGGTCATAGTGGCATCTAATTGCAACCTGGAGGAGGCAGACATACAATGAAGTTGCACAGTAGTAAGATACTCGGTCAGGGAATCTATCGTATAGCTCTGTTGGTATTCACACAGGAAAGAATAGTAATCCAGTAAGTGGACATGATCTGGGATAGAGAATAAGTCACCCGTCCGGTATGTGAGCGTAACGCCCCAATGGAAGGTAACATTTGGTGGGCATGGGCAATTTTTGCTAGTAGGTGACCAGTGTGCTCACCCTCCTCCTAGAAAGCCAGCCTGTCGAAAAATCTTTTTTTCCGCCGGCGAAGCAGTGATGCGGCCAAGAGCCTCCTGGGCCGACAGCCATGCCTTGATAGTGCTATCTGTTGGGTCAGCAATGAAAGCTTTCTCCAAGTCACCTGCCATCCATTCCATGACCTCCCTCTGAGCATTTGTGTTACGCTTGATATCTTGAATCTCCCTAATAAAGATTCCCCTAAGCATAGCCTTAAAAGCCTCCCAGATGACATTGGTATTCACCTCATCTGTATGTATACGCCAGAATTCTAGGATTTGTGATACAATGTGCTCATGGGAGGGGAAGAGATAAAGCCAGAAGGCATTTAACTTCCATTGGGCCCTAGCCAGATCTGAAGGTAGGCATACCTCCAACTGCACCACTAGAGGGGAGTGATCCGATATTCTCCTGAGGGCATATGTAACCTCTGAAATATATCTTTCTGCAGCAAATGAACATAAGCACAGGTCTATACGAGACAACGAGGAGTAGCTCTTAGAAAAACAGGAGAACTGCTTCAGCCCTGGGTTTTTAGCCCGCCACGGATCCTTCCATCCCACCTCCTCTATCAATTTAGCAGTACGTTTAGTCCCTTGTCCAGCTGTGACTGGGGGATGTTTATCTAAAGCAGGGTCTGTATAGCAATTGAAATCACCCAGGACATAAAGTGGTGCCTCAGGGTATTTAATTTGATATGCCAGCTGTGCTCAAAGAGTCTGATTATTATATGTGGGTGGTATGTAAACAAAGGCAAGAATACATTTAAGGGAGTATTAATGACATACTAAGAAACCGTATCTCCCCTCATCTATCACTGAGTCACTCTCCTCATAATCTAAAGAGCTATGCACTAGTACACTCACAACCCTAGAATATGAAGTGCGAGTGGGGAGTGGTACGCCCTCCCCACCCATCGGAAACCCAAGCAGGTAACAGTCAGCGGTGAGATGCATCTCCTGTAGGGCACAAATTGCAAGTATTTGCGTAGCAAAGAAGACAGCATGTTGCGTTTTAGAGGGTCACTTAGCCCCCTAATTTTCCAGGAGAGTACTGATACTGTCATCATCTTAAAGGGGCTCGTGGGTGTATTGCAGGGTAATGGGGAAAGTATTGTTCCCCTGGAACCTTGGGCAGCAAGTTTATCATTTCCACAGATGTCAGTGCCAGCAATCCAGTGATAACCAGGACCACATACCATTCGTAATGGTTAACTCTTTGGGGCCATAGCAAGACCATTCTAATGCTCTGGAAAAATAAATCTATGAAAACCAGCTCAACGAGCACAACGGTGCTCCAAACTGCTGCAGTGCGGCATAACAGGGAAGATGAATAGCCTGTGAAGGCCAGGCAGTGTAAGAATCCTGAGTAACCGATATGTCCAGGCACTGAGTTGGCAAAAAGAACTTTTGATAAGTGGGGGACAACAGGTCCCAGTCACTGTCCATGTGACCGCCAACAGCGGTATTAAGAACTTGAGTGAGGAACAATAGAAGTAATTCAATGAACAAACACATTTCGGAATTCGCGTTTTGAAAAGTAAATCATTCAACGTTTCCAGCAGTACCCTTATTTAGGGGGGATAGAGGAGCAAACCTTTTTTTATTTGTATGCTTTTAGGTTTTGGCAGCAGGGCATTCAATCTTCCTCAGCCATTGGCCTCTGAGCTTGTCTGAGAGCGTTCTCATTGGCGTCCAGCCACGCTGATGCTTCGGCAGCTTTCTCAAAGAAGTGGGCTTGCCCCCTGGAGGTGATTCAGAGTTTTGCAGGATACAGCATTGTTTTTATACTCTTGCATCATCGACTATTATCTGCCTAAATCTACTCCCTGTTCTCCATTATGTGTTTTTTTTTTTTTGAAAATCTTTTTATTGAGTATAAGACATAAAGACAAACAACAGTAAACCTGCCACAGCCTTGGGACTAGACCCACGCAGGAGTCAGTGCCAGCCGGCAATTGGGCTGCTTCCATCATTAGTGACATACAGCTGTAGCACGTCCACAAGAAAAGAACAAACAACATAGTGCTGTATTGGCTCCTGCTCAATTGAAATATCTAAGGATCAAATCTTTCAGTCAAGACCCAAGTGACAATAATAGATATAAAATAATCCCTTATCAGAGATTACAATACAAAAAAGTCACCCAATGTATCAAAATCAAATCCACCCATAGAGTGGTATTATGTACATTAATCAATCTGCGGTTGCCGTGGAGGCCTCCACTAGCCATTTGGCTCACACTCTATCGTATTTTTTGGGGCATCCTCTATTTTGGTGAGTTTCCTTATAGAGTGGTAGTACTTTATTGAAATGTGTTTTTTATAGCAATATGGACGGTGGGGCACATTTTTTCCAGCAGAGAGTGATCATTTTCCTGGCATAGAAAATCAGGAGTCCAATCAGAGTAATCTCTGCTATCCTGGGGGCTAATTCTTCTACTAAGCCTAGAAGGCATATCTGCGGGGTTGGGGCTATACTGTATCTATTCCCACCACTTCTTGTATTACAGATAGTACTTGTGACCAGTAGATTTTAATTGCTGGGCAAGACCGGAATATGTGTATAAAGTCGCCTGGATCCCCAGTACATCTCCAACACTCCGAGGACAGGGAGGTTCTCATTTTATGCAATCTATACGGGGGCAATATATGCCCGGTGTAGTATTTTGTGTTGTATGAGACGGTCTCGAAGTGAGACCAGGATTTTAAAGGGGAAGTCCCACATGTCCTCCCAATCCTCGGAGTCTAGTCCCGGGACATCCTGTGTCCATCGCTGAGGGAGCTTTGACAGATCTGGAGAGAAAAGATCTGTGCTCAGTCTGAGGCTGTGGAACTTGGTGTAAGTGGAGCTGGTATAAGCGGGAGTTAAAAACCAGAGTTAGAGTGTACAAGTCTTGCTGTTTGTTTGTTTGCTGTTTGTTTGTTTGCTGTTTGTTTGCTGTTTGTTTGCTGGGTTTGCTGGGTTGTATTTTTGGGGCTTTTCCTTTTAGTTTTTCATTTGCTTTTTTCTGTCACTTTTTAAATAGCTTTTTTTTTTTTTTCCTCTGGTTCCTTCAGTCTATCAATTAAGGGGGGTGGTTAATTGCTCACAGATGCCTATTTAACTGGGTGTAGGACTCAGTCTGAGCGTGCTCAGTCTGAGGCTGTGGAACTCGGTGTAAGTGGAGCTGGTATAAGTGGGAGTTAAAAACCAGAGTTAGAGTGTACAAGTCTTGCTGTTTGTTTGCTGTTTGTTTGCTGGGTTGTATTTTTGGGGCTTTTCCTTTTAGTTTTTCATTTGCTTTTTTCTGTCACTTTTTAAATAGCTTTTTTTTTTTTTTTCTCTGGTTCCTTCAGTCTATCAAATAAGGGGGTGGTTAATTGCTCACAGGTGCCTATTTAACTGGGTGTAGGACTCAGTCTGAGCGTGCTCAGTCTGAGGAACTCGGTGTAAGTGGAGCTGGTATAAGTGGGAGTTAAAAACCAGAGTTAGAGTGTACAAGTCTTGCTGTTTGTTTGCTGTTTGCTGTTTGTTTGTTTGCTGTTTGTTTGCTGTTTGTTTGCTGGGTTGTATTTTTGGGGCTTTTCCTTTTAGTTTTTCATTTGCTTTTTTCTGTCACTTTTTAAATAGCTTTTTTTTTTTATTTCCTCTGGTTCCTTCAGTCTATTAATTAAGGGGGGTGGTTAATTGCTCACAGGTGCCTATTTAACTGGGTGTAGGACTCAGTCTGAGCGTGCTCAGTCTGAGGATGTGGAACTCGGTGTAAGTGGAGCTGGTATAAGTGGGAGTTAAAAACCAGAGTTTAAAACAGGAGGTTATAACAGGGGTCATAGTACCTGTGTAGTGTGAGTATCTGAGTGTTGTCTGAGTAGTGTGTGTGGATCATTAGTACTTGTGTATTGTGTACTGTATACTTGAGTATTGCGAGTGCACGTAGGTCTGCGACTGTTCTGCGATTGCACGTAGGTCTGTGAGTACCTGTGTATTGTCTTGTTGTGTACCTGTGTATTGTCTTGAGTATTAGTGCCAGGAAGCTAGCTGTTAGGTAATTTGGACAGGGTAAAATCCCCAAATCCTCACTAAATTTAATAGGTACGATGCCCGGCGGGTGTGGAGAGGCGACTCTTTGTACATCTTGCGGCATGTATGCGTTCCTTGATCATCCGATCGAGGGCGAATACTGCTGTGCAAAATGTAAGCACATTGTTTCCCTGGAAGCCCAGGTTCTGAATCTGGGGAAGCAACTGTCAGCACTGAGAAGTCCCTCCATACTAAAGGTGAGCCAGGAACGTACACGGCAGGTGCCAGCACAGAGGCGGGTGGAGACAAAGAGGTGCAGGCACTAGCAAAGAGTAGATGGGTGACAGTCAGGAGGGGTAGAGGGGGAAGTGCCAGAGAGGCCGATCCAGGACTGGAGCATCCCAATAAGTACGCTCCATTGAGTGACATTGGTGAAACCAGTCAGGGACCAGCACTGCTGGAGATGAGGGACTCTCCTAGCTGCCAGGGGAAGAACTCCTCCAGTGAGAGTGGGGGGGCAGCAAAGGGAAAGGAAAGACAGATTCTGGTGGTAGGGGACTCAATTCTTAGAAGGACAGAGAGGGCAATCTGTAACCAAGACCTGAAGCGCCGAACAGTATGTTGTCTACCGGGCGCTCGGGTTCGGCACATCACGGATCTTGTGGACAGATTACTGGGAGGGGCTGGGGAAGACCCGGCTGTCATGGTGCACGTTGGCACCAATGACAAAGTCAGAGGCAGATGGAGTGTCCTAAAGAACGATTTTAGGTACTTAGGTGCTAAATTGAGGAAAAGGACCTCCAAGGTAGTGTTCTCAGGAATACTACCGGTACATCGAGCCACACCAGAAAGGCAGAGGGAGATTAGGGAAGTAAACAAGTGGCTGAAGAGCTGGTGTAGTAAGGAGGGGTTTGGGTTCCTGGAGGACTGGGCCGACTTCTCAGTCGGTAACCGGTACTATAGTAGGGACGGACTGCACCTAAATGAGGAGGGTGCAGATCTGCTGGGAATGAAGATGGCCAAAAAGTTAGAGGGGTTTTTAAACTAGGCGATGGGGGGGAGGGTCCAGAGACAGTGATAGCCAGCGCGGAAGATATTCCAGAGGGTAGTATTGGGGGCATTAGTGGTAGGTTAACCAAAGCACAAAAACACAAGGTGAGTATAGTAGCAAGTCCTAGTTGCAATCTTGAAACACCCAATACGAGGACAATATGCGACCGGTCTAAACTATGTGGCATGTTCACCAATGCCAGGAGCATGGCGGACAAGATGGGTGAACTAGAGATACTGTTGTACAAGGAGGATTTGGATTTTGTGGGAATTTCAGAGACCTGGTTCAACAGCTCTCATGATTACTTGGCAAACATTCAAGGGTATACCCTATACCGCAAGGATAGAGAGGGTAAAAAAGGGGGAGGGGTATGCCTATATATCAAGAATAATGTACAAGTGAATGTGAGAGATGACATCACTGAGGGAGCTAGTGAGGAGGTGGAATCCTTATGGGTAGACCTCCAAAGGGATGAAGCTAAGGGGAAAATAATACTGGGAGTATGCTATAGGCCCCCTAACCTGAGGGAGGAAGTGGAGACGGATCTCCTATCACAAATTGGATTAGCAGCAAGGATGGGAAGTGTTATCATAATGGGGGATTTTAATTATCCAGACATAGACTGGGCCGAGGGAACCACGCATTCATTTAAGGCTCGCCAGTTCCTTAATGTCTTGCAGGACAATTTTATGGGTCAGATGGTAGACGCACCAACTAGAAATAAAACATTACTGGATCTACTGATTACCAACAATACAGACCTGATCACAGATGTGGAAATACGGGGCAATTTAGGTAACAGCGATCACAGGTCAATTAGTTTCAGTATAAATCACACAAATAGGAAACATGAAGGGAACACAAAGACACTGAATTTCAAAAGAGCCAACTTCCCTAAACTACAAACCTTGCTAAAAGGCATAAATTGGGATAAAATATTAGGAACAAAGAATACGGAGGAGAGATGGGTTTGCTTTAAGAGCATATTAAATAAGGGCATTAGCCAATGTATCCCATTGGGTAATAAATTTAAAAGAGCGAACAAAAATCCTGGATGGCTTAACTCCAATGTAAAAATGCATATAAAAGCAAAGGAGAAGGCCTTCAAAAAATACAAGGTTGAGGGATCATCCTCAGCATTCAGACTTTATAAAGAATGCAATAAGAAATGTAAGGGTGCAATTAGGACGGCTAAGATAGAACATGAAAGACACATAGCGGAGGAGAGCAAAAAAAATCCCAAGAAATTCTTTAAGTATGTAAACAGTAAAAAAGGGAGGACAGACCATAGTGGCCCCATAAAGAATGAGGAAGGACATCTGATTACAAAGGATGGGGAGATGGCAAAGGTATTGAATTTATTCTTCTCCTCAGTATTCACGAGTGAATCGGGGGGCTTCAGTAACCAAAACTGCAGTGTTTATCCTCATGACACAACACAGGAAGCACCTACATGGTTAACAGAGGACGGAATTAAAATTAGACTTGAGAAACTTAACATTAATAAATCACCGGGACCAGATGGCTTGCATCCGAGGGTACTTAGGGAACTCAGTCAGGTGATTGCCAGACCGTTGTTCCTAATTTTTACAGACAGTCTATTGACTGGAATGGTACCAGCTGATTGGAGAAAAGCCAATGTAGCACCAATATTTAAAAAGGGCCCAAAAAACATCCCTGGGAATTACAGACCAGTTAGCCTAACATCAATAGTATGTAAACTCTTGGAGGGGATGATAAGGGACTATATACAAGATTTTAGTAATAAGAACGATATCATTAGCAGTAATCAGCATGGATTCATGAAGAATCGTTCTTGCCAAACCAATCTATTAACCTTCTATGAGGAGGTGAGTTGCCATCTAGATAAAGGAAGGCCCGTAGACGTGGTGTATCTGGATTTTGCAAAAGCATTTGACACAGTTCCCCATAAACGTTTACTGTACAAAATAAGGTCCGTTGGCATGGACCATAGGTTGAGTACATGGATTGAAAACTGGCCACAAGGGCGTGTTCAGAGGGTGGTGATAAATGGGGAGTACTCAGAATGGTCAGGGGTGGGTAGTGGGGTTCCCCAGGGTTCTGTGCTGGGACCAATCCTATTTAATGTGTTTATAAACGACCTGGAGGATGGGATAAACAGTTCAATCTCTGTATTTGCAGACGATACTAAGCTAAGCAGGGCAATAACTTCTCCACAGGATGTGGAAACCTTGCAAAAAGACCTGAACAAATTAATGGGGTGGGCGACTACATGGCAAATGAGGTTCAATGTAGAAAAATTTAAAATAATGCATTTGGGTGGCAAAAATATGAATGCAATCTATACACTGGGGGGAGAACCTCTGGGGGAATCTAGGATGGAAAAGGACCTGGGGGTCCTAGTAGATGATAGGCTCAGCAATGGCATGCAATGCCAAGCTGCTGCTAATAAAGCAAACAGAATATTGGCATGCATTAAAAGGGGGATCAACTCCAGAGATAAAACGATAATTCTCCCGCTCTACAAGACTCTGGTCCGGCCGCACCTGGAGTATGCTGTCCAGTTCTGGGCACCAGTCCTCAGGAGGGATGTACTGGAAATGGAGCGAGTACAAAGAAGGGCAACAAAGCTAATAAAGGGTCTGGAGGATCTTCGTTATGAGGAAAGGTTGCGAGCACTGAACTTATTCTCTCTGGAGAAGAGACGCTTGAGAGGGGATATGATTTCAATTTACAAATACTGTACTGGTGACCCCACAATAGGGATAAAACTTTTTCGCAGAAGAGAGTTTAATAAGACTCGTGGCCACTCATTACAATTAGAAGAAAAGAGGTTTAACCTTAAACTACGTAGAGGGTTCTTTACTGTAAGAGCGGCAAGGATGTGGAATTCCCTTCCACAGGCGGTGGTCTCAGCGGGGAGCATTGATAGCTTCAAGAAAATATTAGATAATCACCTGAATGACCGCAACATACAGGGATATGTAATGAAATACTGACACATAATCACACACATAGGTTGGACTTGATGGACTTGTGTCTTTTTTCAACCTCACCTACTATGTAACTATGTAAAACTCTAAGGAGATGTGCATAAAGGACAGAGGTCGGTTTCCAGGTGCAATCATATCATGTGACTCTCTCCATCTCTGATTGCACTATTTGTGTGCCGTTGGGTATTATTTGGGCTTTAAATGCTTGAGACAGTTGCCTATAGCGAAATAGATGCGAGGGAGGCACATTGTTGTGGGATACTAGATGATGATTGAAGGGGTGTATAGCCGTGCCGGTGGTGAGGTCAGATAACAGTTTAATACCACATTTGGCCCATATTTTGGGGTCTGGTAGTGAGTAAAGATGGGGTAAGGTAGGGTTGTTCCATAGGGGGGCGTGTGGGGAGACTGCATTCTGTGGGAACGTCTCAAGTCCCAGTCCTGCCCTCCATGCCTTCAGAGTCGCGTGCATGGAGGCGGTCAAATATATATGGAGCTTCACACACACATATATACACGAGGGTTTAAGCTGGTCACTCCTTGCACAAAGTGTCATGCCGGCAACAATCGTTTGGCACTTGGACACGGGCACTTCTTCTAACAAGACCACCTGTCATCTTCACCATCTCCTCACCATGCCTCCTCTGCTCTACTCTCAGGTAACTACACTGATCTTCCCTGCAACACAAAAGTCGCTCTACCTGTCTGCGATTTCCCACCTGACTCTTCATACCCTCTGGTAACTAGAATGATCTTCCCTGCAACACAAAAGTCGCTCCACCTGTCTGCGATTTCCCACCTGACTCTTCATACCCTCTGGTAACTACACTGATCTTCCCTGCAACACAAAAGTCGCTCTACCCGTCTGCGATTTCCCACCTGACTCTTCATACCCTCTGGTAACTACACTGATCTTCCCTGCAACACAAAAGTTGCTCTACCTGTCTGCGATTTCTCACCTGACTCTTCATACCCTCTGGTAACTACACTGATCTTCCCTGCAACACAAAAGTCACTCTACCTGTCTGCGATTTCCCACCTGACTCTTCATACCCTCTGGTAACTACACTGATCTTCCCTGCAACACAAAAGTTGCTCTACCTGTCTGCGATTTCCCACCTGACTCTTCATACCCTCTGGTAACTACACTGATCTTCCATGCAACACAAAAGTCACGCTACCTGTCTGCGATTTCCCACCTGACTCTTCATATCCTCTGGTAACTGCAAAGACTCCACTCTTCTCTTAAACACTGGACTACATTGCCTAACTGAACTTTAATTCTGCCTTACTAAGAATTTGAAACTACTGTCTATACTTGTTTGTTTTTGAAAGTGTCACTTATTTTGTATTATGCTGCCCTGAACAAAATCAAACATTTAACCTTA